>NW_027094088.1:30276405-30876405 GCF_029207755.1 Chamaea fasciata
GGGAAAGCTGTGGGGATATTTTAGTGACAGTAGGAAAAAGCAGTCAGACTTTGAGTGCACAATGACTACATTTTACCTGAACTGCTTGCCAAATGCAGTCCTATACACTGTCATTAACAGAATCCAGCCTTAATAAATGTCATTTGTGTAGAGTTTTTGCAGGCCCTGGTTTGACACCTCTGTTACTGACATCACACAAGTCCTGCTTTGAGGAACTTTTGATTGAATGTGCTGATACAGACTGCATCCAAAGCTATTTCCAGAGGACTTTTGGAAAAATATTGCTTGCAGCAATAACCTGGAGAAAAGATGCATCCAGTGTGTTTTACACATTATATAGCAAAAAAATGCATTGGATAATTTGATTTGCTGCTATAGTTGAATCTACTCACTTATGCTACCATCATAAAAGCAACTCTCACACACACTTACTTAGATGCACTCTGCCTAGTTTTTTTGTGTTACTGTGCACGTGGCTTCGGAGTTTTGGCTTGGCAATGCATGAAGCTGATTACCTAGACCCTCTTGCTAAGGCTATCAGTTTTATTTAATTATATTCAGATTTTAAATTCATGGCTTTGATTTTTCTGTCTTGATTCAATGCCCAGTGAAGTCTGTGGAAAGTTCTTATTGACCTAAAAGGAAGTTGTTTGAGGCACTTTTGTGTGCCTGGTTTGATTTGATATTAAAGTTCTTTAAATACATTCCCCAAATTTAAAATGGGTTTGGAACTGTCACAAAGTACTGAATTGTTTTCTGAATGCAGAGAAGAGACTAAAGAGCATTGCTTGTGTAAGCCTGCTCCAGCTCTCACTGAAATTAGCAGGAGCTGTTTCATTTACTGCAGGGGAAGATGAGCTAGAGCTGAAAATCAGAGTAACATTTATTCCAGGATTTATTCCAGAAAGTGAAAACCTAATATAAAAACCAGATGTTTTTTCCCATTCTGGGTCTTTATTGAGTTGGAGAGAAGGTAGGATCCCAGTGCTGGCCACAATTCAATGAATTTAATTAAATGGAATCCGTGGATTTAAATTTCCAGAGTTCTGTGAAACTCTCCACTTCCATCTTAAAAAGAAAAAAAAAAGAAAAAAAAAAAAGGAAAAAAGTAAAAAAAGTAAACAAACTGCTTTTAAAACCACAGAGAAAGGTGGAAAACCATAAATCATAAGAGCTCAGAAATAAGAAGGCCAAGTCCCTCCTCCCAGAATGACCTGTGGTAAAATGCTATGATTTTTAAATCTGCTTCGTAGTTTGGAGGACTGATTCACTTTGAAAGGCTTAGTGTCATTAATGCCTCTGTCTCACTATGCTGGATAATTATTCCCTGGGCCATAGCATTTTCTCAACAGAGTCAGCACTCCAATAATGCCAGAAGCTGTTCAAAAAGTCAAATTTCAAAAGGGAAAATTCATGCAATCATGTAATCAAAATGAGTTTTATCATGAACTCATATTCAAATGTATTAAATATGGTGTTAAAGGTACAACATTATAGTTTACCTTGTTCTTTGTATACAATCGAAGTGGAAGAGAGGTTAGAAGACATTCTGCGAAACTATGTAAGAATGCACCAGATCATGTTTTTTTCTGGAGGGAAGCCTGTCATAACACAGAACACCATATATATTTGGCAAACGGATGTTGTTTGGAATTCCAACACTCTGTTACTGATAAAAGAACGATTACTGACACGCCTAATTCTGTATGTGATCTGCTGCTCATCTGCTGCACCCAGATTTCTTCAACACAGACACTCTTGCAAGACCAACTATATCACATACTGCTCATAAAATGCCTGAGTACTTTATCAGCTCTGCACACCTCATTTTCTTATGCTGCTCTGCTGTTCATAAGGAAAATGCTTGTTGTTTTCTGAGCTGTGAACATCTTCAGGACCTTCTCTCCCTATTGTCTCCTGCAGTATGTGAAATAGGCCCTACAGAGCTGAGCTGTGAGATTTCAACACGTGCCTACCTAAGGCTAGGAAAATCAGACATTCCTAATACAAAGGATGCAGCCAGTGGCTGGCTGCTTTCCTCTTTTCTTAAAGCATCATATTACCACTTCTTGAGAAATCATTTTTACTTAATGAGATATCCTCTTGCTAAAATGGCCTATTAAACCTCATGGGTCTGCCACATGTGATGTATAAAGTATCTTTTTAGTGGAAAAAAAAGTTTCTTTTTTAAAAGGCCCTGCTTCCAAAAGCCAGAGGGGTTTTATAATTTTATGAATCCTCAAACTTTTATTTTCTTTCCTCCATTTTTAATAACATGGATGATAAATAATTTAAACTTTAATCCCACAGATTACACTTGTAAACCTTAAAATCTTAATTTTTCTTTGGAAACCCTTTGCATACATTACTTCTATTACTGCCACTACTGGTTATTTTTAATTCTGAATATTTGCATAGCTGTTGGTTAGAAAATTCTCCTATTATTTCTTTCGCTGAAAGTATGTCAAGGATAAGCCTTTTAGTAGGGACCTTTATAAGTCAGTATTTAAAGACTAGTTAAAAAAGCCATCACCATGCAAAGAGAAAAATCAGCAAATAGCTACAAACACATTGGTCATCAAGGAAATGAAAATAAGAACAAACAAGAAAATCACACCCAATTTTGTTTATCATGTGAGAATCTGTTCCAGTGCCACTTTTTAAGATGCTTCCCTTCCAATTGCATATAACAATTTGATATCATGACCAAAGGCCAGATCTTGAAAGTGTTCACATGTAGGTATTATCTCTGGTCTCATGGAATTTGCCTGGGCTAACCTGATTAAAGTGATGGGGCTAACCTGATTAAAGTGATGCTGGTCGCAAGGTGTTCACCCAACCAGGTCATACAGCAGGTCAGAAGGGATTCACAGACAGTGATCTTAAGATCAAAGAAACTTCTAGGAGCAGTCGAAAAGTAATGAACATTTAGAGTGTGATGAGAAGAGAGATTTGCAGAGCTCATCCTTCGAACTTAGTCTGACCATGCTTTCCCTTTCTTTTGCTAAGGCCTTCTGGGATTCACCTCTAATTTTGCCCTGGCAAGCTGCTAAGTTCTTTGGCCAATTTAAGGCTATGATAATACTGTAACTTTATTAATAATTGGTAAAAGCATTTTTAGGGAGTACTGCACTGATGTCTTAAGGACTTGAATGAAGCAAATGGAAGACAGTGCAGGAAAGAAGTGTGCACAAAAGAAAGGTACTTTATGGAAAGTGTGAAAAATGCTTTACTCAAAAAAATCTCCATCTATAAATTGCGTCTTCTGCTCACTTTCTCTAATACTGGAAAATTTCCTTTTTTATCACTGCTTTCTGGGCTGAACCCTTTTAAGGAAAGAATGATTTGTCCAGTGCTTTTGCTGTGACTCACATTTCATTTGGCAATCACAGCTTTTATGTGCCAACTTGATTTTGCTCTCACTGGAATTCAAATGTTTGCAAAGGGGTTCCTCTACTGCTGCAGTGCATAGGAGACCTACTTTCTCATCCCTTCAGCACAATCACCACTTGTAAACTTGGGGTTCTAGTTTGGTTTTTCACAGTGATTGATTTATTTTTGATTTATTTGATTTTTTCTGTATAATAAACCCACATAAGTTTTTCCATATTTTGAAAATATACTAAGTATTCTAAGACTTCACATTTAGAAGGGCCTCTCACTGTGCCTTGATTTGCAATCAATAAAGCAGTTAAAGTTTAACCCTAGAAATTTATCACACTGTGACTGGGACAGAAATTGGCCAGAACTCAAATTTTGTGAACTCTCAGCAACATTCAGATCCAGGTGAGAAGCTGAAGACTGTAAATGTACCTGAACCACAGATTTGCACCCAGAGGAGAATTCTCACTTTCTGGAATGGAGGGAAAAAGGAAAAAGCAGGTCTGGATGCAAACCCCCACTTCCTCTTAGAAAAACTGTGTCCTCAGAGTAACTCCACAGCTTAACTGCAGGTGTCTTCATTAAAGCTATTTTCAAGGGCTGGGATGGACACTTGTATTTCCCATTTGGCAAATCTCTCTCTGGCTCTTTGGGTTGTATGGGTCATTTGTTGCATTACAACTATAAATCCCCTTATAGAGCAGAGTTTCCTGCTCTAATATCAGATATTTTCTTTCCTGTAAAAGCTCATCTGTGCTTTCATGTACCCTTAGTGATTCTGTCTTGATAACTGTCTCAATGAGACGATGACCATCAAGGATGCTGACAGGCTGTGCCTATATAAGTACCACTTACTACCCTTCATTACTTACTGTCCAGCTCTGTATGGAAAAATCTGCGTTTCAGTGTCTTGGATGCTGTGTTGAATAAAAGGAAATAAAAAGGGAGATAATAATATAAATAATAAAGGAGGAAAAAAATTCTTTGAGTTCTTACTGCCCAGGGAGGTAAACCAGAAAATAAAACACTCATCCTTAAAGAATATGTTAAACTGTAGCTTCTGAAGAAGATAGATTGGGGAGCATGAAATGTGAAAGTTGTTGTATCTGTGGCATAAAGCACTGACCAGGGCTGGTCAGTGTAGATGTCCTCCAAGAAAGAGTTATATTTATTTCTGTGGCTAAATAGCTGAAAGCTGATGGCCTAGGAAGAGGTAAAGCTGCTGTTCTCCTTCAGGCATTCATAATCCCCACAAAAGTTAATGACTACAGGGCAAGTATTGCTCAAGCAAACACTATGCAAACTACACCAAGGCTCTCTACCTGAAGTTAGAAAAGCTTAATCCAAATTTTACATTCACTGGCTTGATCTTCAGATCCTTCCACAACTGAAACTCCTGCTACATTTTTTTGCTAGAATGCCACTTAAACTTTTTTTTTTCCTAACCAGTAGAGCTTCCTTTTTTTTCACCTTCAGCCATACACTTTTTCTATGTACACACTGCTTAGCTACAGCATGGCCCCAGTACTTACTCCATATGAATCTTTGGCAGCTTGAACGACTTGGAATATGCAAAAAAATACCTACCTGTTTTAGCAAAAATCCTACTTCTAATCCAAACTCGAATAAACTGCATCACAAAATAGACTGATTAATAACTTGAATCACTGCTATAATTATGATTTATTACAGCAAATGGAAATTCTTGACTTGGATCATTTATGGTTTTCCATTTCCATGTTTTTTTATCTCTCAGAAAGAGTTGGATTCTCATTGATTAGCAATGTAGTGTTCATTTGCAGCAGAACATAGCCTTTATATTACATTGGGTCTTCTTTTGGCTAATCAGGAAGACACGTTCTGTCATACACAATCACTTAACATGGCATGTATTTATTCAGATTTGTAATGTCTACATTTTATGTTAGAAAAAGGTCTCTGTTATTAAGAGTCAATTTATTTTTGACTCCTGATTAGTTTAAAGGTACACTTACATGCAAATTGGAATTCAAATACACTAAAAACATTCAGAATATTAAAGTAGTGAATAAAATCAGCTTGAATACCCACCTATAGGAATAAAAAGACTTTTCAAAATAAAATTTCCATTTAAAATGTCACCTTGTCTTTGTGAGCTGGACGATTGTTCCCGGGCTTTCCATCCTTCACAATGTTATGAAGGTAATGTTGTTTTAAAATTGGAGGGGATTAAGTTTCTCAGCTCCTTAGCATCTCACCAGTAAAACACCTCTACCTGTGCCCTGTTTACAGCTACTAGGCTGTGTTTCAGATGCAGTAGTGAATCTCTTGTTGGTGTTGCTGGGAAGACACAGTTTAGGAGCTCAGTGTTGGCAGTTTCTGATTTGTACCTGTACTGCTCTGATCAGAGGCCACCCCACAGATTTAGTTGGCACAGAAATCCTCTTTGATCATTACTTTGTTTAACTTTCATCTTTCCTCCTAGAATCACTCCTTGTAGTCATTCAGCACTTAGACCCTTTCTTTTTGCAGGTGCCTCCCCTGAGTCACGAAAAAACTGGCAGATAAAAAGCCCTGCATTGCCTCCCAACCTGACAAAGAAAGATGACCTTCAGGAAGCAGCTTCAAGGTACATAGGTGAAACTCCATCTCCACCTCAAGTTCTGAGAACACTTTCCCCTTCTCATAGCAGTCAAGGCTCTTTCACAGACAACAGAACAGTGCCAGTGATAGACTCTGATTTGTTTAGACCAGTAACAAAGATTACCTCAGAATTACTTTTTGTAGGAAATTACAGTTTACATAATATGATTTTATTATCATTTATATGGTTAATTGCAGCTTTTTATTGGCAGGGCTGTTTCATGCCACAGAAATGCTATCTTTTGTGACAGCATTTCTCAATCAGACTTCTTGAAAGGTTGCACACAAAACACTTGCCATCATCTACAAGCAGAAAGATTGGCAGAAGGGTGTTCTGTGTGAGAGGTACCTAATTGAGGAGTTGGCATCTCATCCTGAACTGAAATAACTTCAAAGGCATGCAGCAAATATTTTCTTATTGCCCAGCCTGCTCAGTGGGCAGGGACTTGGCAGGAAGCTGAGGCCTGTATGAAGGGTAGGTTCTGTGGACTGCTTAGTTAAGACCTAACCACCATATATACATATTTTACTGGCAGCTGCTGAAGGACCTCCTGGGCATCTGTTAAGTTTGCCAGATTATTTTTGCAAACAAACCAAGGATACCTGTACCTTCCAGACTGGTGCCTCTTTCTGGGCACAAAAAAAGATTTCTCACAATAGAGGAGCTCTCCTTTCTGTTGAAAGGGCCAGTGCTAACAAATAATGAGCACACCTCCCTACTCTTGAAAAAATGGTCCACATATCCCAAAGCCAAAAATAACACTTGCCAGTGACCCTACTGTATTCCTACTGCAACTGCAACGAATGGACTGTGATATTGGAGATTGCTTTACGACTGTGATAGCAAGGCTGATGATGCATTGGAAATAGATCACACTGGTAAAATAAGATCTCTTTGTTGTGGCTGAGAGGTGCCTCACAGAAAAAAGAAAGGTTTTCATCTGTTGACCTTAGAAGATTGTAAAATGCATTAATGTTTAAAATATGTATTAAAATAAATGGGTGCTGGTTTAACACTGGCCTCATAGACTTGGCCAGAGAGGAGGAGCAAATGGTTTCAACCATAGCTGAACTGCAGAAAGTGAAGCAGGTATTTCACTGGCTTCTACAAATGGGATTGGGGGGTCCCTAATGCCTTTTTTGAATCCACCCCAGAACTGCCACAGCAGCCACATAATCTAAACTGTAACAGCAGCTGAGTATTTTTTAAACAAAAATATTTTGAAAGATAATTCTACAAAGAATATAGCAATGGTAGCTAGTACATAGGATATTATAAATAGGCCCAAATGCTTTTTTTGTCAGATTAGATATGGTGGTGTACAATCATTTGTATTTCCAGTCCAGTGCTCCTCATTAGTACTCCACTTTCTGGCTTTTCAAAGCATTAAACAAATGCTTTTAGCACAACAGCTCACTTTATTACTTGGTGTTCAAATATGATGGCATGTGTCTGGAGCACAGCAGGACCATCTCCATGCTACTTCACAAGTAGAAACTGCCAAAGCTGATTTTGGACCCAAATCCCAAATTTGCAGTTCCACAGAGGAGAGACAGAGGTGCTCCAGTACTTCATTTTAGGTTGATTCACGTGCAGTGGCATATTCAGCCTCGAGATGGGCACTGCTGCTTGTCTGCACAAAAGTGCATTGCAGAGCTGTTTTCAAAAGTTAAGAATGATACTGCTGCGAACCTTAGTCCAGACATAATATTCTAGAATATTAAACTTATATTGAAGATTTAACAAATTGCTTTATGGATGCATATGATTTGTATTGTTCAGTGTTGACAAACAGCAGGACAGTCACCAGCATCATTAATGGCCTGAAGTAGTGCCAAGGGACGTTCAAGCTGGATATTAGGAAGTATGTCTTCACTGAAAACATTTTTAAGCATTGGAACAGCCTGTCCAGGGAAGTTTTGGAGTCACACTCCCTGGAAGTGTTCAAAAAACAAGCAGACCTAGTGCTTTGTTATATAGTTTAGTGGGCATGGTGGTATTTGGTCAAAGTTTGGACTTGAAAATCTTCAGGATTTTTCCTCCCCTGATTGTTTCTAATTGTTCTATTGCTCTACTCCTCAATTGTATTTTGCAGTCTTGCAGGAAGATTCAAAATCCAAGGAAGAAATTTCTCATGCTGATCAAGAATTAAATGGAAACAGACTCCAACAGTTTGACAGCACCAACAGTAAAAACAATTGCCAGACACTAGAGCTACCATATGTGGTGTTTGTGTTATGTTTGGAGAAACTCTGTCAGAGAAACAGCTACTTCACAGCTTTGTTCTCACATTCTGTTAGCACCTTGCAGTCTCCTAAAACTCTTGCTAGAGAATAAAAGTGTTTAATTCATAGCTACCCAACAAAAACCAGATGAGGTATTCTCTCACTGTTCGCAGCATAATGCCACTGTAACATTTCACTGTCAGAATCTAAAACCACCTACTCATTCCCTCACAAGAAATCAAAACCAAACCAACTCACCCCACATTCTAACAAAACCTACAGAAGAAAAACTTAACAACATATTCCCAAAGACACACAGGCATTAACCAGATGTCAAGGAGAACTGGATGACCAAACATCCTTGAGGACTCACACCACTAAGCCCTGCTCTTCGGGATTCCCACTTCAAAGGATTCTATAGGTTGTTTTCTAAAAGGTGCCTTGATTAAAAAAGGTCTCCCCAGACAACATCCTGCCTATGAGCAGCCAGAAAATACAAGATTGATTCTTGTTGCTTCTCCACTGTCCTCTATCATATCTGGCTGGCAGAATTAGGGTGCAAGCTAAAATTCCCAGCTGACATGGCTCGACAAACATGCCACAACACTTCAGAAACAGCTGCCTGTTAAGCTGCCCTTTGGAATTCATGGCCCACCACAAAAACAGCAAGGCAATTACGTGCCCATACCTAAAAGTCACTAGCTGGAATTTGCTTAAGTGGACTACAGTGAATATGGATATGTGGTTGTGGAGAGCCATTCTCCTCCAGGACTGTCCCTTTCCCCCAAAGAAACGCTTCTATATCCCAAAGTTAGGACTCTCTAATACATAGAAAAGTTATGGGGCCTTCTGCGGAATCCAAAGAAGAGGACAAACCTGTATTTGTTTAGGCTTCAAAAAACATTTTTAATTCTTTTCCTTAACCTAAAGCAATTTTCTAAAACAACTTGGAGAAGGGTTGAATGATACACTGTATCATGCAAAGAAGTACCATGCCATGTATATCAGTACTGCACTTTCAGCCTGTTTCGATGCATCAGAAATATTCAGTCATCAGTTAACAGGCTGCCTCATACCTCCAGTGAAGGCAATTTACTTACCACCATTTGCGAGGGAACCCAAAATAATGGGAAGTTTGGGCGAGAACAAAACGCAGATCTGATCAATATGATTAATGCTACGTTCTCCATTTATTCCATCTAAAATGGCAGGTTTTATACAGTTCTACATAGTTGACATTCACAGGTGTATTCTTATTGGCATACAGCACAGGGAAAAATGCAAACACCCATTGCTGAACAAACTCTTAAGGCAGCTACTGTGTCCACACTAATTACTGTACTTGCTAACTACTAGAAAACCCTCTGTCCCTTCCTAACACCTTAAGCTGTAATTCTAACTGTGCCATAGACTTGGCACTGAATTTCCATCTGTGCCACTAACTCCTACAGGCCTCAACCACGAGGCCCAGTCTGGCTGATTCAATTACAGTCTAAATACAAATCATGTCCTCCTCTAAGAAATTCTGCTACAATCACCAGCTAGAAATTCCAGCTCAGAAGCAGTTTCCCTCTTTTTGAAGGGAATACAGAAGCAACAAGGTAATACAAAAAATCAGCTTCTATTGTATCACTATATACCCACTAATGGCAAACTGAATTTTTAATTAAAATTTTACTGGATAGAAACCTGCAGTAACAGTAAATCTGATGGTGATGGTATATTAAAAATACCACTTGTTCTGACATTTGTACCTACCACATTTTGTACCTTGCACATACTATGGAGTACCTTATTACACAGCTTAATGTGAGCACCCATTCTCAAGGAAATAAATTCAATGGGAATTAGATACCTAGCTATCCTTAGATATTTGCACCTCTAAAGCAAATGAGGAGTGATACTTAGGAGAAAGAGATACTATACTGCATGAAGTGTGACAAAATCTGACTGTTAATTTGAATTTGAATCAAATTTGAATTTGAATCAAAATTTTTTCTTCTATACATTTTGGGGGTTATTTTCCTATCAGATTATTGATCTATTCAGCATTCCTAGTTTTACCTAGTTTATGAATACAGCATTTTTCAAATGCATATGTACTTTCAGATATAGTTGTTCTTCAAAGCACTGTAATCCTGTTGACCCATCTTCTTGACAAAATGCCCTACAATTAGCTGTATAAGCCTTAATTTTTGGTAGAACCGGGATAATATATCATAGCCCATACGTGCTCAAGTAAGAACAAATTGAACTGATAGTTTTATGTATGAAATGTTCAGTAAATGTCAAAATTCCTATCTAACTTTAATCAATGCTGAAAACTGACCAATTATACAGAGGAAATGTTTACACAAAGAAAACAGATGCATAGCCCGAAGTATTAAGTACTTGCCATATATAGTCTTATACTGGAAAGGATTTGAAACTTTTAATTATTTGCTTAAGTATAGTTAAACTTTAAAAAAAAAAATGCCCCTGGCCCCCAGCTCTTTCTGAAAAAAAAAAAACAAAAACAAACCAAAACACAACACAATCTTCAGAAATATTTCATAGAATAAAAAAAGCATGGAGATTGCAAACTGGTTTATAACCTTAATATTTGCATGATCATTTGTTTTTAATTCACCTAAGATAAATAATTTTAAAAATTTTCTGTTTTATAATGATTGTGACAGTCTTTACAAATTGGTTTTTTTTTTCTTTTTAACTCATGTGTCATATACCTGGTCATCTGTTTTTTCCTCAGTGCAACTATCAGTACTGCACTTAGTCAAAGTTCACCAGTAATAAATGCTTGTATATTACCCAGGAATTTTGGATCCTACCCCCCCTCCCAAAAAAAGGGGTGGGGGTGAATATTAGCAGCAAAAACTTGAGAAATAAATAAACAGCTTTTGCTGTTCTCTACAAAGTTTTCCTAGAAGCTTCAAAGATTCACTCGCACAGTTCACTGTTTGTAATGTTTTAGAAATTGCAACAGAAATTAAATTTGAATACTTTGACTTCTAGAACCTGAATCCAGCTGCCCTCACTACCAGACACTTCTTTCTTTAGCTACTTTTTTCTTTAGCCAGGAGCTTCTCTGCCCAGTGCCTCCACAACAGCACTGCAGGATGCCACATGGACTGAGTACATGATGCCTCCTTCTTCATCTCCAGGGCAGCCCTACCAAATTATGTAAATCCATACTGATCTACTTACCTGTCCACAATTTCTAAACTAGGATGGGAAATGTGCCTGTTTGGTGAGTCTCTGAATTTATATTTCCCATATTCTGTTGATAAGGCAGCAATTAGTGTTACTAATATCTCATTATTCAAACAAGGATCTAATTTAAGGTAGAGCAACTCAGTCACAGCTTCAGGCACTCTTCAAATTCAGGCTGACACCACTTCATAAACAAAATATGCCTGTTCTTTCAAAGATTTCTTCGGAACTCTAATAAACAATCCAAATCAAACCAATCTGAAAATCAGTAGAATAGCTGTTTCCTTATATCAGGTTTGGTTTTTTTTATTTCCCGTCCTTTAGGAAACAATGCTTTTGAAAGCCATAAAATGAAAGCCATTCATCACTGAAATGTCATGTCATCAGTTTTTCAAAAGCCTCCCACAGAAAGACAGACAATGTACGATGTCAGAGTAAAGTCTGCTTAATCCAATTAGCATTCAAATATTTTAATCAATAAAAGATGGCAATTGGACTGGGCTAGAAGCCAACTCCCTGAGAGCCACGCCATTTGTCACAAATAGTCTTAACTGCACTGCTGTGTTACTGAACAGTAGTAAACATATCAGAACAGTAAATATCCATTACATAATCTGGGAGCTGTATCAATTTAAAATCTTTATCTTCTATGGCAGCAAAAGGAGCAATCAAAAATCAACAGCAAGTAATGATTTCCTGGAGACTGGGCTGGTTATGATACATTTAAGATGCATGTGATGGGACCCATCAGCCAGTAGAAAATGGCAGATGGGAGTTCTGTGTGTTTGTCTGTGACCTGAAACAGTTAACAATACTGATATTGAATCATCAACAGGGTGATGACACAGAAAACAAACCCTCCTCAGCATTTGTTTTCCCAATGGCACTTGGCAGATGAGCACACAGCAAGTGCATTTGCTGGAAATGCTGACGCCTAATGAGTCACTAACATTGCTAAGTTCAGTTTGCATCTTTTAGTGCAAAGAGAGAGACAGAAAGGAAGGAGTAGTTTTGAGAAGTTTTCTACTAGAAAGCCAGTCTGAAGATGGCTGCCTAATCAGGTAGTTATTTGGTCATCAAGCCACCAGTGCCTGAAAAAATCTGCTTGCTGGTTATCACAAATGAATGGCATCAAGGCAAAAAATCAAATGTCAGTAGTGTATTCCTGAACCATGTAACAAAGTAACCTTTTACTAGCAATACCCACATGGAGAACACTTCATCCATCTTTCTTCAGCTGCTTTGCAAGATCTCAGATTCTTCCAGGTTCCTTAAACACAGCTTTTTCTGTTGCCCTCCAGTGCAAGAAGTAAGCACTCCCTGACAACAGAGCACTTGCATTTTCTGCATTAGCCAGACATGATAAACACATGTTCTGCAAAGTGAACTATGGCCCCTCCCATAAAAGTTGATAAAAAACCCAGTTCCTGATGAATTTCAGATGACAACTTCGTCCATAAAAGCACACATCTGGGAGGAAGACAAGCAGTTCAAAACCGACTGGTTTTGAACCACAGCTATAACTGTGGTCACATATGAGGCACAGCTATAACTCCCACAAGAAGAAACATGTGGGTCTGTAATTTCTAAGGGCTGCCATCAGGCTTTCTCATATTGTCCAATCAGTTCTGCTGATTGGGAGAGCAAAAATACTTTTGCTTAATAGCAAACCTCACCTGTGATGCAGCAATGTTTTCATTCTCTCGTGATATTCAGGGAGGGTTTTCCTGCCACCACTATTCTCTTTTACACCAGGCCACATCTATTTTCTAAACCACTGATCTATTGAGAAACTCTTAAGCAAAGGAGATACGTTCATGATACCATGCTGAACCATTGTTCACTGAATACAGTTCTATTAAGCAACTGCTGGGTCAGTGCCTGGGGAGCAACATGCCAAAAACCACTCTTGGATTCTCCAACATCCAAAGCAAATGACAGAAAAAGGCACATCTTTAGGCTGTATATACTTACACAAAATCAGGAAGCCCAGCTCCAATGCAGGAAAAGCAATGATTTGTCAAGGGGATTTCTAAAGACTTTGGTAGCTCCAGAATATTATTCACAGCATAGAGGCCCTATCATAAACTAAATTTTGTCATTATAGATGTAAAGAGCTTGTGCTTTTGGCTATCATCTTTCAATGAATAATGAATCACTCACGCTGGGGAATCTTGTGTATCTAGGAAACTTACAGCTTTGTATTAGGAAAATAAAACAATATGGTTCATTGCACTGCTTTGAACAGCTGTGTTTCAACTTTTGCATATAGCTTTAATGACCACTGATAATACAAAGGCACCAGCCATTCTTGCCCAGAACTGTGGGGAAATTGGAAGAGGGTCATAGCCTAAGTGTCTTTGGGTGGAGCAGAACTGGAAGATACGTACAGTCTGAGGCACTGCAGAGAGATGGGCTGATGATAGGAGTAACGCCAGAACAAGCAGGTGCAACAGACTTACAATTTGAAACCTGTACATCCCTTATTTTACAAAACAAAACAACCAGAAACAAACAAACAACCCCCCCAAAAACAAAACAAAACAAAACAAACACCAAAAAATAGGTGCAAGTCTGGGCCATTTTCAAGAAAAACTGAATGCAAGGTGGTGAGTGACATCCTTGTATAGAAGACAGTCTTTCTGGTTATTATTCTGCAGATGAAGGAACAGAATGAACCAAAGAGGGAAAACACCTTTCTACAAGTAAACCGCTAAAACAGTCTTAGTGCTTTGGAATAGTATTGCCAAATGATCATTCTTGGATGGTCCTTTTTCCAGTTTCTGCAGCAGGAAGAGCAGAGTTAAAAAATAAAACCTGAGAAAGAATGGGAGAACACCCTGACACAACAAGGATCCTTCAGCAGTTCCTATTTAATTTTCATCTGATGGGCTTCTCCAGTTACAGTGACATTATGTAGCCAATCTGTTCCCTTAATGCTCTGCACCAAAATGTTGCTTACCCTTAGCTCAGTAATAGTTCTGGCCAATGAACACACAAAGGAAGAGCAAGGACAGTATAAGAATTCAGCAGTATTGAGGAAAATTCTAATCCTACTAAATTTGGCAGCACAAATCTCTTATGTAACCTGTGATTTAGAGGACAGGCTGATCATCTGGGAATATTACTGTGTTCTACTCAGTACATTAAACAAAATTGGAAATTTTCCATTACAAATTTTCTTTTGTTTTTCACTGCATAATGTCTCAGGAAAGACATCCAATGCTTCCAAAACATTTTCAGCATCAACAATATGCTTTTATATGACAATTCAATTATATTGAGGGTGTATCTAAGTTCAATAGCTGCCCTTAAGTGCTTCTCTGACAAGGCTGCCTTGAACTGTGGTAGATCCCTGAGGTTCAGGAAATGGATGGCCTGTGATCTAAATTTAAAGCAGTGAGACCTCAAAATAATGCTTGAAAAATAAGCTTTTCTGAATATTGAGTGTTACATCAGCAAATCTTACAGATCTCTGGAACTGATACTCCCATGAAGCTGAAGAGCTTTGAGAGCTACAGATGAAAGATCCTGAGCATGTAAAAACCACTAGAAAAACAGAAGAGTTTGTATCCACCATTAAAAAACCCCCACCAAATCAAAACCTGTCCTTTTACAACAAAAACAGATTCTACCATGCAAATGCAGCTGTCCAGTTATTACTGGAAACAAATTAATAAAAGCTCCACATTATAGAACACAAATGTACAAAAGCTCAATTCACTAAATAATTATGAACCAAGCATCATATTATTTAAATTCCTGTTGTTCTTCAATCTTTAATTCTTCTTCAAAAGGAGGTATTCATTCAGTGCCAATATTTATAGAATGCAATGAACATTCAATTCATGCCAATTCATTCAAGAATTATGATGTCACACTTTTGAAATAGAGATACTGGCCAGTTTTAGGAAGAGAGTTTTACTCACAGAATAGCAAAAATCAATCAGTCTTATAGCACATATACATAAAGGGTGAAGAGTTCAGGGATTATTGGGGAATCTGCCACCTGAAATTGTTACACACACTGCTGACAAGATTTCTGTGAAACTTGAAGCCAATACAGACATTTTTTTCTCACCCACATGAAGGATGTGTTGTAGAGATATACACTAATATGGGAATTCCTTGATGTGTTTGGAAACAAGTGGCCAGCACCAAGCTATCACCAGCTAGCTAATCCATTTACCTCTATGCAGTTGTTACAGTAGGAGCAGCTTTTACAATAAAAAGCAGCAGCATTCCTCTCTTCTTTTGGGAGGCCCAGCTCATTCCATCATCCTGACCAAGCTTCTCAGCAAGTATAAAATGCCAAAAATAATTACCTCTTCAGCAACTGCAGGAAGCCAACACATTTGAATGAAATACTTTGGTGATAAATGCTTAACAATGGATAGTTAAGGATGATAGGAAATGTCAAACAATCCTCTTTAGAGGGCTACTTGCAGCACAACCACAGCATGGCAGGAAAGCAAGAGCAAAGAGGATGATTGTATGCCCAGTGTTCTTTATTTTGCCCCACAGAAAGAACAGCAATTTTGTCAGTTTCCATTAGTCATGCACTTTTCCTCTGGAATAATATGAGAACAAAAGGAAACCCAAACCAGAGTATCTGTTCACAGGGAAATTCCCATTGATAGTTTTTCTGTTGCAGTGGAAAGACAGTTGCGGAAGCATGAAATTGCCAAGAGGAGGTTGCAGGGAGGAGTAAACAATTAAACAGGTCTAGTAAAAACTTCACCATGCATTAAGAATGAATAATTCTTTGCCCTAAATTAAGAATTAATTAAAAATTAACCATGAATTAAGAATTAATAATTCTTTTTTCTTAAAATACACGCAAAGGGAGTAATTATTATACTTTATAACAGAAATTGCTTTAATATGTAGAAACTAAGCAAAGGACAAAAGAATTGGAGAGCCACAGTCAGCCTCTCCTGTTCAGAGACAAACTTCTTGTATCAAACCAGAGCTGAAAAGCAGGCAGCCTGCTTTGATCTGGTAAATTTAACAGGTATATAAGCAATTACATGATAAAATTCAAACCAAGTATTAAAAAAAGACAGACTAAGAAAATGATGAGACCGAGATATTTAGAAATTGATGCTCATTATTTTATTGCCTTGGGCCACCTTGACACCATATGCAAAGTCTCCTTGGAGGCTAACAAGGGAATAACTGATCAGTTTAATGCCTGTGCTGGTTTTGGATGGAGTTAGTTTTCTTCACTGTTTGTGGCTTACTGGGGCTGTGTTCTGGATCTGTGCTGAACACTGAGCTGATCATACAGAGATGTTTTCGTTATTGCGGAGCAGGACTGACACAGAGCCAAGGCTATTCCTGCCTTTTGTACTGGCACCCTGGCAAGGGAGTTGGGGCTGCCTGGGAGGTTGGGAGGAGACACAGCCAGGACAGGTGTCCCCAGCTGACCAAAGAGATAGTAAGCCCAGACCATCTGACACCATACTCAGTGGAAAAAGTGGGAGGAAGAAGGAGAAAAGGGGGGGACATTCTGAGTGATGAGTTTGTCTTCCCAAGAAACCATAACAGCTGATGGGGCCCTGCTCTCCTGAAGATGGCTGAACACCTGCCTGCCTATGGGAAGTAGTGAATTAATTCTTTGTTTTTGTTTTCCCTATTAACTGTTTTTATCCCCAAAGTTTTCAAGCTTTTACGCTTCCAATTCTTTCCCCAATCCTGACGGTGGGAGAGTGAGGGGGCAGCTCCATGGGGCTTGGTTGCTGGCTGGGGCTAAACCACAACAATGCCAAACAATGAACTGGCAGGGCAACTCACCCGATTTCATTAACTTACCAATTTGTGATTTAACCAACCATAACGGTCAGAAACAAAACACAACAGGACAATTGCATTAAATCTGAAGAGCAAGGCCATAATAGTTTGGGATGAGAATAAATACTTATAGGCATACAATTAAATGAAGACACTTTAATGAGGTGATGCAAGTTCATATTTTATACATCTACAAAACATTACCACAAGATAAGCAGAAGACTTGTGATAGGGAAAAAAGGTATTCATCTCAAAGATCTGTGTTCTGAGGGTAACACAGTTTCAACCTAATCACTAGAATCTTCTTCCCTTTAAACTGTTTCAGTTCCTGAAAGCCATTACCTTTAAATACCAGTTAATATTAGTGCTACAATAATGATCAAATATTATGTACATTTTAGGGAATCAGGCTGTCTTTACCTCACATTCCAAGTAAACGCACCATCTTCCAGAAAGTAATATTCACAAACCATTTTAGAGAAAAGTTACTGTACAAAGACACAGAAGCTAAAAGTCATAAAAAGAGTAGTCAGTACAATTAGACAGATGTTTGCTTGTAGTTCTTCGTATCCAAAACCTTCTTGCCACACATTGAGCAGATGCCTATAAGCACACAAAATGTGTAAATTATTTTAAAATCATTAAAATCTTTCATCAAACACACACTTGCTATGCTTTCGTAAGGATCTTTTTCAAAAAATTGTTCAAATGAGCTCTTATTTGCAATCTATCAGTTCTCAGACATGTTCTCAGCAGATACTACAAACTTAAAAGTAATATTGTCACTCCTAATACAAATTAATATGCAGTGTATGTGGGATCCTTCCACTAAAGAAAATAAGCCCTATTTTGAGAGTATTATCATTTACAATACTGCTGGAAGCCTCTGTAATTTGCTGGAATGCCTGAAGAGAGCCAGGAAAGGCTCACTTTTGACAAAAAGGTAAAAATGGTGTATTGATAATCATTTCAAGTCCTGTAGCCAAAGGAGGCCTGAGATGGACAGAAAGGAGCAGGGCTAAGAAAATAAAGTCACCAACAAACTGACTGCTAAATGGGGCATTAACAGGTGGGATGCTTCAGAGAACTGGGAAAATTTAGAATATGTTTTCATAGAATTAAGAGTGAATTGGTGTTTATTTACACCCTATTTATAGAGCAGGAGTGAAAAACAATGAACACCAAGAATACTTGAGAATTGAAGTGATGGACACCGATGTCCCAAAGGACTTTGTCCTAAACTCCCAAGAGTGTCAAGTCAAAAGACCAGAGCACCAAAATGTACACAAGTTTGGCAGAGGAGTGGGTTGTCTCAATCTTTCCCTCTCCTTTCAAAGCAGAAAGGTACTAAGTCTTTTATCTGGTAGGACCACACCTCAATTTACAGAAACGTTCACCAGCAGATGAAAAATGTCAAGTGGCATCTACCCTTGCTTTCTCCAACTTGTGCTTTCCTACATTGACATCATGACTGGACACATATCTGGCAGTCCGTTAGGGAAGAGAACAGCAGGGAACGTGCCACATGATTTACTGTGGAGACCAAAATTCAGCCCACTAAATACTGACTTCAGGTCTATACTGAAGATTAATTAACTTGAGATTGCCTCTCAATTTCAGAGATATGCAACAGCTGGAGCACTAAGCTGTAGGACTGCATTAGCTTCAACAAGTATGCCCTAACAACATCTGTGATGGTTAGAGCTAGAACCTAAAGCCATTAGAAAGTTCTCAATTTTATGGAGATAACAGGTTCAACCTGGAAGGATACACAAAGATCAAATCCTGAAGCCCACCCAAACCACACATAAATTTAAGAAAGAGTAGAAGGTTCTACCACCTGGGGTTCAGACAGCTATCTGGGGAGGACCCAGCAGGCAACATTCCTACAGCAGGCTGCTAAACAACTGACTCAGTGACACAGCACATATTTATCCAACAATTAATTTCATAAACAAAGCTTACTACTGGTTGGCTGTAGCTCTACATCTAAAATTCAGTTCACCTCATGTGCTCTAAGAATTCCTTGGCATTAAATCATGTAACTGACTTCATAATGCCTTTTTTCCATCCAGGAATTTTAGATTTAGCTATTATAAAAATGTGAGAGGAGGGACCAGAAAAGGGACTGCAACAGCAATTGAGTTTTACAAGACCTGGGTTTTTTTTAATTAAGGAAGATCAAACTTGTTAGATGACAGTTCTCTAAGCAATTGCCAAGATTAAGTTTAGAGTTATTTTTCCAAATGTTCTGCTTCAGATACTAGAAACACTTGAAAAGAAGCAGAATTACAGAATGACAAAGGTTTTAAAAAATCTCCTTCAGTCTCTAGTCATGCCCCACTTAAAACACCCAATTTGGATAAGGCTGGCTCAGGACTATTCAAGTCATGCTCTGAATACCCCTTGCAAAGATTCCACAACCTCTGATAGTACCTACTGCTAGAATATTTGATTACTCCCAGACTGAGAAATTGCTTTCCTCGTATGTAATTAGAATTTTTCCACATTCTAACCTGTGCACACTATTTCTTACTCTATCTCTGTGTACCTAAGAGTCTGACTCCATGTTCCCTGTGCCTGCCTACCAGTTGTTGAAGATAGCAATTAAATCTCATCTTAGCCTTCTCTTCATAAATACAAATTCAAGTGTTGTACCTCCTCTCTTGTTCTAAGCCAAACTGGGGTATTTTGGCACTCAGTGAAACTCACCTTTTTTATAGGCACATCCTTGACAATAGTGGGACCCTGGCTGATGGACAGAACTCTTACAAATCCGACATATTGCAAATTTGTTCTTTCCATAAGGATCAAACCTGGAAAAAAGGAAAAGTATTTTATTTATACACCTTGAAATGAAGTATTTTTTCTGCCTCATCCCAAAAAGTCTAAGCCAGAGGGTGCAGTCAGAAACTCCAGCAAAAACTGTAACTTAGAAAAGAAACACACAAGAATTATTTTTAATTATTTCTAAGGCTACACAAAGTATGCAGAAAAGCTCCCACTTTCCCCATTAAGAGACATTTCTTCCATCCCAGACAACAACTTCACGAAACCAGAACTAAAAATGTTTATTTTTATTAAGATACGACATGACTTTGACCTTAAACACCTTCCAGCAGCATCTTGCCCCCTCTCAAACAGAAAGGCCCACAGACATGAAGGAAATGATCAAGAGATTATCCTGGCAATATTGGCACAGAAAATAAGTATTCTCATCTTCTCTCCTACAAAAAGCATCATCTCCTAGCAATTCCAGTGAGAACTGCAGGAAAATACTTGCCCACACTATGTGACTGAGCAGAAAGCACCCTTGAAATATGTATGGACATATTTTTACCAACTAATCAAGTACCATAATCCCCCCAATTCTAATTTATTAAGCATATTTTGGACAAGCTTGGAGTAATTGCCTAGGTATGCAGGAAACTGGCTTCAGTTAGTTGCCTAACTGATGTTCTTAGCCAAAATCAATGTCAAGTACTAACCTTGCCTTCTTTGAGGTCAATGCCTTGTTTTCATTTAATTTGCGACCACCGCTTTCTAAAAAAAAAAAAAGTCAATAACCAAGTAAGTTTCCCTGCCTCAAGCATACTTAAAAAATCTTCACTTACAACTTTTACACATATGCAAATAAAGTCACAAAGAGAGAGAAAATACTCAGCACAGCCTTAGGGGACAGGGTAGCAGAACACTTGATACTCCATTTAAATACTCTATGTATTGTTCTCCTATGTAAGAAGGAAAAAAAAACCCAGAAAACAAAACCAGACAAATTCAATACTGGAGAGTCCTGGACTAACGAATTCCCAATGCATTAGATCAGCATAGGAGGGAAAGTACTTGATTTAATATTTAACCTGATTAGTAATATAAAGTTTTGGTCTTAAGATGGTAACATAGCTCAGGTGCCCAACTGGCTTTCCAATACCTCAAAACCAAGTCGCTAAACTTTGCCGGGGTTACCTGTAGTGTTTCTTGCACCATCTTTCCAAGTATCAGGAGTAATCACTGTTCCAAGCTTCTTCTCACCTACATAGGGACACATTACAAAGGAAAAATCTCAGAATCACAGAGTTAATTAGGTTGGAAAAGTCCTCTGAGTTCATCAAGTCCAACCTATGACCGAACACCACCATGTAATCAGACCACGGCACCGAGTCCCCCATGCAGGCTTTCGTTAAACACCTCCAGAGATGGTGACTCCACCACCCCCCTGGGCGGCCCATTCCAATGTCTGATCTCCATGATTAGGAAGAAATTCTTCCGAATGTCCAACCCAGAAGGCCCCTGGCCCAGTTTAAGACTATGTTCTCTTGCCCTGTTGCTTGTCGCCGGGGAGAAGAGGCCGATTCCCACCTGGCTACACCCTCCTTTCAGGGAGCTGAAGGAAGGGATAAGGCCATCCCTGAGCCTCCTCCTCTCCAGACTGAACAACCTCAACACCCTCGGCCGCTCCTCAGCAGACCTTGTGCTCCAGACCCTCCACCAGCTCTGCTGCCCTTCTATGGACCCACTTCACCACCTCAATGTCTTTATGATAGTGAGGGGCCCAGAACTGATCGCAGCACTCGAGACGCAGCCTCGCCAGTGCCGAGTACAGGGGGACAATCCCTTTCCCGGGTCCTGCTGCTCTGGCTATCGGTGATACAGGACAGAATCATTTAAACTATGCGCATTAACACCCTCCACAGCCGGAGAATTCCAGCTCACACAGGAGAGAATGACAGCTGACACAGGGCCCAGCCGGGAACCGCCACCCGCGGCCCGCCCTGAGCAGCCCGGGACCCGCGGCTGCTGCTCCGCTCAGGGCAGCCCGAGATCCCCGAGGACCGGGCAGGGCAGGGCAGGGCCGGGCCGGGCCGGGCCGGGCCGGGTCGGGCAGGGCAGGGCCCCCCGCACCCCCGTACTCACACTTGTCGCACACCATGGCGGCCCCTCCGCAGCCGCCGCCGCTTCCGGCACCGCCCCGGAGGTGCCGCCGGCCGGGCCCCGCCGCCTTCCGCTGCCGGGCGGCGCCGCGCTCCGCGGTGAGAGGCGCCCGCGGCCCGCGGGCTTTGGGGTTATTTGCACAAACGCTGTTCCCTGCCCCAAAATCCTCACCTTGCCCCCGGCCCGGGCCCCGAGCTCAGGGAGGACGCTGCCCTGCGGCGCTGCTGAGGGTTGCCGGTGACGGGGACTGGGTGTGTTGCAGGTGCCGCTGGCCGGACACCATGAGGGAGGCGGAGATCAGGAGGCTCCTGGCTGCCAACCTCCTCTGCGCCCTGTCCATCGTCCTGGCCGCCGTGCTCCCGGCCTTCTTCCTGGACGGCTTCAGCGTCCTGGGAACGCACCTCACCTGGCTGTGTGTTTGTTCTGTTTGTGTTGCTACCCTTAATATAATCTTGCATTTAGTCCTTAAACCAAATCAGTCTCCTAAGAGACGTTCCTTTGCTCACAAGGTAAGATTTTTTTTTTTTTTTTAATTCTTAAGTTGCTACCAGACAATACAGAGGGGAAGCAAATTCTCTGAAATAATCAAATGAGAAAGAAGATAATTTTGGATGGTGAATTCTCATTTTCCATTAGTGAGTTGAGTGTAGCACCTTTTGAAACAAAATTTTCAGTATTTTCCTGGTGTTAAACTTTCTCTGCCTATAAATAACCTGTTCAGGTGAGTGATTCTATGCTTTCCTCTTTCTTGTCAATGCGATGTTGTTTGTAGTCCCAAGAATTTGCATGGGGGCAAAACCTGGCAAAATTAAATGGCACAGAACTTAGTTTGTAGCCCAGGCCTGGCTCATCTTCTAGATAAGTGGATATACCGAGAAGAAATGTCATCACACGTTTCTCGTGTGTAGTTGTAAGTTTGTAGTAACTTTAAAAGGAAAAAAAAAAAACCAAGAGAATCTGACACATAAAAAAGATACTATGCTACAATTTAAGAAAATCCCATGGGAAAGTATTAAAATGGCTGCATTTCCTTGTGTGATGAAATTTGCATACAGAAGACTCTAAAGCTGGGAGAAACTTTTTGTAGTTGCAGTTCGCAACGGGGAGCGTTCAAGGTGTGAATCCCAATGAAATACTTGTGAACAGGGCGATTTTGGAACAGCACACGACTTGCCCAGCAGTGGGGGAATACCCCAGAGTTTTGAAGTCAAGTGGATAGTCTTGTACTCCTGACTTGCTGAGGCAGGCAAGATGTGCTCTGAGGTGCTTTTTAAACATTTAAGTAGTTGTCTCTGCGAGCATATCTTTGTGTGCAAAGCTTCTGTCCAGTTTTGCTGACTGAGGAGGATGTGAAATGCACAAAACCATGATGGAAAGCAAGTCTTTTAACCATCCGTGATTTAAAAATGAAGCACACTTCATGTTCTAGGTGAGATTCCATCCCAGGAAATAAATATAGAAAGGAATAAATATAGAAAAATAAAGGTTCAAGGAAAGTTATGGATTTTGCATTGGTGACCTGACCAGAACAGACCTAACCAGAACTGTTTATCAAGTGTTTTTGCTTCTACATGATATAGTGAGTACCCAGAAACTGTTGTTTGAGTCAATAGAAAGTTATGTGTTTTGCAGACTTATAGAAAGTTGTGGATATTTCTCAAATATATTCAGAATTTAAGGTGCTAAGTTCAAAATATCGTTTTAGTTGACATAATTTTAATTCTCTGTGTAGCAGACTTTTTTATATTGTATGTTTTCTTGCTTTTAATTTTTTTTTTCACTCTTTGTGAGAGTTGGATATGGCAGTCAGATGTAAGACTGAAGTGTAAAAATATCCAATAAAATTACTTCTGCTTATCTTGTAATTTCTGGTTATATTTTTTGTATGTTTGCCCTGTTTAATGGGATGCATGAAAAAGAAATTGTTGGTGGAGCGTGATCTTTCAAAAATTAATTATTTAAAGTATTAATAGATGGAAAACTCTTTTGAAATATGCCATGCTATCATATTGTGCTGCAGCTGAAATTAAAGAAGTAATTAGAGTACCATGCTGTTGATAAGCCATAGACTGTGTGTGTTACTTATGCACTGTTTTGAGGCATTATACTGATATTTCATTGCTCTTTTTTAGATATCCAGATTTCTAAAATGCTGTATATACTTTTTCATGTCTTGCATACTATTTCATGCGATTATTGTTCTTTATGGAGCACCTCTCATAGAGTAAGTCAGAAGACCCTCTCTTTCTCTAAACATTCTAAGGGGCAGCTCTCCTTGCAGATGTTGGTATAAGTAGCTGTGTATTTGCTGGTACACTGGAAGTTTAAGGAAAAGTTCCTAGCTGGGGGAGGAAGGGTGGTTGTTGTAGCTTTCTCTTGGTTTTGGGTTGGTTTTTGTTTGTTTGTTTTCTTGTTCAGTTGATTTTTTGGAAGCCAGCTCTTAAACCAGACTTCTGTAAATAAAAATTGTAAGACAGTTACAAACAACTCCTTTTTACTTTAAATTTTATGTTAAACATATGGGCACAAACATTTTTGAAGTTTAATTTAGCCATTTTCTCTGTAAGATTCTAAACCACACATCTTGCATATCTTTAATCCTTTTGATATTAGGGTTTTAACTTCTATGAAAGTGTAAAGAAAGAAGTGTGAAGCAACCTGGATTTTGAGAACTACACTAAGTTGCTGACTAAAAATAGTATCATGTTGTTTGGCTTCCTGGTTGCTGTCACAACATCAAACTGGAAAAATAAATGGAATAATGAAGTATATATCCAAGCATCCTTCAATTTAGAATTAGTGATCTATGTAAGGTCCACCTGTGGTTTTTTAAAAACATTACAGGTATCAGGCATTTCAGAAAATTACTACATCTCACTCTTGAGATAAGAGCAGAACTCTTTCCAGCTTCCTTTACTATTCTACAGAGTAAGAAGAAAATATTTTATTCTTCTGTACGAGGTTTAAGAAAGCACTCATGCTTTCGCAAGTTGAGTTAGAGAGGCATTTTTCTTCCTAAATCTTGGAACTTCTAGAACATTAGCAATCACCTCACTTAATTTTGTAATATTCTTTTTCTTTTTGTAGGTTAGTGACAGAGACGTTTTTGTTTGCAGTTCTTCTGTCTACATTTACTACTTTACAGTGCTTGTGTTTGCTGGGACCAAACATACAGGCATGGATACGGGTGTTTAGTAAAAATGGGTAAGTTCTGATCTAAAGTTTCTGGTACTTCTCTGAATAGAAATGGGCAGAATTGATGTAAAGAAAAGAAAACTAACTGAATGATGGGTGGGGTTTTTTTTATTTGTGATTACAGACACATGAGAGCTTTTCTGACGAAGAGAGATTTGAAGGCACTGATTTGGAAAAATGGCTTTTTATTTTTGGTGTTCAGATGCTAAATCTCACTTTATATGTGTTTGAAGGAAGTAAAGTTTCCAGCACGTATTTTACTGGAGTAAAAACATTGTGCAATCCTATATGATGGTTGTCAAATAAAGGGGAGATCTGACAAAGAGCTGTGCATGGAGAATCTTGCACGTGGTCCAGTATTCTCTTCGTAAATACAACTTTTAAAGTAGGAATAGGAAGCCAAAACAAGCGCTGTTTTAAACTTGGATTTAATGTTGAAAATTATACATGACTTACTGTATTCTTAAATATGAAATCTTAATCCATGCTCTTTTTTCCACTTTCAAAGAAAGCTGTTTTCTGGGTCAGAGTTTCAAGCTCTCAAGTTTTCTGACACTGAATTTTTTCAGTACGTTTGAAGTAAAACAAGCCTTCTAACCACTTTTTTCACCTCCAGTGACAGCCATGGCATTAGCATGTATCAAGGATAATGTATTTTTCAGAAGAGTACCATTTCTTCTGCCTTTTTGCATTCCATAAATAATGGCATGGTTGAAAGACCAGGACACTGGAACAAAGGGGCTTCACATATGCTTGAGATTTAGTAAGATTTTAGTATTCATTCCCTTTTAATAGTTCGTAAGGGTGACGTCTTATCTCAAAAGACAGTGAAAAGTTGTATTATGCTGCTGGCCTGGAATTACTGGAATTATATAGAATTATTTTTGGTTTGTACTCCTTTAGGGAAGGACAAAGGTAGACTTTAATGCTAGTTTCAGGTATTGAACTTTGGTTTATCTCAGTTCTCAACTTACTGAAAAATGTCTTGAGATCTTATTCAAGTTGTTTACACTTGGGTTTTTTCAGTGGAAGAGTTAAATATACTGTAATAAAAGCAATGAGTTGTTAGCCAAAATAAATCATTACTGATTCATTTGGTCATCTTTGGAGGTTTTTCCAGCTGGAAATAACAGCTGAATTGAAGTAACATGTTTGACAATAGCAGTGTGTCTTTGTGCCAGGTAGATTTTAAGTGCCTGTTGATTTCTTTCTTTCCTACTCTAGATCTTAATGCCATTTCAGCACAATCGTTGTGTAGGAAACAGTTGGCTTGTTTTGACACTTTTGCTGTGAGGACTTGTTAATACTTCTCACTAGTGAGCCATTTGACATTATCTGAGTCAAATGTTTATTATTAATGGTGTTCGTTTACACTTTGGGTGAATGTAGACTACAAAGAAATACTGTACCAGGTTTCTTTTTGGATTGTTGCAAGCTACTAATTTAAAAATAATCCTGTGTTTTTTGCATTTGACCTCATGAAATTGGAACATCTTGGGTCTGGGCATGAGATGAGTGTAGACATGATATATTAAAAGATTGTGTCTAACTTGACCATGTGGAATGAGGTGGGACTGGTTAAATGGAAGAAAAGGATGGTTAGGTAAAATCAACAGAGCTACTTTCCTTGAAAGCAGAGTTTAGGGAATTGAATTGCAGTGGAACAGTAAGCTTGAAGGTCTGATTGTGTATAGCTTAGTATGAAAAAAATGTGTTTTAAAAGTACCTGAGTGCAGTTTAGACTTAAGTAACCTTAAGCCTATGTGCACATAGGATGTGTGAAAAAAGTCTGTGTATTCTACATCACAAACCCTTCCATTCTTAGTTGGCTCTAAATAGGGTCCCTTTTCACTAATTCTGCATTTGAAAAGGGGTGGGCCCACACCAGCATCTCTGGGCTCCTTATTCTGAGCCAGAACACATCTGGAGTTGTGACTGCAGTCAGTGTCATGACACTGATCATATACTGTCATGTGCTCCTGTGAGCAGTTAGAGGGAAGTAGAAGCTACCGAAAGGGTTTTCAGCATTAATGGCAGTGTGTGGCTGTTAGTTTAATAGTGTTTCAGTAACTTAGCTGAAATAGCCTCCTCCTGGCTAAAAGTCTTTAAGAAACCAGTTTTCAATTGCCTTTTTTTTTTTCTTTCTCTCCTTTAAGAGACTGTTTATTTCAAATCACTGCTCTGAGAAATTATGTTGAAATTTCTGGTATAATTACAATTTTAAGGTGTTACCAGGGTAAAACAGAGATTTTATTTGGATATTGCCAAAAAATAGTAAAAACCCACAACTTTAGGGCTCCTTCCTGTTTTTGTTATGCCTGTTTTATCACTTTGTTTGTGAACTGCATACTCTTACAAACTTGAACTGTCCCTTGTAAATGTAGGCATCATCACACACAGGGCTGCTTAGTATTTAGTCCTGCTACAACCAAGAATTCCAAATCTTGTTATGAAGGAGATGTCTCAGTAGATTATTTTACATCAGCTAACCTCTTGATTCAAAGTTCATTTAAGGCTGAACTGAATGTATTGTATTATTTACAAGGGTTAAATAATTACTTTAGGCTTCTAAAGACCTTTTTGCCACTAGTGTTCACTTATTATCTTAATCATTGCTAGTTCTGTCTTTGGGATTATCTTAGTTTGAAATGAAAGAAACCTGGAAAATGCAAAGTTTATAACCATTGCTGCAGTTGTTAGTCTCGTGCAACTGAGGAGTTTATATGATGGTTTAAAGAATACCTTCAAAAATCCCAATAGGTGTCAGTCATTCCATGAAGAAAAGTGAGTAATGAGAGCATTGCTCCGTCAGGATAATGCTGGAGGCCAAGTCAGGTAGTCTTTGGGTAGCCAGTCCTTGCTGCAGAGGGGTTCAATTAGCAGCTGAAATAGTTGCCAAACTGCCAATGGCTGTTTCTTACTTGGGCACCGTGCCTTGCTAATTCTGTTGTTTTGCATTTGGACTCAATCTGTAATCTCCATATGGTACAGCAGTCTCTGGTGAATCTGCCACACACACACAATGTCTTGTGAGGTGTAACTGTACCTCAGTCAGTTCTTGGTGTGTTCTGTTGTCTCTTTCGCTGCTTTAAGGCTGTAGTGTCTCTTAAGTCTCTTCCTCGTTCTGCCTAACAGCGCTCTGCTCAATTATTCAGCTTCTGAAAATAATTCACAAGAATTTTCTAGGTGCAGACTCCTAAACAGTTTTGCAGTTACATCAGGACTGTCCTCTTTAAGAAAAAGAATCTCAAACTGGTAGAATTGTGAACTGGTTTATTTTAAGTTACAGGGATCATGTTATTGTAGGAGGAACAGTTCTACTCAAAATGTGAACCTTGCACTGTCAGTACTGTTGTCTGCAGGACCTTTCTTTCTGCAAACATTGAAAAAGGTTTGCTTTAAACTTCTGAGCTGTTTGGTCGATAGCAAGTGCAGCAAGTGTGTACTCAGAAGTAAAGAAATTTTTATTCTCTTCAGAACCAAGTGTTCATGTCATGCAACCTAAACAGCACATGCAAAGTTCAGAGTTTACTGTGCGTCCAGTCTTCAAGCCATAAAAATGCTCATATTTTTTCCTCTGTTAGCTGAAGCTGGGTGTATGTTTATAATCTGAGATGCAGCACACTTAAAAGTCAGCTCTCGCACTGTACTGTTTTGGAGCAGCGATTCTAGCCTGGGTTTCCTGTCTTGAAACTGTGCCCTACTGTCTTCTGAACTTCTGTTGCTCCTTTCTTAATTGGTACCAAGCACCCAAATGTTTGTGGCCTGAGCAAAGCAGGGCAATCAGTTGGTACAATGATGATAGTAAGTGCTCTGCTGTTAAACAGAAATCCAACTTTTCAAAAACTTTTGGAATCAGTAGTGGCAGAAGGCTATAAACTGAGAGCTGAAGTAATTTAATGTCTCTTACAATGTCTGCCATGACTGGTAGTGTAAGAGTTCTTTAGTGAGCAAAAAATTTATCCTGCAGCCAGTGTACTTGAACTTGGATACACTGCTACCAAAGGGTTCCAATGTGCAGTTACATATTTACTTGCAATGTTTCTTTTCAGTTGATGAAAACTTGTTTTGAAATATTCTTGTAGTGGACTTCTATTTTAAATTTCGAATTGTTGTAGTCATCAAATGTGTCTACACCCCAGAGGCTGTCACCCCAGTGACTGTGCTTGTGCTTTTCTGTACCATCCCACAGTACCCTTTCATGTCTGCCTCTCCCTGCAGTGCACACAGTTATCAAGATAGATTTATTTGCTCAATCTAGCAGTGTTTCAAGCTCAATAGGAGTATTTCTAGGTAACATAAATTAGCTTTTACAGTAAAGATGTCAAGAAAAAAAGTCTTGAAAGTGTGGTATAAAAAGATTGTAATTATAGCTAAAATAGCAGCTTAGGTTTTACTTCTGGTTTGTATGTTTTAGGAGAAACCTGCATGCTATTTATCAAATATGTGATTTTTTATATCTGTTTGTAGCCTCAAAACTTCTGGAAAAAATCTGATTTAACTCTCTGCCATGGTAACTTCTGCTGTTGTTGAAAATTTCTAACACACTTTTTACAGAGCTATGTCCATCTGGGAAAGCAGTCTACAGATTACTTCCATGTGCAGTATACTTGGAGCTTGGTTTGGAGCATTTCCTATTCCTCTTGACTGGGATCGGCCTTGGCAGGTCAGTATGTACACCCTTACCATAAATGTACAAAATATTAATTTTCTGGAGATGAATGCTGTATAACATTGCTCTGAAGCTGTTCAGGTGTATTGCACTTGGTCATAAGCTGTTCCTACAGAGTTATGCCGAACTTTTAAAAACTCATTGGAAACATCTGTGCTTAGGGTGTAAGGAAGTAAAATGCATTCTTTTTAGTTCCAGTTTAAAAAGGTTTTTTGTTACATACTTGTGAGTTGCATGCAGATTTTATAATGAAAAAGAGCTGTAATGATTTGGATAAGAGGAAGCTAGAGAAGCTGGAGGAGACATGTGAAATGATGAAGATGACTTTGAGTTTGCCTTCAGTCTAGTAGCTCTTATTGTTCACAGGTAGGGAAAGAAAGATGTTTCCTGGTGTTTTAACTCCCTTCTGTCTTCCATAAAAGCACTTAAGAGAAGGTATTTTAAATGGATTTAGATTGGTATGTGGAAATGGTGTAGCCAAAGCACTGTACTAAACACTTCTGGTTTCAAAGGAAGGCAAACATTAGCTTTTTAGTTGAAGAAGAAAAAATGTGAACCTGGCCTTGCAGGTTTTATCTTTATGAATTCAAATGTTTATGCTATCTTACTATGTTTTTTGGCATGGAGAAACGATTCAATTGAATGTAACTGAAGTCTGCAATTGCCATAGAATGATGGCACTAGTAACAACGTCTTCCTACATGTGCTCAGTGGATGTTTTCTTTTGTCTGGTTACCAAACTCACACCCTCTCAGCTGAGAAGTGTCTACCAGGCCTGTTCTTAAGCAGGTGGTTTCAGAGGTTTCTTCCAGAAATCAGTGTAACAGGCAGCACACTTTCCTCTGTGATATTGTAGAGATGCTGTGGCTTACAGCTGCACTTAAAATTTGTCTTCTCTAAGTAGCTCACAGCCTGCTTTTATGCCATTAGTCTTTGATTGCAGTAGTGTCATTAGATATTATAATTTGTATTTCAAAAATAATACAGGGGTAGGTTAATATTTTAAGCAAATTTTTTTCTTCCCTGAAAACACTTGGTTTTATTCTTGCAAGTTGTTTCACCATCAATCTGGCACTAATTAATTGTTGACAGGCGTGAATGTAATCCAAAAATGAAGAGATTCATTGAAATGCAATCTCCTATCTTCCTATCTTCTTTCCAAGTCTTACTCACCTGTCCCAATGAGAGGCAAATATTTTTCCCTTGCTCAGATGGGATTTTAAAGTAGCATGTCTCATCTGGCAGGTTTTGTTTTATTTCCAAAATCTTACATTTTGCTAATATGCTGTGTATAAAGCTTTCACCTTTTATCCCCCAGTGATGGGAGGAAAACTTAGGTTGGGGGCTCTGATTAACAAAACGAAGACACTAATAGCTGAAGACAGATACTTGAGGTAGAGTTCATTTTTAGCTTTTTGTCCATTCCTACATCTTCTACTAGCAGGAGACACGAGTTTGATAATGCTCTGAAAACTTTTTGTTTGAAAACTCTTCCAAGTTAATAAAAGCCAAACATGACTGAAAATTTACCTCTGTAATCTACACTTAAGCATCTAAAATGATACTATCTGACTCCTCAGAACAGCAAAGCATCTGCAGAAACTTCAGATACCTAAACTTGTCACTGGCTGTTTCTGGGTGTGAATGCTCCCCAGTGCTCTCTGTGTGTCTGCAATTTCCCTTTTCCTTCACCATCTCCACCCTCATTTCTTACATACTCCTGATACCAGAGTTAGTAGGGGAGAGTTTATGGCTCTCAAGTTCTATATCAAAGCAATTTTCCTTTGCCTAGATCTAGAGCATTTGCTGCTGTTCTTTCCCTTCCCTTCATTTTTCCCTTCCTCACTTCTCCATCTTACACCTTGTAGTTTTAAATAGTGGGGTTGGGGAAGAAATTTTTTGTTCCATTTTGAGTCTGACCTGCTTGATTATAGATGATGTGGGCAGTTCAGGAGCAGCCACAGAGAAATTTGCATATTAGTCCTGCAGGCTGCCATTCCAACAGTCTTCAAAAACTGCAGTTTTAAATGCTGATTTTTTAATACCTGCTGTATTAGGGGAGATGAAAGAAGTTCTTGTTAAAATGTAATGTAGTTTGTACGAGTCCAGTTGTTTCAGCAAAGCAACACAGTGAAGTACCAAATTTGGGACAGATCTTCAAGGCAGAAATCAACTTCTTTAAAACAGCTTGTCAAGGATCCTGCTCACAGCTCTCAGAAGCTTTCAATCACCTATTAATAATCTAATATTTTTGTGAATGTGATCTCTTAAATATTGGTCACCAAACCATAGAAGTGGGGGCAGTGTCCTGGCCAGGCATTTTCAGTATTTGCCCAGAAAACACTGCTTCCCAGCTTGCCCAGCTCAGCCAGACTGAGATACATTCTGAAGCAGATTCTGGGGAAATACAGCTTCATGCAACAGCTGATGTCTTTTGTCTTTCCTTCCTACTGAATAGTGTATGGATTCAGCAACCCAGGTATTGCATGTAGTAGCTGCATGACTGTCTCAGAAATCTTCAGCACCAAAAGACATTTCTGTTCTTCACAAGTTCACTGGGCACTGGCACAAAGCCCCCTTTCACAAGAGTGTTCCTTTTGCCACCTGATGTCAGGTGATTACAGAAACTCAGAGTAGCAGTAAGAGGAGAGGTGCTTTCTATGTTGTCTTCAACCTCAGACAGGGGAAAGAAGAATGATCCTCTTGGAAGGGTCTGCTGTTGTTGCAGATCTGTTTAGTTTGGGAAGATCTCTAGTGCTGATTGTCTCTGAGTGACCTAACCACTGACTGACTGAACATAAAAATACCTGCGCATAATACAGCTGCAGGATCAAAAATAATGTTTTTTAATCTCCCTCAAATACAAGGACTACTAGTGTTTTGCACAGAACTTAAGTTTGCATAGAACTGCTTAGAACTCCAGCTGGTATGTTTAAAGAAACCACCTACAGATTAAGTCCCAAGCAAGGCCTGAAAGAAATCATGTAGATCTTAATGTAGCCTTAAAAGTAATCAGAACCCAGTCAAAACCAAATTACTTCTAGACATCTGCATGAGTAAAGGATTAAGCTGTCCTGCTTCTGACATCAGCTGTTCCTCATATTAGCCTAAAAACAGAGAGCTTGAGGATTACGATTTTGGATTTACTGTTTTCCTATCCAAAAATGGGCTCAAATGGAACAGCTTAGTCTTTGAACTCAAGGCTAGCTTTTGAGATAAAAAAAGGTTTCATTAGTGACTGTTTTCCTTTCTGTATTTTAGCCTTAGTGCTGTAAACGTATTTTTTTTTTTTAAATCTGTATTGGAAGTGGTTCTGCTTTAAAGTAGAAAATGTGGTTTAAATCCTACTACTGTATGGGGAAGACTGAAGTGGTATTATTATTTTAGAGAGCAGTGTTAAGGCCTTTAAGCCTGTTTATTGCCAAATCTGGTTTTGTGTTTGTATTGGTTATAGTTAGTATTTGTGGTGTAACAACATGCAATAGAGGAACAGCTGCACTGCTAGCTGTAACTTCAGACAATTCATTATTGGCAGACTGTCACAGACCAGGTGAAATTGGTACTACAAGAACTGGATGGATCAGCAATAATTGAGAAATATCACCTGATAAAGCAAACCAAAGGGTTATTGCTGCTGCCCTTTGGCTCTGTTGGTAGCCCTGGAATGTCCAGAGTTGTCAAAATCACAAAATATCCAGCTGGTACAGAAATGTGGTATGAGTTTGGGATGAAAAATGCTATTGCTATTGATTTAGCTTTGTTAGAATATAATATGGTACCAAGTTTCAAGAAAAAGTCACTGTGTCTTGAATTGGCATATTTTTCCAGTTAATTGGGATTTAGCACTTAATCAAATCTGGTGTCTACACTGTAGACTGAGTGTCTACAGTCAATTTTTAAATTCACAAATCATTCAGAAAGGGGAGAATGTAAAGCTGCATCTGTGAAGTCTGGTTTGTTCATAGAAATGGCTTCAAATGAAAAAGGTCTGTAGTCACTCACCTAAAGCAAACAAGAAGTTGGAGGGAGTACTGAGAATGTTGCAATCCCAGCTGAGTGTTAAATAAAGCTGTCTGCACTGTTCTGTACTTGTCTGAGTTGCCACAGTCATTCACAGGACAGTTCTTCTGCTGTCACTTTGCTGCTTTGTGTCCTTCAAAGAAAAAGCAACATTGGTTTCATTTTTTGCTTATCTGTTTCCCTGCCCTTGGCAGTTTGTTTTGGGTCTAGCATATTTTCCTGCACACTTAATAGAAGAACTGCAGAATTACCTGGTAGTCATTGCTTTATATCGTGGTTGAGATGTATCAGTAGAAGCTGAGAAGTCTTTTGTACTATTACCTGGATCTTACCTGGTCAGAAATCGGATGTCAGTATCCTACATATCTTTCACTAGAATTTGTTTTTACTTCAAAGTATTTCAGGGTTCTGTGGAGTAAACCTGATGATGACTTTCATAACAAGAGTTCCAATTCATGTGCTAATGACTAAAGCCCAAATGCTACTTCATCCTGACTTATTTACAAACCAAAGGAAACATATTGCCTCTTTATACATACATCTTGTGACAGGCAACAAAACTGAGATAAATACAGATGTCTCAGAAAATCTTCACTTTATTTTCCATGTTTATGTTTGAAAAATATTGCATACAGGGGATATTCATATTAGTGTGCCTCTCTACCCTTAAAAATGTTAATTGCATTTTTTTAAGCATATAACAAACTTCTGTGCTAAGTAAATATTACTTAACAGGAACATAATATTGTTTTGGAAATAAGCTAACATTAATTATCTGAATAATGTTTGAGAATGGAAATGAAAAATATATGAAGTATTTCTGTTAGAAGTATAAAATACATTGCTGAAAGTCAGTTTGTGTCCTGTAAGTCTTTTTTTTTCATTATTCTGTTGTTGTTCTTAAAGCAACTTCTAAGCATGCCGTGTATGTTACTCCTCTGCTAGCTTTAAGAAAAAAATTGTAACTATGCAAAGCAGTTGATCAGGGAGGCCTAGTCTATTGTTATTCCTGGTTGTAGGTCTGTAGAACTCAGCCTGTCTCAGAGGAAGGTAAAGATAATTGCCTCACAGGAATGCAGGTTAGGTGCTACAGTAGTTACATTTCTGTATTAAAAACAAAACCAAAACAATAAACTTTCCAGGACTCGTTCTGCCAGGCACGTTTCAGTTAGACTGGTAGACTAATTTTGCCAGTGTTTTGAGATTCTTGTTTTTCAGCAATTCTTAAAACAGTTTGCAACACTTAATTGTGATGATTTAAATAAGGCTGTTCTAGGCAATTTATAGAGTTGAACATCCGTCTCCTGTTGCCTCTAGGCCTCTGAAGCACAATGGGGGTGTAAAGGTTACGGTTGGCTTGGACAGTTCTACAAAGAAATAGAAAATATCTTGCTTTGTTACAGTTGCTTAGTTTTTCCAGATTGCCTGTTTCAAGCTAATGGTGTACCTTTAATAACCACATGTGATCGGGATCCTGACTTCACTTGTCACTGAGAAGTGGAACCTTAAAAACACACCACCACAGAACAGGGATGACATAGGAGGTACACATTCTTTCTCTACTCAGCCTGAGGAAATTAGTTGCAGAACAACATGGTATAGTTAAATACCACAACTTTATCAACACACTTTATATGTGGTGGAACTATTATTCCAGACATAGCATTTGCCACTGACAACAACTGGATTTAGCTCACTGGGGAGTTCTTGGGTTTATTGCATGTTTTGATAACAGACTTTTAAATCATGTCTCTGTATTTGTTGTGTGCTTGCCCTCCCATATATCTGGGGTTTTTTGCAGCATAATTTTGATCTGTAGTACCTGTTACTAGTGGTAAAAAGTGACTTTGAAACAATATTCTGCGTACAGTGTTATCATTAGGTAGAAATAAAATTGCTATGCTCCTACTCCGTAGTGGATACTGCAAACATAATAGGTAGTGCTGATATAGCTCACCTGAGTTGGCTGACTGCCATGTCATTTAGCCAATATGACTATAAATATTAGCCTTAGATACCTCTCAGACATTTGTAGCCTGAAAAGTAATCCGGAGGATCTTGGGTACAGTTCTTGGTGCTTACTCAAGTAAGCTGAAATGGGACTATAAACTTTCACTCTACTTTGGTTCTTCTTATCACAGCTCAGAGAGTTTCCTTCTTGTACTCCTTTTTGGATCTACTACCTACTGTGAAAGTTTTATTATAAGAGAAGTTGCTTAATGTGAGATAGGGATAGTATGCAGTTGGAGTTGTTTTAAAGAGGTAGAAGCTTGTTCCATTTTAGTGTGGTTATCACTGTTTATTTAATAATGTGTTTTCTCAATGTAAACCTTAATGGTGAGATCAAAGGTAGTTATGCTTGCTGTAACTTTAGAACACAAATCCATGAAACCAACTCCTAGTTACAAATGCCATCCTGAAAAAACCCTCACACTTTCTTCTTGGTGTGTGCTTGTCAACACACACATTCAGTACAATGTGATAAGACACTTGTAGTTAACATGTGCATGCAACCAAAATAGATTAAAGGCATGTACTGAAGTTTTTAAGACAGTACAAACTGAACAATCAGGAATTTAAGGCATGTTAGAAACAGGGAGGGAAAATAATTGTGCTCATTTATTCAGTTTTCAAATGAAACAAAAATCATTACATAGCCTTCTAATTGACAGTCAGAAATGAGTCTTTCGAAACAGTAAGCATACAAAAAATTGTGTTTAGGAATATGAGAAAAACACTCTTTAAGTTTACTAAAAAGAAAAGTAAGTACAGTAGATTGCCCCACTGTATTTGCATTTGTATAATGAAAGTTCCAGCAGGCAGTTGCTAACTTCATGGTATCTTTAAAAACTTTGTGTTGCTCCTCTGGTCTATAAGAATCTGGCCTTTGTGTCCTTATCAATGTCTGTGTAATTCCCTTGCATGGGATGCAAGACTCAGAGTAGATGACAAAACTGTCATGCAGTCAGAATTCTGGTTTAGCTAGCTACATGCACAGTCCAGCAGAGCTAGATACCTTGCTGAGATCCTGCAACATACTCTGCTTTCCATGCAATATGCTAAGCATTCTCACATCATAGAATCTTAGGTGTTCTAAAGAGCGCTGAGGAAAACTAGCTCATTTGTGTCCTGAAAGGTTGGCAATTCCTATTTTGTTATTATGCTTAAAATGAGTTCTAATATATATACTAAAAACCTGGAAGTTCTGCAGTGTCTATTTAGCTAGCCTAAAGAAATTCCTGTGAAGTCCTAACACTGCTGCCAGATGAAAAGGCAAAAAGAAAATTTAAACAAATAGCAGAAGTCAGAATCATTTTGCATTAAACACTGGCTCATGCTCTGTCCATTAAAATGCATTTTTTGTTCTTGTTAAGATTTGTTTTTTGCCAAGCTGCTGTTCAGGCTCCTAGTAATCATCTACAGGTTGTTAAAATTGCCCTTTTCATCATGCATTTGATATGTAAACTGATTCTTCTTGTGGTAGGCTGTGAGAATGGTTGCTGATGGCTCCCAGCTGCTGAAACAGATAAGGCATTTCATGACAGTTTCATGAGAAATGTTCTGTTCTGTCTCCTGTGCTCCCCACACTCTTCTCTCCATATCAGCTTATTTTCTCCTCAACAAAAGTGCAGGTAGGCCATGTGGCCCAACATCTTATTCCCCTGCTGCTGACCTGGCCCAGACATGACATCAGTACTGTGGCAGGATATGTCAGCTTCCTCAAGGCAGAAGGGAGCATGATGTAGGAGGAACTGAGCTAAAAAGTTCTCATGGGATGAGAGGGGTGTATTACAAGTTGCGTATTTTAAGCAAGCAGAATGGAATCTTTTGAAACAGGCAGACAGATATTTGCTGCTTAGATTTTTATCACTTACAGGCAGTTCATACCAAGTCAAGGACTTTAAACCAAGTTTGAGATAGTATGAAAGGGAGGGCAAAAGCAGGCCAATTGAGTAAGTCAAGGTCATTTAAAAAGGTCCAGAAGGAAGTGATTGGGTCTCAGAAAAATGAGGCCAGCAGCTAATACAAAATAAAGCAACCCACTTCCACAGAAAGAAGCAACCCATTTTCATAGACAGTCAAAAGCATGTGAAAACGGTGTTATTTTAGTGCAGCTGATATGCTTAAGAGCCATATCTTAATCTGTCTTTGATAACTTGCTGCTTTAGATATACCCATGGGTGCCTCAGGCCATATGTAGCCTAAAAGCCATCAGCCAAGAATGGAAGTGGCAAAACTGGTATTATTACCTGTTTGTTAGGGGGTTTTTCCCTGTCTTGAGGGTTAGAGAAAATGGCATTAAGGACAGCAATGCTCTCAAGACCCGGTTTTTAATTGCTGTGCTTAGGGAGTTTTCAAAAGGCCAATCAAACTGCCCTCAGACTACTCTGGGCTGTCCAAGCAGCACAGTAAGAATAAGTGCCTGGCCTAGTACCCCTCTGTTTCATGCCACTGGAAGGGATGAGGCGGTGTCTCGTTCTGTCTTATTCATAGATGGGGAGATGGCATGTTTTATATTTTCTTCCCTTTGTTCCCTATCTTTGCCACCTGCCATTTGTGAATGTTCAGAGGTCAGAGACTCAACTGTTAAGAGAGAGAGCCTGAAACTTAGGTAACAGTGACTTTTAAAAACCAAAGCAAAAAATTATATGTTTTAGAAGACAGACAGAGGCAGAATTAATATTAAAACATACATAGCTATTGAAAAACCACATCCCGAGCTGCAGTTCAGTCAGGTGAAAGAGGCTACAACAGTCATCAGAGATCTTTTTAATCATATCAATAATCACCCACTATACACAAAATAGCACAATATACAGGGTCATTGGGTCATCAGGGATATTTGCTCTCTAGTTGGGGGAATATGATCAATTCAGAGTCCATCATCTACCTATAGTTCTGTAAAGCAAATAGGCAACTACAAATTCACCTAATGTAGGTAAAAATTTAATGAAGGATTGATCATTGATCACTCAGCAAATCTGATGTAAAAGCACCACCAAGTTAAGAAGCCTTTGTTCATAATTTTGTGGATATTAGAGTGGTATTTGACTTCATCAGTGGATAAAAAAGTATGACTCGTGTTTCATCTCAATGTTACTGAGTGAGCAAAAGGGTTTCAGGGACTTTTTTACTGTTTTGTCCTTTAGACGTGTGTAATATGCAAAATGCTAGAAATAATTACATTTCATTTAAAAGTTGAAAAGATCCACCTGAAGTGTAAGTTTAGCCAAGGCCACAAACTTATGTGAGTTTCAAATACATATAGTACCTTACCATGCCAAAGCCTCTCAAGGCTTTTTATAGATGTTCTACAATACACAGTAAATGAATGAAAACAAGCAAATCTTTGGCTGGAGAGGCAACTGCTGAAATATTCAGCAACAAAAACAAGCAGTAGAGACAGAATGTATGAAAGTGAAAGAATGAAACAAGGTCAATAAAGAGTACCTAAGGCACCTTGTTTAATAGTCATCTTTGCTACACTCCTTAAGACCTCCAAATAACATATAAAGCTGTAAATGCTAAGGAATGTGAAGATGAAACAACTGAGGAGACTGAAGATGAAAGAGCAGAGGACAAAATACATTACTCTTATTCATAGTTAAAATTCCCATGATCAAAGGATATGAATAAATATATTCTTTTAAGTGATAATGAAGTAAAGAGAAGAATCAGAGCTAGGAAAATGAATGAAAGGAGGAACCAGTACCGTTAAGAGTAAGTTCATTTGATATTCATGAATTGCAAGTCAAAGTGAAGTAGAAAAGAAGGCTGGAGATTGGGATATTTCCTCTATTGTCTAGTGCATTTCTCAGTCTCAAGTACTATAGAGGGGGGAAATATCCCCCTTAATTTAAAAAACAAAAGGAGAGTCCAGTCTGTACTTGCTTTAGGAATATGCACTGTACAGCAGGAACTGCAAAACTGTCCTTGCCAAAAAAAAAAAAAAAATGCAAAGGAGAATTTTGAGGAGGCCTGGGAATTCTGTTTATTCTAAAATAAATAATTTAATCACCACCTTAGTTGAGACTTTCAGCAAATGCAGTATGTAGTGGACTGGTACTATAAGCTACATCTGATGACAAACTGGTTAAGTCTTGGTTTGACCACTCCTCCCTGCAAATCAATACCAATTAAAAAAGGGCAGGGGAGAATTCCATTACTAATCTGGCTCAGTACAAGATGGTTTGTTAAAGTGAGTCAGCTCTACTGAGTTGGCTTCCTTTTCTTATACTAGAAAACAGAGCATATGATTAAAGTTCTCTTTGACATAACTGGCTTACTACAAGTTTGATGATCTGGGTGCAAGATGTTCAGTCAACTTCCAGATTTGTGTTCCCTCCCTACTGCTAGCCAGAGGAAAATTGATCCTTTTACATACTTTTCAAGAAAAAAAGCCAACAAACCTCTATCCATCTCAGTCTCTGGCCTTATTTGAATACTAGTTCAACTATATATACCTAAAAGTTTCAAAACACCATGAGAGATTGAAAGGAGAAATTGCTGAGAAATCTGTAGGTATCCAAATGTGTGCAGCAGAGTAGGAGGTTAGGTCAGCTGAACGCTTCAGGGGATATAAATACTTCTAAGGGTATTTTTTTTCCATGTAGTTTTTGGACTATCAAACTAAAGTCTGCAATAGCCAGAAGCCTGCTTACATTTTAATGCATATTAATTAAAAACTGTACAACAGCATTTAGTGTTCGTGAAAATGATTGTTATGCTTTTGGCATTTTTAGGAAAGCACACCAAGCTTTAAAGTAGAGTAAGTCTCCTGTCTTTCAGTACCTAGACTTTGTGCTCATGAAGTACAAAAACCACAGACGTTTTCCTCATTGTCTGCTTTTACCTTGCCTTCTCCCCTCAGGTATGGCCCATTTCCTGTTCCCTCGGAGCTACCTTTGGCTATATGGCTGGTCTGATTATTGCACCTCTGTGGATACACTGGAACCGGAAGCAGCTTACATACAAAAGCAGATAACTGGAGCAAAAAGAGACAAGGTATTTCTTTGTGCAGATTCCATACAGACTGTGCAAAAGTTGGGGTTTTTTAAGATATATATATATAGATATATATATATATAGTCAAAGCAGAAGACTGTCCAAATTCAGTTAGAGTATTTCAGGCCAAGCATCTCCACTCAGTAAAATCACATAGGTGCCATTTCAGCATGGTGCAGTTTTTGCTTCCTCTAGACTGTGTAACCCTGAGAGATTGTACCTTCCAGTCTGAATAAAATATTTGTAACAGATGTGGTTGCTTCTTATTACGTGTTCGTTGAGTTTGATTTTATTCCTCTGGATTTCACTGGTTGTAGAAGGCAGAATCATAGGTTTAACTTCCAAACCTGGAACAAATTCACTATGTACTTAATGCATTGTATTTAAAATCAGTAGAATTTCACAGTAAGCCTGGCCATTGTCAAATGTCTCTCACGTGATCAAACAGCAGTTTATGCATCTTGAGCCTATTCTCTTCTTCACTGTGTGTTTCTTTGGAGTTAGAATGGCTATAATAGCTTCATCAAAAACAGTCTTCAGTCCTTTCTGTGTTAAAGCTGAACACTCCACATAGCAGTAGGCTCCTATCTGTCAAGAAAATAAGTTAATTCAATAGCAGTATGTCTCAGCTGTTCAATTCCATCTGGGCACTTCTGCTTTTTTTCCCCCCCCATAGCAACATTACAATGTTTGGCTGCAATCTAAAAAAGTTATCTGCAAGTGCACCCCCCATAGGAGAAAATAAGATTTGTCTTTTGTCCAAAGACGTGGAAGGTATTTAAGTTGATTGGTTTCTATGGGAAACAAGTAAGTTCTTTAGATTGGCAGTGGAGGCCTAAGATATGGTTAATAATTAAAGAGCAAAAAAGACATGGCCCATTTGTGTTTCAAAAATAAAGGCTCTGTAAGTCTCCTGATAAGCATTATCCACACAGTAGTTACAATGGTAGTATAACAGTCTCAAATAATGTCTGAAAGATGCTTCCAACATTGTGCTTGAGCATGAGAGGTCCCTTCCAACCTCAACTAGTCTGTGGATTTTAATTATCTTTGACTAATATTTATATAGCTTGTATAGCTTTAACAAGTGTCTACACTGAAAATTAGAACTATTACTGACAAGAAAGTGTAATTACATAGGTCTGTTTGTTACCTATATTCATTGATGTAAGTAAGGGTTGTTAACTGGTAAGGAGTCACAAGATTTCATATGTGGACTGCTAAAAGATATGCAGAAAGTGGTAAAGGAAGACAAAGTCAAGTAGAAATAGGGGTGTTTTGTTGTTCTTTGTTACTTGGTTTCATTTAGGAGTATCCAGTTTACCTCTTTTGCTAACTTCTGTCCTTGCTCCACAGATACGGGCTTCTCTTTCATATCATTCAGTCTTGCCAGAGTTTTTGGGTCATCACGGAGATCAATCTAGCAAGAAAGATTGAAGTCATGCTGCAATACTTTCTCTAAACAAAAGTCAGCAGGCAATATGATACCCTCTTTTTAAAGGAGAATTATTCAATGGAATATTATCTCTATAAAAATTGAGTCATGTCATGATTCAGATCGTGGACCATTCCTGATTCAAAAGCCCTACATTTAAGCCGTGGCTCTTTAATCCAGAAGGAAGAAACATTTGTTCTGTAATTCAGCGCTTCAATTAGATGTGATCATCTTGGAATACCAAATGCAGTGGCAGAAAGATTACCCTAAGGTAACACCAAAACATAGGTCACTTCATAAATGAAGCTCAGTCCACTCCCCACAAGTAGCAAGAGGAAATTGTCTCACTCCTCCCCTTTTCCTTTGCTTCAGCAAATATTGCATGTGACTAATAGTTGTAGACCCAAGTAATTCCAAGTAACATGGGCACGAGCAGAATTTTATTCCTTAAGTTCCATGACTTTTTAGAAAGTCACATGGGAGACATGCAGCCCATCTTGCCACCCTGTTTACAACGGATATAAGTTTTTTTAACAAAATGGGGATAGCTCATTAGAGAACAATACATATCTATGTTTTTCTGCCACCTGTAAGGGTTGTTCCTCCAAAGGCAGAAAGAGGTGCTGCTCGGGTCCTGTCAGGCCTGAACTTCCAGCCCAGAGAAAAGGTACCGTACAATGATCCTAATTGTTTAAATAAAGTAGAAGCAAGTATACCTGTGTTCCTACTAGTAAATAGGGAACATTAGGTGCATATTCCTTCAACTCCGGTACCCACTCTTCCTTCACATTTTGAAATGAAGCAGGGTTTACCACTGAGAAGCAGATAAGGAAGACATCGGTCATAGGGTAAGATAAAGGTCTCAGACGATCATAGTCTTCCTAAGGAAGAAAAATTCTGTTATCTGCAATATGAAATTGTTGCCTGTATTTTAACAGTTATATTCAGAAACTGTATTTGTATTTCATGAAGGTTGTTTGTTGCAACAGTTGTTGAGGCAAACTTTCTGAATGTTTAAAACTATTCCATGTTAGTTAATAGCGCTGTTAGAGCAAAGTCTACATATGAAGATAACTATATGTGAATATAAGTATTTTGAAAAATGTGTTAATACTGATTGAAACTTGCTTCTCTGTGAGAATATACAAAGGATTACCATTCAAAAAGTTTTCGCTTAAGGAAAAAAACCAAAAGGCTTATGGTTCAAACATACTTGCAGATCAAAGATTAGTATGTGAGAGAGAGAAATGAGCAGGTGTGACTGCTGTAGAGTCATCCAGGTTATACAAAGCTAGGCTAGATTATGGCTATTTGATGCACTTAAATGTTCTATTTTGAATCATACACAGAGGTGGTATTTAAAACCCTCCTTAGAATTTTCTTTGTCTCTTAGAAACCTTACAGTCCTGTGCCTAGTGTTCAGGGCAGTAGGAAGGATCAGAAGAGACCTCTTTTGTCTAGACTGTGCTTTCTATTGGCAAGCCCATCAAAGGATCAGGTGGAACAGAAATTCGGGATCAGGAACACTATCAGTAGAATATTAATGCCTTTGTTTGTTTGTTTGTTTGTTTGTTTGTTTGTTTGTTGAGAGTGTGGGGGAAGAGTTAGTGTGAAAAGATTATTTACAACATTGAGAGCCTCAGCATTTAAAGCCAAGCAGCCCTGCTGCCAGGGCATGCAATACTGTGGCAAGACAAGTACCTAGGAGCATTGCCCCTGTTGTAAATCAGAGTTCTCTCTAGCAAGGGAAGAAGTGGATTTTTGCCCTGTCTTTTAGCTAACAGCCAGAGGGAACGTGCCCCAGCTTTTTGCTGCAAGGCTTCTTTTGGTCTTTGGCAGTGAACCAATGCCTGACCATTCCTACCATAGAATTTTGGTGGTTTTTGTAAGGTAGAAAAAAACTAACACTGAGCCCAGGCATTGCAGAGACACTGACAAATGCTGGATTTATACCTTCCACAGTAAACACCAGTTTATTAGGGCTGCTGCACCAGTTTCCCTCGACCCCATGTAAACGCCCCATCTTAATTAAATCTCATAAATATTGCAATGATTTTTTCATTAAACGTAGAGACAGAAATGTAATTCAAGTCCATGATTGAAATGAGCCAGAAAATCAAATTTTTGTTTCCTTGGCAACAGCCACATTACCAGATTATTAACCTATAGTCACACCCTCAAAAATGCCCTCCATTGATCTGTTAGGTTTTAAACATGGTCACTAGAATTTCAGAAAAACTGTGAGAACTTCCTCAGAACAGTTTCTGCTTGGCTCATCTTTTCCCTTGGAAGTCAACAGCTGTGGGAAGAGAGCTGTTATTCTCATCAGGAACTGGAGGAAAGAAATTCTGCAGTAGCAAGGAGGTGATCATTACTTGTCACTCTTGTGCCATTTCGAGTATCCACTCTAGTTTTGTACACAGGCTTGTCAATTAGCTAGAGCATGCTTAATTGTTGACATGGCTTCCAAATTTCACAACCACAGTAACTGACACCACTTTGAAACTAAAACGTTTGACAGGCCTTTTCCCTGCCAGCGTCAGGCTCTTGCCCTGATTCAGAAGAAAAAAACAGTAACCCTGTCTTTCCCAAATCTGTGGACATTCATCACAGAAAGCAGAAATAACTTCAAAACATCAGCACAGGAAGTTGAAACTCTTCAACATTCAGTTGGTTTCTTTAGGCATGTATTTTATGTTTCACTTCTACTACTGAATATAGCTAGGTCCTGCTCAGGGTTGCACTCTGTTTTCTGGGGTGGAGATGAAAATCCTAAAAGAAGCTTCCCAACTACAAATTACTCTGTTCCCTGGAGTACAAAATCTGCATGAAAGAACACACAGTGGATCCATCAGTTGCTCTCAAATTCGGCTCTAAATCACATGTGGGGTATTAGTGAATAAATTGTGTTTTAATAAAATCTAGTTAAAAGCTGTAATTTGTTCCTACCACCAAAGAGCTGCCATCCTTATACTCTACATTTTCTAAAAATCTCTTATCTGGATTAGGATAGCTGGAATACTACACTAAATGCTGGAATGGAGAAAGCGTTTCACTGTCACCAGAAATTACTGTTAGTCTATTAACCTTAAAATAGCTCTTTAGTTAATCCATTTCAAATTACAGATGGACCTTTTATTCATAGCAAATATTAATAATATTCTTAAAGCCAGTCTCAGGTCTGAACTCCTTTCCTGCTTGCTCCTGCATTTGTTTATGTGCCTTTTGATTTATACCCTGTCCCACTTGCACTGGGCGAACTGTGCGTCCATCCACTGTAATTAAGAAGTTAAATGGAAGGCAAGTACAGTGTGATTGGATACATCATGTACCCTGGCCAAAGATGTGTGTGGTATTTGCTACAGTGCTTTCAGTGTATTTAAGCTTCCTTAAATTATCAGAGAATTTGGCTATGCCCACCAGTCCTGCTGCTTGAAACATGTAATGCTCTGAACATCAGGTTTACATCAATACTAATAGTGGCCGCAGTTCTAACAAAGCCTCCCACCTCATGATTGGACTGGTTCTGGGTCCTCCTGGGAGGAACCCTGCTTAATTTTTGTCACCATCTAGTAAGCCATCTGTGCTTAAAGACTCCTTCTGCCTCCCAAAAGCCCCTCAGAAACAAATAAAACCTGTAATACTTATTGCAGGTAAATACTTATTACAGTAAAACCTGTAAACTTTCTCTGATGTATTGGGCCAACATAACTGCTGCAATTGATAAAAGAATCTGAAATACCACATTAATTTAGATTGAATATTAGAGAAGCCTGAAAAAATCTTATAGCTTCAGCTATAATTTATTTTCTGAATCTAGTGTAAGGGAAATAAATGTGGTTTATTCTAAAATTAAATGCAACAGCAAAATTGATCATACTAGCCAGTCAACATGAATTCCAGTTTGAGTGCATGTACACACCACACTATACAGCAATGAGACAATCTGATTGGGGGAGGGACTGTATATATATTTAGGCTTTAAAAATATTTAAGGATATTAGCAGGAATATTTTAAGAATGTGAATAAGATGGGCAAGAAAACCCCTAAGGATTGAAATAGTCAGTGTTAGTCAAAAACTCCAGGCTATAATAGTGAAACAGCTCCTTCTCCAACATACTCTAGAGTTTAAAAAAAAATTGTTTGCTGAAGCAGGTGAATATGAGAAAATACAAAGACTGTAATAACTTCAAACAAAATTGGACACAAGAATGTTGACTTAATTAATGTTCTATGGAGCTGTGATCCCTCTAAAAGACATGACACTGCAGCAGGGCTGTTCATCATTTCCCTATTATCCCTGTGGAAACCCAGGACAGCTGCCAGTACACAATAGACATGACAAAGGAGATGAGATGAGATGAGATGAGATGAAGGAACTAAGAACTTTGCTTCTCAACTACAAATGGGACCTTTTGTATTTAGAGTGGAGAATGGAAATTCAGACTTTTAAATTATCATGTCTTCTTATGGTAGGCTGAAGGGATGCCTAGCATTGCCTTTATCTTGGTTCCTTAAAATCTATCCTTTATGTCTCCTTTTCCATGTTACAGCATCTAATAATCTGCCTGCGATTTTTTGCTGCCTTGTACTTGAATACTGTATTTTGGATGGTGAAGTGAATTTGCTCCAACACATCCAAAATCTGGCTATTTCCCACATTCACCTGTTCAGAAACAGAGGTCTTGAAAAACTTCTTGTATGCAGACTGAAGAACAGTATTGCAATTCCACAGCATTTATTATATTCTTCATTTCATGGGTTTGCTCAGACCAAAAGCAGAACACAGTGTCCCATTTCAAGTCATGCATTTGATTTTGAACTAATACTTTTTCCCAGTTCTGTGGGTATCAGCTGAGACACAGCTAAAACCACACCAACTGTATTCCGAATTCTGCCACTGACACAGGATGTAGTCCTGAGCAGATCATTATCCTCTCTCTATTTACATCTTCCAATCTGTAGGGGTTTGCCAGCTTAATAATGCATTAGTCTTTGCAAAGCACTCCAAAAGCCTTTGATGTACACAGCTTATGTGCAGTGGAATATTTGAAAAAAAATAAATTCGGACAAAATGGAGTATAATAATTTCTGGACAACCTTCTTGACCCACAAAAAGCACTATTTCCTTATATTTATTAGAACACTGAAATGCGAGGCACAGGCAAACAGAGGTTGTACTAGAGACCTTGTAGCTCCCCTGATATATGGTATCTCACTCCTCCCTGGTTGAGCTGAACTGGTGGACACAGAGACAGAGGTCCTCAGCCCTCTGTCAGTGGTGTGAGAGCACAGGCCTCTTGCTTGTCTGGAATGGTATTGGGGTCTCTCTGTCCACTTTGGAGAAATGAAAGGCAATTAGTCCTGTGCAACCAATGCCTTCCCACACCTTGACCAAGACCTTTGAGGAAGTCCATGCCTCTCAGATCTGCCATTGCGAGTTGTGAAGATAATGTTAACCTAGATCTGTCTGGTTGATTTTTGTTTCCTTGCTAGTGTTTTTAAGAAAATAGGAGAAACCAAATTCCGGTATGTCATTAAAACTGACGCAGGGGCCTAAGATGTGTCATGTTCTGACAGAACCCAAGTAATGAATTATTTTATGTGTTTTGCAGCTTAGGAATGAAATTTTAACAATGCATCTTCAATTGTTATGCTGACATATCCTTGATAATACTATTTCTATTCCAAGAGGTATAAAGTGGATGGGTGGAAACAAAATAAAGCTTGCACCACTGGAAGAAAAACTGGAGCTCAAAACCTCTGCGCTTGTGGTCTCTGTGTTAGCAACCATCTGTTGCTTTCACAGCATACAACAGCAATTGTAAGAAGAGGTTCTCACTCCCAACCATCTGTTTTTAGAGGGGAAGCCAAAAATAGACATCAGGCAGAGTTGCTAGAGGAATCCAACCTTCATGCAGCAAAGGGTAGTCACTACTGCTCAGAGGGGCTGAGTGAGGCAGAGTTTTACAGAGTAAAATCCCAGGTAAAAGTCTAAGTTTTAACCCCTTCACAGTAACAAGAGTCAGAAGGGCTCTCTCATTATGAATTGCCATATTTCAATTTTTGAAATGCATTTCAAAGCTGTCCTTCAAGACTGCATTTTTCAGTTTTCCTCCCTGAAAATAAGTTTCTGTTTTAGAAGGCTCCCTGAAATATTTTGGAAAACATAACAAGTGAACCATAATGACTGATGCACATAACATGTGGACTTAGTAACAGCTCAGTTACCTCTGGACACACCTCACCATCTCCCCCAAATTGTTTGGAAATGAAGGCTGATCTGCAGCTTTGCCATAAGCACCAGGCAAAGCTTCTGTCTGAAGGTTTTGAAAGCAACTGCTTAGTCCAGAAGCACACCAGGAAACAGACTTCACTCCGCTGAATCACCCTGTGGTTTCTGATTCTACAAGATGCTTGGTGGGGGAGGAGAGAGAGGGAAGTGGCCTTTACTACCCCATGCCAAGCACAAATTGCTTCCCTGGCTAAAAAACACTCTCCAAATTTTTCAGTCTGGGCTGTGTAACACTGTAACCCTTTGCAAGGAAGGAGTGTGGAGCGTCCCCCAGGATGCTGGTTTCCTGGCACTGCCACTCACCGGGCACCACTAATGCAGGACCATTTGGCATAAAGCTGCAATTTGGACTGACAGTGCTTTGCCATAAAACATCTGCTTATCCAATTCTGCAACCCAAGCTCTGCTATGCTGATGACTGCATTTGATTTTTCAGTTGCCTACATTTGTAGCCCCTAGCTTTTGAACACAGAAAACAAGAAAGATGCAGTGATTATTCCCTGGCTGCAGGGGAAAAGTGCACTACAGACCCTCTGTCTCTTCTGAGGATACAGCTTGCATTGCTAAAGAAAGCAGAATTGTCCTGTTGTGGTTTGTTCGCATAGGTTTCCCAGAGAGTGCAAAAAGCTGCTGGTTTGGGCCCAGCATCTATTTTTAATTTAAAGAAAAGTCTGCAAGTATGCAGAGTAAGTGCTCTTCCATTGTATTCTAAAAATGAAGTAAACTGATCTAAATCCATTTCTGAATTCCTATGAGGAGGACTGTTCAAAGGACATATGAATTATACATTGAAAAAGCCCAGGGTTTGTGAATTACCTTTTAATAACAAAACTTTCCTCCTGGCATACGGGAGAACTGTGCAGCTGCTCACATGTCTAAAAAGCTTTTCTAGATAGAGAGAAGTAACTAGCTGGAAGATGGAGCCTAGTAAGACGGATTTTAGAGCATTAGAGACAGGAAGGACAGAATATTTCTTATACTATACACAAAATTGCCTTTAAGTGATCAGACTTCATCCTAGCCTTAATATGGGATTCAGTACTGTCCAAATGCTACATCTTGCATGGTGATGCTAAACTACTTTCCTAGATGGTCTCAATAGCACACTCCCTTCTCTCCATCACTCTGAGAACTTCAGCTTGCTAGTTTCTTCTTGGTCTTCTAAAAGGGAAAGTCGCTGTATTTAACTGCCTGCAAGCACAGTTTCACCTGAACACCTTCACTTAAACCTCTATGGAGCTCCTAAGAAATGGCAGGGTAGCTGCCATGGACCAACCCTTTCACTCCTTGCCCATGAGAAATCTCAGTCCTACAGTGCCTTTCTTTCTCACTGTCAGTGACTTCATGAACAGCATTCTTTCCACACCAGATTTCCATTTTCCCTGAGAAAGGAATTCACCCCAGTTGTTGTGTCTGCAGCCATGAACAATCAGGATTTTCCATTCTTTCAGATATAGCAAATCAAAGTTAAAAAATAAAATGCACCCTGACATGGGAGATCTGGACAGATCCTCTGCAGAACCTATTCTTTGGAAGGATTCTCTGACTTTATTTTCACAGAAGAATATGACCTGTTCTCACAGGCAAAACAGCCTACAGAATAGAGTTGTTTTAATACAGTTACCCATATCTTATCAGACATGTCTTTTAATTTGCTACCTATATAAAGACAAACAAGACTGATCAGTTAGGTGTCCCATTCCCTTTCACCTTTTACAAGTAAATCCCAAAAGTACATTCTTCAGTCCAGTGTTGAGAACACATAGAAGATCACAGCTTTACTGCCTCCTCAAGATTAGCTCCCATCACACAACTCAGGAGAATACCAGGGCCATCATGTGCACCTTGAATGAACACATCACAGTGAAAGAGTTTCTGGAATTAATGGAGTGCCTAAGAGTCTTCTGCACCTGGTTTTATATCAAGTCCCATTTGCTGGGGTTAACAGCTTCCATTGAAGAATGTGGTGAAACACTCAGCAGATGTTAAGGCAATTGTAAGAAAAACCATAGACAGTTTTTCTTAAATGAGGAATTTGTGAGCCATCTCACTGCCTGTGGCTGGCCTATCAGTTGGCCATAACTAAAGATGCATCCCAGGTCACACCTGGCATCCATCCCTTATTGACTCCAACACTGAATCCCAACTGGAAATCGGACCAACAAGGAACTAGCATTAGCTCCCAATGATAATCTTAAAGCATTTGTGACTACATCTAATTTAGAGCACAAGCTGCCTGAGGTACTCACGAATCTGTGTTTTATTCATGTGAAGCAATATACTCACCTAGGATGCTGACAGATGTTGCTTTGCTCTGGAGAATAATGCTGCCACCTGCATTTTTATGTGCACACCAGCAAGTGCCTGGCATAGCAAAGAATTACTGCACACGTGCCACAGCACAGATGCAGCATGGAGCAGGATTAAAACAGACTGGGGACACTAACTGTAAAGTGTCAAATGACACAACCTCTTCAGAACTGCTGAAAGTGTCACGTAGCATTCAGACATTTTTTCTTAACTCACCCAATCACTAATTCAAACAGATTGCTTATAAAACCACAGAACAGAGCAGTAAAAAGACACCATTCTTCTCCTCTGTGTCCTTATTTTGGCATTTTTTCTCATTAGAGGAGCAGTTTTGTTAGAAATTCAACTGTTAATGTGGCAAAGATATTCTGGATCTACCTTTTCAAATGCATCTCTTAGACTTGATTTTAACATAACTCAGTGTCCTTGTTCAGAAGTACTGTGGGGCTTTCGGCACTCTGAAAATGAAATGTAACTGCCTTGAGTTTCCAACATCTATCTAGTGAATGCTTCTGGGAACTCGGAACACCATCTCCCATTCTGCAACTCCCCATCTGGTGAGAACAGTACTTACCTATCCTTCTAGGAAAGCTATCGTGCTTTCAAAGCATGAGTCACAGCTCACGAGGAGGCGTTTAGATGCAGGCTTTGCACTGAGAGTATTATTGTTGCAAGGCCATTTTTAATAACCAATCTGAAGGTATAAGTCCTTTTCCTTTTAAAGAGAAAGCCTGTCTTTACCTAAACCCTTATCTAGAGAGCTCTAAATAGAGATTGTTAGCTCAGGCGCTTCACCTCCTCTTACACTGAAAAACTTCAATTCCAAAGGGACAATCTAGGCATGTTTTTATTTTATCTGCATACATCCAGTTGTTATATCTACGTGGCTGGCAACATCCTGAGGCACAGAGCAGCTTCAGCAGAGGCTGAGCTATTCATAGGCCAGCACGCTGGGCTGGGAGTGAGCTCATGAACTCACAGCCTCCCAGTGCCAGCTGCCAGCTCGGCTGGGACATGTAAAGGGAGTGAGGGAAAATGCATGTGGGAGGAGGGAGGCACGGGGGGGGGCAGAAAGGGGACAGGATATTAGTTGCTAACATTTCATGTTTTAAGTCTGCCAAAATCATGTTGGAGGTCTCGGTGTTTACACCTCTGCAGTAAAGGGTGGCAGGCTTTGCTTTATGTGAGACTGCTTCACTCCAAGCTGACATTTGGAGCTATGGGTGCCTGGTGGGGGCAACTCAGAAGAAGCAGTGTGCTCTGAGGAGGGACATTTCTGTTTCACAACAGACTAGCAGCTGCCTCCCTTCTCAGTAAGATACTGGAGTGGTACCTAGGGCTAGAGCAGGGCTACCTACCAAAGCCAAGACAAAGAGCCAGCAAGGAGTATAAAGATTACTGCTATTTAATTACAGCAACCACCGCAGGTTCGGGACCATCCATTTTACCATTTTAAGAACCACCGCTCAGGCACAGATACCTTCATATTGGTAACCATTTGTTTTTACACCTCTCCTTAATGCAGACACTCATCTCCCTAATAACTGAGTCAGCTTTATACACTTCAGCAGCCTGACCAACTTTAACATAAAATTGCTTTAGTGTCAGGGCTTCTGTTATGACCAAAAAATCAGTGAATCTGAATTAAGATGGCTGTGGCTGCAACCAGTGCGACCATCTGAGCTGAGACATGCAAAGAAGCGGCTTGTTCTGTGCTTGTGAATACCATGTTTTGTGGTACTGTTCTGGTGACAGGTGAGAAGGCATCAAGAGCTTCATTGTATCAGACCCTGTATTAGGGTGTTTAAGGCAGAGATGTAAAAGCAGAAAGCCAAGGAACACAGTTCACCTCAGCTTTGCCCAACCAGGCCCCACTAGTATCAACAGTGAGTGATGCTGAGGGATATAAATGTTACTATGTGGCACTGCACCATAGTAAGATTCACCATACCCTGCTCTGCACTGTCCAGATGCTGGCTTAGTGCCAAATCTGCATCAAACAGCCATGCCATGCCTCAGCATCTCTCTTCCCAGAGCCACACAAGCACTACAGGCTCCGCTACTGCAGCCTCCCCCATCCTTCCTCTAGGTCCCAACCATCCTTTGTCTTTACAGCAAAGACACAGGAGCAGAGCAAGACTTCCCCCTGTATGTGGTCAGCACACACTGGAAGAAAGGGATGCCATGAATTAAAATCCTACAGCAAAAGGAACTGGCAGAAGGAGGGACTCCAGCTGCCATTTTAAAGAACAGCCTTCAATATAGAGCAAAATCCCCAAAAGGCAACTCCTGTGCTTATTCTGACCACCTGGGACATGGCAAGGGGATACATGTGGCACCTCTTTGTTAGTGCTTGCAGACATTCCTCCAAAAATGTTAACAACTTGATAGCTGGCAGTATTACTTCTGATATCATGAAGAGCATAATGATAATCACTTGCCAGTAGTTCAGAACCACTCCAACACGGTGATCTTAACAGGCCCCTGATGAAGCCATGATTCTCTTCCCAAGCTGATTTTGCCATGTACCCCTGTTCAATGAAGAGCGGTATTGACAGTCTCCCAGAAGAGGCTTCTGCAAAGCCAGAGGCATCCAAGCATCAGTATCACAAGCAGCTCATGTTTAAACTTCAGTGCATTGATGAGTCTTCAACGTGGGTAGGTTCCACAGTTCTCGTCTCCTGGGGAAACCAAGAGCTGCTCTAAACCCACCCAGTGCATGCAGCAAGGCTAAAAGGAGCTGCTAGCTCCACCTCTGGGAGGAATTGCTGGAGGAATGGCACCAAATTCCCGGCCACCTCCCTGACACGGGAGGCTGCCTCCACAGCTGCAAACCCAAATGGGCTCTCAGAGCCTCCACAGCCCAGCAGCTGTACTGGCTATTTTCTGCTAAACCAGGGCCTCAGTATTTTCAGCCAGAGAAAAGCCTTCTTGAACCCACACACACCCAAAGGCCTCCGTATAAACTGGACTTTGTGAACCACCAGTGGCAATTTTCCTTGCTATATATATTACCATGGGGAAAAAAGGGATTTTAATGGATTTATTTTCAACCTGCTTTAAACTCCCAAAGATATGAGGCCTTATGTCATCGTTATAGTTACTACATGTGATCCTGTGTGTGTTGTGAAGAAGCAAGCTAGAAATGAGTACTGGATGAACTCAAAAGCTTGCAACTCCTTTGCCAAAGCAAAGTCTGTCACAAGTTGCTAAATACATAACCACGCAAGTTAAAGAGACCCACACACTGATAAGCCAGTATTTCAGGGTGATGAGCCTGCTGTGCACCAGCTATGAATCAAAATCTTGTCTTTAATCTTTCTTCTGCTCTAGGCTTTCTGCATGGATTTGGAGTAAGTCACTATCTGAACTTTCATTAACCCCCTTCACTCCTCTTCCCCCTGAACTGAGATCTGTAGATTGTACCTATTTACTTTGTCCGGAGCTGGAAGTATAAACATGCTGATGATTGTGAACTCCTTAGATACCACAGTGATCACACACAGCCAAGTTCTATAAAATGATACTATCAGGCCAATATTTTACAGTAAAATTATTTGGGGGTGACAGAATTAGACACAAAAGCACTGATGTATGCTGGCATAGAAATCCCAACTTTGGGCAGCAATGTATCCAATCCATATGGAAGTCTGTGGAAGCAGCAGGCATGTACCAATTACAGCATGCTGTTTCCTCAACACAGAGAAGACATCATCAACTCATGGCTTTTCTGCTCTTTACTGTGTATATTTAAGCTTTAATGTAAACTTTCTATGATTGCATAGCTTTGGGAAGACAGACTTGTCAGCTGCTCTGACAAAGCAGCTTTTAACTGAATGAAGTTGCTGGACTGGCATCTTGATAGAGACTCCCTTTTTTAGTTGTACGGGATGTTGGGATGGGGCTCCTGTGGGCAGTCTCTGAACAGTTCACCAGTTCCCCAAACATGCTGAAGTGGGATGGGGATGGTGGTAAAGATTTTATGCGTACCACAGGTCTGGCTAAAAGGGGAGTTTTGCCAAGACCAGATATATCTGTAAAGGTAGCCTCATTAAAAAACCCTATGTGAACTGAGGGCCCTCTGAATCAGGCCAGCAAGATCTATTTCTAGGTGCCTCAAAAACTGCCCTGGAATTCAAAATGAAGATTTCAGCTTTTCAGAAATTGGGAAAAAGAAGCTTACCTCAACTTTCTCTATATACAGCTTCACTGTGAAAAGCTTTTCATAGTATAACAGGAACACTTTTATTTGCTGTTTGTTGTAAACTGGCCAGTTTACCCTTACTGACTTCTGAGGAGACCAAAGGTCACCTGTGTTTGCACTCAGTACATTCAGGCAGAGTGGGGTACCACAAAGCCAGCTTAGTTAAGGTTACTCAGAGCTAACAACACATACATTAATAGCAACAAGCCCAGCACAAGCAGTTTGAGATGGCATCCCCAAATAAACTGTGCATGTGTACTGAAGTGCTAGGCTTGCTTTCACACATCATAAAAAAATAAATTAGTTGCACACTAACCAAATGCTTTGTCTGAGCACTAGATCCTCACTTTGCAACCTACTTAAGCAACATTATAAAGCCATGTTCTGAACCAATTACTATTCAAAAACAGGACTAGGATAGTAATAAGAAATGCATTTAGCTGGCATAAATTTGACTAGTTTGTGTTTACGTCAGTGAGATGACAAGCATGAAGTCAGTCTTTGTGGGAAGAGTCTCACCCTTCAGGGTATCAGCTTTCTGGAAATGGTGCTGTTTCCTACAATTCACATGAAATTAATTTTTTTACATATTTCAGGCCTAACTATAAGACTGGTTAAATGCTGATTCCCTAACTGAAGGCTATATGCAGATCTAAAAAGGTCCACTAATTCAGGCAGCAGCTGTTCAACTGAGTATAGGAACAACATGGTTAAAAACTACAGCTTCACTCTATGCAAGTTCAGTGAGATTGTCTTACTAGTTGCTCTTTACAACAAGGAAGCATGTCTGAGGTCATGTGAGACCAAAGCACATGCTCACACTGCAAGAAGAAGTTTTAATACAGGGAATAGACAACTTTACAGAAAACCATGCCGCTTTTCCGTATATGCTCTGCACCGCCTTGGGAGAGGCCTGCACCTCCTGGGGTCAGGCCCTTCTCAAACTTTCAAATAAGGGAACCCCAAGAAAGTACTCTAACCTCAGAGACCATGCTTGGGCCATGGCTGGTGCCATGCAAGTTAGGCTAAGGAAGAGATGACTTGAATCATAGAGCCCTTTAGAAACCACTAGACCAGTGACTCCTCCAAACATCCAGTATTTCATCCATCATTAAAGTTATTAAGAGCCGTGCTGACATCACAGCATCTTTCACAACTGGCTGTGATAATCTTAACCAAATGGATCACTTCAGTTGTCTGGGAAAGCAAAAGAAACCCAGGTTATCTCAAAGGCAGTGGCTGACAATAACATGATATTATTTTCCACCTTCAGTTTGAACAACTCTTTGTAGCTATTTAAGTGCTGTAATCCACAACTAAGGAAGGCAAGCTGCGGCAGCCCGGCTTTCCATCCGACCCGAGGCGGCTGAGGCAGCGTGTGCCCTCTGTGCTGAACAGGGCACATTTCCCCACCTGAAGGCCGGCGGGAGGGTCGGCAGCCCGGGGAAGGCGGTCTGGCCGGTGGCGATGCCCGGCCCGGAGCACTGCCCCGCAGGCGCCGGGCATCCCCCCCACCCCAGCGCCGGGCGATGCCGTGGCGCCTCGGCCCCAGCACCGCTAAAAATAAAGCCCTTCTTCGCCTGCCCGCTCTCGGGAATCGAGGTCGAATCGATGGTTTTCTTGTAAAGCCGGGTTTCATCAATCGCCCCCCACCCCCGCCAACCCGCCTCTGAAGCGCCCAGTCCGGACCACAGCCCTGCGAACAACTTCAGCGCCGGGATCGCCGCCGGGCGGGGGTCGGGGCCGAAGGTCCGCGGGCAGCGCTCGGCACTCACCTGGCCGGCGGTGTCGTAGAGCCCCAGCAGGTACTGCTTGCCCCCGACGGTAACGCTGACTGCGAGGGGGGAGAAACACAGCGAGTGAGGGGGGGGGCAAGCCCGGCCGACCCCTCTGCCGGCCCCCCCCGGCAGGGCAAGGCCAGGGGATGGAGGGAGGAGGGAGGGGAGAGAGCGGCTGCCGCCCCCGGCAGTAGCGGGGCCCCCCGCCCGCTCACCTGCGTAGTGGTCGAAGACGGTGGGCACGTACTCCTCGGGGAAGGCGTCGTTGGCGTAGCTCATCAGCAGGCACGTCTTGCCCACGGCGCCGTCCCCCACCACCACGCACTTCAGCATGACCGCCGCGCTGCCATGGGCCATGGCCGGAGCCCGCCCTCATGGCCCCGCGGGCGCGCCCCGCCGAGCCGGGCCCCTCGGCATCGCCGCCGCCGCCGCCGCCGCTCAGCGGGCGCCCCCGCCGGCCCCCGCCGGGCGCGGCCCCCCCGCCATCCGCCGCCGCGCTGGGCCCGGCGGGAGCCGCCTTCCCCCGGCCGCGCCGCGCCGCGCACGGAGCGCCCGCCCGGGCGCGGGGCCGGCGGAGGCGGGAGGGGCGCCCCGAGCGGGGAAGGGCGGCGGGGCTGCAGGGCCGGGGCCGCTGTGCCAGAGCGGCCCTCGCCCCGGCCCCGCTGCCCGCACACGCATGCACGGCGGCGCCCGGCGCTTCCCCGCCCCGCAAGTTACTTGGGCGCTGCGGGCACCCCCTGCCCCGCGCAGGTGATCTGTGGTGATCCCCCACCATCGCCCTGTGCGTACAAAGGAAACTCCGGTCGCATCCTCTGGTATTAGCCCCTAATTGTGCCGGTAAGTATGAAAATAATCAACGGGATGCAAAAGGATTTCGTTCTGCCCTGAGTTTATTGTCGTTGGGTCTGAATTCAGTAGTGGGAACAGATTTAAAAACACCGATGTCTTTCATTTGAACAGGCATGAGCACCCGTTTGCAAGGCTAAAGCACCAGAGGACAAGACCTAGAAAGAGTAGATACTGCATGAAAATTAGTGAAATAATGCTCCCACTAGCGTCAGTGGCAAAAGTCCCACTGTTCAGCGGCACTAGGCTGTCACCTTAGCAAGCCGTTTCCAACTACATATTTTCAAATGGTGTAAATACGTCTACAGTAGGACAGAAACAATCGCCTTTTTTAGTTTACAATTTTCCCAGATTTGTGCTATAAGCCCTATCCAATTACAACAAAAACAGCACGTGACAGTGCAAGCCACGAGGAGACCCCTGTGTTGTGTAGTTTGTGTTTCTGTTTGATCTGACATGTTTCAGGGAGAAAATAAATGCAAATCCCACATTGCACAAAGCTTATCTGAATATTCAATAAAACACATTTTCAAACAAGGACAAAATACAAAAGTTATTACTTTGCAAGTTTTTCAGCTTAGTCAGTCAAGCTTTCATGCTTTCAGACCTCAGAGGGTGTGAGCAGGACATCCAAGACTGCTCTGGTGCAATCTCATCACAATTCATCCAGAGAGCATCAAACCCATGAACAGACAAGAAGCTGCTGCAGGAGGTATTTCCTCAGCCCTTGGAAAACACCAGCTATAAAAGAAAGCTGGATTTACCGAGAAATCAGTCAACTTCCAACCAGCCCAGGATTCAGCACCCAGGTCTCCCAGACAACAGCTTTTCCTAGTGAGCAGATATATCCTGCATGAGCAGCTTTACAGGTTTCTGGGTATTCATGAGGGACTTGAAATCACACAGATAGTCAGTGTCCCAGGTGACATCTGCTTCCCTTTTGCTTGCCAATGTACACATTTAGGAGTACCCAACACTCACATTCTTGAGCAACAGCAGCCCAGGCTGCTGTCTGCACAATCGATGGGAAGTATACTTCCTCCACTCTGCTGCTTGCTTAATTGCTAGTGTTGCTTCCCAAATCCTGTAATCATCATTTTGAACTTGCACAATCTCAGCCAAGTGATTCTCATCCAGTCCTCCATCTTGTTCAGACAAAGGATAGCCAATTAGTCTGCACTAAATATTTACAGAAAATGAAGACACAGAACTGGCAAAAGGAAACACTCACCTCGTCTCTCTCCTCACCAGTCTGGCTGGTTGTACAGCCAGGGAATCACATAGCTGCAGGACTGGGACCTCATAAAACCTAACAAGAGTTCCAGAGTGATATGGCTCTATGGAATCCCCCATAGGGGTGTAGGACTGTTGGTTTCATCCACAGCATAATTACTTATTTTGCTTGGTTTTCACCCTTTGCAGATGTCCTTTTCCAGCCAGCACCCACAGCAGTGGGATAAGGAAGGTGCAGCTGTAAGGTGAATATACATTCCAAAAGTTCCTGGGAAATAGTTTATTGTCTTAAACTTCTCTGACTTTCAGCAGCTCCTCAAGAATATGTTAGAGTCTGCTCAGTGTCAACTGACTGGCTCAGTAGAGGTTTTCAATTCAGCTGTATTGGACAATGGATACCTTATCACATTCTTCTTTCACATAGATTAACAATCTGTTCTGTGTAATATGCTTCCATTTTTCAGCAGTACAAATATAAAGTCTTAAAATAATTACCTATAACAAATATTCTTTTAAATATCTTTATTAAAGACACTCAATCTAGCCATTTTCTCCTAACTTCATTCATAAGGTCATAAAAGAAGCCAGTATGAAATGTTTAAAAGAAACTCTTATCATCTTAGTGATATTAAAAATGTATTTTTATTCATCATTGTTTGCTATAAAGTTGATAGGAAATGAGAAAACAGTTCCATCTAATTTTTCACAAATGGGACAGTTTCTGACTAGTGCTAGGCTATGCACAGAATGATTACTTCAGTATCACATATGAGTACTCAACAGCCCATTTTTTCATTTAAGGAATTAAAAGTTTGCTGTGTAGGATTTCTGTAAGATTTCCATATGCATATGAGGCTGAGCACTCATTGGGAGGAAGAAACGTAAGTAGATTACCCTTAGAAAGAAGGCCTGTTCCAAATTATTCAGGTCAGTAGTGGAGGAAAGTGTGTAGAAGAGAAGGTCTAATACATGATGGGAAGCCTATGAGGACCCAAGTCTAGTAAAACTCCATAATGATTCTTGGAAGTAATTTCTGGGGTATACAGACTTTGTAAGTGGGAGCATGGCAAAGGACAATGAACTAGGATTAAAAAAAAAAAATAAAAAATCCTTCATTTGTGTTACCAGCAACAGGGAAATAGAAGAGAAAGAAATGGAGCCAGGCCTTAGTACAAGCAGCAAAAGACCTGTTTGGTCTATTGAACCAGGGAATAAGAGGTATTAATCATGTAATCAACACATTTTGAAAAGATACATCTGTCCATGTCCATTATTAACATGTCTGTGAATTTAACCTAGAAATTTACACAATATTGTTATTTTCATCAACTGCGCTGCCACTCTGTGTTGTGAGTACACTCCAGCAAGTCTCAGTCCCAATTCTCTTGTTCAGCTGCCAGATAAACAGCGGTGCCTCGATTTGTCACTGAGTTGTTGTGCATCACTAGCATGTGACCATGCATCTCACTACAGAGGTGGACAACTTCCCATCTTGAGTGAAATGACTTCATGGAAACAGTCAATGTTTGAGGAAACACACCTAAAAATCCCAAGTCCTAATCAAAGCTCAAAGCGATGTACGAAAAACACATTAGTCCCACAAAGTCCATCAGAGGATTAATTTCTTTTTAGGCATCCCTGTCTGTGGAATATTGGAGCCATGCTCTATGGTTCTCTAAAAAAACTTCCAGACTTACAAGGAACATTAAGTCTTTAGGAAAGTCAGTGAAAAGGGTGATGCCATCTGAATGCCCTGTTTGCACCATATTGTCTTTCAGACAAATCAATCTCTCATCCTCAAGCAGAGATGTCCCTAAACAGAAGGTTACACCTGAGTGAATATAACACAAGCCTGGTTTTTAATCAGAATAATTTACTGTTGTCATAAGTGGTGGGAACACCACTTTCACAGTTTATGAATCTGATCATTACAGTTTTGCATTTTTGCCCAAGATTAGGTAATGCTGAGAATGTGTCTGTATCTCAGCTAATACAGAGGAAACAAATCACATTTCTCATGTGCAAGAAAAGGATAGGCAATTCGATAGTTGCAGATCTAATTCCTTCTGAATGTCAGTTTCCACTCTAATTTCCTCTCAATTTAAAGGGTCACAGCTGCGAGTTTGCCTTCCTTGTGTCTTTGAAGAACATGGTGATATCTCCAAGCAAGGGCAAGAACTACACGAAATCAGAATGACAAGATGACACATTTTAGGTCATTTGTGGCCGTCATCTGCCAGAGCACACTGCCTCTTTACTGTACCTTGTAGCGGCCCCTGTCACTGAATGGGGGTGAATGTTGCAAACAGGAGAAACATCACTTGTTCTCTTTAGGGGGCAACCAAGTGTGCTCCCCTGCCTGGAAAGCTCTTGCACAGGTCTCATCTCATTCTGTTATGATGTTGCAGCTTGTGATTCTTTATTAACATTTCCTTTCTTTTTGCATGGATGTAAGATGGGAGTTCTCACAAAAGCAACATAGTAGCAAAATAGCCCTCGTGAAATGGTAGCACCAGGATCAAAACTAGAATGCATTGCTGGGAATGAGATAAAATGCTTCAAAAATAACTCTGCATTAGCCAGAGCAAAGTGTCACAATCACTGCTCTGTGCTTTTTATTAATAACTCCAGTAGGGGAGCTTTAAAAGTGGTCAAAGAAAATACATCAGTGGAAACATTTTCTCTGAAAAATCAGATCCTTTGAGAAGAATACCTTTTGAAATCATGTCAATTCCATGAAAATGTTTTAAGAAAGCCACACAAATGTTCTGACAGCTTCAAAGCATTCCCTTCATTATTTTTTTTGCAGAGTAAAACATTTTAATTTCTAAATCACTATAGTTTCAATTTAAGTTAACATAGTGTTAGCATATGCTGTAACAAATGAAAAGGTGCCATCATTTCCATCAGCTTCATTTTTCTTGCAGAAGTTTTGGGGTTTTTTTAAGGACTGCAAAATTTTCAGATTGCATTGCTAATTAGAACAAAGGCAACTCTCAAAAAATTTCATAAAAGTGACAGTTCATCCTCTGAACAGCTTATTTCCTCCTCATACTCTTGGCAGGGGCAAAAGAGATGTTAAGAAAAAGAAAAAAGAAACAGCCAACCAAAAAAAGAAACAAAAGTGTCTGGCTCAGATAACTTCTGAGAGGGTACTAAATTTCAAATATGAGAAGCCCACAGTTCCAGGCCCATGCCTAAAGTTAATCTTGTATTTTATTCAGGCCGACATAAAATTCAGTTTTCTACACAAGGATTTAAAACACCAGAGAGAATAAATCTGTTGGAAACTTGGTGATATTAGGGCACCTGCCTCCCATAGGTTTCTTGACAAATCTTGCACTTCAAGGTAAAGTATTAAAATATAATAAATTATGCCAGAGCTTTTACGGTACTATTTCATATTCAGTGAAGGAACCTGAGCAGAATTAAATTTCTACTCAGCTACTCCGTACTGGGCTAAGTGTCAAGAAGCAGCAATTCTTTTCCTCAGGCCCAACCTGATAACAATGCCTTGCAGTTCACCAGGCATTTTATTGGAAATAAAATCTGCATCATGGAGCTTTTTGTACAGCTAGAATCACCACCATTCCCAGGCACGGAAGGGAGGGCTAAGCACTTCACCTCCTCAGTTGATGCTACCTCTATGGCTCCATACATCCCCACGGCATCAGGGCATCCCTTTCATGGGTGGTAAGAAATACCTGCCTCTGATTCACTCCTGATTCATCCCAGCACTCAAGACTGTATGGTCTGGCACGGCTGTTATGTACCACGGTGTACCTAAAGAAGAAAGAAATAAAATCTTAAACCTTGGCTCACTGCCAGAGACCAGAAGTATTACTACATGAATGGGACAGGGTTTGAGACAGGAATACTGGCTCCTTCCTGTGTTTTGAAACAAAGCTAATCCCCAAAATACCTGTTTCTGGAGAGATAAAATTGATTACTACATGGCACTGGTGAGTTCCCTGGGAGAATCATGGTGTTGCTCCACCCAAAATGCTCCCAAAAAACGTTCTAAGGATGTCACAGTACTGACAATTGAGTCTTAGCATTTGATAATATACTCTAACTTTCTTTAATTTACTAGGATAGATGTCATCATTGCAAGGCATTGCAAGGCCTATGCATTCCAAATTTCATTTTTATTGAGCTGCACTAATCCAATGCAAATTATTTCCTTTGATTCTTACCAGTAATTCTTATTTATTAATTCTGGTAAATATGGTAATATTCCCCTTTGTGCATAAAACAACTAACCAACCAACAAACCGTCCAGCTCTAGATATATTTGCAAGAAAAAATACCTTTTAAATTCCACTTGTTATAAATTAATCTGACCCTAAAACTGACATCTGGATTTTCCCCCAACCTTTGATGAAGTCTGGATTCGAGTTTGAATTTTCATGAAGCTTGGACTTCGTTCAACATCTTTTCTAAATTTGATTCTAGATCTGCTTGACAGACAGAAGGAAGTCCCTAAATTAGTTAATTTTCTGTACACCAGTGAGATTTAATTGTAAAGCCAAATGGTGATACACCTTTCTTGATTTAAGGATGTTTCACACATTAAAATGTAGCCACATTTTAACCCAAAACAGTTATCTGTGCCCTAGTGAAATAAAGTCTAGCGTCATGTGGAGGTAAGGGATGGTAGTGGATGGGATACTGGGAAATGTGGGTGGAGAACAAGAGGAATGAGAGGGAAACAGCCAACCCCGCAGTACCCCCGCCCCGGCTTTAGGACCCAAACGCACCTTGCACTGGTATGGAAAGACAGGTCCTTTTGGACTGTCCTCTTCAACAACTTGTCATGTAATCTGGCATGTGGAGAAAGCTGGAGGGCATTGAAAACAGACCTGAGAACAGAAATCCAGGCTTGGGGAGTCTGGCATATGCAAGGGAGCACGGGCTGTAAGCAGCTCACTGTGAAGTATTAGAAACACCTCCTTAGGTGCTAATAGCTTCTAAAAAAGCTAATAGTTTAACAGGGCTGGAAGAGAAGAACATGCTGGAAATTTTCTCAGGCAGGGTTTTGTATATCCTGATGGGAAATGGAGGGGAGGGAGAAGAGACCCATAATTTTCTTCTTGGGTATTTATTGGAATAAAAGTGGAACCATAATTTCTGAGGATTCTCTCATTACAGTGTTGATAACTTCACATGCCAAAGATTTCAGTGAGTGGTGACAACTTCCTTCAATATAACAACAGAGAGAACAGGGCTTCAGAGTCACATGTTTATTTAATTTCATTAGTGCTGTTACTGCAATAGTAACTACAAGTGCCTGAAGAACTTGTAAGATCTAAAAAAAAAAAAAAAAAAAAAAGTCCTTATTAAAAACATTACTTTGCTGGAAAACTTTGCTGACATGTGGCTAAGGCTGCTCACTTGCTTCCATAAAGTTGATATCAGCATTATTTGAACTTCTGAGAAACGAGGAAATACAGAGGATAATAAAGAAATATTCAATTCAATCTTTATATACCTGTAATGGAAATAATTCACCTTTTCAGTGAGCGATTTTCAGAGAACACAGTATATAACTACTATAGCTCAGGCACCCCTTGTCTTTGGAAAAGTGGACTGTATTCAAAGTGACACTTCTTTTACATGCATGCTCTGACCCAATTTCCTTGAGAAAAATTCCATGACAATTCAATTTTCTCTTTTCCCCCGACTCACCATTGAGTCACACATGTATTATTAGGCCCAGAGAATATTTTTCCTACTTTGCTTTGCACTTTTGATCCCACCCACAGGAGTGATGAGGACTGGGAGGCTGAGGCCCCATCTGAAAGTATGGCCTCCCATTTTCGCCACTATCACAGTTTACTAAGTTTTCTACCATTTGACACAGCAATAATCAACTCAGCAAATACTGCCAGTTCCCTGCTCCTACTGCCAGCTCCCAGGAGGGAAAAATAAAGTTGCCTGAATGTTGACCTAAACTCTGTATTTCCTGGCTTCCAAAAGTCTGAAATTTGCTGAAGCTGATATTTTATAAGAGCTCCAACTACTGCCAGGAAATCCTAACTCTGCATTAATTAAGGGGTTTTGTCAGTCAGTAAAAAGGAAAGATGCTTTAAAGACCTGATATTCACTATTTCCTTGATTCTTAAAATATATTTGAGAGAGCATCTTTGCAATGTGTCAGTCTGTGATTCAGGATGAGAAAAAAATTCTGAAGAGTCCTGAAGTTTCTAGTAAGGACTAGATGCATTGGTAGACTGGGTTGGGTTTTCTTCTGTGTGAGGGATGGAAGTTTGGTTTCAACATTTTTCTGCTGACTGGCTCTCTTATGCCAGGTGAATGGTGTTCACCACCATTTTGCTATTTTATTTATTGCTCTCCTGGGTTCTGTTTTAAATGATAGTCAGAAAGCATTGAGCTAAGGATGAGCTGTCTTCTTTAGCAGGTATATACAGAGAAACCAGCTTTTAAAAATGTATGTATAACTGTTTGAAGCCTAAAACACTGCACCAGTTTTCAACTGAGCTCAGCTTCTAACTCTTCAGGAAAAAAAAAAAAAGAGAGAGAGAGAAAGAAAAGAAAAGAAAAAGGATAGTTATTACAAAATAATTGGTGGATCTCACTGGCACATTTTACAGCTGGATTTTCAGGAGAATATTGTGAGCTCTTTGTGAGGTACATGAACACACTTTAAAACTGATCCAAGCTGTGTATAGATAGTGCAAGTCTGAAGTCTGGACCTAGGACTCCATGTAATTTAATCCTCCAGTTCAAGTTCTGTCAAAACTCAGCCACAAACTCATTACTGAATTTTTCCATTCTAGAATTCTGTAAAAGGTTGGAAATGCTGTGGTAAAAGAGTCATGCTGACAGAAGAGTAGAGAGGAAGGACCAGCAGTGTCAGTGGAAACAGGGGATGCACACCTCTCACCCCTTCCATCCTCTGATGTCAACCTGTATACCCCAACTGTCTCTCAAGGGTAACTGAAACCTTCTTGACCTTCCATTTCCACAACCTGAAAACTCTCCTTCCAGGAGTGCTGGAAAATGCTGTGTTGTCAAGGGCAAAGAACAAATGTTTTAAAATCAATTCAAGCATTTGATTTTTTTTTTCAAGGAATAGCATGAAGAAATGTTTCCCACTGGAAAACTGAAGTTATCATGCCAGCTTAAATATGGGGAAACACCTAAGGAGAGGTTCATGAATATTCAGGAACATACAGGAGCACACCTGCCACCAAACTCACTGCTCCTTCCACCCATTAAACCATCATCAGAAAGTAGTGGTTGAGGCTGGGCAATATCAAGAGCTCAGGGAGATAAAATTGATGTAGACTTCAGCTTATAGTAATAGATTTTGAAAACAATTCAGCAGTGGCACGAGTCAGCCCAGTGGCATCAGCTCCTGTGACACCTGAATTTGGTCAGTGGATGAATCCAAACAAAGCAAATCTTGCTTTAGAAATAAATTTTACATAGCCTTTGTGCAGTTGAGCAGTACAGGAGTGAAAAAAAAAGGTGTTCAAGCACAGACAACTCCAACACTTTCCCTGAGGAAGATTTCTGTGGCAACCAGTGTTTGAGTGTGATTGAAACCATGTAAAGTATTTTCAGGGAGCTGTTTCTTCCCAGGTCAAAACAGGCTTGCTTTTGAATTCACAAATTCCTAAATGAAAATGGCCACCTCTTCACATGTTCTAATATGTGCCCCCTTCCTTTCCCAGAAATAAGTAATATGATCATCTGTTCACTAGAATGACTGCCAAAATGCTGGAAGAAGTGGTTGTAAATATTTTTAATATCAAGCTGGTTAAGTTGTTCTAGAATTGTCTGTTGGCATCAGACAAATCCCCGTTCCCTTACTCACCATCCAGATTCACATTGTCCTAGAAAAATCTCTTTCATGTTTTCAGACATGGAACTGCACTCTTCGAGTTATCCTCTAGCTGGAAAAGATAAAGATGCTGCTGCTTCCTGTGTGTGGGTCTCCAGAATCCCTCTTCCTAACCACAAGAAATCCAAAGAGACAGACAGAGCGACACAAGCATTTGCAGAAATAACTGCACACTATGAAGTCATCAGAGGAAAGTAATATAGGCCACCTTCCCCTTAAGACAGTAACACTGCTGTGTTTACGAACACCCTTAATTTTGAATGACCTGTACTCTGGAGTCAGAGATAGCATCAACCCCTCAGGTCCTTTCCTGGCAGTAGAGCTGGATGTAGCATTGTAATGTGGAAGTCAGCTTTGTGTGTTTGCATGCAAAGCTGCTGCAGTAACACACAGACTGCTATCTCCATTAATTTAATCTCTCACAGCGAATGAGTCCTGTTCACTAGGTCATGCCTTTCTCACGCAGTAATCTGCAGTAACCAAAACACCTTCCATCTCCTTTGCATCACCTACACAAACATGGACTCACCCCCAGACAGCTCCCAGGTTCAGGACTCGATACACCCATTTTTTCCAAAGGGCATGGAAAAGCATTAAGGGCTAAAAGCAGAACCACCTAGGGAGTGCTCATGCTAATGGCACCTTTTATGCAAGGGCCCTGCCACCTGTCTGACTGACTGCAGGATGCCAGCATTTGCTCTGCTAGGGTATGCCTAGGAATATTTTAGTGGGAAGTGGCCTGGTTTCTAAAAATCAGTGATTAGAGGGGAAAATTTTGTTTAAAAAAAATGGGTTACAGAATAGCAACTGGACAAAAGCATTTCCAAACATGATTCGGTCTGTATCTGTGTGTTTTTCCAACACATGCACAACAAGCACTTTTTTGCAAGAATTGTATTTTTCTCCCATATTGTTTTTATTGAGAGGTTTCTTCTTCCTCAAAATCTGTGCTCTGAAGTCATAATTTACAAAGTCCTAACTTAGTTTGGTTTCATTAAAAATTTTGCCCTCCTAATTTTGAAAAAGAGGTGGAAAGCTGAACTGTAAAGTTTAAATACTAGAAAATTTTTAGTGGGTGCAGGGATGGAAGTTTGGAGCTGTATGCTCAGTTTCTGACTGTTGGAGTTAGCACTGCTATTATCCTCAGGACCACAAGGCTTAAAAACATTGGCTTAATGTTCATACAAAGATTTGAGCAGGATGTTTTCTTTTATTCTTCCTTCCTCACCCCTATGCTAGTACCAAACTACATGCATTGCTTCAGATTTCCAACATTTCCCAATCTGGATTAATTTACATTTGGAGAGAGGGTGTGAATTAAACTGTTATGAAAGGCTTAGATGCAGTGCCAACTTGTTACTATGCTCTTTCAAGCATCGAAGGCTTTTTCTATTAAGGAAGCTCTCAGAGATCTTCTTGCATCTGGAAACCTCTCCCATGGCAGAACTTACTTATCAAATGCAAAATATGACATATACAACAAAGGCATTCATAGCAACACATCTCCTGCTGCAGTTAGAGGCTGTGTCATACTATGGCCTATAGTAAGATATTGCTGCCTTCAAGGAGATTTCAGTCTGAGAAAAGCCCTACACCTGCAGGGATGCAGAATGCAAGGGAAGAATCAGAAGCTACCAGCAGACAAGCAGAGGTCAGAGTGCACACTGAACTGCTAAAGCTGACAGTCCGAACTCGCAGCCTTCAGCTTGTACTGCACCTAACAGCCCAAAGTGAGAGGCTGGGCCTGATAGCACTTCTTAGCTCATTACATACCTAGGAGAGAATATGAAGCCTGCCCTTATCTTCCACTGGTCTTTTTCCTTGAATTTTCTCATATGTCAAGTACCTACAGACATCCATTTTCTGCCAAGGGATGTGATATAAGTCTTGTCTGTTCCTTAGTTGTTTGCAAACATCACACTCATAGCACAGCTGTTAATTATAACACTAAAGCATGGGATGAGGCTGATTCAAATTTGGGTATGGCTTAAGGGTGGTCTCACTCCTGCTGTTATTGATATTTGTGTCAGAGCTGGGTTAGTCACTAAGGATTTTGCTAGCAAATTGCATTCAAAGTCCCCGTAACTTCTCCCTTGCCAGCATCAGCCTCTGCCAATTTTTGTAAGCTCTGTAAAAATTATTCATGGATCACAAATTTCCCAGAGACTGCGATTTCCATCCTGAAGCATTATTGTCCGTCACATCCTCAGGGTGCTTTAGTATGTTCATCTACTTGTGATCTTAAGCCTGCCTTAACATCACACTCACTGTCACCTGGGTAAGTGCCTTCTTCAACTGAGGGAATATGGGCAGGAGCATAGAGCTGAGTGTCTGGTTTCTTTCTGCAGCAGCAGAAGGAATTCAAAGCTTTGAGGAGAATTGTTGGTGAACTTTTTTTCTCCTTTGTTCACCTTTTCCAATGAACAGCTACAAGAGCCTTAGAGGTTCTGCACTCCCCTTTTCTTCAGGGCTATGTGAAGGGTTTTGTAGGGTAGCTACAGAGTATGGGTCTTCTCCCACATCACCACTGGCTGTCAGAGACAGCCAAAATACTGCCAGCAAGGATCGTAGTCCTTCTTCTCACCACTTCAGTAGCTTGCTTACTTTTCTCTCTGATTCTCTTCTGAGTGTGGAGAGAATAATGAATCAGCTTATAACTCATCAAATATGACCAGTGGTTTTATGGTGCTTAATAGATGATATAAATGTGAACTGAAAAGTAAGGAAATTGCCAGGCAGCAGGTTTTAAACAATCAGAAAACAATTGCTTTAACGTGGTGCTTAATGCTGTTGTGACTCATAACTACCAGTTTTGGCAGCAAAAATGGATAAGTGTGCTTTAAAAAGATTGGAAAGATTTGTGAAGGATGATTCCACCCTTGGCTATTAAATATGATGATCCAAATGCCATCTCTGACTCAGGAAATTGTTCAACTTTGCCAAAAAGTGCTACAATGTTCTGGGAGAAAAAACACTCTTCTGAGAGAAATGTTCCCTAAGCATTGACCTTGGCCTCTGTTGATGCTAAATTGCTGAGCTAGCTGGATTCTGGTATGGCATAATGTTCTCATATTTTTCCTAAAAAAACTACATTTGGCTAACGTAATGAGTAATCTGTGTCATACAGGGGCTAATTTATAAGGCCTTGTACTGTTCTGATGTATTTACTACTCACAACAAATGTTGTTGGATATTGCTGAATCCCATGCAATTAAGTATATCTGTGGTTCTAATAATTCAGCGATTATCCAGTGCACAGTCTGTAATCATTCTTCTCTGCCATGGCTCACCAAAAAATGGAAACTTGTAAACAATGGGAATGTGTTCGCACTGTGCTGGCAATGCTTCTGAGCCTGCAATACAGAAGGCAGGCTGCAGAGAGAGAGAGAGAGAGAGAGAGAGAGAGAGAAAACACTGGTGTGCTGCTGCACCTCCTGACGTAACCCACAATGGATCTGGCTATCCCTGTGGTCATAAAACAGTCACTGAAAAAAACCACCAAATCCTGAACTACTTTATCCATAACCTCCACAGCCACACTGCAGCTGAGGTAAGAATCTTGCAGATAGTTTGGAAAAAGGTCACAAACCCCAGCCTCTCCAGGAAGGAGACTGCATTCAGTCCTGCTCAGCCTAACAGGCTCAGAGCTCTCCTGAAACACAGTGGTTAAATTTGCCACTCCTAACAGTCCCACCCAAGAGACTGCCCTGAAGCTTTTTGCAGAGAAAGGATTTAATTAGAATGTGATTTTTGTGGTACAATGCAATGTTCAGTACAACAGGACCACCAAAATATATGCTTTACAATTTGTGGTGCAGGTTTGCTCAGGCAACTTTTAAGATGATCCCTAGGCAGAGAAAGGGCAAAGGCACTAGAGAGGAGGAGAGACTTTGCTGAGCAGGTTTGAATGTCATAAATGCACAGTTACGGTTTAGTATTTGTATCACAGTTGACAGATGCTGCAGCAGTCACATGACTGGAGCATGACCTCATATTTCGGCTCTCCCCTCCTCCCCCAGTGATGAGGGCAGTGCTGGCACTTAAATAAGCAGAAGACATTTCCAGAAGGCTAGTTTGTAAGTTACTTAAAGGAGAAGCCTGAATTTTGGCACAGAGATAAACTTTGTACGGACTAATAACAGCTGCTCAACAGTGGCAGAGAAGCAAAACTATTTACTTCCGCTTGGGAAGTGCACCACAGTTGTTATTAGGGTAAAAACATTGAATCCCAAATCACATGGGCTTAGATCATCCCTTCCCCAAGAAAAATCTGCAGGAGGCGCAGTAGAGGGAAAAAGATGCCTCCATGATTCCTCACAGATTTACCCTGCAGGCAGTGGAGCTGCTGCAAGCTCTGATGTCCTCTAGGGATCTGGGAGAGATGCTGCAGCCACGAGGAGGCCATCTCTGCCGGGATGCTGTCCCGGAAGCCACTCTGTATGTTCTGGCAGGGTGATTTCACAGGAAGATTGAACATCCAGGAAGAATATATAACTTTATGGAGATTTTCCAGGGGTACTGAGTGAGCTCCTAAGTCCATCCACTCCTTTTGGCATAGATTTTGGATTATGCGATTCCCAGAAGAGTCCTGAGAGGAAGACACAATAAGATACTCTCTCAACAGCTGAACACCACTTCAGCAGGAAGGGGAACCCCACCTTTTCTAATTTTCCGAAGGTGCAATTGGCTCCATGGGGATAATTTTCTATTATAGCACTATTACACAGGAACCAGACTGGCTGAGAGGTAAAAGTCCTGAATTAAAATCCCAGCTTTGGCACTGATCCCCATTACAAGTTACACCAATGGGAAGTGCTTTAAAAGTGCAGAGATTTTTGTACATTTTAGAGTTTTCTCACTAATGTGGCTGCATTTTACAGCTATTCGTGGAGTACAGACCTGAAACTTTTCCATACACCTTCACAGTTTTCCAAAAGCTAAAAAGTAAGACTTTTCTGTACAATTATTTGCCTGCAAGCTTTCTTTTCTTTAGCCTGGTGTTGGATCGAACTGTGGTACGATTATTCTCATCTGTAAGAGCAGTGGTAATTCCTTGGAGCTGTAATGGCCCACTTTGCCTGGTTAATCTTGACAGCACACCAGAACCGGCTGGGATTTCTCTGCTTTTGATACACAGGGGGTTTCAGTCACGTTTGGGTTTCAGCTCCATGAAGGTCTTTGCTTGGAAAGTTCTGGCTGCACAGAGCAGGGGTTATTTGGATTATCCCAGCTGAAGCACCGGCATTCCCAGAAGGACCAGCCGCTCGTGCCCTGCTTTGTCGCTGACCTGTTACAAGACTTTGCTGAAGGTCTTCATGGAATTACTTCGTTTCTTAAATGAAAGAAAATTAAACCCTGAAAATCTGGGGACAAGGAGAGGTGTGCGTGTGCGCTACACGTGTGTTAATCATCACCACTTGACCATGAGCAAGGGTCTTCTCGTGCTTGGGTGGTTGAGCCTTCACCCCCAGCGAGTGCGGTGCGTGTCCTCCGCGGCACTCGAGGCCCCGGGCAGGGCTGTCACACCCGAGGCCCCGCGTTTTCCCTCAGGAGAACGAGCAGCGCCGGCCACAGCGCAGCGCCGCCGGCCACAGCGCAGCGCCGCCGGCCCCGCTCCCGCCGCCTGTCGCCGCCATGTCGGGAGCCGCGCACGGCGCCATCTTGTGGCGCCTGCGGGCTGGTGGCGGGCGCCGGGCGGGCGGGATGCGGCGCCGGCTGAGGGGGCCTCCGTCCTTCTTGTTATGAGGGGAAATACAAGCGTTTCAAAGTGTTGTAGGGCCGTTTCGGTAGCCCACCTGTGATGTCTCCCTGTGCTGGGTGGAGATGGGGATTTTCGGTTGCCTCAATGAGCCCCAGCTCCTCCCCAGTGTATCGGGAGGCACCGTCCCGGTGGAAACCACATCAGCAGCAAAGACCTGCTGCTCACACTACCACACACCGGTTGCCGAACACGTGGAAAACCACAGTGATAAATACGCACCATTCCTGTTCACAGTGAGCCTGCACCCAGCTCCTCCTAAATGAGAGCTGAAAACACATCTCTCAGCGTTCCACCGAGATTCAAAAACCTCAGGTGTCTTTCTTTCACGCAGCCTGGCCCATGATAAGGTGTTTAATGGTAAAGCATTGAACTGGAAGCAAGTATTTGGGGAAAATAACCTATTGACCAGTTCCATCATTCCTCGAATGCTGCTGGCAGTCGGGAGGGTCACCCTGATGCCGGTGGAGCAAACTGACTTAGCCCGGGTTGGAATGGGCTTCCCCCTCTGGAATGGGCTTCCCCCTCTGACATGCACAGAGCACCTCAGGAGACACTGGACAGAAAGTCTGTGCATCTTTTGAGGTCTTACAAAGCCTTTGGAGCTGGATTTGAACTGAATGAGATTGCTTGGAGTTAGGATAGAGAGCGGAATGGGACCAGTCACCAGGTATTGACCTGTTTGTCACAACATCATCCTTTGGGGAGTCTCACTTTATCTGCCTTCTCACTAAAGCTTTCCAAAAAGAGTTATTCAAGCCTTTTTACAATCTGCTGTCCTATGTCACTGAATGAAAAGTTTTCAGAGACAGTGTATATTCATTATGTTACAAATATTGATCAAAAGATCTTGGTTTCTACAGGTTTATGCCATACACTTAGGAGCCAGTAAACATTTGAACATGTAGCTCTTAGTTTATCTTTCCCTCCACCCTGTGATCTTAGCGCTGGTAAATAAGGTAGTTATACAGTTATTGTTGCTATTTAGTGAAATGCGGGTAGGGTGAAAGCAACAAGCAATCTATCACATATTCTATGGCATTCACTTGACATTTTAACCACTTAAAAGTAGTTAAAAATCACTTCAAGGAGGTAAAGCAGTACAAAGTCTGCATGTGAGCCCTACCTAAGCCATGAACATTCAGGAGTGAAGAGAGCTGATTTTCACAAGGTTCTAATAAGCCTACATGGCTTGAGTGTAGGCCATCCATGGTTTGTATCACTTGTACACCAGACACTCCCTAACCAGTCTAGAAAAGGAATTTAATCTATTGATGAGGGGCTTCAGGATATAGCCGCTTAAAAATTCTGTGTGTCACTCTAACTGAAGTTTTATTCTGGGGGTAAATTAAATGACAGTATCATTGACAATTTGTCTTGAGCTTTACAATTTTCTCTTTTGACTTGAACTGGGATGTAAATTAAGCTTCAAACTCTGCTTTTCTGCTCACAATCTGCCTAATCAAAGAAGGAGATTCTCCTGAACATTTCAATGCCCAAGTTGCTGGTGGGAGTCCCTGATAGATTTCTCCTTTAAATTTAGCATAGCCCAGAATAGTAACTCTTACATAACATATACAGAGCAAATATAGGACTTGCTATAATTTCAGTGAGAGACTGCAGATTTCCTGCTGAATAACTAAGGCAGACAGCGTTAGAGTCATGCCTCAAATACAAATCTTGAGCAAATAAGCTTATTCTTACAAAGCAAGGGATAATGTTTCTTGTAGGTCTCAGAATAGAGCTGACAACCAAATGGGGTGTGACAGATCCCAGCTCCTCTCATGTGTCTGTGCATGGCATTGTGGCCTCTGATTACCTCAAAACTTGCAGATGCATTGGACTCCCTGTTTCTGGAGCTAAAGAGAGACTGCAGGGCAGGAATTTACACTCCATTGTCCACGGGCCACTGGGGCCACTCAGGAAGAGGAGTTCTTAGACAAATAAGATCTCTGCTTTTTCACAGCTAGCTGGCTATCTGCGGAGCATATACTGGGAGGTCTTGAGGGAGCAAAGGCCAGGAACTAGACCTTTCTGGCATTGTATGTTTGGTAGGTTATCCAGCTAAAGAAATAAAATAGATCTTCAATCAATTTTCACCTCCTCCTGCCTTTTGTTTCCCACAGCTTAACACCTTCCCTAACAGGGAACCGCAGAGCAATTGCAGAGCCGGTACATATGTGTGTGTGTGTGTGTGTGTGTCACACGCATGATTGATCCCTGCCACGTTCCAGGGGTGAATCGGTGAAATACTGCATCTTCTGAGTGCTCTCTGCCTCTTCAGGCTGGCAGTCTCTAAGGACTGTAGCTTACTGAGCTGGGTGGGAGTCAGCTGTTCCAGGAGGCAGGACATCAGGGTGCTGCAGCATCCCAGATCTGCTCCAGCATTGTTACACAGGAGGATGCAGCAAGGACCTTCCCTTTACTTAGTAAGATGGTTGTAGTCATGTGGACTCTTGAACAAGGTTTCATTTCACTGGGGTCCACGGATACAGAGTCCTAGAATTGCTGGAATTTGCATATAAAGTACAGGCTGGACAGAATTTGTGCCTGTGTCATTTGACAAGATTATTTACACAGAGGAATTTGCTTAGCTAAGAAACCAGATGGACACACACACATGTCAAATAAGCAATTACCACCATACTCATAGGCTTATGGAGATCAATCATACTGACCTATAGTCCCTGCCATTTCCTGGATTGCTTTAGAAACAAAAAACGTAACAGGAAAGGCATTAAGTCATTATTAGATTAGCCTTGGTTTTGCCTTGAGAATTTTTGATCTGATAAGAAGTCTCCCCTCAGCTGATTTGGTAAGGTACCCTTTTCTTGTCAGTATAAATGATGGTGCAGACCAGGCAGTGGAGTCTGAAAACCAGTTCATTACACAGAGGAAATGGATCTGTTTCATTAGAGGGATGATATTGCACCAATTTAACTGTGTGCTCCCTTCAAACCTTGCTGATCCTGGTGAACTTTCCCTCAGACTAGTACAGAGTATGTACAAACACACTCTGCACACTGGTGAAACTAAAGAAGTGTGATGCAATATTTTTTAGCTAAATCATCACAACTCTTCTATGAATATTTAGGTGTGGCATTTATCCATCCCTCAGACTGCCAGCAATGCACTGATCCTGCATTCTTGTGTCAGGAGCTACTCTGTGACTGTTTTCTATACTGATAGAAAAGGCTGGGGAATTAACATGTGTGGTGTTTTCCTTCCTGCTTGCTTCCCCACAGACTCCAGGTTTTCTGGACCCATAGAAGGCAGCAGTAACTGGAAGGGTAGCTTGAATGTCCCACATTGTCATTCATAGCCATGAGTATGCTTTTTCTGCTCCCACAGAGTCCCAGGAACTCAGAGCTTCTAGATTCTGTGCCTTTATTCAATGTCATGATTGCTGGTCAAAATACAATTTCAATAAGAAGTAAAAAAAAAAATCAGAGGAGCTTGCCTTTGGTGTGCAAAGACTGGTAATAAACCTCATGGTAATGTGGGAAGACTCGAAAAAATTAGAAATGAGAGATCTAGTGTGTTATGAATATCTGAAACTCTCACTACAATTTGTGCATGTATCTGCTTGTTTTAACAGCGAAGGATAGTTGGGTGTACTGAATTCCCTGTTGTTCACAGTCTCTGTGACAAGAAAGAATATCTTCCTAGAAGCCTGACTGCCTTCCAAAGGGGAACCCTGGACTGTAACTAGGAATTCCTGGGTTATTTTGGTCAGTCCTCTGGAAGAAGTCAGACTAGGGCATCATAATTGACATATATTACTTTAAACTCTTTGAAACTGAGATTTTGTTTCAATAACATTGCTCTTGACCTTAAAGTGAGTTTAATCTCATGTGTACACAGAAGACTGCTGTACATCTGCTGGCAGGCAGGCTCCAGCAGAAACTCCATCATGCCAGTCTCTGGCAGCCTGGGTCTTATTTTGGAAAACTGAAGAAAGCAAATGGTTTAGGATATAAATCAGCAATAAACTGTATAATCCCAATATAGAGGTTTAATTTAAAATAATGAGAACTTGATTAAAAGGGTTAGATTAGAAACAGGATTCAAAAGTGGTCATGTGGAAGACATTTAAATAACACAAATACCTTTTATGAGACACAGTACAGAACTCAATAAATATTGAAATAAAATACTTATGTTGAGGGTTTTGCCAGGAAACTCTTGGAGAATTCTTGGTTTAATCATGTTCTTGCTGGTGCTATAAATCTGCCTTTAAGAAGAGTTTCAGTTCTCTCACATGTCCTGGCAGGGGCCAGATAAATACCTTGGGGTACTCCTGCTGTGCTAAGGTCACCTTTATGCAGAGATACACCACAATGCTCTACTTTGCAGCAACAGAACAGGACTTAAATGATGCATAAATCTTGAGCTCTTCAGGAGTTGTTTTTCACCCTCTCTGTATGAGAAGAAAAGCAAGCAGTTCCTTTAATCCTGTGTGGCTTCTGTATTAAAATAAGCTGTGATACTAATCCCTGGCTATCTGGATTTAAACTGACATATATCCTACAGCTTCAAATACCAGAACATCTGAGTTACCAGTGTGCCCTTAAATGCAGAGCATTTGTGTGTTTAATCACACCAAAGGACAGAAAAGTCATTTTATGCCCAGTGTTTCCTTAATAAGGAACTGGGTTCCTTCAAAAGCCCAGGCAGTTTTTCCTGACATTATTTCCTTTTGCTGCAGTGTTCTCAGTGTTCCCCACTGTGACTTGAAAAAACATGATGAGCAAGGTAAATGTCACAGAGCAGCATATCAAGGTTGTGTTGGCATCTTGTGTAAATTCAACTACACAATTTACAAACTGGAGTTTGCACTGAAATTTCACAAAAGGCAGGTGGCTTCACTTGAGTATGAGCAGATTTTCTCCCTGACAGAAACATCCGGATTCCTAGGCTCACATCCTAACACAGGTGTCAAACTTGACCAAAAAGAAATATTAGTACATTATAAGACATCTGTATTTCTGGGTTTTATGAGTATATATGTAATGGTAAAGTAGTGGTAACTACAATGCTCCTGTAGTGGTAACTTCAACAATGTCACTTCCTAGATGTACTGTGCACATTTTATAACACAAATAGGCCACCAACTTGTATCTCCTTGTGTCCCTGAAAGTGCAGAGCTACTTCATAAGATGCTGCTGCTCTGCAGCAGTTCACTTTGCTCTTTACGTGGTCTTTGTACCCATTCCTTCCTTTTCATCTTCTGTTTCTCACCCCCGTCTGTTGATAGGCACGTTAGTGGTTAGCAGTGAATGTGCTGAAGGGCAGGGTCACTCCTGGGGTTGCCCACAACAAAGCAGTTACATGTGCCGGAGCCACATTTGTGCTTTATGCTTCTTGCTCCCCTCTGCCTGCATCACAGCAGGGTATCAGTGTTAGCCAAACTCTGTCAGTCAGCAAGGATAGGGGAAAAAATTTCTTTCTTCTCTAATGTTTCTACTTCATAAGCTCTTTGAGGCAAGGACGACCTGACTGTGAGGAAGTGGCCTTGATTTCTCAGGCATCTTTAGACACTTAAAAGAGCAACTACTGAACATCAGCAACCTCACAGATACGGGCAGCTAGAGGCAGCCAGAGTTCAGCTCACATGGCAGACATGAAATGTGTCCTCTAAGTAAACGTAAAAATCCTTGGCAGGAGGTGACTGACAGTGAAGAATCACAGGAAATTAACGTTTTTTTCTTAGATGGATACCAGCACTACATATGTTCTGATGCTAGAGAATTAGCAAATGAACAGCAAAGAAGATTTCCATATGCAAGGAAATATTGGCATGACCTCTGCTGGCAGAGGAAAGTTCTCAGGAGATTTTGATGCTCAGAGCAATGATTCCAGCTTCAAAGCATTCTCTGCAATGAGGCTTCTCACTAACTCATGCTAACCAAGAGGAAAAAGCATCCATTTCTGAAATCTCTCACCCTCTTCAGGTTACTGAAGAACCTCAGGCACAGATTTTAAAACCTGATCTGGAGATACCACATCAATACCACTGTCTTTTTTCCCATCTAAACTACAGCAACTACTGTCAACCACAGTGAAAAGTGCCTCTGAGCCTACAGAAACACTATCTGTAAATTATGTATGGCCATTAATAAAGATGGAAGAGAGTGCCAGCTCCTTTTGACACAATTTTCCAGAGATACCACTTTTCCAAGAAAGTATCTACACCTCAATCGAAGAAAAATTGCAGAGGCTTTTGAAATGCCAGGATCGTCTCCTTCCTCTTGTGACAAAGCATGGAGTAGGGAGTCATTAGGACACTGACAGGAGAAATAGGCATTCCTTCACAATTGACTTGATCCAAAAGAACCTGTTAGGTTCTGGAAGAATGAATGTCTGTGTCTTTATGAAAATCAAGCTGCACAAGTTTGTTGCAGAACCGAGTACAGGCTGAACTTCTGAACTTTGGAGGGAAAATGTACACACTTAAGAGACTTATGAATATGAACTTCTCTGGTCAGCTTAAAACAAGTTTTAATGGTCATGCAATGTGTGATGACGGGGGATACATTTTAAAGGGGGAATATGTAGCAGGTTGCTGTATCTTCCTAGTACCTCAGCCAACGGGGAAAGGAGAAGGGCAACATGGGGCTGGGAATTTAGGATAAAAGGAGGCTGCATCCTCCAAAAACTCGGTAGAGGCCCCATGGAGGTATGGGCTTGTGGCCTCTCTCCCTTTATTCGAATAAGGTTGATTCTTGCAGGGCTCCTCTGTCTCCTTTGTGGACACTGGCCTTTCACAGCATGATTTTCCATACAACACCATCTCCCACATAGTTAATATTTCTTTTCCAATGACTAAACAATTCAACTGCTAAAGCCTACTGTGATGCCTAAAGGGATCTGATTATTTTGAGCACTGCCTGGCTGAGGAACTCCTGGTCCTTGACAGTGAGCACTCACATAATCATATGAAAAGAGAGATGCACATTTCTTCCAAAGGTTCTTTTGACAATTTTCATTTGTTTTGTTTGCATTTCAAGGCTTTTTGTTTGTTTGTTTTGGAATAATGGAAACCTTTAAAAGGATTCAAAACACAGCATGTTTAGAGAAAATGCCATTCTTTTGAGAAAGGAGAGGATTTTTCTGATAGATGCTTGTTCTCATCTAATTCTTACTTTAGTGACTGGCAGCTACTGAGACCCTCAAAATAACCAAATTTCTTTCCTTGGTTAAATTGTAGTAGGTAACAGGTGACTTTACATTTTAAAGCGAAATGCTGGGGGGGGGGAGGAAAGGCCCCATCAACAAACCCCTGAAAATCAAAGACACTGTGCTACTGTGTCAATTTCAAGACTGTGCTTTGGGATGTACTAGCTGGTGAAATGTCCAGTGAGTACCTTACCTATACGTAAGGCAGAAAGTGACTGATCTCTAAGACTATACTTCTAGTCCTCAGGAATTTCTGTTTCCGTACTAAGAAGTTTTAAACTGTCTCTAACCAAAGCTTTAGAAACTGCTTTATTTTAGAAAATGAGGCACCACCTTTGAAAGTCATTAAAAGAGCTTGTAGTTGATACATCAGTCAAGTGAGCAGTACATTTTTTGATAGATCAAGCAAACTTTGTTTGGATACCAAGGAGCCAGCCAAAGAACTTTAAGGGAGCAAAGATGAAGTTCTCCACAGATGTGCTGTTTCTATGAGGTGGACATGATGTTACCACTCTCAAAACCCTCTATTAGTGCTTAGCCCCTGTCACAGGGGCTGCAAAATCTACAAAGTGTTGGAACCTTTGCTGTCTGTGCTGTTCTTCACTGTCCTGGCTGCTCCTGGGAGGCTGCTTGTGCCCCACTCCTATTCAGGACTGTACCCACCACATTTTTAGTGCTACAAAACCAGTGATTTCCCCACCTGGGCTAAATATTCAAGAATCATGACTCAGATTCCAGTATCATGATTGGCTTAAAACTCATGAGAGTTTTCTTTTTGAGAGCCTTAGAGCATTATAAATCATCATCTGGCTTCTAGGCTTCTTATTCTGGAGTCTTCATAACTATGGGAGCTGGAAACTTGAAAGTGTTTACTGTGTTTCCTTGACTGGTGGCTGTGACTTACAATAGAATCTTTAAGAGTCAGCAATACTGGCTTTGATTTGTATATCCAGTTTTCACTGTGGGGGGAAAAAAAAAAAAGGGAAGAAATTTGGCTTCTATAACCTAATGCTGAAGTGGAACCTAAAGTGTTTTACACTGTTACTCAGTTTGTGCACTGCAGTCGGGAGGTGAATGATTGCAGGCACAGGAGCAAAATTGTCCTTTGGGGCCACGCTCTGGAGGCCTGCAGGGGCCACAACAATGCTCAGTGTGAGCTGGATCCTCCCCAGGGCTGGGTCAGTTGTGTTGCCCCTCTACAGCTAATGTGAGCAGAGACTACCCCGAGCTTAGCGACTACTTGCTGGATTTCTCATCTTCCCTGGATGCTGGAGCTGGGAGAAAAGCCAATGTGTCAATCTTAAACCAGTTCTTCATAGCCCAGGGGGACCCTTGGAGCAGGAAGTACTCTCAGCAGATTACTCACCTCTGTATGATAATGCCAAGACAGATTTCAAGGCAGGAAATGCCCAAGTAAAATCTGCAGCGTACTTAGATGAGATGGTTGAAATGTGCTAATTGTTTTGCATTTTCTTTTTTTAATATATTTTCTGGTACAAGTTCCTTTTTGAAATGGAATTAGAAAATTTAGAAAGAAAAGGTTTTCTGAAAGCCAGAAAATTATGATGAGAGGGGAAAAACACTTCATTTAAAAAACACTTTTTAAAATTTTTCATACAAGTCCTCAGATATCTTAGTCCATATACACATTTCACACACACAACATACACAAAGTCTGCAGTTAAAGTGACTTAACCTTTTGTTAAAAAAAAAAAAAAAAGAAGTGGTGATCCAAAAAGCATACTGTTGTCTTACTGTATTTTGAGACAAATGAGCTATGAGTCAGCTTCTGGTTTAGAAATAAACATATGTGGATGCTGCATCTAAATGACCTGATAGAGGTTCATATAAGGAGGCCATGTACTCTTAAGAGTGAAAGGGCCTGCCTGTTAGTTTTCTTGCACTGCTATCTTCACCATTGACCCCTGCTGAAAAATATATCACACAAGGTTTGGGGTTGCTGTTCTAAAGCAACAGGAGGTGCTGAGTCATTTTGGTCTAGTTTAAGAGCAGCGATGCAGGGGGGCAGCATCTAAGGTACAGGTTAGCCTCCAAATTTTTGAAGTAGCCTTCAAGTGCTCCTCCTGCCCTGCCCTGCCCTGCCCTGCGGGCATGTAAGGGATGCTTCCTTACTCCCCTGTGCCACAGGGCTTGGTTTTGCCCTCACTCCAGAGCACTGTCTAGAAATTCAAGGGAAACAGCACTCCAGAAAGTGTGAGCCACAGTCATAAAAATTATATTGTAAAACCACTCCAGATGGAAAAGATTTATATCCCTGAACTCTAGGTAATAGGAGAATTTGTGCTGCCTAATTCCTAAGTCTGAGGTTCTGCTTTGTAGTCAGCAAGTTTTAAGGTGGAAAAAGAAAGAAGGATTTCTTACGGATGTTTTGTTGAGCATGTAAATAAGGTCATTTTAAGGTACACAAATCTAGTCATTCTTTTTTCAGTTGTACTGGGGACCTTGAGGTCCACGACACAACTCTCTCTCTCTCTTCAACTCAAGAACTGACAGAATGACACAACCAAGGCCACTGCTGTACATTAAGATGTGCACTGTAAGGTCCAGTACAATACATTTATCATCGGTGTGACTTGCTGCTATTTACTGTCCAAAAAAATGCTGGAACTGAGACTCTTTGGTTCTTCCAGTGCTGGTAAATAAGCTCCATCTACTGGTTGTTGTGCATGACAAAGAGTTAGGACTGAAGACGTTATTCATTTACGTAATACTTGCATTAAGACAGTCTTCAGTCATCCGTGGGATTGTTAGAGTTATCTTCTTTTAGATTCACTACAGTCAAGCCCCTAAACTTTTGCTGTCAGAATTCTGAGGGACAGCATACAAAATGGATGCATAAATTTTCTGACCAAAGTAGGCCAGAATGTTTTCCTAAGGCAAAGGACGAGATGAATGTACCCAAGATGACTGAAAAATGGGTGCATGCAGACATGCCTGGGTCAGAGTCGTAGGACCAGCAGGCTTGATTCACTGCACTAATGACACAGACGTCCTGGGGTGCTCCTGACTTGCCCTAGGAAGATGGTGGCTGGGAGAGTGGTGGTTGGGTCTCTCTCAGAATTTCCACACTCACTACCACTCTTGGCATTTCTGTTACCGTTGTCCACAGCAGCACTACAACTGTAAAGAAATCATTTTCCATTAAAACGCCATTAAAATTTCTGAAGTCTGGAAGGTATTTCTTCATTTTGTATCAAATGAAACCATGAACTTTCTAGAAAGCAAGGGTTTCTTCTTCTTCTTCTTTTTTTTTTTTTCTTTTTTCTTTTTTTTTTTTTTTTAATATATATATATAGCATGCTTAGATTTTCCAATTTTGCATGCATCTGAACTTGACCTAGGCAATCAAAAGTTTAGGTCTAGTAACTAGGTCAGAGGGAAAACAGACCATTAGGTGGTCTGCAGGTGCAGATGAACCCAATCCCCTGTTGCAATGTTGCAATATTAATGGGACAGGACAAGTCTGTTCCAGGTGGATCTGGTAAGTCTAGGCATGGTAGCCAAAGTGCTCACCTGGCTTACAAGAGAGCTTTGTGCAAGATTACATCCTGAGTCCAGAAGACCAGAGTGTCAGGAGTCTCAGACTTTTCAGAAGACCACTCCTGTCAGCTAGCTCTAAAAGCAGGCTCCTTCTGCCTTCCTCAATGCCATATTTACTATCTGATTCAAAACAGAAGTTGCTACAGAGGGAGAAGCTCCGATCCTAGAATCATCTATTGCCTATGGATTAGGACACTCACCTAAGAGACAGAAGACACAACTTGTCCCTTCTCTAAATTAGGCTGTTTCCTCATCTCTTAGGTCCTTATTACCAGATAACTACTTACACTAGGCTTTCTGCTAAACTGTGAAGAGGCATCACTTGGCTTTTTCTTCTGAGACCTCATGCCTGGATAACTTGTATACAGAAACATACCTTTGGTATATAGATATTTAATGCCTTGGGGGAGCTCCCATTTTCTTCTGCTTCCTGTCAGCTACTTTCAGCTAAGTCATGAGACTTCTAATGTATTTTTAAGCATGTAGCATGTTAACCACAATTTCTGCCTTCATAAAGATGTTTTCATTTCACAGCTGAAAAGAGAAATATGTGAGCTTCTCCCTGTGTAGATGGAGTCTGAATGAGTCAACAGCAAAAGGCTGAATTAATGAGTAATGTCACCAAGAGACAGGGTCCTTAAGACATAGCTCTTGCCAAATTAAATCATGGTTTGACAAGGCCCTCATATCTGAAAACATTGTGTGTTCATTTAAAACTTTTGGCTTCAGTTTTTGTGTCTGTTGTTATTGGCAAACATTCCTTCTTTAATCGGATACATTGGGACATTATAGCTCTTACACAAGAAGTGCTTTGGCATCAATAACAGTACTCTCTGGACAGTTAAAAAGCACAAATTTCACCTGTGATTAAATGTGCTTTAATTTATGTTAATGAGCATTTTTATTTGAATGCTCAATTTTCATGGTTTCTCTTTGCATCTAATGCCAGTGTGGAGATAATGAAAAACCAAGGGCAGCTGCACCACTGTTTTGTTGCTTTGTTGTTCCCCACCTATAAGTCTCTGATACCACCTTTCCCCTAAAACTTTGAGATGCTCTTATCCCTCTGACCACTAAAAAAGGGTACAGCCCTGCCAGTCCATAAAAAGTGATTAACTAACCAGTAGTGCCTCTTCTTCCTTCCCATTGCCACTGCTCAGAGAACAGGGCACTGAACTGCCTGCCAGTCCTCAGTGTATCAGCACTGAAAACCTGAGATGATGCTTGGCAAGCCCTCACTGGGGCTTGAGGGTTGCACAGGGGAGCCAAAGAAGGGCCATTTCCCCCCTCTGCTTGCTCAGTTTTCCTCACAAGGGGAAGAGAAAACAGAAGTTTCCACTGCTAAAGGGTATAGCTGTGGTAATTCCAGCCCCATGTCAATACTGAAGAAACACATTCATAAATGATGCTCTGTTCTGCATCAGTGCAAACTCACAGCTGGAAATCACCGTCTCAAAGGTTAACATGAAGGTGCACCTTTCCCGATTACCATTTTACCTTGTTTTCTAGGCTCCTATCACAGCCCAGAACTTATTCTGCTTTCTGTAGGGAGATGCAGCCTTGGTAGGTGATTATGAACAGACAAATTGTGATGACTGTAGCTTGGCCCTAATGCTACTCTGCCTGGAGAGTACTTTGGAAGAGGGACCAATGGCCAAGACCAGGTAGTTTAGTACAGTCATCCTAATACAGTGTGATTGAATATGCAGGAAACTGGAAGACAGAAAAAAGCAAGCTCTTGAAATTGAAAAACAGGAAACCAAAGATCCACAGCTTTTCATATTTCTTGGGTAAAAAACCCAGTTCCACCAATGAGGGAGACACATGCCTTTTAGTTTCAGTGGAAATATTTCACTGCAGATATTCTGAGTTCCTGCATCTCTCCAAAAGTGCCATATTCCTGTGCCTCATCTTTTTCACACATGTACTTCCTCTGAGACATGAAGAATCTGCTCAGCTTCACGTTTTTCTCTCCTGCCTCTTCCCTCCCAAGAGGGAGGCTGACACTTTCTGTGTGTACTCCAAACCCCGTCTCCTTCTCTCAGAACTTGCCGCATTTTCCTTCTTGTAGTACAATGGTCAAAAGAGTTCCCTTGGTCAAAGTGTGCTCCTTTGAGTTCCTTGAACATCCTTGTTTTCAAAAGCCACTTCCTGCTCTTTGTTCCTTCTTTTTTTCTGGGATTTTTCCATTACACACCTCCAGCTCTTACAGACCACTGGGTGCAAGGGCAGTCATACATTTCTTCTAAGACAGTTCTTCAGTCCTTTTAAAATGGAAGACTATTAATGGCAGTGACTCACTTAGACATTTTTCCCTTCTCAGGGAGTTATATCACACCAGCTGTGATAGAAGATTGCTGATTCACTACAGTATTAACCTTTCCATGGTACAGCAATTTTATAGCTTTATCCAGCATTCATAAATTCCAAATAAATAGGGTTTCCTACCTGTCATTCTTAGTTATTTAGAACAAGCTTTGTCTTCACATGAGTTTATGGAATTGTTTGATGCAGGCCTAAATACAAATATGACTACTGCCTAGAAATGTGAGGAAATTGTATGTCTGCCAAAATGACGCCTAGAACATGTGAGAAAGAATACAATATACAATGCTCCAGTGCTTTGCATTTGGCATCATTTATACAGGTCGAGGAAAAGGTTTCCACAACGGGGTGGCTGCTAGCAATGGTGTGACTCAACAGCAATGCTACAGAGTCCAGCCCAGAATTGTTTTCTGCTGCATGTGCTGTGTCATGAAGAATGCCTCACGGAAAGGAAAAATGATGGCTGCTGTAGGAAACAGGTTGCTTAAAGCCATTTAAAAAAAAAAAAATTCTTTCATTTCATTTCCCAGGCAAAGGAAATGTGGAGATTTGTTTGCAGAAACATAAATAGATAGGATTAAAAATTATGAGCTAAAGCTGTCCGACAACTCACCTGCAATGAAACTTATGCAATAAAACTTAGGTAAACAGATGCCATTCCATGGGAAATGTCTTCTCTCTGGTTGACTGACAGCCCTTCATGACTCAGGAGACACTCAAACATCATGAGACTAAACAGAACCATTATTTTTCTGGTGGAGAAAACTGACAAAAAGGAATTCACTTGTACAAGCCCTGTAGCAAACCAACGAAAGAACTGGGACAGACTCCCAAGGTTTGCTCAGCATCATGGAGAAAGGTCAGGTCCAGCTTCCCACTAAGTGGAGTGCTGTGAGTATCAGAAGTGCTAGAAAGTTAAAGTGCTGGGGCTCTTCTGGGCTCCTCTAATGCTTCAGGGAAGAAGCTGGGAATTCAAGGAACAGAAATATAACCTGTTGGGGAAAAGTGAAAGCAGAAAAGAACCTATTTTAGGCTGATGCATTTTTTGCCGTCTACAAATATTTTTCAGCCCAGAATCCAGGTATGATGGGAGAACGGTGGTTTCAAGGTGAAAAGATTTGTGTTTTAGCTTTGCCTGAGACCACTGGGTTGGGGTGTGGGATATGAAGGACTGTGTGAGACCAGGGAGAGACTTCATGTTTTTCCCTACTGCAGATGTGTATTTTGAGAGAGCTGGCCTTTGTAATGAGGCCAGTGCCTACACAGGTAGACCAACACTTTTCCTTTGATGAGTCCTTAAAAGCCTCTCGCTGAGTTTTGGTAGTTGGTTGGTTTTGTTTTGTGTTTTCTTCACGGGCCAAATTTAGCAAAGGAAAGTGTCTGCTTTTTCACTAGATTGCCTGTAGTTACAGGCTTGTGCTGAGAGCATGGACAAGTATCTGGGAAGTATGGGCCAGTGAAGGGTGGCTGATGCAAAGCAATTTTTGTTGCTGATTGAATGTAAATGAAGACTTGCATTTACTGCGGTAAAAGAGAATTTACGATTACTGTGGTTTCTTTCAGTTCTGTCTCTTACTCACTTTTTTTTCTTTTTTTTCCAGATTCATGGTTCTTTCACTCAGGGGGAACACTGTTCCATTGTTGTGATGTGCCCAAGCAAAATATAGAGCCACTTCAAGGCTGCTTTAATTGACAGAGAAGCTTGTGTTTATTTTCTATTATCCCTGGGTATGTTCAGTATTACAGTACAACATAGGCCACTCATGAGAAACTGACAGGGCCCTCATCCCACCTTAAGCAGTGGATGGTTCTTACAGCAGGCAGGTATAGACCCCTTTCTTGTTGCTCTAGGAAAGCTTTTTACATGGGGATTTACACTCCAGATCTGTGTGTTGCTAGTTCAACCCAGTGATGCTATCTGGTTACTGACAAAAAAGCCTGTGGAACAGACTCATACCAGATACTCAGCCTCTCTCTACATCTGTGTTCCCAGCTCAACATGAAGCCAATAATTCCTGCTTAGCTTTCTGCTGGGTGATAGATATGTGTCTGGCATTCACATTTGCACAGCTGTTGGAGCCCCCTGCATAAGTACATTAGGAATGTCATTACTATTTGTGTATTTACTTATTTGCATGATTTATCACTGAGGTATCTAGACACTCCTGGCCCGTCTATCAGAAGATTGGAAATGACACCCTTCTCAAGTCCAGTTTTCCTACCACTGCAAATAGACATATATATAAAACTTGTCATGAACTGATAGAGCTCCAGCTAGCTAAGTATTCAGTATTCTTCCCTGTGAGTGTGATGATGACCAGAATCACATAACTGAACCAGAGTTGCAGGTAGCATCTCCACTGTGGCATGTGGGCCCGAGAGAATTTTAGCCTGCTTAGCAGCTGCTAACATTTTCCCAAGGAAAAGTTTCTCAAGAAAGCTTTTTCTCAAAACAATCTTGGTAAACAGCTATCCTTTCTCAAAACAATCTTTGTCCAGCTGGTGTTTTCCGTTTTTGTAGTTTAACCAATGACATTAGAGAGGTGTCATTCCTATTCACCAATCATGTTGTCTGTATCGAAACACCTTATAAAAAGTAGTAAGAATTCAAAAATAAAGAACCTTCTTTTTCTATACCTTTGCCTTCTGAATTATTTAGAGTCTTTCGTGTCCTACAGCAACAGTGGCCTACTGAATATTCACACTTGGGCTGTGGCATTTCACACTGGGAGCACCTAGGATCACATTTCACAGACTCAGAGAATTGCTTAGGGTTTGAAGAGATCTCAGGAGATCATCTAGTCCAATGACCCTACCAAGGCAGGGTCACCTAGAGCAGGTTACACAAGTTACACAGGTTTCAAAGGATTTTGGATATCTCCAGAGAGGGAGACTCCACAACCTCCCTGGGCAGCCTGTTCCAGTGCTCTGACACCCTCAACGTAAAGAAATTCTTCCTTGTGTTGAGATGAAACTTTCTGTGTTTTATTTTATGGCCACTGCTCCTCATCCTGTTGCTGGGCACCACCAAAAAGAGTCTGGCACCATCCTTTTGGCACCTGCTTTCGAGATATTTATTTGCACTTAATATATCCCTTCTTAGTCTTCTCTTCTCTAGACTAAACAGGTCCAGCTTCCAGTCTCTCCCCCTAAGAGAGACGTTCCAGACTCCTCATCATCTTTGTGGCCCTCCACTGGACCCTCTCTGGGAGCTCCACATCTCTCTTATCCTGAGGACTCCAGAACTGGACACAGAATCCTTTTTCTCACGGGTGCAACCAGGGCATCTCACAATCCGGATCCCTCCTTCTCAGTCACTTCCAAACTGATGAATCCTCAGTCTCTAGCATAAACTGTGATTCTTCATCCCTGAAATGCACAGACTTGGGACTCATCCCAGTTGAATGACCTCAGCTTTCGCAGGCTAGCATTGCTCTCCGCGCCATGCGCACCTCCTGGCGTACGGACCGTGCCCCGGTTCCGTCGGCGGGCCCGGACTGGTGCGGGGGCCGTGCGGAGGGGCCGGGCGGGGCCGCTCTGCCTCCGCCGCCGCGGGCGCTGCCGGCGCTCACGTAGCCGCGGGGGCGGCGCGGCGGCCCCGGGAAGCGGCGATCGGGGCCGCACGTAGCGGGGCCGCCACCGCGCCGCGCGGGTCACGTCGGCGGGGCCGGGCCGGCGGCGCCTCGGGGCGATTAAATCGGGCTCTGTGTGGCGCCGACTGTTCCTCTGTTTGGCTCCGGCCGCCGGCACCTTCCGCCCTCCGCGGCTGCTCTCCGTGCACGTGTGAGGTGCCCCCCTCGTCCTGCCCCCATGCTCCGTCCGACGGCACCTGTCTCCCTCCCCCGGGAGCGGAGAAACTGATCTTCACGTTTCCCCGGGAAAGCGGAGTCGTGGCTTGAAAGTCTATCCTTACTGTTCCCCAAATTCTTAGGAAACGCACAGAATTTTCGCATCAGGGCAGCTGTTTGTTGACTCAGAAGGCCTCGTATTCCACTAAGCTCAAGGAGGCATTTTGAGTAGAATAAAGACGTTTCTAGTGTGTCTCAATATATAAATCAGGTTCCAAGATGGATTTTGTATCAGACACATTCAGTTATTCGCTGTTACATGGACTTTATACACGATAATCTGTCTCCCTATATACCAAGTAAACTCTCAAAAAAGTGGTATCTGGAAAATACAAAAACAAAATCATTTGACTTGATGAAAAATATTTTTAAATGGTTGCCACTTTTTTTCCTGATTTGTTACCTTATATCCCATAGAAAATGCTTCACCTCATAGGCATTCTAATGATGGATTCAATTCTCATTTTATTGTTATGCATAACTTACGTATGCTGAACTGCATGTTATTTCCTCTTTTCTTACAGCATCATCATGCCTGTCACCCTAAATCTGCTGCTTAATTCTTTCCTGTCCTCATGGCACTGCTGCTTCTTTTAATTTCTTCTTTATTGTAGCAGCTTTCATCCACTTTTCCTGTTCTTACGCACACTTCCACTACACACACCAGCACCTGCCATTTAGCTCATTTCATCACCCAGGAAAGTGAATTAACAAAGGAAGAGTAACAAGCTGGTTTCCTGTCCTGAAAGGAATCCTTAATGATGTGTGTAGGACCTGACTCCGGGGTCTGCTTCAGCTGCCATCAGTCTGCATGGATAATTAACAGGGTCCCCTAAAAAAAAAAAAAAAAAGTTCTCTATTGAGGGAAGATAATCAACCTTATTCACCCACAAAGGTGACATCCCTTAGAGTAAGGAAGTAGGACAAGAGACCATTCTACAAAGGCCACTGGCTCAGTGAAGCAGGCTCTAATTTTAAGAAGACAGAAAGTCGCTTTTTGTGGTCTTGAAAATAGCTAAAAATTCTTGCTACTGCTTGCTGCTCGGTGCAAGATGCGTATCCTTTATTCCACCACAAATTGTGTTTTAGCTATAATTTAGCAGTCATAAGACTGGTATCTCTTTTTCATTGTAGATAACAGTGTGATTATTGTGTACACTGAGAAGCACATGCAGGTATGAAGCTTTCCACGGCATAGCTCTGATGACAGTTTCTGTGTAAGAACACAATTTCTTCTGCGACATTCTAAAATAAACCCTCATCAGTGGAATTATTTCATGAGAAGTCTATGTGACGATACATTGATAAAAGGAACTAAGATGGAGAACTAAGACTGCAGGCCATAGCAAAAACTGGCAGAATATCTCTTCACCCTTTAACTAAAGGTAAAATTCCTCACTGCCTTCCATGGTCCTGTAGATCCGCTAGAGATCTACAGGATCTAGAGATCTTCTTACACTTGTTAGGAAGTTCTTCAGGATTTTAGATTCTGAAGGACCTAGATCTTCAACACAATCAGTAATCTTCTTTAGGGCCTTATATTGAAATTGAGGTTATTCTCTCAATAAAGCAGATAACTTGTTTGGACTTGATTTTATTTATTTTTTCAGAAGACAATGTGTGTGGAGATCAGAGTCTGTCCAGGAAACAATGCCTAGTATTCCCTTTTCTTCTAGGTTTCTAACAGAGCTACAGATTATGAAATATTTATCTTTATCCTCAGGAGAGGGGTTTTTGTAAACAGTGAACAGTTGGATAGAGCAGAAATTCATGGAGGAGTTAGAGAAAAAGATTATAGAGATTGTGTAAGCTGCAAAGACTCCCACAAGGGGAGTGAGAGAGATGATTTGTGGTGAAAGGGAGTGATCCTATTGAACAGTGGGTGTCTAAGTGTCCCCTTGCAATAGAAAATTAGTGGACTGAAACTGCAGTATGGCAGTAACTTTCTTCGTCCTGAAAGTGAAAAATGCCAACCTAGCTGCAAAGCAACAGCACTGAGCCAGTAATGCAAATGTAAAATCTGTTTCTTCTGCATCAAATTCTAAATCAAATGTAACATTCTTAATTCACATTCTAGTGGCTGTAAAAGTTCTTCCTCTTTATTAGTATGTGTGTGTGTCAGCTGATAACCCAGACTTCGTGGGTGATAAAGTGTAATGAGAAAGAACCAGTCAAGAACATTTGCAGGATTTATGGCTGGTTCTATTTGCCAGATTGAGTTTAGAAGTGGGGAATGAGGTTTTGATGTATGTTTTTTCTTTTTGCTTGCTCATTTTGAGGCAAAGTCTAAGCTTGCATAATCTAAATAGTTTATAGTCATGCCAAGCTCAGGCTCGTAGAGAACTTTTTAAAATGAGCACTATGATTTATGACTAGAGAGAGACATGAATATTCTCTTTCTAAGTGGTTTCTAAGCTCATGGTGGGGATTTTGTCTAATTTGGGCTGAATTACAAAGACGGGACTAGACCTGACTTTGTCAGTTTTGTTCTCAGATATTGTATGCAGCTATGCCTTGTAATCCCTTTTATACCCTTCAGTTAGCTCTATCTAATCAATATAAAAATAATGGAGAGTGTCTCAGTGAACTGGTTCAGCTCTCTGAACAACCATGCCATGCTCTGGTGATCCCAGCAGTGTGTTAAGGCTTTACCTGGGAACTTCAGTCTTCCTTTAAATCTTTCCTAGTATTTTCTTCCCATATCTATTCTTTGCTCCCCTAATCTTTTGTTAATTTTCCCACCCTTGCTTAGCAGTCTGACAGAAAGCTGTTTAATGTAACTGATATAACTGGTCAGTGTTGTTTCAAGGGACCACAACACAAGATCATGCCATTACTTTTTAAAAGTAAGGCTTCCCTTTTTCCTTGGTAATGTCTTCCTTTAAGAGTAATAGCTGGAAAAGAAAACATGGAATTATGTAGAGAGAAATGCACCATGTCAGATGTTCCTGGCAGTAGCTCTTATACTCCAGAATAACCTCTCATGGTAAAGTCAGATTGCTCTTGCTTGGGGTACTTAAGATAGTGCTGCACACAGCATCAGAGAAGACAGTTTGTTAGCTCCCTAGATGCTGACAAAGAGCTGTGGTAGGTATTCACTTCATCCATTCTGATACCATACTCAATTAACTAATTTTTTTCAGTAAAAAAACTGTTTATTATCAGTGAAGTATTTTACAGGGCTTATCTGAAGGACAGAATGCGTTCTTCAGAAGTGAAATGCCAGAAAAAAACACACACAGCTCATATTACGTGGCTAATCCTTCTCATAAGGTGTTGTTTATTCCTACATCTGAACAGTGTGGATTACAATCAGAAATTTCAGTGAAGGATGATATTGGAGAGGAAGAACGAATAGCAAGTAAATAATTCCAGAGATTTTTAAATCATGTATAACAGAGTCAATAACAAACAGCTGATACTTCTCAATGAAAAAGAACAGCAGTTCATTTTCTGTGTAGCTAAGGAGCATGATGATGAAGCAGTACAAATAATAAAGCAATCTGCTTTTGGGACACATAAATGTCCTGTGATGTTTCACTAGGCTGCAAGGCAAAAAGAGCAAAAATAGATGATACATGTGGGAGGATTTAATCAGGTGGGGAAAACCAGTGCATTCTTTCTGCATTCCTCAGCACTGCTCATACAGTGGTGGACAGTTGACCTCCCATCTGAACTACATTCAGCCATGAGTATTGCAAGGGCAAGCACTTGTCAGTGACACTTGTCATGATCCACTGGAAACCATTTCAACTGCATGGGAAAATGTCAATGAATTGCAGACTAATGGCATTACTCAGGGAAACCATTCAGCTGGTGTTTGTTGATGAGCATGAAATGTCTCTGAATATTCTGGCACTGAACTCTGCCTTTCTTGTGCTTGAAGTTCTTCTCCAGTACCAGAGGCAGAAACAGCAATATTCTGTATATTTTAATATCAGCTGCAGGTTTTTTCTTTAAATCCTAGAGGATGACTTAAATAATAAAAATCATAGGATCGTAGATTCATTTAAGCTGGAAAAGATCTCTAAGATTACTGAGTCCAACCATTAACCCATCACTGCCGAGTTCACCACTAATCTATGTCCCCAAGTGTCTCATCTACATGTCTTTTAAACACCTCCAATGATGGGGACTCAACCACTTCTCTGGGCAGCCTGTTCAAATCCTTGACAACCCTTTTGCTGAAGAATCTTTTCCTAATATCCAATCTAAGCCTCCCCTGGCACATCTCAAATCCATTTTGTCTTGTCCTATCGCGTGTTACTCAGGAGACTGACCCCCGCCTCACTACAACCTCCTTTCAGGTAATTGTAGAGTTTGCACAGTTTCTAGGAACTTGTTTGCAAAGTCTCTTGAAATCATTCCTACTTCTCATTTTTCACTCCTTCAGAGACTGGCTTTTGGTTCCCATAGTCCACTTCCCCAGAAGAGACTTCTGGGACATACATTCAGCACACTGTTCTAAAATGGAAACACTGCTCCATTTAACTCTTTTATCTGTAAGAACAGCACCATGCTGTAAATTGGTTAGCTGCTAAATTTTAGCATGAAACTTAGTAATTTGAGAGCATTGGTGTTTCTGAACAATTATTCTGATTCACATGAGAATTGACCTGGACTAGTGTTAAGTTTTTCCTTTGTGGCTTTTATCACTGGTAGACTACAAGCATTCACAGATATCCCAGAAATTCCATACCACTGTATTTTTCAAACTATTTATGGATTCCTTTTCCTGTTTTCACACTGAGTCATCCATGCAGGTATTGCATGACTTCAAAAGATTTCCTGGAACTGATCTCAACTGGATAATCCAGTACCAAGCAAAGTTATTAGCTGTTGAGTTATTTACAGTGTAAGCTATATTTCTATTTTCTAAAGTGTCTCCAAATCTATGTCATAGAAAGAAAGAGAGGCCATTGAATGGCTCTTCATCAGATGTGCCATAGCAGATTTCTTACTATCACCTGCTCCACTTTGCTTTCAATCGGGTAATTGTTAACAAACTGCCACTTGCTTGAGACAACCAGAGCTTGTTTTGCAGCCAGTGGCTGGGATCTGCAGTCAGGAGTCTGAATAACTGAAGACTCATTTCAGAGCTAGCTGAGTTTCCCCACAGCTGTACCGCCATCTGGCCTGTTTCTGTTACATCATGCTCCATGTCTCATTATTCTTTTCCTATGAGCTGTCCTTGTGTCTATTAACCATCACAACTGCTTGTTTTCCCTTGCCTGGGATTTGGTCCTCTAACCTCTTCTTCAGTTTCTTCAGATTTTATTCAGTCACAGAGTATTTTTGAGCTGACTGAATGAGTATTCCCTTGCCTCAGAAAAAAATGTGACCTCTGTAATGTAGGTTCCAACCTCTGCCACGCCTTCCTTATATGCCCCTCTAACCAAAGAGATTTGGAGCTGTACACTTCAGGCAGGCAGTTACAGCAAGGAATTCTGGAAAGATAAGGGGCTGTATGAAATTGCTCCAGAGGGAGTGTAGGAGAGTTTGTAGGCCTCTCCTCCTTGCAGAGGGTGTGACAGTATATTCAAGGTACCACACTGCAAGTTAGCTGAAAAGGGAATTACAGAAGAAGCTGCCTGTTGGGGGACATTGGTGAGGCAGCAGTCATTTGTGAAGAGTGACAGTTTGTTGCAAGGAAGGAAGAAAAGGATTTGCTTCCTCTAGTCAGATCTCAAAGCTGAAGGTAGTGGTGAGTTATAGGAAACTTCCTCCAGTTCTGCTGAGATAGAGGAACAAGGGAGTTTCTCACCCCTCAGCATGGCTTCCTCCTGACAAGCAGAGACTGAAGAGCCAGATCCCTGACATCAGGATGAAAAAAGGCAGAGGGGACCCAGTAAAGACAACTGAGAATGAGACTGACATTTTTTGCCTTTTTTATACTTTTAGCATCTCTAAAGCTTGTCAATGTCAACTAGTTTATTTTCACAAACTTATTTATCAATTTAAAAGGCTCCTGTCCTTTCCCTTGCTTGAATTGTCTTCCCCTGTTCATCTGTGCCTAATGTCAGACCAGCAATGTGGGACTGAGGTCTAAGTGATGGTACAAACATCTGTTAGGATGACTGTGGTATGCTTGCCTTTCTTTTCTCAAAGCAAAGGTCACTTGTGCTTACAAGCAGAAAAAAAATCTAGAAAAAACTAGACTGGTGTCTCACCTCATTTTTTGAAGCTTACCTCACTTCTGAGTCCTGTTATATCACATGGAGTCTTTTTCTTTGCATCCCCTTCTGTCTTCTGGGCCCTGTATCATCATGACTAAACCTTTAAAGTCTTTCTTGCTGTTTTCAGGACTAGAGGTTTCTAGTTAGAGATGCATATAAAGTTTTAAAGAAAGGACTTTTGGGTACTGCCACCATCATGTGTAAGCTTGCATAATTCTGTGCCCTTTCAAAATGATGTCAGTTGAAGTGAGGTGGTGTGCGTTTGCTGAAGATCTCTTTATTTAGCAGGTGCAGGAAACCTGAACAAAAACTTTCATAAGAAAAGATCAAACAGAAGAGGTAAACTCTTCCTGTTACAGGTGTTAAGTTCTGCCGCAGTTCAAAGTCAACATACAAACAATGAGTAAACATGAAACCAGACAGCGTTTCTATTACCTTTGAGCAGTTAGATACAAAATCATAAAAAATAATTCTGGGCTCAAGTATGGTTGCCTCAGTCTCTCAAGCCTCTCATTCTCCCTGCAGAGGAGTCCAGGAAACCAGTCTGAGGTCAGCTCAGCGTGTCCAAGCTCAGTGCCTGGTGCATGGGATGGCTGTGCTGACCTCACTGGCCGTAGTGCTGCCCTTGCTGCCCACCCATTGCACCAGGATTGTCCCTGTGGGGTTGCAGAGCCCTTTATCTCTCTGGCTTGGAAAACTGGATGATGTTCAGTTTTCTATATATATGCAGCTTGGAGAAGAGCCAGGTCAGGATGCAGTTTATCTGAGACCTGATTTAAAGCATTTCTAATCCACCTTTCCTATTCTCTCTCCCGCCCATCTCCTGTTTTCTGTTTCCTGTGGTGGGAGATACAGTTTTATCTATGTGATTCTGCTTGCTATAGAGTGGTCTTAGTTCACCCTCCAAAATATTTATGACTAATTGAAAGACCTGGAGAAGAAAAGACTTAAGAAGGAAATTGAAGAATGTGCTGGTGAAGCTTTCTTGGGTTCTGAAAGGCATTTTCATATTATGTCACATATCAATCATGACAGATCAATTAAGTTATTTACAGATGTGCTTGTTTAGAAAAATGACATGGACTAGCATTGTCATTTTTGTATCAAAGGAGATCTATGATGTTACCTTATAACAGTCTTTAAAGCCTTAAGAAAGCCTATGTTCAAAGTAGTAAGATGGCAAAAAAAAAGCAAGGTGGAGCTGGTTAGGAAGGCAAAAGGCAAAGTAGAAAGTAGCAGAAACGTTTGGCATAGACAAAGTGGCGAAAAGACTGAAGGCAACAGAGCTGGAAAACTGGACCATCGTCAAGCGATAAGGTTATAGGCCCATGGACAAACACTTTGGCAGTCTCTCAGGCAAAATGTGGTGGTCTTTGCAAGGCTGTGGAGAGAGGAGAAGTAAGATTTAAACAGAGCATAGATATAAGGGAATCTGGGAGATTGAATGAGGAAGGATGGTGCCTTGCTTATGCTTAGTGAGTAGGAAGATGATGCTGTCATCCCTGATGACAGGAGAAGGAGATGGAAAAATGGGAAAAAGCTTGAATCTTAGTCAGACTATAATAACAGGCCTGCAGCACACCCTGAAGTGTTGTCACCATTAGATAGACATTCACCATCTCTCTATGTTTGAAAGTGAGTTTCACAATGTGTTTCTAAGGTATTGATTTCTTTGTGCCATTTCTCTCCACCCTGGGAACTGAACAGCTAAGCACAAATGTACTTTTGAAATATGTGGTTATTCTGTCCCACCCTAGGTTCTCCATTTCTTATGAACAATTTCAGTGAAGACAACTGAGAACATCAAAAGAAGAAAAGATGATCTGTGCTTCTTTTGTAGAATATGAAGTGAAACAGACTTTAAGAACTGAACAAAAAGGAATAATTATGAGAACTGTTCTTCAAAGGAACTGAGACAGGAAAATATCTGACAGGCAGACAATTTTCTTTTGTAGTAGACATTGGGAAAAAGAAATCCTGGAAGAGCATGAGTCTACACTGCTAAGTACACAGAAGTGATAGAAAGAACTGACGAGGGTGCTCAAACTACTCAAAGCCTGTTTTTTTCCACAGGGAAAACTATAAAATCTTGGGCTTTGACAGATGAACTCATTGTTGTATAACTTCATGGATCTCCAAAAGAAATTAAGCATTAAAAAGAAGAGCAAAATTAATGTCAAAGTTATATTAAAAAGCAGATGAAAGTACTTAAGTAGCACCATCACAATGCACATTGAATAGAAATGTAAATATAACCAGCCATCAGACTCACCATGAAGAATCATAGGAACTATAGAAGTCAACCACAGCTCAATGGAATTCAAAAGTTACTGATCAGTATCCTGACCTTCAAGATGAAAATGCTAACTGGAGGAATAGACTTTTTTTTTTGTTTGTTTCTTCATAGGCAGTTTTCCCCTCTCCTCATAAGATTCATTGCTGGAGCTGTGGGTTTCAAGCTATGACATTCTTTGAAAAACTGAAACGTAGAACTTGGATTTATTTGAATCCTTAATTTGATTTGGAGTGGAGATATGAATTTAGATGTTCACATCTAAACTGAGCAGTCTAATCACCGTGTTAGTAGATGTTTGGATTGTGTAGTTGTTTGAAGGCAAAACAAATGAGAGGTTCTAAGTTAGAGATACAATTTAATAGGAAAAAAAAGGAAAGAAAGTAAACTAGAATAGATGCAATAATACAAAAGACCACTGACAGAGTCAGAATACAACTTGAGCGTAGTGATGGAAGCAGTCCAGATGAGGTGGTCTTTTTGAAGCAGTGATCTTGTAGAAAGGTTTGGTAGCTTGGGTCCTCTGGGAATTTAGTGGGTAAGCGCCCCTCTGGTGTTCAGAGTCTCAGCTTATATCCAGGCTGGAATGCTTGGTTTCTCCCTCTGGGCGGAGCATCTCACAATGGGATGGTGAGTCATGTGATAAGGCCTGATGGGCCCATTAACAGGAGATAGTCCAGGAGGGGGTTATCTGTGAGCTGTGTAGCAAAGGTGCTGATGGGCCCATTAACAGAAGATAAGCCAGAGTGGAGGAGGCAGGGAGCACTGCCTCACCTGGTTTCAACAGTTCATGAAGATGGTGATAGAATATACTTTAACCCAGGACAGATTGTCAAAATGGAAGGCAGTTTTTATGGTCCTATTTTGTGCAGAGGAGACAAAACACATAATAGGCTCATGTCCACAGGAATTAGAGCTTTGATGCCCTGTGAAGCAGGGGGGATGAGGACCTGAGGATATAACGGCATAAGGTCTTGAACAATTCATGTCAGGTGTTAACTTTGATGGGATAACTTTCCTTAGGAGATAAGTAAAAAACTGAAATCATCCATCAAGTGAATTATTCTCAGCAGTCTGAATATATTTTTCAGTTTTATTTTTTTTTCTTCTGAACTTTTCACATTTGTTCTTCAGGGCAGAGCTCATAATACTTTCATCATACTTTAATAATCTACCTCATCTACTTGAGCTTTCCAAAGAGTGTTTTGGCTTCTTCTATGAACGTGTTTGCACTTTTGGCATATTTCCTGATCTAATTTAAAACAGGCTAAGAGAATTCTGAAGAGTAATTTCTGAAGGAAGGAGATGTTAGCAAAATGCAGAAGCATTTCACAACTGAGCTGGAGATGATACTTCCTTCTTTGTCCTGCCCAGCCTTCCTTTTCCCATCCTTGCTTACAGATCTGTGGGCTGACTTTTAACATGTGTTCTCCATTTCCTCCTCCAACACCTTTTACATTTAGGGGTATTGGTATTTTTTTTTTCTGAATCCTACCACATCCTCCATAATATTCGTCAACTTCATGCTTCAAAGATGTTCTAAGTCTTTCAGATTGTTTGGCAGCAAAAGCTCTTTAATCAGCTTTGACAAACGTTCATTTAGACATATTTTTCCATATATTATCCTAATGGGATACCTGCAGGTAAATCCAGTGGCCTATTCACACTGCTTTTTTCATTTTTGGAAAATATCAGTCTACAGAGATAATGACTGAAAGGCTTAGACACTGTTCATAGCAATGAGCTTATTTGAGCTAATAGTGAATCCATCATCCATTCTGAAGAGCTGGCACAGGTTCCTTTCTCTTTTATAGGCATTTTCTTTTGAGCATAATTTCTTTTTCATCCTACTTCAGATACTGAGTGTGAAACAGCTGTAACTCTGCTTCAAAATCTCTTCCTTCTATTTTCTTTTTTTTCTTTCCTCTTACCACTGCTAGCAGAGAACCTGATGGTCATACACAGTAGCTATTATATATCATTGTGCTGGTATGTATTGACTTCAAACCTTTAACCTCATCTCTGCTTTCTGAAAGCTCAAGCATAATGCTAACACATGATATGTCTATGACCTAAACAGGCATTTATCACCAAAATGGTGCTAAAATCCAGAGTTCTTATGGGTGCAAAAGATTTATTCTCATTCCCAGTTAGCTGATTTCTGGAGAATACCATGGTTTGCACAAAAGAAAGCGTGGACTGTTGATGGCCACAATACTATTAAAAAAATATTTTTATAATAGTTTCAAAATAGTCTTTAGGTTTTCTGCTTTTCTCAACAACATAAATTACTTCCTTCTTCCCCTTTCTCCTTGGCAGGTGATTGAAAAAAAATCATGAGATTTTAAAATCTGACTCATAAAACACTGAGTTTCTCGGCATGTTTTTCTCCTTCCATGAGAGAAAAGGCATATACACAGAAAAAGAAAGCCCTCTTTTATAACATATTGTATTCTTCACTCCTACAAATTGTCTTCTCAGTGCAGTGTGTGAACTTGCCCCACCAAATCAGATTTCATACCTCTCTTCCTCTCATCACACACCAGCAACCCACATCCTCCCACATTCTAAGCCAGAAGGGCAGCTCCCAGCACAGCCTGAGATCAAGCACTGCAAGCACTGCAAGCGGAGCAGCCGGTCAGCATGGAGCCACTGGCACACACAGAAACAAGCTCTTATTAGTTGGTGGGCTGAAGGTAACTCCCTTCGTAGACTGATGGTTAATGTTCAGATCAGGTCAATGCTTCCCCTCGTAAGGAGGGGGAAATTGCCTTTTTTACCTGAAAAGTGGCAGTAAGCCTGTGATCACAAGGACTCAAATCACAAGGACTGTTTGGCCTCTCTGGGCACCAGCACCAGTCCAGGACCATTCTCATTGTGAAATTTTGATCGAATTGAACAGAATTTCCCTGCCTGTGACTTATGCTCCTTGCCTTTCAGTCTTTCCCAGTGTGTCTCTGAGAAGGATCTGACTTGGTTTTTTTCTACCATCCCCCATTTGGTTGTTAATGTAGCAGGTAGATACCTGCACAGATGTTTCTTCTGTGGGCTGAACCAACACTGGTCTCTAATCCATGTATTGCTGTTCTCAAGTCATCTTAGGATACTTCCACTAGACCTCCTTCAGTTTGACAGCGTCTTTTTGTACACTGGGGAGCTCAAACTGGGTACAGTACTCTTGGATGTCATCCCTAAAGTCCTAAACTGAGAGAATAGGCACTTCCCTCGACCTGCTGTCTACACTTTCACTAGTGCAGCCTAGTACACCATTGATCCTCCTCCCTGGTTAAGGCATATTGCTGACTCATGTTCAGCTTCTCTGCAAACACAAGTTGCAACAAGAGTTTGTGGCCATGCAGTGCAGGGCTGCAGCAAGTGTTCTCTGCTCTCTCACCACAACTGTTTATTTCTTGGTTTCCTTTTCATGATCTAGATGAGATACTGCTCCTTTAGCTTCTCCACTGGTGGTGGGGCAAGGCGGGATAAATCGTGTCCAAGAGTAAGTTAGTGATGCTGTTGCTTGTTTCTGGATATTCATGTTATGTGGCCATCTAGTCAATATAGGCTATAATTAGGCATAACATTCACACACACAGATCACCAGAACTTTTCAATGTAGAGCACTTTTGCAGCAAGCTCAGTAATGGAGGAGAGTCTCCTCTAGGCTGTTCCTGTCCAGTTACATATCCATATCTACTCCAAAGCTGCCTTGTTGCTATTTAACTGGAGACATGGATCATGACAGTATTCAGCCTGTGTGCTCCATCTCCCAACACAACAACTATTTATAACTGTATTGGTGATGGACACTTCCATGAAGTTGGTTATGTCTTTGTCCATACAGCCTAGTCACTTCATGCTGCTACATCTGGCTGTGCAAACCCATTTGTCATTCCTGGACTCACTCCAGAATGGTTTGCCAAGCCTTACAGACTGATGCATTTTCTTTGCTGTTATTATGTTGCCACAGTAGTTTATCTGGCAGCAGGAGTGACAACTGCAGCAGGTCACTTTAGGGTCACACAGCACTCTTCTTCTTCATTATATAAAGCTGTCATTGCTTATAAAGTATTTTCTTTTAAACTGGGTGTAAAGGAGGCATGACTGTGTTGGGTGGTCAGCACCATTCCTTGACTTCTGCTGTGTAGGTTATGTTAAAACCTTCCCCTCTGCACTATCCCACAACTGCCATTTAAAGAGGTGGCTGCTTGAGGCAGCAGCAGAGAAGCTGAGGAATGGGGCCAGGTGCTTACCAGGTAGAGACCTCCCAGTTAACAATGGAAGAACATTTGTTAGTTGCCTCAGAGAAGTATTGAATGGGAAACTCTGTGATCTGCTTCTTGAGAAAGGGAGATGCTTAGGAAGTTTCTCTAGAGATTTTAGCTGAGAGAAAATATGTAAGGATATAGGAGGCTGATAGCCTCAATGATAAAGATGAGTTGTGCTGGTAGGGGTTATACTCAGGACTAAATAGGAAGATCTAAAGCTATCTGGAAAGGTTGGGTGGATAATGTTGTGTTGCTTATTAAATTTTTCAGTAAATGAAAATTCCCAAAAGGCAGATGTTCTCTAGGACTTGTGTAACTTGCTGGAAGAATGTAAAGGGAGCTGCGAGACGTGAGGTTAGCAGGGTTACAGTCTGCCAAGGGGATGTGTGCCCTGGGATGGTGCAGTGCTGGCTTCCTCTCTGTGCCCTACACACAAATGCAGACTGAAGACAGAGACTGCCTTTCACATCAAGAGTGTCTATGTTCAGTTAATATTTCATTGCTCTTTTGCTCCTCTCTGAGTCATCCATTGTTCTTTGTTTCTGGGGCTACTCCATGAGGGAGTTGAGTCTTGGGGATATTAATTTGCTTTGTTTTTTGGGAGCAAGTGCCATTTAAAGCTATTTGTTAGCTTGCTTTTTTATTCAGTCCAAGTATTGGACTTGTTTCTTCTTTTCTGTCGTTGTCCTACATGGATTTTCATGCCTTCTTCTATTGCCTTGCTTCTCTAAAATGCCAAGCATCATCTCCCAAGTTACTATTTATATGTGTGTCCTGAATTATCAACTTCCACCCAGTGGACTGAGAAGTACTTGGTGCTTCCATTGCTCTTACTGGAATTCTGCTTTGTTTAAAAAAATAAAAAAAATCATCTAGATAAATAAGTAATGTGCTCTGTTTACAGAAGTAGAGCTGTGCCAGGAACAGTTTGACTTTTAACTGAATCATCTGACCTTTGTTTACATGGTAATGTTCTGGGAGATGGAACATATGTGTATCAAGACAGATATATTGGTGTTCAGAAAAGTTAGTCATAAAGAGGAAAGCTTATAGAAATGTCAGATGTGTATATAAATATATATTAGAAAAAAGAGAAGAAATGGAGAATGTTCACAGTCATTCACATCCAAATATAAAGGGACGTTGTAGTTTTGATAGCTTGAAAAGTGATTTTTTTTCCCTTTAAAGTAATTTTTTTTGAGAACGATTCCTGATAACTGAGAAACACATTTCAAATGTTAATGTCATTCCGAGACAGTTCTGACCACATAGGATGAGCTGGAGCAGGCTGAGTAACTAGGCTGACATTTAATGTGAGTAGTATTAGTGTGGGGGTACTTCTAAGCACAGCTGTCATCGTGAGCCAGCTCCCAGAGTAGGAGGATAATAAGAGAAGGTATCCAAATAAATCCTGGTGCCAGCTCTGTGATGGTATCTCAGGCTTGAGCAAGGGTCCAATTGCTAACAGCATGTGTGGTACTGCTCTGCTCTCAGGACACTGGAGAAGACTTCTCAAGTAAGCTACATTGTATATGCTAAGTTTTTTAAACACTAATTTTAGTGATTTTTTTTTATCTGAACACACATATCCTGAATATTAAAAAAAAAAATAGATTTGCCAGCTTCTATTCGTATAACAAATGCAGTAAGCTTTGGTTCTAGAGAGAAAAGTAGAAAGTACCTCAAATATGAAACACCCAACCAACGTTTACACAGGAAGAAATGACATTTTGTCAGTTGCCATTCTCCAAAGGGATCCTATATTCCAACAGAGCTGCAGGCAGTTGAGAAACCCACATAGGTGTAAGCAATGGAAGAAATAATTTCTATAGTGTTGGCCAACAGAAGAAAGGATGTGTTCATCTTTCAGGTTTGGGCTTTTCTTGGCTCAGACTCTATCAATGATCCAGAACCTACACAAAACTTGGGGCTTAGAACATGGAGCAAAAATTTCATTAATGCTTCAGTGATTGATACACTGATTGCAGTGAAACATGCAGCAAATGTAGCTCAGGTTTTACAAATAGTTTTATGGTTTCAGAGGTAGTTTCTAATATTACCTGGAATAACTGCAGAAGTTAGTATAAAATTTCAAGAAAAACAAACTGGTAAGGCTTTTGAGCTGGCTGTCGACACATGCTGGCTTTCTTTGCTTACTCAGATGAGTCAGACACAACATGCACAGTCTTCTACTGTCATTTTTCAAGTCTGTTTAAAGCTTAGACAGCTCAACAGCATTGTTTCAATACCTGCTGGGGGAGAAGCCATGCTACACCTTTTCACCAGAGTGAGTAGGGTTGGTTCCAGGCTTCAAGAAATCAGCTTTTCTGAAGTGTAGTTAGAATTTTAATGAGTACAGAGTAAATTGTGAAATTAAGGAAGCTCCAAAATATAGGAGCAGTGAAGCAATTCTGTCATTCCATAAGCTACTGGTAAAAGAAGTTACTTGGATTTGTGTATGTCATTATTTTTTGAGTGAAAGAGCACTGCTTTATCCAGAATGTTTCAGAATTGTTGCAAAATATTCTAGGTGAAATTTTCATATGATGAAAAACAGCAGAATGTCATGGAAGAAAATGAGGTTTGCTAAACTAGTCTAGATAATAGATGATAATCTGATCCCTGGAGGGTTTTAATATCTTCACAAATTACTAACACACCAATATCATTCAACCAAACCATCACTCAGAAAATAATGTGCCCTAATGTGTCACAGGACTATATGTGTTTCCTGTTCTGTCCTTCATGGCATACAAATATCTTAAAATAGTCATATGTGAGGATATGTAAGTAGGTTTGTATGTGGTAATTAGATTTTACAGGTAAATAGTTTTTCACTATTTGTACAAAATTGAAGAGCTCTTTTCTTGGTGCACAAAGAGAAGAAACCATGATAAATCAGCTCATGAAAGTGAAGTATCCCAGTGCTGGCAAAGGAACAGATCCTGAGTTCATTAGATAAGCTGTAGAAAAAACAAAAGAATGTGTTTCATGGTAAAATTAGATGGCTTTCTCTCAGTACACTTTAAGTGGTATTGTCTTTGTTATCTAGTATGTACAGCCAGGGTGTATGTACATACATACATTTGTGCTTATCTTCAGGAAATTCAAATCTATTTTCTAAGTGGTCATCAAAACTCACTAAAAGGAACAGCTGGCTAGGATAATTTTAAAAAGTTCATGGGGATTGATCAAAACCTAAATAGAGGAGGAACCTTAGCTTTCAAAGGGTTTGGGAATATTGTTTACAACCATCCTTTACATTTGATGGAGGTTTTGTGGTTTTCAGTTTTACTGAAAGATATACAGTTTTCTTGCATGTAAATTTTGACTGGCCAAAGAAGAGCTTGGCCATTTGTCTGGAATTTTTAAATGTTTGGCATCCTGGAAGTCCTGTTGATGTTGCCTGTATACATTGATTGACTGTCCAGTGCATGCAGTGTGATCCCAACATGGGAATGATTGTGCATGCGTCAGTTATTGTATCTACTCAACATTCTCCTATGCACAGAGTTCTTTCTGATATTAATGCCTCTGTGCATCAGGAACTTTATGTCTGCTTTTAAAAAGCAATGCATATATGAGAATTTTGATACTTGTTTCCTTTCTAAGAGGAATTTTATTTTATCTACTGCTGCAGGAGGAGAAAATGTGAGCAAAGAAGGATGGTTGCACATGTAGGATGTAAGAGTAAAGATTAGGCTTGGATATGTAATTGGTTTTAGCCAGTGGCTCAATTCCCCATATGTAAAGAGGAGGTAACTCCTCTTACCGTACCATTAATTAATGTTATTGATTAAATTTTGACCACAAATTAACCCAACTGCATAAACATCTACAGCAGTACTGTGTGTCCTGCAGAGCAGCTAATCTTTTATTTCCGAAGAGGCACCTAACAAAGACTACCTGGCTACTTTAACAGCCTAAAAGCTGCAGTATAAGGAATACTTTGCCAGCTCTATCCCATTTTCCCAAATAACAGTGCTTTGATCCAGTGTATTGGAAGGTTGCCTAACCTGAGTGATTTGAAACAGCTGGTGTCTACATTCAACACCATTTGCTGACTTGCCCATTTATTAAATATTTTATAGGAATTTTTCAGTGCCTGACTACCAAAAATTCAACTTCTGGAATTCCATTGGAATTCTTTGCACCTACTAACAATCCCTTATTACTGACATCCTGCTCTAAATTTGGTCTTCAGCATAGATGCTCATATGAGACGCTTCAGGCTTTACAAAGAAATTATCTTCAGATATTGAAATACATAGTGAAGAGACACTTACTACTCAGGCACAAACATCTCTAATTCTCTAAACATATGCAGTTGTCCCAACTGTTACGTACCCTACTGTGCCCTTGCAACTATGGAAAATTTATATTAAAAAGGAAATTAAAGTAAAAATTGGCAATAACTGCGGCACAAGTGATGGCAACAATATGTCCTGCTGTGTGTTAGCTTCAGCTCTGCTGGCAAAGCTTCAGCAAGTTTGGAGAGAAAAAAGGAAAGCAAAACGGAGCAAAAGAGACCGTAATTTGGAAGGGGAAGTAGCAGCCTCCTCTTTGGGTGAAAGAAAAAATGACATTAACTTCTTCTCTGGTTTTAATATGAAGACATATTTTAAAACAGTAAATCAAGGACAAGAGCAAGTTTAAAATTGAAAGGTCTTAGGTATGTGGAGAATGAGTGATCTTGCAAGTACCTATTTACTGTAGGAGGTTTACTGTAATGTCTGCCAAACTGTATCCTACGCCTCCCATTTGCCAATTAAGTCATTCAGCAAAACCAAATTGATTTCCTGACTGCACTGCAAGGCTTGATCCCTGGACAGAGATGAAAATCCTTTTTGCAGTTCTTGAAGATTTATGAGGAAAGAAATTCATGGGGATGTCTTGAGACTTGCTGAACAAATACATAATTAGAAAGCATTTAAGGCATTATGATATCTGCATTCTCCATATGGAATTCAGGGAAGCTAACTAATAAAAGCAAAGAGACTGACACAGCTCCATTTCAGGGTCTTCTTAGAAAATACACATGGAAATCATAAGATAAATATGCAAATACACATGTACCTTCTATCACTTCTTGCTCTTTTACTGATTGATTATTCAGTAACTAGAATAATAGTTAAACTAGGTAATTGGATCATTGGCACCAAAAGCAATTAAAAACTAATAAATCCAGCTAGAACCAATGATGGAATTCCAGAGAACTGCGTATCATTCTGTCTTCAGTGTGCTTTGGGATTTGAAAAACCTGTAAACTGACAAAACACTTGATAAATGATTCAACAGGAAGTGGTCTCAGTATCTCCATTAGTCTTCCTTATCATCACTGTATCTGTCATCCAGCTCTCCACATATCACCTACTGAGCAAATATACTTACTTTGCACTAGTGTATATGATAGATGGAACAGGGCAAAAAGCATCTGAGGTCCTGTATTTATTTATATGTTATAAACTGTAATTGATAGATCCTTTTCTGAAATATTATATAGAGTAATAATAGTAGAAGATCTTTGTCTGCCTATGCCTGAATAACAAAGAAGAACGTCTTTTGTAAGATTGTTAAAGGCCTCACATTACTTTACTACAGGGACATCTTTTACTGTATCACAAAGTCACTGTGAACTTGTGACCAGTCCCTGCAAGGAATTCCACTTTACAGCTGGAAAACTGAAATGCTGGCATATCTACAGTAGGGAACAGAGAACAGTGCAGAGATTCCTGGGCTAATTATATCTATGAGATTCAATGCAACACCTCAATGAGAAACTATTCAGGAAAACTGAAATGAGATAGCCATTTTCATGTTGCTTTATCTCATCCAATAAACCTGCCTCCCAGAAAAAAAAAAATATTTGCTTGTGCACAAGGACATTATGGGAGCAAACAAATTCTGGCAGAAAGCTTCACCACAACATATAGATATATTTACAAGGGAGAAAACAGTGACTGAGTAGGACAGCCTGTGATGGAGGTGGTAAGCTCTGTCCCCCTCAAGGAGCCTAGATACTGCCCCAGGGGTCAAAACAGAAATGCGACAGAACTTGACCTTGCCAACAATAGGCATCAGTTTGTTGTGGCAACACACCATTCATGAAGTCAGCCAAGGGCAGAATCTCACTGTTGTTGTGTCCTGGCCCTTGACCTGGGACAGCTGGTTTCACATTTTCTGTATGGAAAACCTGTGAAGAAAAGTCTGTTGCCTGCTGCCTACCCTGCCCTTGGACATTAGTTAGCCACATAATAAATTGCTTTACTTTCTTCCTCTTCTGCTCCTCTTCCTCAAACTCAATAACAAACAATTTAATTGACTTATTTACCCAAATCTTTTCTAAGATATGAAATCCATGTCTTATACCCACTTCTATAAATTGCAGCAAGTACTATGAACCTGAAAACAAGAGGTTTGACTTTCAGCTCACATGCTGAAATGTCAGCCTAGTTCTAGCCAGTTAAAAGGATAGGACTGGCTTCTAGCTAATAACTAGACAATACCCTACAAGTTGTGCTCTCACTGTGCTGGAGGCAGTAAGAACTCTCCCTGTCTAAGGTAGATTTCCATGAAAGATTTCCTTGTTTGAGCTACAAAAGGATATTGATTATGTTACATTTTAAAGAAGTGTGATACACTGTTCTTACTTCCTGGTGGTCCCTACTCCAACTCCACAGGGAGTACTGTGCAAGGGATTACTGACAAATTCTCTCGTCAAAGGCCTACAGGTGAGGTTTTTGGAAGATTTACCTACGGTCCCATATTCAGTACCAATTTTTACTTTCATATCTAGGCAAGGAACATGATAACCATAAATGAAAATTAAGCTCCTAGCCACTTTCCTATAGGCTCCAGTATGCCTTGTAAGTATGTGCCTACATTATCCTCATTCACTCCTTTCCTTAACCTACACCTTTGTCAGCACATACATATCCCCATTCTGTTCCAGAACATCCTTGAAGATGCTTTAGCATTATTACAAAAATAAGAAAAAATTTTCTTTAAAAAGGCAGCTTATTATACTCTCTTTGCCCTTCTTTTTCTGCTTTTTAATTATTTTTTCCTCACTACACCAATTGTATATAGAGAATTTCAGCTATTATACACACAGTAGCTTAATTATGGAAAATGAACTGATTTTCTCAAGAAAACTGTGTCTGAGTGACATCATATCACCAACATATTTGGCATCATGCAAGGGCATTCATCTATCCAAATAAAGTTATGCACAATAAGATATCGTTTTGGAATGTGTTCTATCTCCTTAGATTAACACAGTGACTTGGGCTCACCTTAAAAAAATCATCACGGAGAGATTTCACACCTGAGTTCATTAGCCTGAAAGGAGGTGCTCAGGAGAATTTAACGTTCTGCTAGGTGTTCACTCCCTTGCACTGGGCAGGCACCTTGCATTGCCTCAGGGCTCTCTGTGCCCCTGGGACAGAAGCATTGTCCCCTGTGCTGTGCCCCCCTCTGCAGTTACACGTGTGTCTGTCAGCAATAGATCAGCGAGTACTGGGGACCGCGTACATTCTTTGTAGCTGAAGTATTGTGACTTCTGAAGTTTCCATACTGATAAGGGAAGATATCAAATACAGCCCAAATAAAAGGTATTTTGTCTAGTGAGAATATGACTGGACCCTTTTCATACAACTTTAGTCATTCAGTAGAGGATATTTCCAGCTGAGAAAAGGTAAAGAGTCATCTACCATATGGTATGTCAGGTTAAATAACTACAGTCTTATCAACCTTTCAGTGTTGTTAGGATCAGAGCATAATTCATCCATATATCCTCATGGACATCCCTTACTGTCTTTTATTTAAATAAGCCTTGTCTCAGTCTGCATTCTCTGCATTGTGTTTTAAACAGCTTTAGTCTTTCTGTGGGAAGCAGTGATTCGACTTTATTTTTTAAAATTACTTAGGAGTAAAACCTGTAAATTAGCTGCTTTCAAATCTGTGTTCTTCTCTCACTGAAATCATAAGAATGTCACCCAGACAACTGGGTGGCAAAGATGGTCCTTTGTTTTCTGCTGAATCTGACAACATTTCCTGTACATAACCTGTATAGAAATATGATTTATAATATCATGAGCAACTTTGAATACTTCTTTTCATTGTTGGTAACCCCTGGGTTTTCATTAGCAGGAGAAATTATATCCATTTATATCTAATATTAACTCAAATTCACATTCACAGATGTAAGACCACTGAAAGTTTCAGAATAGAGAGGTTGTACAAAAGCATTGTTTTTAACACTCATTCAGTGATAACTTTTGGGAAGGGGAAGAACAAATCTCTTGCATTTTAGTTACTGCACACAGGAGGTAACACTAAATAGTCTTAAATATATCATCAAATCATAAAATCACGGAGCAATATAGGTTAGCCTTTCCCTGGTAGGTTCTCTCTGAGCCATTGTGCGCACCCATGCTACACTTCCAAAATTACTCCTGTAATGATGAGAGCGAGATTTTTTTTTTTAAGTGGCAATTTCTGTGTAGCTGCCTAGTGTCTGGGACCTGCAGCTCAAAAAGCTGTTGAAAATTTTTGTTGATAAAGTCATGAGAAGTAGCAACACAGCAAAGGACAGAAAAATCCAAGATCCTCCCTAACTTCTTCAGGTCCTTCTGAGCCGTGATCAGTTGTTGCCTTTCTCTGGGCTGACAAACACCCCTTTTGAGTTGCCCGGCCATGCCCTGTGACCTTATTTTACAACAGTAGGCACACTCATCACCAAATGTATGGTTTCATGTGAAACCACAGGAAATGGTGGTTTCAACTATTTTAAGCCTAAAAGTGGGCAGTATTTTACAGCTGGTTTGATTTCAAGAGAACCACAGCAGGTAAAAAAAAGCTTTTTAACCTTCAGGGCTGTACTTTAAGCTAAAATAGCATAAGCCACATGAAGAGCCCCAGATTCATGATTGATAATAATAACAATTCCCATATTTTTGGCAGCTAATTTGTGATTTATTAGTACCCAAGGTGGGAACTAATGACCTTGGCAAAACAAAAATTTTGTTAATTCAGTCACGGCTACACTTCACATATTTTATTTGGCATTCTCCCAAAGGCTGTAGCAAATCGAAGGGCAAAATCTGGAAGCAAAAGGAAGGCACTGACTCACTAGTTAACTGAAACTTGTTTCGAATTTAGCAACTTCGTTCTGGGGCCCTCTAGCCAGAAATTTCTCTAAACTCAAAGCTGGAGGGGGCTTTAGAAGGCTGTAGGATTTGCTGCCAAAAGTTTGCACAGACGACTCTTAGTGAATTGGTGACTTCAGAGTTCGGATGGACGTTTGGAGCCCAAGGTGAGCTCCGACCTCTACACCGGCTTAACAAACCTGACCAAAAGCTTCCTGTTTTTTAAATTCTGCAGTGGAAGGCTAAGGAAAGGGGACAAGGGCAGTGCAGCAGAAAGGAAGATCGTTCCAGAAGATCGCCCACGGCGTTCATTCCCAGCGCGGCAGCGCTCGGCCGGCCGGAGCTCCGGCCGGAGCTTTGGCTCCCGCCGTGCCCGCAAAACGCAGCCTCGGGCACCCGGCCCCTGCTGGAGTTCCTGCAAGGCGGGACAGGGCAGCGACCCGGCCGATCCATCAGCTCCAGCAGCTCCCGAGCTTTGCCGGAGAGCCCCGGGCGCTCCGGGACTGCCCCAGGACAGGCGCGGCGGGAGCCCCGCCCCGGCCCGGCAGAGCGGAGCAGGGCAGGGCAGGCTGTGCCTCCCAGGGGCGGGCTGAGAGCATCGGGAGTGACCGTCGGAGGGAATGCGCCGGCTGGCCCTGGGAGCGAGGCACAAAGAAACTTTGGAGACCTTCAGTACCGTGCAAGGGTGAGTGATTCCAACTCTTCTGTAACAGGAAGGAAGATGCTGTGGGTGCGTTTCCAGGTTCTGAGGAGTGTAATATTAATTTTGCTTATTTTCACCAATGCAATCCCAGAAGTGTTGCTCAGATAAAAAAACTGTACTAATTTGCTAAGAATGATTTGTAAGTTGCTGTTATGAGGGGTGAGGTGAGTGAGATAGGAAGAGAAAAATTTGTTTCTGCCAAGCTGCAGCAGTGTCCCAGGTGCTCAGGTGTGCTCCTTGTCACCCTGAGCATGGAAAGAACAGGTGAGGAAGGAGGTGCCAGTAAAGGCAGGTGATAGGACTCCTGCCACGCTGGTTTTATGGAGCAATTTGTCTGTGGCAGAGTTTGGTGCAGTTCTGCTAGTTGAATATAGAGCTGCTGTTGGTCTCAATTGGATGGTTTTGCTCCAAGTCCATTTGGGACTGGCTTCAAGGCCAGTACAACACTTGTTAGCAGTCATGAGTAACCAGCTTCTAGGTATAATGTATGTAGTCTGGGTTTGGGAGGAGTGGGGAGAAGAGGCTTCCAGGCCTTCTGAGACAACTTTTAAGATTAACATAGGCTGCTGCTGGAAAAAAAAAAATTGGGTCCTGTCTGCTGCCTTCAGCTTTATAAACTTCTTTGTAGGTCTTACAGAATGAGGTAGGTTCCCATTTGCATTGCAGTTCTGAGGATGACTCTCCAAAGTACAGTACTAAGGTGTAAAAGTGTGGGTTTGTGCGTGTGAGTTGCATTCTCTCTGTGGAGGGGACTAAGGCCTGACTGGGTCAGTGTTTGAGCCTGGGATGCCAGTGATCGTAGCCAGGTCTGGACTTGGGCTCCTTCAAAGAGCCTTACACCTTAAATCCTAATGCTCTGTCATCTTCCATTTTCTTTCCCAAGATTCATTTAACCTAAATGACAGTAAGGTTTTTGAATTATTCTTTTGTCTGTGCCTGGTTGTATAAGGGCTGGCTTTAACATATGTTGTATGTTTAAAAGCAAGATACTACCTTTCTGCAAAAATGCACCTGTCTGCATAAACACCTGTGTTCGTGGCTTTTCTCTTAAAAATAAGGTGTCTGTAGTGTTGTGGTTAGGGTAATTAACTGTGTTTCTGGGATTCCTGACTTGTTTGAAGTTTGGGAACTCAAATTGCTTAGCACCTCGTGGACTCAAATCCTTTCAAGTGACTTGAAATACCCAACTTAGGATATGTGGTTTTGAAACAGGGATTTGGCTTCTTAGAAGCCATGATGTATCCTGAGATATGTTGTTACTTGATTACTGCACAGTGAATTTTAAAATCCTGCCTTGATGCTTCTGTCCAAGGACCTTACCATGTAGCACTGAGGCTAACTTCCGCTGAAACCAGTGAAAATCATTCTCTTAACCTCAGTGGTAGCTGGCTTAGCTCTTCTGGTTCGTAAAAACACTCAAGAGGATTTTCACTGTAGAGGTCAATGGCATATTGTAGCTGTAAAAGTCTCATTTCAGACACAAAACTTTGTAGGTCTGCCCACTGGGCACCACCTTAGATAAAAGTTGTTTGATCCTTCCCATGGTGGAAACACCATGCTGTCTTGCAGCAAAGATGGAGTTTGTTGCAGCAAAGGAGTTTTTTTTGTTTGGGGGATTTTTAGTTCCCTCAATGAGGGAAAATAGGTCCTTTGTGTGTTTTCGTATGCAACCTTGAAATCACACTAAAGAAGTTCAATATTCATTAAGATATCTCACCCCTGCATTCATTTTTTTGCATTCTGGCCCTGAAAGTTTCACTGGTGTCTGTAACTCCTGATATCCACATGGGTCAACCTCACTGGGGAAAAAACATGAGTGTGGGACTTTTTTCACCATCTTAGTGAAATTAATGAAATTGAGCTCCATTGCAATTGGTCACCAACATGAACAAGGATGTGAATGCTTTAGGGAGAGAGGTTGAGAAAAAGTATCAGGTGTGTCTATGAGATTATGAGGGTGATTCTGGCTGAAGGAACAAAATTCACTGGACTCCAGTTTCTCTGACTGGTGAACCTGTCTGTGGGCTTTGCCAGCTGCAGGGCAAGAACAGATGAATCTCACAGGTGTTATGTGATGTGATGCAGCAGGACTAAGGGTCTTAGCAGGAGGTTCATGGACATGAATCGGGTCTTGTTACTTAAATAATTTGAAGTAGGACTGTGTTCACAGCTGTTCCTCTATGCCTAGTTTAGTAAGCACTTCTCCAGTGCTCCTGAGGGACAGCCTGTGTCTGTCCCCAGTGTACTGCTGTTCTGCATGGCTCTAACACCAGCACCACTGCCTCTGGTGCCTAGAGCTCTGGATGCTGCTTGGTCAGCAGTTGGTTCTGCCTTCAACATTGCTGTAAGTAGAGGTAAATGGCTTATACAACTTGAGTTACTTCCAACCAGGAAATAACGTTTTTGTCTTCCAAGTGTAATCACCCAAAATGTAGTATCTCCACAGGGTCTGGAGGCCACCATCAGTCAATTGGTGCTTTGGCTGAAGTATCAGTATTAAAATGATGGGTCTGAAGCTTTGCAGGTATGTGAAGTGGTGGGAATTAGTGGAAAGGTTTACATCTTTCTAGAAGCCAGTCCATTGACTGGCAAGAAAGAAGGTACTGGTCTGTATCTGGGGGCTGACACCATGGCTTTGATAAAAAGTAGAAAAGGCTCTGGTCTGGTGTAGTTTTCTCACCCCAGTTTAGGTAGTCATGCCTCTGCTCAGAAAGCAAAATGGACAGTAGGGCTGGCATGGCCCAGCTAGCTCCTAGTGACTTAAAACCAACCAAACAAAAAAACCTTGGAGAACCTTTGTCTTTGAGGAGATATGTTACAAAAATTGCACATTTTAAAATAGTATTTTTTGCTATGGTATTCGATCTTGTAGAGTCTGTATGATTATATGGTGATTCACCATGACCTTGCTGCTGGTGAATTTGGAAGCAAAGTGAGTTGGCTTCTATAAAATTGATGGTGTGTTTAAAGATGGGCAGTATTTATGAGCCGTATTTGTTGGACTAAATCTATATGTGGAGCATTGTTCCTTATGTTACAGCATCTGTAAAATGGAAATATCTCCCTTCCTTTGAAACTTGCAACAGGCCAACTTGTAAGTTTTGACTTACACCCAAGATTTTTTGCTGGATGGTGGTATTTAAACATCAAGCTTCTTAGATACAGTAAAATGTGGCAGAGAACAGGTGTAATTTTAACGCTTTCTGTGAATCATCCCTAGTCTGACACTGCCCTCTCTTGGAGGCCATCCGTTGCTTTTACTTTTTTTTCTTCCTCCTCCTTTTTTTTCTTCTCTCTTTTTTTTTTTTTGTCCTTTTTTTTTTTTTTTTTTTTCTTTTTTTCTTTTTCCCTCTTCTTCCCTGGAGTAGGGGAAATCACTAAAAAGTTTCAAAATAATTCAAGATACTTGCTACTATATTCACTCTGGGGTAGATCACTGTCTTCTAGGTGTTGGAGTTTTTTCTTTCATTTTTTTTCTCTTACTTTATAAACAAGGGAAATTGATGGAAGATTAGAAGTATATCAACCTTTCAAAGTGTTTGTTTTGACTCTAGAAAGGGTAGAGTTCTAAGGAGCCAACAGGATGTAGGTGACCAAACCTAGCTGAACTTTGGGAAGGATTTCAATGTCATAGGATGTCAATGCCATAGGAAATCATGCTCTGTGTTAGTATGCAGTGTCCTAAATCTACTAGCTGATCACGTGTGATGATTTTGAATTGCATTCTACTTAAATGTTTAGAGTAGCATCATTTTAGTAATATGACCAGGGTAACAAGAAGGTATAAGGACTAAAAATTTTCTGTAGCTAAAATAATTCTGAAATATTTGTTTAAATTTAGCTAGGTGGACAAATTGGTTTAGACCTTTTTATCCAGCCTCATTCTGGTGCCTAAAGAAAAAAAAATTGTCTGTCAAGGTTTTAAAAAAATAATTTTCCCAGGTGATTTAACATGACACAAACTTGGTGTGGCTGAGAACACTCTGCTATCCTGCTTTTAAAGCCTGACTTGACAAATTTTGCTGAGTAGCTTATTATTTGTTTTAGGGGGAAGACAAATTTGAATGTTTCTGCTGGCCTAGGAGCAAATCCATTTTACTTTACTACAATACTCCCCTGAAGCCTGATTTTTACCTAATTTCATGGGATATCCTGAGGCCAGAGGAGAGATTCTTGATATTCTGATCCATGTTCCTGACCAAACCAACATGTCCTTTACATTGGGAGTAAATACTAACAGGCAGAAAATAGTCAGACTTGTAGGAGGGCAGCAATCCAGATAGGGCTGAAGGCAGCTCAAGGAGGCCACAACAGCTCCAATTTTTTTTTTTTTTACTTCACTTGATTTCAGGGTTATCTTCTCAGAGAGAGCCTACCTGCTTTCAGGTTGAAGACTTCAAGGGGCCTAATTAGGTTTTTGGTTTGTCTGAGGTTGCATTATTGGTCACTTCATAAGAAAATACTGGGAACTTGGGATTACCTCAGATCTTGTGTCTTTGCTGAACAAAGATTTAACTGAAGCTTTTAGCTGTCACATATTCCCAACAGTGTTCTTCAGCTCGCTGGGTTGGTGTGTGTTGTTGGCTTTTATACAGCAGTTCCAATGGAGGAAATGCTGTATCTTTTCCCAGGAGAAAAAGGAAATTAACTGATTGACACTTGTTGGCTCAGCAAGATCACAGCAGCCTTCAAAGATATCCAGATAGAGAGTATTCTGAATGTCTGTCTCTGTGAAGACAAGCTTTTCAAGGATGAAATAAGTTATCTTCTGTCTTCTTCCTGCACAATTAACAATTCATCTGTCTATTAAAACAAGGAAATGCCCGATTTTTTTTTTCTTTTACCCCCAAAAGTGGATGTCTGAGAACGTTCTCCAATGGTAGTGGGAGCATGTTCCTCCCAGAGCCTGTAAAGGGTGGAAAATTATTTTGACCTCAAACATTAATTCAGAGGTGCTGAATAAGTAGCCACTCTTATAGCATGAGTTTTAAGATCATACTTCCCAAAGATGCTTTGAACTTCCAGCTATGGTGGAATAAAACTTTTAAGTTCAGTTGTTCTCCTGAACCCTGGCTAACATCAAAATTGGAACAAGTGCTGTTCTGATTCGATACAATCTAGAATAGCTGCTCAAAAATTTGGCTTGGGCTTTGAATTTATGTGGGCTTTAGTTGCTTGTACCCACTGTGGTATTTCAGCATAGAAAATGGAAATAAGTAGTCAGTTAGTTTTTTGTAGCATTTAACACATCTCACTGCATTTTGAAGATTAGGACAACTTGTAATGACTTATATAGAGATATCTTGTGTTCTTCTGATGTTTCTAGATCTGGGGCTTGCGGCTTCTAACCAGTGAGCTCTCAGCATGTTTCATGTGAGACAAGTATTTAAACTTTTTCTTTTGTCTCCCCTTTCTTGCTGGAGAGGAAAATCATCAACACAGGAAGACCAGGGTGTCTTTTAGCTCCCACTCCACTGATGTGCTGGGGCTGGTACAGTTGTATCAAAGTTCTTTTTCCTCCAATGCCCTCTTCAGCTTGGGGACAAGGAGTCGGATGGAAAGGACAAGAAAGTAGCAGTCGAGTAGGGACAGCAGCTGGGAAGGATTGCTCTGGGGCCACAGCAGAGGACAGTATTGTGCCTTACTCCCTTTGGCAGTACAAGGACAACACATAGGTGCTTTTGACCTTCTGAAATGCAATGGCCTTTCATTCTCCTGAATGGAGCATGGTGACAGAAGAGAGCATTTTACAGGGTTGGAAAGTAGTTTAGTTGGAGGGCAGACTCCTGTGAAATATGCTCCTTGCCATCACTGCCCCCAGGGGCTGTGCAAAAGATTTCTGCTGTGATTTGAGACTGCAGGGTTCCCTGTTTGAGCGAGCAAGTCAGGCAGAGGCAGTATCAGTGCAAAGACTGTTTTTTATCAAAACAGAAAAAGGCAGGTCAGGAGAGGGATTTGAGTGAGGCACAGCTACAGATTGTGCTGTGAGATAAAATATGACACCTGGTTTCCTGCACAGCCCCTGGTATCTAATGGTGTGGCTTAGGTCTGACTGCAGTTGGTCCTTCTATGAGGTATTCAGGCTCTTTCCTTTTCCTACATCTTGTCAGGACTCTTACAAGAACCTAATATCCCTGAGGTGTCTGTCAGATTGGGGTTGGAACTGGGCAGATATTTATTTTAAAAGGGAAAATAAAACCCAAAGCCTCTCTGTCAAGAGAGGCAAGAAGGGCAGCAGAAATTACTGAATAATCTGCTTCTGCTTCAAAGATGTAGTAAGATTATTTTTCTTAACAACAGCTGCCTTTTTTTTTTTTTTTCTTTAACCCATTGACCTCTTTTGATGTCAGACTGCAGATAAAACATATCTAAAAATCCTAGGGCAGTGTCTTTCACAATGATGTTTCACACATGCTCCAAAAACACCCATGAAAACACATGTGAAGAGTGGAAAGTATTTAGTTTGCTCCCTGTGGGCTGTGTCCCTGTGCACAAACAAGTCAATCACCAAAAGAGTAGCAGAGTCAATGACGTTTTAATCCAATTGATCTGTGATCTATTTTGCTTCTTGCTTACCTACAGTAATGACCCCTGTGTTTGTGTGTCTGGGGTCAGCGCTGGGGTAAAAGAGTATTTGCAGGGACTACTGCAGAGCCACATCCAGGCTGGCTGTCTGGCTGCTCCCAGCCAAAGAGTCCTAGCTAAGTTCTTCCTCTGCTCTCCCCAAATGAAGCATGAATCTGAATGTACCTCATTTTCTCAACTACTAATTCTCGGGAAGCGAGTTGGGATTTTGGGATCCAAGGTATTGCCCCTTCTGTGAAATTTGATTGAGATCTGCTAGCTCAAATGATAGGAATCGTTAGTAGTTTTGAGATTCAAAAATACTAGCAGCAGAGATGAACCGTCTGAACAAAATATACCTTGCTTTTTTAGAAACAAAGGAAAAAGCCAGCAGAGCTCAGACATCCTCTTGTAAATGTTCTTTTTTTAGTTTTACTGGAAGTTGAGAAATTAAAGCCATGTGACATACACGCAAATGCAGAACAAAGCTTGGAAATATATGGGAAAGATGGAGCATCCTCTTTGCTCGGCCTCTGAAGCTGTTCCCCAAAAGGTGGCAGTCTCTGCTAGCAGGAATGTGTCTCTCACTGGCGGATGCTTTTCCTTAAAGTTCATTCAGTTCAATGTTCTGCATTGGCTGGGTTTTTTCCCTTCCCCTCCTCCCTCCATAACCTTTATCTTTCAAAGGAGACCAGCAGCCTGTATATTTGACAAATATTTGTCTAGCACTGTAAATGCACACAGACTTAAAAATGACCTTTGAGTTAAACCAGAGCAGATTCCCACACAAAAAGGAATTAGTTTTAGTTAGGTTTTTTTTTCGTAAGCTGTGTAAACAAAAATTATTAGAATGCATGCTATGAATGCTTCATCTCTGCATCTGTGACTGGGCTTCCACAGCTTTTTAAAATGTCATCACAGTGACAACCATTCCCTAAAAAATGTGCCAAAGGCCTGGACCTGTACTCTCCAATTACTGGGAAAGCTTCCTGGTTTATTCAGTGTTCTCTTAGCTTGGGGTGAGACCTGAAGGACTTGAAACAGCCCCTGTGTTGTAATTCACACCCTGTGGAGCTGGGACTCTTGGCTTACTGATGTGTTTCTAGTGGAGCTGTATTTACTTGCCAGCCTGGACTCTACTTCTCCACAAGCAGAGTCTTTCCTAAACCACTGCTGAGGTCTGACAGCAACAACAATCCTGTGGATCTTCCTGCAAGATCCAGCCAATGGTCGTTATGGGACAAGAGGGAATGCATTTCGTACTCTGATGTTTCCACTTCCTTACACGCATGATTGAAGAGCTCAGTGGACCTAGAGAATGGAATGGAAAATGTCTGCAGAAGTAGATAATTTTGTCCTTCCATTTGGGGACAGAAACTCAAGTTTACCTCTTGGGACACTCAAAGGCATGTGCTGGTTATTCCTTAAAAACAAATGGAAAAACAGACTTTCCAGAATGGATCTTTTTCACCCAGGAGCCTGACAATTTATTTTAGGCCCTTTGTAATGTAAAGTTAAACTAACAAGTGTATTCTAGAGACAGATTCACTTGGACTGAGCTTTCTACTGTGCAGGCACTCTAAAGCAGTATGGTCTTTACAGTATGACAATTTCTATGCCAGTTTGGTTGCACTAAAAGGATCTTCATCATCATCATCGTTCAGACTAGCCTGGTACCATTAGAAATTTGATTTAACGGATCTGTTTATATCATTGGGCCTGTTCTCGGATTGTCATCTCTTCTTTAAAAAAGAAATTAATTGGTTGAAGAATCTGACTCAGCCTCACTAAAAAATTATATGACTTGGAATGAAAACCTGGAATTCCTGGGGAGATATATATATATATATATATATATATATATATATATATATATATATATATATATGTATATATGTATATATTTATTTTTTTATTTTATTTTATTTTATTTTATTTTTTTGGTGTAGAGGGAATTTGGAAGTGTGGTGTTAGTTTGTTCTTAAGAATGCATTTATTTGTTTGCCAGGCCCTGAGGAAGTGATGAGTGTAAAACTCAGCTTGCCTCACTACTGATCTTTGGAAGGGCCTTTGGTTCCACTGTTGCCTGCATTAAGGCTTCACAGAATGGGATAAGTAGTCAAAAGCCAACAGCACAGAAAATGTCTAAGGGCATCTGATCCACCTCAGGGAAGGTAGATCAGAGCTAGAGAATATTCAGATCACAGAAACAGTAATTGTCAATGGCACCAAACACCTTCTGTACAGTCAATAGGCTTGGGACTTCCTTTCTTGGGAAAGAAGCTACTGTGAAAGGATGGACAAGAGTCTTTTGGTGCCACAAGGAAGGAGAAGATGAAAGGGATTTTCTTGCTGCTGCTTATAATCAGAGATCCAGGGAATGTGAAAAAATTCAGTGGGTTTGGGATTTAAAGCAAGGAGATGTAGTTTGTAATGTCATCTAAGCAGTCGTGCAGAGGCTAGAGGTACAAGAACTTCACATGGATTCAGGAGTGTGGGATGTAGGAGTTTTCCAGGAGACCTGTGACTTGTGCTGATCCTGGCAGAGTAACGTGGTGAGGTGTCACCACATGCTTGCACTAGTCTTGCTTTCTACCCCCATCATCTGGTGTTTGCCAGTGTCAGAAATAGATTAATCTGGGCTGCAAAGACTGATGTGGCCAAAAGATGGGCCCATCTACTGTGTGTGTCAGTGATTTTTAAATGCTGCAATGACTAAATTTCATGTGGATAGGAATCAGTTTGAAAGTCACATCTTTAAAAGTTCTCTTTGTCTTTAGGCAATCATGACTTCTAAGTAACTTTCCTCCTTTCAAAGAAATATTTCACAAATGTAGAAGGAAATTGGGTGATCTGGATTATTTCACAATCAATGTAGAATTTGCTTCCATTTTTTTTTACCCTTTCCCCTCTTGGCTTGGCACACTGCAGTTTCTCACTAGGGGCCAGATTCTGGGAGATGAATAATCTAACTTCCACAGAAAGTTTCCAGGAGGCATTTGGCAGAGGAAAAAAACCTCATATTGTTCTGTTACAGAGGTGAGGTTTTGGTTTTTTTTGGTTTGGTTTGGGTTTTTGGGGTGCTTTTTTGTGTTTTTTCATTTGTTTTTTGGGATTTTGGTTAGGTGGGGAGTTGTTGGGTTTTTTTCCTCTCCCTTTTTTAAAAATTTTTTTTAACTGATCATCACATTCTGGAGCATTTACTTTGTTCGTATCTGGATTACACCAAAAACAGAGAAAAAAAGAAACATACACAGAAAACCTCCAAACCAGTATCTTGTTCCTCCCCTGTGGACAGAAGTACCATGAACACATTGGCCCGGCATGTGTTGCAGAGATGCTTAAATGCAGACAAGCTCCCGCTGTCATTAAAATAATTCAGAAGAGTGTTTCAATTAAAGTTTTTCAAAACTCTCATTTTTTCTTCTTTCCTCAGTTAATTTTCTGGGAGTTTCTGTTAGCTGACATTGGGAGACCCATTGAAACACCAGAAACCTACTTGGTTAGATGCTACCTAAAACTTGCTGGGGGGAGTGGGATGGTCAATAATTTTTGTTCTGAAGACTTTTTATGTAAGTTGGATTAAAATGACCATTCTTAAAACAATAAATAGTCCAACAGCAAACTAGTCCAGGCATAAGTTTTAAGGCATTAATAAACTTACATAAGTATAAGCTTTTGTTGTTGTCATATTTTTATAATCTACTAGGGAATAAATTTCCTAATCAGATAAGGAAAGGAATGACTTTTAAATGCACATTGCTTTAAAATAGACCTGGAGTCTTAGTTTCTATGGATCTCTGTTGCAAAGATGTTTGGATCAAAGCTTATTTCTTTAATGGCAAATAAATTGCATTAAACACAATTATATGCCTTTCATGAGGATTCAAAGACAGAGCTTGTCAGCCATGCAAATATTTTGGCATATGCATTACAGGTTTCTTCTGGGCTGGGCAACCTCTAATTTAATTTAAGAAATGAGTGGGGGAGAATCATATTTATAATAATAAAATCACTGTTTCAGAAGAAAAGGATAGGAGCCTGTTTACTGCCTTCAGTGGGCTTTAGATCAGAAGCAAAATTATCACAGTTATCTCTAATGCCCTTAAAATTATTGTAATAAACTTCCTTTTTTTCTCTTCAGTATCCACGTGGAAAGTCTTGTAATCTCTGCTAATTTTGAGGCAACAGTTTCCCTGACTTTATTAGAGGCTTTCCAGAACTGTGTTAATGAAACAATGATACATGACAGGTTGGGTGTTATGGTCTAATAATGATCTGCCTTGGAGGTTAATGGCATTTGGCTCGCAGCCTCCGAGTAATAGGCTGCGTGTGCACTCAGTGCCCAGGTGTAGCGTTATTAATTCACTTTGGTTTACTCCAGGCCCTGTGTGCATCATCAAAACATTTGGGCCTTCCTTCTTCAGCCCCAGAGCAGCCTGGTGTTTGAGGAGAATAGCAAGACTTTGCCAAATGAGAGTAATGCATCTCAAAACAGAAATGGGATGAGAGGAGCCTTTCCCCTGCTCCTCCCCAGGCCACAGCCTGCCCAGCATGCCTGGTGCCCTTCTCCCTTGCCTGGTGCAAGGCTGCAGCTGGGCACAGAGCTGTGCTTTGCTGTCCTCTCCCCCTGCCCCACTCTCCTGGGAGGTGGTAGCCTAGGCTGTGCCGCTTCTGCTACATGCCTGGGAGAGCTCAGCTCTGACAATTAAGCCTCGTGGACAAAGGAGCTAAAAGGCCATGGGAAGCAGGTGACAGCAGCCTTCTCCCAAGGCTTGGAGGCTTTACAAGTGAATTTGCTTCAGCTGTAGGGTGGGAATGTACAGTGTGGAGGCAGAAGCAGAATAGCACGAGATGGCACGAGGCAGGAATGTTCCTGTAACACTGGTGTGGTTGTGGTCATGAATGGCTGCATGCACCAAGGCATGGTCCATTCACAAATGTTGCTTTTTTTTTTTTTTTTTTTTGTTCTTGTATGACTTTTGTTAGTGCAGACAGAGGTAGCAGTCTGTGAATACTGAATAACATGGATGTGTAATTAACTCAGACTTGGAAGAGAGGGAAGGGGCATTTTGTTTAGCTGAGGTATATTTCCTCTGGAAGAGAAAGCAGCCCAGAAGTTCAAGGACAAATTTTATTTACAGTTTCCCTGGGTTACAACTCAAACCCTCCTCAAATCCTGCTACAGTAGAAACAAGGAAACTGAAACCAAAACACCTTCTTATTGCATTAACACAGCCAGACAGACCTGGGGGTATGAAATAGAGCACCGAGTGCATACGCTGCTGGATGGGAATGACGCAGACGCTGCTCTTAAATGAGACACCACTGCTTGCACTCTGATTTTCTGAGTTACTCAGGAACCCAAGCACTGCCCTGCATCTGGTAGAAAAGGGCCAAGAAGAAAAAATACGGCTCTCATTCTCACCTGATGAATTTTGCTTGTGGGTAAACAAGCCTGGGACCCCAGCACTCATTTCAGACAATGCAATTGTTATCACATGGAATATGAGGAGAATGACTATTTCTATACTTCAGTTGCTTAATTAAGAATGACTTCCAGGGTGAAATGTCTCCACTGTTTGCAGGAAAGGGCAAACAATAATGCTGTGTATTGTGTTTGATGTTTGTCTAGCAGAGAGATTTCTTCTTGTGCTATGATTTTTGGTTTATTAGTGCTTAAAATGGGAGCTCCTTTTAGCAGACGTATAACTAGACTTTGTGGTGATGTTGTCCAGTGATTAAAAATAGCCTCTTATGTGGGAGGAGAAACTATGAGTTTACAGTGAAGAATAAATCCTTTTAATGCTATCTAGGAAAGGATAGACAACTGATTTGGAGTGAAGAATATTAAAATATCTTCACTCTTGTGTAATATGTCCTGTCCCAATACTTTCTCCTAAAACTTCACTTCCTGAAAAAAGTAGAGCTGCTGCTCCTGTGAGGCTGCTGCTGTTCTGTTCTTCAGATGCACTGATGTCTGAAAGGGTGGCTCTAGCTGATGGGACTGATGTCTGCAGGCTAACTGCGTGGGAGACCAGGTGTGCCGTGGGATGGAGGGGGCTCAGGAAGCCTGAGTGCTATTTCTGGCTCTGTCAAGGTTCTGGCGCGTGACCTGGGGAAAGGCACTCAGCCTCTCCCTGCCTGTGCTTCCTTTCCTGTTTATATAGCCTGCACACCCTTCAGGCAGAGTCTTCTCTGACTGCTTGCAGTATTGAAAGTCTACTTCTCATCTCTGAAGGAGGGCCATCTCTATTAAGGGCTATGGCCCTTAATGTGTGATAGTGGATGAATTAAAAGATATGGAGGTCTTTCATGATCCCAGTCAGGGATTTGCCTGTGAACAACAAACACATTTACTTTTTCCTGTGATGGTTCACTCTCCCATGACTCTTCTTTTCCCCAGTTGAATTGCCTCGATCCAAGCTCCAGAGAATTATTAATATAGTAGCCATTGCATATTTTTTTAAAGTCAGAGTGAACTTGAGAAGACAAGATGCTGAAACAACAATCATTTGTTGCACACAGGTCCCTCTTGATTATTATTATTATTATTATTTCTTCATGAAACGTACCTGTGGTATGGAGTAGTGACAACAATTTATGTGCAAGTCATAATAATCCAGAAAAGAATACTGCATTAGGGGAAGATATATCTCCAGCAGCCCAAGACAGATAAGGCAGCTCCCAGGCCCAACCTGCAGCAAGGCTAACAGTGTATTCCCAGGCATTAGTAAAGGCTGCACACTGTTCCCTTTTCCTACTGAGTAGGGTAGAAGTCCTCTACTGAGAGGTGGGGAAGAAAGTATATTTATTTATGGCCCTGGTCTCACATGCTCCCCTACACACCTGTGCTCACTCCATGGATACATGGACACTCCAAGCCAGGGTCTGACTCCAGTAGGTGCACTCAGATCCCTGTACACACACATGTGCATAATGAACAGAATCGCTCACCCAGCATAAAAGTTAGAAAGTAATTTGATAAGACGTCAGGGTGGGTGCAGCTTGACAAGTGTACCAAAGAGCAAACTGGCTACGTGTGACCAATCTTTTATATTCCTTTGTCTCTCCATTTTCCCTGCATCTAATCATCCCAAATCACCTAAATCCATTCCTTTTCTCCACCTCTGGTGCCTTCTGTAACATCCTGTAGAAAGTCTTCTGCAATTCCAAACTGCTCTACCCCCTATCCCACGATGTGTCCCATACCCCTTTTCCATGCAAAAAGTATTCTAGTGTTGATCCATCTTGATGGGCTTCATGCCTGGACACTGGGCCTGAAACCCTGCTGGGACAACCCCTCCTAGGTAGAGTCTTTTCTTTTTAATTTGTGTTCCTACCCTAGTGCCTCCGTATTCCTCTAGAATTGTGAAGATCAGGTTGTGGTGAGCTCATGGCTCCTGTGACTAGCCAGGGCTGGGTATTATTTGGGCTTCCCCTCCTGTCACCATCTCTCTATGCTCATTTGGGTGTGTGCAAAAGAATTTTTATCACATAACCTAACACTCCTGAGGTTTTCTTTTTGACTTCTTAAATAGCTACAGGAAAAGATGTGAGTAAGCAGGAAACCCCAAATCTGTAACTGTTTAATTCATGGCCACCCAATGTGCTTAGTGCCTGAGAAATACTGTATAGCAAAACCCATGGCAAACCAGCATAGACGAGATTGGAGGCATTTATGAAGGTTAACACAATTTCTGCACAAAAATTGAAGGGCTTTGTCTGATGATGAAAAACATGGGAGTTTTTTGCCATGCTTGTGGTGAGGTAGGTTGGTTAACCAGCTAGTTATTTGTCAGGCTGTTTTCTGTAGCAAGGTGTAAGCTGCAGATTCCCTCTTTCACTTCTGTATCGTCTAGTTACCAAATTGTTCTACAAGCTATCAGCCTCGTTGTTGGCCTGGGCAAAAGTGAGATGTGATAACCGGTTTGCTTTTCACCCTCAGCTTTTGCAGAGATGGCTTCTTTTCCAAATAAAAAACTGAGATGGAAGATGGAAGACTCATACCTTGTTTCTTTCTCTTCCATGTGATGCTGGGCAGTGGTTGCGTGTTTAGTACAGAGCAGCCTTTTATGAAGAAGTGCTTGCTTCAATTTGAGCAGCCTGAGCTGAGGGCTGTGCCTGGTCAGAGCTCGTGTGAAAACTCAGTGTGGTCATACAAAAGGATCAGTTGACTGCAAGCCAGAATCTGATAATGACAGTCAGTATCTTGGTTCTTGTTCATGCTAAAATAAATTTAAAAAAAACCAAAACCACACAGCCTTAACTGTTCCAAAGGATTTATTTTACGCAAACCACAAATACAGTTGAACTGGTAGTGCCAGTGTCGTGGTATTTGGTATTAGGGTACCTTTCCCATTCATTCCTGTAAATGAAACCATGAACAAATTCTAGTGGAAGACGCCTAAATGAAGCTTGGCACGTGTCCTTGTAGCAATGGTCTCAAACAAATGCAGTCACGCAGTCACAGTGACATCCTGGTAACCAGGGAGGACCCTGTGTGGTGACACTACATACAAAGTACCTACAAAGCCTTTGAGAGAAACCCGCCCCAGATGCAGTCATTCCCCTACCCCTTTGGTGGGAAAGGAGCTCTGTGTGCTGCTTGGGCAGGGAGTGGAAATCCAGCTCTGCCCCAATAAGGAGGTCTGAAAAAGGAATGAGTAGAGATGATGATGAGATCAAAATGTGTTCCTTGGGGAGTAATGTGAACTATGATCACAAAATTTGATCCTGAAACATAACCTAGAAGACAAGAAACTATTTTAATAACAATTCTTTAAGGCACAAGGAAAAGGCAGAATAGAATAAATGACCCTGTTGTTTCATTAAAAAAAACAGCAAACCAAAACCCCCCAACTTGTATTTTTTTTGTGATATTATTTTCCAAGTGCAAACACGTGAGAGAATTGTGAAAGCAACTCTGTGAGGTGCCCTGTGCCAGAAACCTTCTGTTCTCTTCCTGAATAGGAATTTCTTATATTGTTCTGAGTGGTTGTAGAGGAATACTACAATGTTTGCCCTCAGAGAACTTGTTATCTATGATAATCAGGGTAAAGCAACAGCACTTCAAAGTGAAGATAAAACATAGATGAAGATAATTTTCCACCTGTGACCCCATTATCCCACTCTATATTTCTTATTCTCTATTTTGACCAGGTTGCTTCTAATTGCTTTTCCATTCTTCTGATAAAATAATTGGTGGGTTTAGTTGAGGTTTTCTGAGCTGAAAACTGATGTCTAGCACTTTTCTTTTTTTTTTTTTTTCCCACGAGAACGTCTTGCTTTGTGGTTGCTTGAGGAAGTTGACTTAAGCATTTTAAAATGTAGTCGTGGCTTATTTAGAAAGAGACACTGGCTGTTAACTCAAAAAATATATGCCTAAATACACCAACAGGTGCAAGAGCTGCTAATCACATGATGGCTACAGGAAACCTATTAACCGTAGTGTTTGGGTTAAAGACAGGTCATGCTGATAATTAAATACAGAAGGTAATTTTTTTGCCATATTTTTTCTTCCTCCCGTCCCTGTTCTATGTTTCTGTGTTCTAGAGCTAATATGAAAGGTTGTGACACTGATTAAAATCAGAGACAGTCATAGCTGTAGTGGGAACAGAAATAGAGGTGTGAGGTTAAGCAGATGTCAGCATCGCTATGAACTTCTGTGCTCTTTCAGGTCACAGCTTTTCAAATACTTTCTATGTATTGCAAAAATAAAGCTCTTGAAAATATATTGTGAAAAATACAAAGCTAGAGGTCTCATGTACCATTTGGTTTCTAGGGCTGGGACTTTTCTTTCTCACTGTAAGGAGAGAGCATGCACGCAAAATAATCTTTGCGGTAGATTCCAGTATTAACAGGGAGGGGCCTTCTTCTATACAACCCAGTCTATCAGGTCTGAAGGCTGGACATGTAAGTACATACAGCCCATGTCAAAGCTCTGTATCAACTGAGTAAAATTTGTTAGCTTTTTGCATCACCGATTTCTGTAGGTAGAGGAAACCTGGAGGTTTATCCTTAGCTGTGTTCCAAAGCATTTCACACATTTGATATTGTTGTGCTTGCTGCTTGAATGTTTGAAGTGCAGGTTACTATCTTACTCTTACTTTTCCTCCCCCAGTCATTACTTTAAGATGATATAAATTGTCCTAAAGTTGGTTGGTGTCATCCTGCCACTCTACCTAATTTGGAATCATTAAAATATGTTTGTGCAGCGTGTAGCTACATCTGGTACTTAGTGTAGCAACATTCCTGTTTGAAGTCTACTTCCTAAGGATGTTTAGGGGAAAATCCCAGCAGCATTCTTCAGTACCTATTCTTTCCAGGACAGGAAGAATATCTGCCTGCCTGTAGCAAAGGCAGTGTTCTCAGACCGCTGTGTCCACCAAGCCTGTGTTGCAGGGACAGTCTTCCAGCAACAAACAAGGTGAAATAGGGGATTCCATCCTGTGAAACAAAGAAAAATAAGCAGATCATCTGGTTAGAAGGCCTCATACTGTGCTTGTCTTCCCTCATCCCCAGCAGAGCAAGATTATACAAAGAGTAAGATTTTTATTTTCCAAGATGCCTTCTGACATGGTGAGGTGAATTCATCCGTCTGGCCTCTGCCGCTGTACCTGTGATCTTGGGACTGAAATCTGAGTTGCAGTTCAAACACTTTACTTCATTAGTCAGCTTGTGCTGCTGTCTACACCTTGAAGCTGTACAGGAGATAGAGGTTACTGGGCATTTTCCTTAGGATCGTAACCATCCTTTTTTTTTTTCAGTATTATGGTGGAAAATTGATGATGAGGTGAAATTAGTAAAAAATTATGTAATCTAGACTCACTTTTTTCATTCAAAATTTTTACATTAAAATTAGATTTTCATGCTTTCAAGCTTGAGGCTTCTTACTTGCAGAGTGGGAGTATGTGAACCCTATTTCTGTAATGTAAAAAACTCTTGACATCTTTTATTAGAGACCATCTCCCTTGGTGTAAAATCCCAGTATGCGTCTAATCTCTGTTCATCCACTAGCTGGTCTTCCTCTTTAAACTGCCACATAAAGATCTTTATATTGTAGGTGTTGGTAAGCAGTGATGACCCAATGATTAAGGGATTGAATTCAGCTTGTTCTGCTAGAACTTTCTTCTCGGGCTTCAACACATTAGACTGTTTGGCTTTAGAGCACATCCTCTTTGGCTGGCAAGTTACCTTAAAAGATAAGGATGATATGAGAAACTCCTGCCTTGTAGTCAAGTAGTCTCTGGTTCTTCCTACCTGATTTGTTACCCACTGACATCTCAGGAACTCATCTGTGTGTTGGATATAACCCAACCCTTTATTATACAACTGCTTTTGCAAGAATAAAATTTTTATGACTGTTTTAGTAAGCAATCACTCTTAGTCTCTTAATTATTCCTTCCCTATGTTGCCTAAATGTTCATATTTGCATGAGCTTGATTTACTTATCTGATTATTTTTAAGATTTCAGTGTATTTAAGCATTTTTCAATGTGATACTTGTGTTACTTACCTAAGGTGAAAAGCATGTCTAAGGTAGAGTGCCACAGAATATTCTGTGTTGGAAGGGACCCACAAGGATCATCGAGTCCAAGTCTTAAGTGAATGGCCTGTAAGGGGATCAAATGCCCAACCTGCTGTTACTAGCACCGTGCTCTAACCATCTGTGTCTTCTGAATGTTCCTTGGAGATTAGAGCAGCATGTTTGCTTCTCTGGATTCTCCATACTTCATGTGTCTGCTTGAAGCTGCAAAGCACCACCCACTTCTGGTTACATACATTTTAATTGTGTAGTTTTAAAAGAAACTGTAGAGAGAAGTGGGCAGAAGGCTGACTTAATACTATTGCAGCTTATTCAGCTGTGGTCTCATGTCCATTACCATACATGACTGGAGAAAGTATTCTGAAAAGCTCTGCATTTTAGAAAAGACAAAAATAATCAGCATTTTGAGCTAAATATTACATCAGTGATGGCAGGTTTTTTTGCTGTTGTTGTTTTGTGTGGTTTTTTGGTGGGGTGGTTGTTTGTTTGTTTGTTTGGTGGTTTTTTTTGTTTTGTTTTTATTAGCAGAAAACAAGGGTGGAAACAGAGTTACTGGAATATTATGTCATGAGCTGGAAATGGGGCTGATCCAGGCAACTGAGAGGTGAAAAAAAGTATTTGCATTGCAAAAAGTGCACAATTCTCTCCTGCTCAGCTGCAGTGTTTAATAAAGCCACAACAGATGCAGCAACATCAAATCTGTTCCCCAGGAAGGAGGAAGCTGCCTTTTTTTTAGTTAGTGACAGGTCTTGAAGGGAGCAAAACTTAAGACTTAATTTTGTTTGCATTTCAACATTGCTTTTTGCTCCTATATCAGCTTTAAAACAGCATCCTACTGTTGCTCGTCTTGCATAGCCTCATCTACTCTGAGAAACAAAGTTCTTGTTGATAGCTTGAGGGAGGCTTTGAGGCTGGCTATACCAAAAAGCACTAATCTGTGGCAATCACGCTGCACCTTTCAAGGCAGCTTTACCAAAAGACCTGTTAATATAAGACATGGAAATTACAGAGCATGTGTATGTCACTTGCGGGGGGCTGTACTAGAGCCTTTGGTTTCTAAATACTTGTCCATGTGTGAGGAGTCACAGGAAGCCTGTGCAGAGCTGTTATTGTTGAGTCAGTATCTGTGCTGTGTTTTCCTGGAAGCACTTGAAAAACCTGTTGATGTCTTTGGGTGTCTATGCCCATCTCTCCAGTATAGAACTCCATCAAATGCAGTACTTGGTATGAACTTCTGGAGTTTGCATGCAGGTTGCCAGCAAGCATAATAGAAATCCAGCATTCAACTTAGATGAAACAGAGATTGCACTTTCCCTGTGGGATTGGAGCATACCCCAGTGATACAGCAGATCTCAGCCCTCCTTTTCACCTGCTGTGTTCTCTTTATCACTCTCACCTCCCCTGTCCCAGTTTGTCATTCCTGATCTTCTCATCAAGAAACTGAGCACTGAACAGCATTTCCTGAATCTACAGCTTTTGTACTTCTCCTTTTCTTCCCAGCTTGGATCTTCCCACCAGTGGTATTAGGCTTCCTTCTTGAGAAAAGGAAGCCCTTGGAGAGTTGGGGAAGGGACAGATGCAGATGTGGTTCGGTCTGCTGCAAGGCAAACACCGTGTGTTTGGAGATTTGTACAGCTCTCTGCCTGCCATGACTGCAGCACTGTGGAGGTAGAGCAGCGGTTAAAAACCAGAACCCCTGTTGAGCTTTTGCCTGCCTGAACACAGTGCAGGAAGTCTGGATTGCCTGGAGCTGAGGTCCCTGTTGTTCCTTGCTAACAGAGGCACTGTGCTAATACAGAAAAGTCAATATGAGCGGTAAAGGGCAGATAATGTATTTGGTCTCCTGGAAGAGGGAAGATATTTTGTTACATGATGCACAATACAGCTTGGTTAAGCAACATTGTGAGCCAAGAGGCATGGGACAGGTGATCTTTTAGGTGTGTGAGATGTGTCAGTGAGCCTGAATGTGGCCATTTGCACAGGCATGAATCAAGTTCACCTGGTTCACTGAAGGTGAATCAGGATTGAGACATGAATTCTAAAAGCAACAGATATATCATAAGATACTAAACCAAAGCACAAGAAGTATTTGAACACTGCTATGGTCCTGTTGACACAAGAAAATGCCTTTGTGCTCTACTGGATCCATGCTATTCCATAATTACAGGCAGAATTGAAAGCCATAGATTTACGAAGTCAGTATCTGATGTTCTTGGTCCTGTTGAGCAGCTATTTATTGGCATTGCCCAGTAAAATATTTATTTTCTGGAGGAAAAAAGAGTTCTTTCTTGTCTAAAATACTGAATTTCCATGAGAGGGACTGTGTGTTTGGAAATAACTAGATAGGTAAAGAGATAGAACACTCCGAAATACCTGACTTAGAAAAAGGTTACACAAGTTGACTATATATTGGAATCTGGGTCTGCTTCTCACATTCTCACTTATTTTGTGTTTAAATCAATAACAAATCACATAGGTATTCACCTGTATCCTGTTGATATACACAATCAAAACAGCTTGAGAAGTATTTTTTTTATTCCACACTGGCAGCTGCATGTGGGAGAAGACTAACAGTGTGCTCTTCAAGTTCGTGGCCTTTAAATGCTCGCTGTGAATATCAAAGGTAGGAGAACAGTTGTACGCTTTGTAATGAGAATTATTACATAGAACACTTTTGTCTCTAAATACTTTATCTTATTCATATTCAAATAACCAATGGTTACTTTCACTTTACTCCCTGAAAAGCTAGAGCAAAGACTAGCTATGTAATTTCCTCTCTGAGGCTATCTTGGAGCTACATGTTGGTGTAAGGGTTAAATTTCATTCTCAGAAGCAGAATTCTGCATTAATACATTTTATATTTCAACTTATATTTTACCTGTGGATTAAATAAAATTAAAAGTCCCTTGAATGCTATTTTGGACAGAACTGAATAACTCTTCGTTCAATTTTTCCATTTATGACAAAGCAGCTAGGATTACTAATGAAGTCTCCACAATTGTTTGGCAACACTTACAAAAGACATTGCATATGAAGACATTCTACGATCAGTAAACAAAAGAAGAATAGCAAGACTAATTTAAGTGGTTTATACTGTTTAAGCACCTTGTAAGGTATGAGAATCCCCAATGGGCAAAGGAATGAAGGAGATTACTCTTGGGCATGCTCACTTCCCATTCCTAGCAAACCATGGTAAAAGTCTGTGAACTCAAGCTTGAAAAATCTTGAACATAATCAAAAACACAAGAGGTGAATACTTCAACTTCGCAAAAAACCCTAAACTCAAGAGAGGAAGTTATTGGTCATACTTAACAAGAAAGAATACAGTTTTAAAATTTGGCTAGTAGGTCTCAATTCATTTTTCGCAGGATACATAGAAGAGAGTTGATTTGGAGTGGGAAAGAGATAACAGAATCTCTCTGGCAATAATTTTTCATCCTTTTGTCCCCCAGTAGCAAGTTATGTGGATGACCTAATGAATAAAAACAAAGATGGTTAATAGAGACAAAGCACCTCTGAATTAAAGACAGGCAAGCCTTCGGCCATGAACTGTGAGTGGTGTTTGAGCCTGCTGAAGGATCACTTTTGATAAAGAACAGTTCATGTTCAGAAAAGATGAGAAGAACTTGGACAGAAACCTGCCTACTGCTCAGAAAGGCATGTGAAAGAGGGGAGGAATTTCTACCTTCTTTATTTGCCAATAAATATTAAATAATGTGACACAAAGTTATTGCCTGTCCGGCACCTTCTTAGAAGTATTAGAAGTTCATTTACTCCTTTCCCTTCTCAGCTTCTTTCTCTGTCATAAATTTGCTTTCAGATGACAAAGTAATCTAAACTGTACCAAACGTTACAGTGGAAACAGTTCACACTCTCATGTTCCAGACAGGAGAAACCCTGATTCTCATATTAGGATGAATATTGGTACTAGTGTGCCCTCAAAACCCATGGGACTATCAAAGTCAAACCCATGTGGAGTGTGATAATCTTGAGATAGCAGAGAGGTTTTGTTCTGGTATGCAAAAGATGACAGTGTGGAACCAAATAGGAAAAATTAGCAATAAATTAGCTAGTCCAGAGATCTTTCATCTTTTTTTCATTAGGACTGTGAGTTTTATCAGGCCCTTGTACATTCTGTCAGTTAAAGACAGGCTCTTTTTCAGGACATTTCAGAGGTGGCTCTGAGTAGCCCTGTGTAATAATCTGTCTTCTGTTTCTTGTCACTGCCAGTAGAGCAACCAGGAAAAAGACTGGTATTGAAAGAATGATGTTTGGTGGATTGTTTTGGTTTTGTTGTTTTGGTTTTTTTTAAATACTGTGCCCAAAATGCATATTAAGTCATATCTTGAGATGACAGCTTTTTCCACCTTGGTCTAGAAGGGAGGGATTTTTCTAGTCTCTTTTCATGTCTGATAGTTGCTGACCATTATATGGGTGTGAAAACATACCAGAAATTGTGATTCTTGCCAACATCTCAAGAAGTTAAGCATTATAGGTGATAATTATGCTTCTGGCAACAGGTTAAGCCAGATGTTCAGAAGCAGCTGTTGTTGACCTGTTGGCAAAGTTAGTTTCTTCACGGTATGGTGCAGTGATTCTTGGCATCCTTCTAGGGAAAAAGGGCATAAAATTGAGGGGAAATTAGACTGAACATAAGTTACAACAATATGCTATGGTGACAGAAAGGTCTATCAGCAGTGGGCAAGGGATAATCTTGAAAATAATGCTAATGGCTCTGCAGAGGGTGGAAAAATACCTCCTGGGCATCCTTAGTCTGTGATTTCTGCTCATCAAAATCACTTTCAGGAGTGGCATATGGATCTGTTTCGAATAGTCAAGCTCTGGAATGTGAGAATATTACCTAGAGGCTTTTCTTTTGTAACAGATACTCAAAATTCAGGGACCTGAGATTTCTTTGCTGGCAAGTGTTGTTGAGGAAAGGAAATAAAAGGTTACAGTGGGTGGTCACAGGTACTTCACCACAGGCAGAGTGGAGTGAAAAGGTACAATAAGCTTGGGTCTAACATTTCTTAAACCCTCACACACTTGTGTAATTCGTGTTTCTTCTTCAAAAAATGCCCAGAGAAGGCTTCTTGGCGATTGTGGGAGCAGTTGCAATGCTGGTCGCTTATCACAATGAGGATTTTATGAATTTCCCGTAGACAAGTAAGCCATGCAGGGAAATGTTTTGAAGGGGCTTTAGTGCTCTGTTCTCTCCAATGGATTCAGAAGTGAGTTTTAAAAACTTGTCTTTATGGATTGCAAAATGTAATGAGTTTTTGTTTTCTTTGCATTTCATACTGTGACTGAAAATGTTCTGAATGGGATGGTTTTGCATCTGTAAATTTGCTCAAAAGGCCATATTGTCTTTATCATACATTTGCATAGATAATTCAGTCTCAGAGCAGTCTATTTGTGTTTGGTCATCCCTGAGAAGAGTAAACAATTTCCTCTGTCAGCAAAATGCATCTTTTCTGTGGGGTCTAGGAAAACTGAGTAACACCGAAAAAAAAAAAAAGGTGTTAAAGTGTTTTTACATGTATAAAACTGAAAGTGAATAAGCTTTACATATAGTGCGATGTAACTGAATTCAGTATAATTTTGCTTTATGCATGTCTGACATTTATTTAATTAAATTGTCACGATTTATATATGCAAAACACTCGATGCCTTCAGAAGCCAAATATTGATTACAGCTGCATGTCATGGTGGCCAAGACCGATTTCTCACTATGAGAGTTTTAAGTTCCAGTCCCCAGAACCTCAGGTTTCAAGATCTTGCTTGCAGCATTCAGACATTTACACTCCAACTACCTTCGAATGAGATCCCACGTTTCAGCCTTTGGTATTTATGTGCATGTTTGCACATGAATGGGCTTGCATAAAGCAGCATTTGTATGCTTCATTGCTTCACTTTTCTTAGGTAAATGCTTATGAAAAAATATGCGTGCTTCTTGGAAGAGCCCGTTAAAAACTTTTTATCAGGGCTAAACTATTTCAGGGATGCTTGGGGGATGATCGAGTTCCTTTGCCTGTGGTTTGCTGTCCTTCAAACGACAATTGCCAAAGGGCAAGCTGTGTAAAAAAAATAAGGTCATTTTTCCCAGTGCTTACCGGAGAGGCATAGAGTTTGTGTTTTTGACTCAGTGTTGCACAGTTGTTTTAATGAAGAAACATATGGCATAGTTGCACTGGTCTAGATGTTCTTTTCTGCTTACTCATCCCAGAGGGCTTAGTCTGTTGTGATTTTTTTTTTACTGAAAGTATAAACACTGTCTAACCATGAGGAGACTTTGTCCCTGATCAGATCTGCTGATGTTAATGTTTCCTGGAGGAATGAGTAAGAACACTTTAGTAGCAAAAAGTGTTTTTATATCGAGGAAAGATTGTAGATTAAAATATACACAAGTTGTTGCTGTGTGTTTCCCTGGAATAAATATGAAGAGTGAATGGGTGAGAATATGTTACGAAAACCCCAAGAATAAATGAGATAACGTTGCCATAAGTTCCTTTATTGTTCTTGGTGTTAAACTGTATTGATCTGTTTCATAATGTATTTGTGTTGTTCTCTTCCCCAAAAAGTAACTAACTGGGGGCTGTGTAAACTTTTTCACATCCAAAAATCTCACGTGAAATATATGGGAGGAAGGAGGGAACCTGTCTTCCCTCCCTGCCTCCAGTTATAATCACTAAAGCAGATTATTCTATGTATTTCCCACTGCACAAGTATTCTGCCTTTAAACATGTTGGTTTAGATCTAAAGCAATCGAGGGGGGAGATAGTAATCTGGGAGTTTCGGTATTTATTTTTCTTTTGTTTCCAAGTGCATACCCTTCATGATATTCTGTAGCATTTCTTGACAATTTCTCTGCAGAAAATAATTTAAAAAAACCCCCTGAAATAAAATCTAAAGTTTATTGAACAGCTGTAGCTGAAAACCCTATAGCAGTACAGAATCTCTTCTTTCTTGCTCTCCTAAGGTGGATGACAATTCAGGATCATTTTAGGTCGATGTTCTGTGTTTAAATAGGCAAAACATTCTTTCAGTGTTTCATGTGTTTTGGTTAAATTCTGAAAGTTTCTGTGCTGAGGTCAGACTGCACTACCTGAGGACATGGAAGGGGAAAAAAATGAGATTGGAAGGGTTAAGGATAAAAAATAACCATAACAATGTGACCTTTGCTGCTGGTGAGCTGTTGACTATCATTTGTTCTGCAAATGATTTTGCTTGTCCAGCCTATGTAGGGTTGTCAGTTTTGAAATGGAATTGAGGCACTGTTACTTAGTTTTGTTTGTCTTTGCTCACTTTGTGCAGCTGAACTTCCTTCTGAAAGATATCGTGGTTCCTCCAGAGTATTTTAAAAACTGCAAGAACAGCAGCTGGGCTGGGAGATGGTGAAGGAACATCTGCAAGACTGATAGTCTAGATGAAATTCAGCATTTCAACTTCACAGGGGCAGGTCTGTTATCTTGCCTGGGGCAATGGGCAGAGTGTCTGCTGGTTGCCTTGGCTTCGGTGCGTCCAGGGTGGTCAGTGCATCAGGCTGTAGTTTGTGCGGCTTAAATTAATACGTATTAACTGATGCTCAGGCATTGAGCCCTACCACTCTTTATGATTAGGATTTGGGAGCTTAGCTGTTAGTAATGGCTTGGATACAGTGACACAAGCGCTGTAGACAGAAAGTGTGTCCATCAAACAGGAAGACTGCTATGCCCTTGGGAATGCAGGGGGAAGAGGGTGAAGCTGTGATGCTTTCACTCCATTTAGGAAGTGCTCTAGTCATCAGATTTCTGGATTATTTAGTGTTTTACGAAATGCAGGTTTTGTAGGTGCAAGGGAAGACGGGCTGGGCATGAAGAGGTTACCAAAACTTGCTGGGGAAATTCATATGTAATACCGATGTAATGCGTTGCTGAGCCAAAAAAGAAGTGCACACCAGTATGGTGAAAGCATTACTGGTGAGTGGTAAGTGCTTAGAGGTGGAGGCTGATTTAAATACATCCTCTACATTGTTATCCTGTGACTAAAATTCTTCTTTCTTGCTTAGTATAATAAATGGAAATCTGTAGAGCCACAAATGCCTTCAAGGTACCATTCTTGGAGGTACTTAGAAAACCAGCATGGAGAGAAAAATCCCTTTACCAGAGATCTTCAAATCTGAAGGGACCCATGAGGCAAGGAAGACAGGATCCCCAGCCCCATCATCCTTCCACACCTTGGGTGCCTCCCAGTGTAGCTTCAGGGCCTCCTTCCTTCCCACAGTCAGCAGCCAGGAACCTGCTGTTCCCCATGCAACATACCCACTCAGTTTCTGCATGTAGCCTCCAGACTAACCTTTGGGACCTTCCTCAGCACCCTCAGAAAGTCTGCAGACCTGGTGCTATAATAAAGCAAAAGCTGCTATTGGGGATTATTTGGCCTGGTCACCGTTTCTCAACTGATGCTCCTGCCACTTGCCCTGGTGACTTTTGGTGCACCCAGGAGGCCCTTGTGGCCATGGGGAGGGAAGGCGAGTCCCTGTGTCATTCTGTGGCACAGGCGTTTTAAGAGAAGAGGTGCGAGGTTATGGTGGGGGTGCTGTTGCTCACTTCTCCACTGTCTCCGTGCTGCTTTTTGGCCCTCTGTATAGTGCCCGTGTCCCTGTCGTGCCAGCGCGTGCCGGTTCCCCCTGGCCGGAGCAGTGCCCAGCTGGGCCGTGCAGCTGGAGCGGTGGGGGCAGGATGTGGGGGCACCCCCGTGCCAGCTGCGCCCTCACACAGGAAGGTCTCCACAGGCTGCTCCCACATCTGCCGGAGAGGGGACGTGTCTGCCGGGTCACCAGTGGCGTGTGGCTTGCTGCCCTTACAGCTGCGCCAAAGCTGTGGGGTCTGTCCTGTCCTCCCCCCGTGCCCCCGTGGGAGGATGAGCGTGCCTAGGGATGCTCACGAGGTGGTGACTGTCTCCTGCTCTGCTCAGTGTGGGAACAGCATCCGGCAGCACAGAAGGGACATTCTTCAGGTTGGTAAAACACAGATTGTGCCAAAAAACAGAAGTCAGGAGACATAGTAGGATAGAGGCTGCACTCCCTTGCTTTGAGGAGTGCCGTCATCCTCTTCCGTTGCTCTTCCTGTGTCCCTAATGGCTCTAGATGATATTCTGTCTTCCAGCTCTAAGGTTGCTTGAGTCTGTGTTGCCATGTGTCCTGCTCTTCAGCCACATACTCAGTGAGCTTCCCTTGCAGTGCTCCCAGCAACATGACTGGTATCTTTTCAGCAGAAGGTAGTTTGTCTTAGGGATGTATTTCTTACATGGTCTTCAGTTAACATCTGACATCAGCACTGCTGAAAGAAAATGGATCCCACCTACTGTGCAGCAGGTATAATGGGGCTTCTTAAACAGCACAATTTGGGAATAACCCAACTCCTTAATGAATGCTCTTTTTCTATGCCAAGCCCAAGCTGCTCAGGCAGTTTTATTCTTTTACCATGTCTGGGAGGCAGTACCGTGTTTAAAGACTTCAGTAAAGCTACATGTTGATTTTTAATAACACCTGTGTCTTGAGGCTGGTTGTGGGGGATCACTGTCTGTCATTAGTCAGGCACCTTTTTAAAGCTTCCTAACCAGTTTGTTGACAAAAAACCCCCAGTGTTTTGGAAGAAATCTGACACCTTTTTGCTCTATTTCTTTAACAGATTCGTTTGCTTTTCTTTGGCTCCTGTGTAAAGGGAGTCTGCCACCCTAGAACTGAGCTCCTCTTTGAAATAACTAGCATATACCTATGAAGTATTCATTGAAGGATTCAGGCATTTTGTTTGCTCTTTAATTATTCCTAATTAAATATCAGAGGACCATTTGATATAGTTGAAAGCTAAAATAATTTTTCTGCACAGAATTCTTCAGGTTCGTCAGCTCTCAGTTATTTTCCTGCCAAGATACTGCTAATGGTAGGTCAGGCTTGTTTCCTATGAAAGTGGAAAACAAAAACACTTTCAAATGTCTGGTAACTCTGGAGGGTTGTAGGCTCTGGCTAATGGTCACACACACACACACACTGTGGTGGTAGCAGCCATCAGACTGGTGCTGTAACCCCTCATGGACTCTGCTCCAGTCCTTCCACATTTGTTTATGCAGCCAGGCTCCAGCTGATATGGAGGATGCTGCTATGTGATAGGTGTTTTGTTTCAGAAGTGGGGAAGAGCAGGAGGTGAAAAGCCTTTTTTGTCTGCTCAGAATGGTGTTCCTCCATTCCCCGAGGAATGTGCTGGAGGTTAACCATTCAGAGACCATACGGAGTAGTGTTGGCTCCTGCTGTACCATCGTAAATCTGTCTTCTGACATCTTCATCCCTTCTCTATGGACTGGTTGGGGACAGGAGGCTTAGTAATTGATACCACTTAGTTCCCTAAAGCTGCACTGATGTTCTTGGTGATCTGTGAAGGACTTAAAACTTCTGTTGTAGCCTGGGATATATTGTATCAGGGGTGTGTTTCTATGTTCAACTTTGAGCTTTAGGAGGAAATGGACTGCCTGGATTTTGTTTGTAGATACTTGGTGCTTTGAATAGGACCATAGTCAGATGTAAACCATGACACTGTGCTGCTTGTGCTGTCATCGTGCTACAGGCTAAAAAGAAAAACTTGTCCCCTCTCCATTTCCATGTCCCTTTACAGGCACATCCAACTTCTTTCAGGAAACTCTGAACCACAGTTGAACCTTATATATTCATTCTGAGCAGGTCTAGTGACAGTCGTAGTAAACTTGGTGGAATGCTTCATGATCCTCCAGCTCTGCAATGTACTTGTCACTTGTTCAGCCTGTGATCTGGGCAACTCCTCAGGCATTTAGAAGATCAGAAATAAGCCTTGCTTGTATGCAATGTTAAAGAAAAAAAAGCCCAACCTCAGAATGAACAAATTAAAGTCAAGATTGTTTAGATTGTGCTTTCACATTTATCAGAGTTGTTGGAGGGTAGATAGTGTTGCCTTTTGTGGTACTGTCCCATAATTGAGTGTATTCTCTTCTAAGTCTCTTGATGCATCTCTCTGTGTTCCCACTGATGCATGGGAAAAAGCTCCGAGGAGTGCTGGTGAGTTTGTATTGCATCCTGAGATGGCTCTGTAACGAATCTACAAGTAGGAATTTCCATTCCTCACCTCTAGCTTCTGTCTCGTGCCATGGATTATCTATGTGTGTGGTTGATGGTTTAGATGGTCCAAGGAACCAGGAAGCTACCAGTCGTCAGGCAGGTCCTAGACATGTTGTACACAGGCATGGGGAAACCGATGACTCTATGTGGGACTGTGCTCAGCCCAGCACAAATTCCCTGCTGCCTGCAGACAGGCATTTGCTCACTGGACCGTCTTAAGCCCCCGCTTTGGAACATACAGAGTGCATTTGTGACCCTACCAAAGCAGTTAATAAGATTTCACTTCATTTAAGCATGCTCACAAAGTGGAAGGCACTGTGACTCCCTTACAGGAACATATGGCCTGAGCCCCTGTAAATTACAGGGGACGTTGTACTGAGATGGCTTTCTGCCTTTAGGGTTTAGCAGAAAAATTCTGTAATGCCTTTCTTTTTTCTTTTTTTTTTTTTGCTATTACTTGCAAATAGGAAATGAATAAGCAAAGAAAGACCATTATATCTGTGGTTTCAGAAGCTGTTCAGTTTGAAACAAAGGGATTTCTTCACATTCAACCTCATTAGTCTGATTAGTGGGCTTGTAAAATGAAGCATGAAAATGAAACATGACATAGACATGAGTTGATTGTACTAAAATCTACACAAACTACTGCTTGGAAATGAAAGGATGACAGACATCTTCTCTGAGCTGTTTAAAAAATTACGTTTTCAAAGTAGCTCATTTTTTTTAGAGCATGTAAATTACATTTCTGTAGCTCTTAACAGGAGACACTAAGAAGCTGATAAATCCAAATGAGCCTGTCAGGTGATCTTTTTGGTTGGTTGGCTGGTTGTGGTTTTTAATAGAGCAGAGAAATGTGAAGATGTAGTAAGTTACCAGTAGAAAGGTACATTGGGCAGGAACGTGTTATAACTGCATCAAAATGGATGATGGCTATTAGTTGTTTCCATTTAAAAATCTGAGAGAATACTCAGCATTATTTTCAGAAAGGCCTCTTTGTATCCTACTGACTTCTGCCTTCAAATACACTCTGTCGTGTTGCCTTGGTTATTGTAAAAATACCTGTTTGTTTGGTTCTTGATGGGAGATCCTGAAAGGGGGTGATTTTATTCTGTCAGCATTAGTTCAGGTGCTGGCACTGTGTGATACAGGTACAGCAGTCTCCTGTTTCTAGCATTGCTGTACAGCAATAACATATTATCTTGAAAACTGTGGGTTGAATGCCTTGTTTTCTTAACAGAAAAAACTATCTTAATGAAAAAAGCTTTCAGAAAATCAGAGAAATTTTCTTAATCCCACAAGCCTGTACCTCTTTGGGTATGAACTGATTTCTTTCTGCGTGCGTCTCGTGCTGTCAAAACTGCGTCTGTCCAACTGCAGTGTTAGTCCTGCAGGTGACTGTGTATTTTCTTTTGTAGCTCACTTAAAAAAAAAAAAAAAAAAAAAAAAAAAAAAAAAAAAGAGAAAAAAAAAAGAAAAAAAAAAGAACAAGTAATTGAAGTATTTTGAAATACTGCTTTCAACGATTAGTCACACTAGTACAGTGTGAGATCAGATCCCAGAACTACTTTTGTAATTGTGGGGTCTGCATTTCCAGTAAGAGCATCTGGAAAAGGATTACTAAATCCTGTTGAACATTGTGGAAAACTGAGCTGGAGGTATTCTCTCAGGAGAAGCATTTGGGATCTTAGTAGTGAGGAAAGGAAGGGTATGGCTGGGGTGTTCCTGCAAATTGGGGAGGTATGTGATCACTGTGAAACATTGTGAGTGAGGGGCTGAGCACAAGTGTGCTTGGGGGACCCTACTGTGTTGCTTTCAGCCCTAGCAAGTTGCTGCCATTATGGTTTGGCTCACTGGGAAGAATAGGGTAGGATATTGGTGTCGGAGGTGTGCTAAGTTGTTGCCCTTTGGACAGTAAAGGTTGGGGGGTTTAGTGTGAAAGTAAAATGCGTGGGGTTTGGAAATCTTCCTGGGGCAATTTCCTGGTAGGCAACTTGTGCCATGAATGAAGTTGCTCTGTAATGCGCAGCCACAAAGCATTTCCATGAGCAATGGAAGTAATGCATTGCCTGGCTTATTTACCCCCTTGCTCCATATGTAAGTGAACTGTGCATTACCTACTTTAAACCTAAGCAGATGGGTGTTGTAGAGGTGACCTGTGTTGGAGACAGCACATGAAATGTGCAGCTTCTTCAACCACTGCGCTTCTGGGCCATGACTTGAGGAGCAGCAGTGTCTGCTGGGCACAGCCATTGCCTGTTGTGCAGTGTGCTCCCATGCCAGGATTGGGAGTGCCTATGAAGAGCATGCGCTCCTGCCGTAGGCTGCAGAAGACCCATTTTTTAGGGTCTTTGTGGTTGGTGGCAGCTTAGAACCCACCTTGTACCATAGGTTTTGTAGGTACATGGGATTTATTTCCTAGGCATGAGTCAGGACATGATTTTGACTATAAGAATCAAAATACTCCCTGAGATGTTTCCACGGGAAGGGGGGGCTATATGGGAAGAAGGGAAGGGGGGAAGAAGGAGGATTACTTCTTTCAGCGGGTTTTGGGACAAGTGTTTTGATGGCAGTCTACCATCCAGAGGCACCTGTTGTGGCTCTTGAGTGCTGGGCATGGGCACTTTTCACTCTGTTTATTATTTTCAGCATAGGTTTGTGGAATTTGTGTAATTTAGCTAAGTGTGTGTGTTTCTAATACAAACCTCAGTGCAAACAAACCCTGCCCAGCAGGGACTGTTGCAGAAAGAAGAATGAGAGTACTGTTGACTTGAATATTCCCTGTTCCCTGTCTTTCCAGTGAGTTCCAGATATATTCATGGGTTCCTGGTTCCTCTGCTGGTTAACCAAACAAATATTTTAGTGACTTTAAGATGATTTCTTCTTTGTTTTAAATGAGGGGAGGAGAATGTTTAAGGCGGGAGTTTGAAGAAGTCCTTCTAAAAATTAAAGTAGAAGTTAAAGTGTTTATTAGGTATATTAAGATACACTTGATGGTAAAAATAGCCAGGTTTATGTCCACTTTTCAGAGTGTTTGGCTTTTTGCTGTGGATTTGGGGAAGTCGAAAAGGGGTGCTGGATAAAAGCAAACCCACCATGTAGTTGTTCAAGGTGCTGCCTGTCAGTAAATAATCTCTTTTGCAGAAGAAAGGTTTTAAGAGAGAAGAGGGAAGTTCACCAAGAATTATTCAGTATTGGTGTCACTTTTAACTTTGAGATTTCTGTGGTGATCAGAATGGCTCTGAAATAGGTCATACTGTGCACTCCAAAAACTGACCACAGATTAAAATGGAAGCTGTGAACAACAACCTGTGCTAGCAAGTGTTAACAAATATGTTAAAAATTAGCATCTCTGTAGTTGAGCGAGGCACAGGAAAACTCATCATGATGTTTGCAGCTGAAGTTAAAATAAAGAGCAACCTGTTTTCCCAGTAAACTTCCACTGGTTTGATTTCTGTGAACTCCAGTGTGTTCTGGGGGCTGCAGTTAAGGACAGCACTATCTGTGTTAGCAGTGAAGCGATAGACACAATTAGTATTGCCTGCTCTTCCAGGAAAAAAGCCAATGGATGTCATGCGATGGATCTAAAAATGGATGGTGACGACACCCATTTTATGCTTCATTTGATCCAGTGTAATACTGTTGTGGGCTGCTGTGTGGAGGAGGGGCTAAACTAAAATAATATGTATTTGTATTGATCATAAGGCTCATTATATGAGGCAACTTCTGCGGTTTGCCACTTACAAGTTCACACAACTTCTGCTACAAAATAACGCCACAGAGCAGTGTGCTTTGGTCTGGGGGCTTGACAGTTGTGGGTTTTTTGTATTTGTGCTTTCCCCGTCTATCTCAAATTTGCTGTTTACCAACATCTTGAGAAAAAGAGACCAAGACTTGCAGGCTGCTGGGTTTGTTTGATGCTCTTTTCCCACTAGAGAATATAAAACATAGCATAAGCACCTGAATTATGGGAAAATGCATTCCTGACAATGTCTTTAAAAAGAGCCTTGTTCTGGAAAGTTCTGCTGGATTGATGTTGTAACCACTTTCCTGTCATTCTCTCCAGGGGTCATACAAGTGGGTTTTAATTTGCCTGCGTGAGTCTTAACCTTTGATTTTTCTAATTTATGGGTAATAACTAGATAGAGAGAAATCCCCATGTATCGCTCTCCTCTGGGGCACGCCAGGGTTCTCCAAATACTGGGCAGCCAAACTCTTGAGTGAGTGTATAAGGATTGCTTAGGGCTGAAAATACTGATGGATTAGTTGGACATGGAAATCACATCCTTTGCGAGCTTATTGGTGTCAAGTGCATAGCAGCATTTGGCAGCCGTTTAACAAGTGTGTGCACCTCTCTCTGTGTCAGGCTTAGTTCTTGTCCTGAACAGGCAAATATTTGTATGGGAAGAAGGTTTGGGGAGCCACAAATATGGATTCTCTTCCCACTAGTGTTAGTTCTGTGGTACTGATAGGACTTAAAGAGCAGACCAATCCCCTCCTCTTATGGCTGGGAAATTGTTCTGGCTTAACAGATCAGACTTCAGCCATCTGTGGAACTTGCTTAACTCTGCTCTCATTTCCAAAACTGCAGGATCAATTATGTGCAGGTCTGAAATTTGTTGGGATTTTTCTTGAAGCACTGTGTCAAAGGGCTAAGAGACACTGTATTTTCTGTGAGTCAGCAGAACCTTTTTCATTCATACCCCACCACTACTTGCTTAAATAGCAAATGGAAACAGGCTGAGAAAAATGTCTGAAATGACTCGGGGTGATATTGCAGCTCTTGGCAGGATGCACTATCTTCTTGTGAGTTGGAGCATTAAATCTGCTTTCATGTCAGGGAAAGGATTGTGATCTGCAATGCCCAGTGGTTAGAGTGGGAATTGTGTTTGGACATTTTTAACATGAGCTCAACCCAAGAACCAGAGAAGCTGAGGTTTGGGTGAAAATGACTGGGAGTCTGACTGACCTTCGTAACAAACAGGCAGCCAAGACAAGGACGTGATAAGAAAGAGCCCTCGCTGCAAGTCCCAAAATCCTTGCTGAAAACTGCTGCCTGCAATGAGGGCTGTGTGGAGATGGGACAGATTGGAGCAGGTTTGTCAGGAGGGGAAGGTGAGCTGGGCAAGGGGAAGGCAGCGTGAGACAGAAATCAGAATGACGAAACCACAGACCTATGTATGGGCTGGGGGCTAGTGGAAGAAATGGCATTGAGGTTAGAGGAAAGGACAGGAGTCAAGGCTAAGCAATTGTCTGCAGTTGCTTGCTGCAGCTGAGAAACACGTTCAGCTGTTGAGAGACTAGGGGATGTTTGATGGATGAACAAGCCATCAAGATGATGGTGCTGTGCTGCTGTGGTTTATCTGGGACCTTTGGTCCTGGCACTATGCACTGGAGGGGGACACCAATAAGCCTGGAGGAGGCAATGCTTGAGGTAGCTTTCTTCTGGTTTGCTTTTGCCAGTGCTGTGGAGAGACAGGTTCAGTCCCTAGAGCTAGTGCCAGTCCTTCAAAGATCAACAGCCAGACCCCAAATATTAAAATATGCCTGGTGCAACAAAGTCACTCTGGTTTCTGGTGCTGGTGCCTTTGAGGATCCAGCTTGCCACTTTTGTCTGTAATTCCAAGACCTAAACACAGATTTTTCAGGTGAGGAGTTTGGGGGATGTTTTTTTGTTTGTTTGTTTGTTCGGGTTTTTTTTTGTTTTGTTTTGTTTTTTTTCTGTTTTTTTTTTTTTTTTTTTTTTTTTTTTTTTTTTTTTTTTATGAAGCTAAAAGGGATTGGGTTTTTTGAGATGCAACCCAAGTGCAGTTAAGATGCAGGAATTTTCACATCAGATAGTGCCCAAGGTGTGACACAGCTGCTGCTGCCTGCAGCATGTCAAGGGCTGGTGCTGGTTGGCTTGCAGGTAGTCCTTGCAAGCCAGGCTCATGCACGTGCTGCTGCTCTATAATGAGACATCCTAACCACATTCCTAACTGGAAGGCATGACTGAAGAGAATTAAGTAACTCCTTGATTACAAGAATTTAGGACTTCTTCAAGGAAAATGTTCCATGTGAGATCTGTGGCGCAACACAAGCTTCCAAAACTTCAGGCTGGCTTCCAGTCAAACAACAACATACAGTAGTTAACGTGTTTATCACTTAAATTTTTTTTTTGTTTATTCAAATACATTTGTAATGCAAACACCCAAAACTGAGGTACATCCCAATTACTGGAGCCTTCTGATGGTGCTTTTGTTGTATCAGTTAACTAAGGAAACATCAATGACCAGAGCCTGGAGCAGCAAGAACCCACGCCTGCCTCCCCCGCGGGCAAGGGTGGGCTCAGACGAAGCCCCCAGAACCAAAAGGAGCCTTTGTGCTGTGTGCTGCTTTGTGGTAAGGGAGCAGGACAGGGATGTGTGACAGACCTTGTCCTAATAAAATATTGTTAAGGAGTTGCTTTTTTCTTAGAAATTAACTCGCCTTTTTCTTAGAAATTATTTCTTCCTCCCTTGGGAAGCCTATGATTAGGAGCTGGAGGGGAAAGAAAAAATAAGTTGTTTATTTAGATGTAGGGGAGTATTTCCAGTTCCCCACTGTAACTCTTAAAAAAAATAATACACACACGCACACACGTATGTGGCATGTCTGTGAAAAGCTTTATAAAGCTCCTCAGGTAGAAGTAACAGATAAAACCCTTACCATCTAGAAATGGAGCATCTGCATGTTAGTCTTCTGTGTGCTCTGCCTGCTGCTCCAAGTGAGTGTGATGTATCACGTAGTGTCTGCAGATTTCAGTATGGCTTAGAAACCTGTGTCTCCAGTGAAAAGACAGTTGGACTTTGTTATCCAACTTTTCTGGGCTTTCTTGTATTTTTATTACTAATCACATATTGAGAATTTCCTACTGTATTTTATTATAAGCATTTCTTTGATAAACATCACGAATCTTACCTGAGTGAATTCTGTGTTCTAGGAAAAATGGTTGCTTGATCATTTTAAAAAGATTATAGTCTTGATAATCAGCCAGAGACTGAGACCAGCCCAAGTCATGAGAGCTTGGCAAAACAGGCTAATTTTTCAGCAGAATGTAATGGGTGTTGAAAAACATTGCTGGAATCAGTGCTCTGCTGTCAGAGATACAAAGTCTGATGCCAAGAAATGGTGGTTTTAGGCAGTGAAAGTTGATGCACGCTGAATTTTAAGCACTTCTGCTGGCCTACTGGTGAGAAAAATAAATTTAAAAGCTGCCATAAATCCCTGTTTAGCAGAACAAAAACAAAACAAAAATTGTAGGTTGCATTGTTTCCGACCAGGGTTTGGGTCTTTGGGGTATGTAAATTGTACTGTCAGAGTTTAGCTGTCCAGGATGTTCATATATGTAAGGAAAAACCACTAATGCTCACTAACATAAGAAGTGTTTAGCTGTAGAGGGGGAAAGAAAAAAAGACAGCTCAAGGCTCTACCAGTATGTTCCTTCAGCTGTTTGAACATGGGAATGGTGAACGCAGGACCCTCTTACGTATGAGAGTGTGAGGAATCTGCTGTTTGGACACCCCAAAAAATAATGCCTGACAGCACAAATTCATATTAACAGTTAGCTATTGCACTCTTCAAATGATAGAAGTTTATCTTAACAGGTTAATCTCTATTTCAGCGATTGTTTTTTGTTTTTCTCCAATACTCGGTTGAATTAGGATCTACTATGTTGAGTTAGTCCTGGGGACACTTGGAAAAAGACTACGGGGATACTTTAAAAGGGAGAGTTTTATACAGTTAATGTTAATTACAACAGATTTAGAGGCAAGAATTTGGTTTCTATGCCTACTGAGTGTCCAGTGTAAGGAAGGAGGTAATGACAGCCCACTTTTGCTTGCTCTCCAAAAGATTTGCTGCTGCTTGACCAGCTCACTGGTGCCTGTGTGGGCACTGCATATTTCAAAGGCAATTATCAGAAGGGATAACATTAGGGATAGCATTTACAGCTTCCACACAGTACTGAAGTTTAGGTGCATGTTTGGAAATTAATTTTTTAATGTATCTGTCCTCCTACTATGTGATTAGTGTAATTACACAGGCAAACCCAGCATTTGCTATGTGGAAAAGGACTGACCTGTTTAACAGCAGCAGTGAGATTAATGACTACTGTTAGGGTGAAGCAGAGGCTTGGAAGGATTTGATGGGGAAAGTCCATTAGTCAGGGGCTTGCCAAGACTTCTAGAAAATGATGGCTTCTGTTTCTCCACCAAAGCTCAGGTTGGGAGATGTGGCAATTCAGCCTCTAAACTGTGATTTGGTGGACATAATTTTCCCTCCTTTTTGTAAGGGTAGCATTACAAAAGGCACCCTCAGCTCGAAACACAGTTTTGAAATGGAAGCAGCAGTCTGAGCCACAGGACAAATTCCAGAAGGGCAGTGGTCTGCAGGGCATTAATTCTTCATTTGAAGAAAGACAGGCAAATTCTACACAGCAGTTGATAGTGCGGACCTTTGGCAGGCTCCTTCCCAGCTCTCAGACATGGGTAGCATTTGATTGTTCTTTCAGTCTTCAAAGATGAATGCAAACCTTTATTTTCTATAAATAATTTAATAAATACTTTTGTTTTACAATGATACAACAAATAACAAATTCATAGCAAATGAGTCACAAAGAATTTAGGATCAGTATACTTTAATAAGGTATCAGTGTCAAAATACATTTCCTTATCAAGTTAAAGTTCCCATACAGTTATAATAGTCAATAAGAATTCAGCAATATAGATTATGAAACAATTATGATAAAAAGTATGATTAATATTAAGACATGGAATATTTTTTCAGAGTGTTTTAGTAAACTGTTAGGGTATAACATTTTTAATGCTGAAACTACACAAATAAGAAACAGAAGAGCAGTATTCAAGTGTCTTTAATCCTTGAAGCCTTATGTCTGTGCCACTGCAAATTTGTCAAATCTGGATGGCCAATTTTCATCAGATGTTGATGCTTACAATAATTTTTTTCACAGAGTAATAACTTCACTTTACAAGTAGATTATTTTTGGTAATAACCTCTGGAAAGATTGCCTACAATAGGGAGCATACATTTTTTACATTATGTACCCATAACAAAAGGTCTTCAGCTTTTCTAAGTGAATGTGGTTAAGACTCGCTTAACACAGCGAACTCTGAAGTGCTTTATGAACCCAAGGCTCTCTCTCTGCATGTGTCAGTGCATGATATAAAGCAATTTTATACACCAGGCTTCAGCAGACTCAGAAGTCTCAAAAATATATTTTTGTTCTAAGTTTCTGGGCCAGATTTTTACCTTTAGTACTTTGCCACTGTTTCATTTTCTTCTGTGAATCTACAGTGATTTATACCAGTGGAGGAAACAAGATAGATCCCAACACACATCTATGTCTGTATGTATTTTAAAGTCAGAACTACTCACTTGCCTTTCATTGTAATATTTTTTGCTGCTTAGAGCAAAAATTGTAATTTTTGTTATAGCACTTGCAATTTAAACTTTCAAAACCCTTTGAAAGCATTCAAAGCCCTCTTTTTCAAATATGCGCATGACAAGTAATGATAGCTGGAAAGGAGCTCTGAAAATTTCTGGCTGCCTTTTAATGACTTTTTAGCTACTGATTAATGTAAGGCAAGTAAAAATGAGAGACCTCCCTTGCTGGCTATTCATCTCACTATGGAATTCCTAATTCTTTCTGTTTAATTACAACTGAGTTAGCCTAACACACTGGGAAATACTTGAGATTTGTTGATTCAATAATGCAGTTATATTGCTAGCTATTGCTAGCTAGCATATAAAATGAAAAAGGGTAACATTAATCCGAGGTGTTAGTACTGGCCACTGCTCCGATTCCTGAAGTATCAGCAACATCATAACAAATACTACAAGTTTCTAACAGAAACAGCTCTTAAAGTAGTTGTGTCATAGATACAGCAAAAGTACCAAGAGATGATTAACAACTGACCCAGAGAGAGAGATAATAATTAAAAAAAAATCTGTTTTGTGTAAAAAATAAAGGCAACAACAAAGAACAAAACAAGAAAGAAACCTCAACACAAACGAAAGCATAGGCCTAAATCCTCCACTGGGGCAAATCTGTAGGACTCTCTTGGCTGCAGAGCTAAGCCATGTTAAGGCAGCTGAGAATGTGGCTTGCTTCTGAGGAAAAAAGCTTAAAACGTGCAACTTTCACAGATACCCACAAACATTGCATTTCACCATTCACATTTCTTTCAACAAAGTGTATAAAAATGAAGGAAAGGGATGGAAGGCAGAAGGCTGGGATTTTTTCCTTAGTATGCTTTTCCAAAAGTTATTAAAGTTACAATAAAATAAATGCTGGAAATCAAAGACTCAAAGGATTTTAATTTGGCAGATCAACAAAAAACTGTGGTTGGAGATCAAATTTGTTTCATTCATCTTTGGCAATAAAAATATATCTTTGCAGTACTGCAGCCAAAGTATCACATGATAAGGCATTTATACCACAGCTTTTTATTAGCATGAAATTAAAAAAAAATTCAGAATATAAATTACAGGTAATGAGATAAGGGGAGGGTAATCAAACTCTCTAAACACCACTTTAATTGCAACAGAGAAGATACAGTAGATGTATTTCTTTAATATGAATTATAAAGTGAGTAACTTGAAAAGGCCACTATTTGGTAATGTGGACAGGTTCAATATCTAAGTAAAATCCTGTAGAAGTGTACTGGTATTAGAAATTGTCTACTTGCAAAAATATATTTAAAAAGGGAAGCTGTTTTGAACAGTATAGGCCACGGGGTATTGCGGGATCGCTCAGGTTGCCTGGTCCAGCGCTCGGAGCAGCTCGCTGCCCTGCAGCAGCGTCGAGCTGCCCAGCACAGGCACGTTCACCTCACAGTCGTATCTTGTCAGCTCTGGCAACAAGTAGGGCTCAAAGGAGGGCCCCAGCAGACGACTGGTCATACCTGGAACACAGCAGTGAAGTAAGTAAGTTAAGGTGCTGAGACCAGAAAGGGCGCTTGTTTCCTCCCACCTCTTCTGTTTACACCAGCTTCATTCTGTTTTTATGTCAATATGCCTCAAACCTCCAGCAGTTCCAGGTGTCAGAGAGAATCTGTGCTCTACTCCTCCTTGAACTGCTGCAAGGGTGTCACACAAACAAGTGCTGTTCTTCACCTCCACCCCCAAACTGAGATTGTTCTGAGAAAAACTGTATTAATGCAGATGAGGAAAACCGTAGTAAAAGACACGGTTTCTGAATTGACACCACTCCTCTCACGTATTAAAAAGAACAGACATACGTCCCCTTTATTTACGCATTCCAACATTTAGAAGGCAGAGGTGAAGCCTCTAATCTACAACCTTCCATATCAATGCTGCAGCAAAGTTGTTTAATACAATGTAATAATCAATTCCATCACAAGATGGAGGATGGAGGGTGACAGGTCCTCCAAGGTGAATAGGTATTAAGTTTAACTGAAATGAAGGGTAAAAATATTTTTCTCACACATTACAAATGTAAACATTACAGTTTCACACTAAATCACAAAACTAATTTTTGTGCTATATTTTGATTTTTATCATCCTCCTCCACATTTTCTGTGGGTTTTTTTTGTTGTTTTTGGTTTTTTTTCCCCCCCATGGGATCAGTATTGGAATAAAACACCAACATTTTCCAGTCTCTGTGTTTGACAGCTCTTACCTGATGCTTTATTAGCTGGCTGGACACTGTAGTCCTGACAATGGGAACTGTAAAACAGAGGGGGAAATGCTCCTGCTTTCAAATTCTCGCCCAGACTGTCACAGGTGGGTTGATGCTGCTGCTGCTGCTGCTGCAGTTGATTCATTGGTTGGCTCAGGCCTCTCGAGTTACAGAAAAATTCATCTGTTATTTAAATAGTAGGAAAAAAAAAAAAGCTAAATGGAGCCAGTGTAATAATTATAGCAGATAATACAGATCCAAAGCAAAGTGAACCTCAGTGGTGCGATGGTGTTACAGCATAGGCAAATCTGCATCTTATCACAAAGGAAGTCTAGAAACAGCCCCAGTACTAGCAGTAGTACTGCAAGTCAAGATATGCTTGTGTAAGGAAACATGGTGTTGTAGAGAAACAGTATCTGTTTTAGCTCTGAGATATTCACACCTTGGATCAGCAGGAGGTAAACACAGCTCCATTAAGCTGATTTCTGTTCCCTTAGAAGCAAGTGTGTGGATATACATGAAACCAACTAAACAGTATTTATCAAATGTACCTTTAAATTGTTCAGGTCTTAGTGAAACAACTTGATCTTTAATTTTAGTTTTGTGTAATATTTACAGACCTTATTTACATTTTCTTTTGAAAGAGCGTTTTTCCCTATTCAACCTGTCTTAAAATGGTAGTCCAATATGTAACACTGCGAAACCACTTTCTTCTGTCTTACCAGTAAGAACACTTGTGCTGAGAGACTTCTTTTCTGTAACCAAGGAACAGTTTTCCCCCTTGAGAAATTTCATTCTCTTCCACATTAAGTGAGATGGGTTAATGACAGATGGATCTCCCTGCAATGAGAAGGGAAGGAAAACAATTACACTGATGACCATGGTGAGTCCAAGATTGTGAAGGGGATGCTTTTCTTATGATTACCCCACTCAGCTGTTGCAAGGCTTGTTCTTCATAATCCAGTTGTCGCTTCAGTTTCAAACTGTTAGACAGAGCAAGTCTTGCTGGGTTTACATCCATGCCTCGTTGTCCAAAAGCATCTAGGGGCCTGTGGAGAGAAGATCTTTGTGAGTGCACAGGAAGGCAAATCTAAATCATCTGGTTCATTTATACAGATTCTTCTTTCATTTAAAGACATTTAAGGTGTCTGAGACTTGCCAGTGGATGGATCTCAAACATCAAATGTTTTTATTTCGTTTTATTAGTCATCCCACCATCTTTAGAAACTTCTGACGTTTGGATCAAAGACTTATGAAAGTTTAGCATAAACAGCCTCTAGGCATCTCCAGGCAGACAAAAAAATGCTGTGAAAAAGAAAGTCATGTAATTCTTAAGAATTGGATTTGAGTGCCATGTATGTCTCCTTGATTTTACATGCTAAATGTAAACACACAAGTTGTTGACTGGGGACAAACCCTTTCTTTCTAGATGCATATTCAGACACTGCTATTTCTACCAACAAGAAATCCCAAAAAGCAAACTGCATAGCTTCATGTTTTAAAATGACCATTGCTATTATATGTACTTCCTGAACATGTCAGTGTGAGCTACAGAGAAACATCTAGCTATGAGGCAATTTCTAGGACTGTGCCCTCTGATCTACATCTCATCACATGTCATCACATGCTGTTCACATGTGCAAGAATGGAAACAAGAAGGTTGTAGAAAAAGACCCTGCAATTTAAGTCCTGGCTGTAGTATTTATATGTGCCAGCAATGATGTACTTTCATTCCTCTCTCTTCCCCCTTTTCTGTTGTACAGAAAGTATATGCAAGGTTAGAACGTATATGTGTGTGCCTGCTACTGCTGGACCAGTAAGCCTTTTTGGCACTGTTCTTAAATTGCATGGAGTCAAGCATGCTTTGTAAAATTACTGGTGTAATTTTAACTGGACCAGCAGGAAATTCATTTGCGTATCGTTACAGGCAATGAAAAAATTAGCCCGCTTCTACTTCCTCCAGACTCACTGCCACTGGGAGAGCACCACATTAATTTCCCCAGAGCTGCAGTCTGATGCCTATCACAACAAATTGTTTCAGCTGAATTGAGAAAAATTAATTTTCAAAATTACGACCCTTCTCATTTCCCAAAATATTTTCTGGGTAAATATACACAGATATACCACAGAAACACGTACCTTTTTTTGTATACGGGCACCCTCTGAGAAGTTATTGGTGGGCCCGAGGGGGAACTTGATAGGGATCCTGAGTATTTATCCATGAGTCTCCATTTTGCAGGAACATATTCTAATGGAGGATCAGGTGGCCACTGGGTGTTTGGTCTTCCTCCCATCGAAGACAGAGGAGTGCTGGCTTGGTTATGGTATGGTGGCAGTGATGACCTACTTATATTGTTGAAGAACACCGATGACAGGGACCCGTGACCAGAGTTAATTTTTTCATTTGATAGCTGTGGGCAATATTTCTCTGTGAGGAACTGATTCTGTGAAGTAGGAGCGAGGGGCTGGAAGATGGTACTCATGCTACTTAGACTCTGCTGGGTATTTTGTGCACTGTCAGAGAGAGGACTTTCTTCTTGGCAGATGGGGCTGAGCTGGAAATCTTCTCCATCCATAGGAATGTAAGGAGCCAAGGTTTCAAGGTCCAGTTCATTAAAGTCAGTCTGTGCAAAGATAAAGTAAGTTCATAAAGAAACTATAAGTTAGTAATAGTTGTGGCAGTTAGTGTGATATGGAATACTAATAGATGCAAAGCTGAAAAATCACTGTATGCCAAATTTACCTAATGAAGCTGGCCAACTCCTGTTTAAAAATGTCTTATTTCTATGCTAGCATACATGCTCATCGTATCATCAGCAGCAAAATTAAGACAACAAACTGAAGGAAAAAACCTCGGAGAGGAGCAATATTTGTTAAAGCAGCTTGCATGCAGCCTCCAGCATCACTGTGATCTGAAGTAGATGTTGTTTCACTAAGCTTTGAATAACTTGTCTGCCAAGACTCTACAACATGTGGCATGTAGTTCAACCTCAGGCTTTCTCATGTTAAAATAGAAAACACAGCTTTCCCTTAATCCAGCTACATAAAAAAAGGTGTCTAAAAATGCAAGGGTTGAAGAAATTTAGCCAGAAGGACACTATCACACATAAATCTGTACTGTTTTTTCCCTTGGAGGACTAGTCATACCCACGTTCACTTCTCTTGGCATTTGACCAGAGCTGAAGAGAGAGGATAATCAGTGTTGGGCCCCCCAATCAGCTCGTAACACCCCTGCAGCACTTTTATAATACTCATTGTTCCCACCAAAGAAGCTGATGTGGTGGGACACACCTGAGCAAGCAGATGCTGAATCTGACAATACTGAAGTTTGCACAAGTAAAGTCGTGCAGTGAGTTTCATCCTGCTCCACACTTGCCTCTTATCTGTCCACTCTTTCTCTTGCTTTCGTTTCTGTCGAGACTTACACAAAATTTCTTCTGAACATGGATTACAGCCTAACTAAGCCTACAAATTGTGCTGGCAAATTGAAGTAGCTAATTTGGGCCCCAGCACTCCAACCTTTCTGTAGGATTAATAGAGACGAGTGTGAGGTCTGCGCTACCAATCAGCAGTGCCTGTTCCTTTCTCTCGACTATAAAGTAAAAGCTCTTCACAAAGGCATTTCAATTAAGTAGCTAAAGTTAAGTAAACTGAATCAGGCCCACAACTTTTATTCACTAGCTCACTTGCCGTAATGTTATAATAGTGAGTTTATTTATTTATAGGGGAAATTTCTACACTTACATCATTATTAGAATGCAGGAGATGGAGACTGTGTGTTACTTTATGTGCACGTAATTTTCAAGTCTCTCTGAAAACCTTCAAGAGGCAAAAGAGGAAGCATATATCTAAAATGAGTTTTCATTTTGTACTTAAAGGAGATGTGTGCCATGAGGGGCACTCTCTCATTTGGTTGTTTTGCAAGAATTAGTTTATTTATATTTTGTTCTAGAAAGGATGTTCACTCATTAGTCATTTGGCTGGATTTAAAAACAAATTGCTGCTGCCTATATAACTTATCCAAGCTACAGAAGACTCCAAATTTTGAAAGCACTCTGGTGATCTTTTCTTCTTAGCAGTGCCATCACAGTGACACCCCAAACCTCATGTTTCAGAGAATTAGGGACAGAGGCAGCTTTTGGAAGTGCACTATTCTGTTAATGTGCATCAAAGATTTGGCGTGCATGTGCAAATGCAGTTTAAGTGCTGTATCCCAATATCTGCACACACAACATGCAGCTGTACTGTCTACTAGCAGGAGACTGAGCTTGGTGGCTTTTAGAAGAGATAGTTCATTACCTGGGAGGTGCACTGACTTTTTGATTCTGTGTCCATGGCAAAAAGTTTTTCAATCACCTCGATCTTAAAATCTTCATCCACAGAACTGTAATAATCTCCTGGGCTGCTAGGCTGCATGGAAATAACAGTTTGTTATAAGCAGGAAGACAACCACAGTACTGGCTTAGCATCATGTCATTTGTGTCATGCTGTTATTCAGTAACAGATCTTTCCTACAAAAAGTGAGTGGGCAGATGGTATATTTACTGTGCTCAGAACCCAAAACTGTCCACTTCTAGCAGAAGCTTTTCTCTGACACAAGATTGTCAGTACAAAATATGGGCACCCACTACAGGAACCTAGCTGTCATCCTATTTAAAATGTTTTTTGGCAACTTAGAGCAGGAACAAGAAATGTACACCATTAAATACTTTTGTCAAGAAAGAAGATGCTTAGCAATACCTCCATGCTTTTCTTAAGACTGGAAGACCTCTGGTAAGAGTGGCTCCAGCTCTTGGGGGCAGTGCCATGGAAGCAAATTCATTTCTTCAGTGGGAAACGCCAAGGAGCTGCTCTCAAAAGCCTGATTTGCCTAAGCTTCCTAAAAGCTACAGGTTCTACTTAACAGCAGGAGGAAGGGTCTGGGGCAATGATCCCAGTGGCCACACAATTTTATATTGACTTTTTATTTAAGGCTAACTCCATGAAAGGTGGCAACATGTTCTCCTACTAGTTGTTTTATATGTTACAATAATCACTGAGGGACAGACAGACAATGAGGACTGCAATGTGAAGCCGGGATATCATTCCCATTTGATAGTTTTGCTATTAATTCTTACGGTATGATGCAGTTTATGAGGGATAGAGATACTCTGGGCCTTGCTAATAAGCAGTGAGACAGGACAGCCAGCAAAAAAATGTTGTCCACATATATTGATGGTATTTGCATTCAAAGCAAAACATGCTTTTAATGATTTTTAAGCTCTTCTTACCGTGGAACAGCTACTGTTGCTGCTTGCACTTGGAGTACTGCTGCCAGCTGCAATCTGAGGCATTGTAAAGGATGGTACCATCCGTGTTTCACCTTGAGCAGGGTGGCTTTTCACTTCCACTGGCCATGCTTTGTTTGGTGTCAAAACAGCATTGGTGAAGGCAGGGGCTTCCTCAAACTTCTGTGTTCCTGGATGGGGTTTTAACAGTATTAATGAATACTTTTAGCTGGTGCAGTGTTATGATATAACTGCAGCTATTCATTAAAATAAACACTGCTCCTAGTTGCCATGACAATAAGTTGGCATAGACTTAATGCATGTTATTTAGTCAGCAAGAAAGCCTGATTCTGCTCTCATTCACAGAAATTTTCTACTGGTGTGAGCATGTGGGCTCTTTTAGCCACTACTCCCAATTTGTACAAACAGCAAACAGACCATGTCTATTAAGTTTCTAAATGTAGGCTCACATGTGGTTCTTTGTTGCACAAAAATAACTTACACAAATACTAACCAAAATCCAGGGAAATAATGGCATCACCAGGTGTTGGTGCCAGCTGAGCAAGTTCTTCTGGTTCTTCCTTTAGCTTAGTAAACAAGAAGTCACTCTTCTCTGTCTCAGGGATGCCGCTGTCATAGGCAGTGTTCATTGTTAGCAGGTGAGGCTTGAAGAGTGATTCTGTTTGGTCCATGGAGAATACAACATCGTTCTTCTCAATTTCACTAATGAGAGAACAGGTTTTAGGTATTTTGTACCATAAAGATGCAAGATGTGGATAAAGCAGTTAGTACAAACTCTCGGAAGCTGGGGCTATAGGAACATTTTGGCCTCTCGGTTGCATGCCAGGCTCTCGACAGGCGAGGCACAGTTCCAGCGTTGCTGAGCACCACCATTTCAGATGACGCAGAGAGTGTGGTCAGGACTTCTGTGGGAATACTCAGGGCTTTGTTGCTCTGCTTTTTAAAGGGATGTAGTCGAGGCTGTAATGACCCAGACTATCACTCAAATAAGTATTTCCTATTTTGACCCCAACTAGGACTGAAAAACCTTGAGTTTTGCCAAATGAAGGCAAAACTTCTGATTGGTCCTGATTTTTAAGCCTGTAAACAGCTTCTCCTAGCAACATACGATACAGTTACTACTTAGTTTTATCTCTGGGTCACAGCATTAGAAAAACAAAACACATTATCAGTTGTGTTACACAATAAAATCTTTGCTGCAGACCTTATACTCTGTTCTATGAGCACAGCAGCTGCTCTGCAAAGGAGAAAACCTGTGGTGTATTTCAACAGCACGTATGGGAACAGGCATGCCACATTTTTCATCGATGTCTAACATCAGTAAACAAGACTGAACAAACATGACTAAACTGATTTTGGAACAACAGTGTTGAATAAATAGACCCTTGAAAAGCTCCTCCAAATATTGCGTTTCTCCAGCACGTGAATGCGCACGTGTTCTGGCGCGTCCCCTGAACCCACCTCAGCACGTAGTTGACGCAGACGATGCACTGGGGCTGCAGGTTTCGGGTATTGTAAATCACTGTCCCCTGGGTCTCCAGCCATACGTATCCCCCATGCTTGGCAAGCATACGGTACTGGCCCGTCACTACTTGACCTTTTGTACACACTGAGAAAAGGGGGCAGAGACATAAATAATGCATCAGGACAGGAGCACACAACATGTAACACTTGTTTTAAATACACCCGCTTCTGAGTTTTCGTTATGCAGAAGTGCAATAAGGCGTTTGTGGACAACGATGTGCTTAACTTTGGGGAAATTCAGCCATTTTAAACATGAAAGGGACTGTTCTTTTGAGGCTTCTACTCAAGATTGAAAATTGGAACTCTGGCATTTGAGTCCTTGAGATGGTCTGAATCTTCAGATCAGAATGTGGAATTTAAAAAATTTAATATAATATCTCTACTCCCAAAATAATGCCTACTGACTGCATGTTTCTTGAGTCCCTGTTGTAGAAGTGTCTCAATTTGGGCTCCCAAACTGATCTGTAGAAAAGCAAAATTATTGAGGAAACTAGTTTCCTTATTTAGGTAATCAATAAATATAAAACCCAGGTGATTTAAAAAGTTATATTCACAAAGATTTTTTTAAAAGTTAAGATCTCATGGTAGTAATATCACCCTAAAAAGCCATCAGAATTAAGAATAGTAAACAGGACTGCTTTCTCTAGACAAAAAAAGAGCTGAATACTATATTTCTCCCTCTGGTTGAACTGTGTTTTCCTCTGCAAAAGCTTGGAATTAGCAACCTAGAAGAAACCAAGACCCATGTGACCAAATCAAATAATGTTTATTTAACTCTGTTTTTTTGAACAATCCTGTGTTTCTCAAAAAATAAACTTACAATAGTACAACTTGGGTTTAAAGCTTCTAAATGTTTGAAGGGTAAAATCTGTGGCCCTGCTACCCCTAAAATTTTGCAATATTTGCAGAGAATGAGTTTTCAGTGTGGAGCTTTGGACTTCTGAGATGTAAGGTTTTATGGTGTCCTGTCGTAATTCAGTGCTGTCAGTGAAGGAAAAATATTGTTGATCAATGGCAAAAAAATTAGTGCTGGAGTAGACAAGCAGTACTTGCACTAATAGGAGCTTGTACTTGTAAGCAGACATAGTCACACTGAATAGCAGCAGAAGTGGGAACTGGCCGAACTAAACCTTTGACCACATACTGGCAACCTTTCCTTTTAAACGGCTTTTACATCCAGAAGAAGTATGCCATCAAACTAATGTCCAAGAAATAATGCAGTTTGACTCAGGAGAACTGAAAAATTGATACCGTGGTTTTTTTACAGAAAAAATTCCTTGTGTACGTGGCCATTAAGAGAAGCTATTTATTGTCAGCTTCTCCTACATCGCCACCATACAAATGTACAAATCCAGGCCTGTGAAATACAACAACTGTTTTGCAGATAATTGTTGCTGTGTTTATCCTTCTATTTCTGAAGTTTGTTTGTTTTCTTCCTAGGAGTATTTAATCATCCTTCATTTAATTTATTTAGACAAAGTAGAACATTACTTTCATTGATTAAATACTTCTGGTGGAACAAAATCAAAAGGCTTTCATTTCAAAGTGTTTTAGTGACTGGACTGTTCTGCTCTGCTTGTGAAATATAATTACACTGCTTCCTAATCATCAGCTCATCAATAAGAGTCACAGTGTAGGCGCCTGTTACATTACAAAGAAGCTTTTTACTGCTTTAATCTTTTTTATTATTATTATTCAAAGCATGTCATGTTCTGATATAATAAAGTACAGCAGAATCCCTCCATGGGGTAATCTCATAAATTACTAATACACTTGTAACTGCTGACTTTGTTATCAATGCTACATTTAAGGTTCTGCCTTCAGAGTGAAACTCTCACTTCTCTCTCTATTTTTTTTTACTTTTTATAAAGTATACATTACCTGTATCTGTACAGAACTAGTTACATGTCAAAGAAACATGCTTCAATTATACTCCTTATCTTTGTGTGGAGAGAGGGGGAAGGCAGGGACGAATTTTATAGAACACAAAACCATGATTTCTTGGAAGGCTTGCTGAACTTCTGATAACTGGTGGGCACTGTCAGAATTGATGACTGCATTATTGCAAGGAGATATACTCTATACATAACATATTTCTAATAAAAATTATTGTTCAGTACATGCAAGTCTGCTGAACATGAATTTTGAGGTGGCTATTTCCACATAAAAAAGGATGTGGCCAGGGAAAATGACTAAGTTCTGTATAGTCACATGCTTGGAAGAACAAGTAATGTCTGTACAAGCTCTATACCTGCTTGGTTACCCTACATTACACAGCATCTCAATGGCACATATAATGGAATCCAGGCATTTCCTATTTAAAGGGCTTACATGTGTTTTGTCAAGTCACAGCTTGCTGTCACTTTGTCTTTGTGGTTGTTCTCTGACTTGGTAAGAAGCTGATGGTCCCAGAAGACACAAGAACTATTTATCTTAGAAAATCTAAAGGGGTCAAATTTGCTGGCCATTTAAACTGATGGTCCTGTTGTGGGAAATCACATTTATCACAGCAATAGACTTTGGTCCTGTGCTTCCAACAGTAAAAAGATAATCTATGCTGACCCAGTGCTAACATAAATCCTATGGAACAGTTTGATCCTAAACATTTATAACCTGTGCAATGCCTCAAGGACTTTTGCTGGTGTAACACCATCCCTCTTAGACTTACTTTTGCCCTCATTTTGCTTCTTGATCAGACCTTGTACCCTGCAGCAAGTTTGTAGGACATGGCCCTTTTCAGTGGGCACAAATGGCATCTGGACGCACACCCTGCACTACGTGAGGGTAATTGAATTGCTGGAGTGAGGAGCAACATCTGTTAGTGCCTGGTCACAGTGGGTACTAGAAACTCTCCAGAAATCTTTACATGGACAAGTAACTCAGTACTCCCACTTCTAGATGGGATAACTAGATGGGGATAACCAACAAGGGCTTGCTCACCCTCCCTTTCCCATTACCAAATGGATTGCCAGCTCCCATTTTATTCCCTCCCTGTTAGTGTCCCATTCTTAGAAATGCAACTCAGTGATTCAAAAGCACCAGTGCAGCACATCCTCTGATTTCACAGGATGACTTTCAATAGCCCAGAACAGGATATTAACATCTTATGTATAAATATCACTTATTACTTTTACTGGTAAAAACACTATCATATTACCTAAGAAACAAATTTAAAAATTACATTCTCAGAAAACTCTCACTGAGTATGGGCCGATCTAATTTTTTGCTTTTAAGCAACTTTGGAAACAGGATGATTCACATCAACAGTGTTTTTACAGCACACAACTTTCATCACTGCCAAACACTTTTTTAAGAAACATTTCAACTTAAAACTGTCCTGTATCTTTGCAATTGGAGCTAACCCCTTAAGGTCAGACAGCTATTCTTTGCTGCGACTTTTCTCTGGGAAGTACAGAAATACTTTCTGTAAGTCTATTCGGTGGCTAATTCCCTATAGATGTGACCTATGTCATAGGCATTTTCCTGAGGACAGAGGCCGTCATCACAGCAACTAGAGGGTGTGTGGGATTTGTTTTTTGATCTTGTAGGTTCCAGTCTAGCTGCTTTGCTTTGTTTCTCTTAAAAGAGCATCTGCAGAGGTTTTAGTGATGTGCTGCTTAGAACTCTCCAATAAACTGGTTCGGGGGCCATAACAGCCAAGGGTGGGAAATGTCATTTATACATTAGTGCACTCCCTTGTCTCCAGCCAAAGTACTAACTCTTAAGGACAGAGACTGGAGATTTAAATCCCGTTATTTTAAGACACCTGATGTGAAAGAGATGTAACTGTGTGACCTGCTGAAGAGAAGGATCTTGGATCTGCTCTCTGCTCCCAGAATAAATCAGATACTTTACTTTAAGAACAGCTAAAATTGGCAGTTCCCATAGGCATAACAGTAATAAGAAGCAGCTGTTCCTGGCAGTAGGTATTATTTGTATAATGAATATCCCTTTAAGAAAATCTCCTGGCACATCAACTTTGGATGGGGAAGATAGTTGTTATTAGGTAGCGAAAGAAAGACATTCAAAAAACCACTGCAATAAGCTCTTCCTATTTCCCTTTAGCTCTGTCTGCTGAGTCCAACAACGCATGAGGGAGATAATCACAGACTGACTTGGGATCTCTAAAGGACCTTAGAGGTCATCTAGTTCCAGCCCCTGCCATAGGCAGGGACACATTTCACTAGACCAGGGTGTTCTGAGCCCCATCCAACCTGGCCTGGAGCTCTTCCAGGAATGGGGCAACCACGGCCTCTCTGGGCAATCTGTTCCAGTGCCTCACCACCCTGATACTTAAGACTTTATTCCTATTATCTCATGTAAACCCACCCTCTGTCAGTTTGAAGCCATTCCTCCTTGTCCTGTCACTACATGCTTTTGTAAGTAGTCCCTCTCCATTTTTCCTGCAGGCTCCCTTCAGGTACTGGAAGGCCACATTTAGGTCACCCCAATACCTTCTCTTTTCTTTTCGAACAATCCCAATTCTCTTGGCCACCAGGAAATGCCCTTCTCACCAGGCTAGAACTGCCTAACTCAGCTTTTCAAATTTTCAGCTGGACCTTGCACTGTACCTTAGAGAGACAGGGATTCTCCTCTCTACCATCCAAGCTTAGTTTTAACTATGGCAAAACCCAGACCCTCTGGAAGGACCAGCAGCAGATTGCAGCTAGACAAGCACAATAACCTGGTGTAAATACTGCTCTTGGAGAGTATCTGCACACAAAATGCACTTGTATATTCAACTATGTATTGAGGTATCCACAATTTATGCTTTACACGCAAACGACAAAGAAAAATAAGAATGTGACTTACAGTTCTGATGACTCTTGGTCATACTCTCTGAGTCCAAGGCATGGTAGAACTCATATGCTGAACGACCCAGCAGCTCCTCTGGATGGTATCCAATCAGCTCTGTTATTCTTGTTCAAGAAAAAAAACCAAGTATTTAAAATTCAGGTCACTGTAGCCTTATGCTTACATGTGCAGGGCAGCTATTGGCTCAAGTCCTTAAACAAACAGAAATAAAAAAGCAAAATGGGAAATTCTAAGCTTCCAAACACATGAGGAGATATAGAGGACTTCTGATCACATTCTGAAATATCTCCATGTTCAGAATAAACTGCCATGTCCTACTACTTAGGAATAAAAATTCCTGAGGATGTCAGTGTGTACACTGCAAATTTTCCTATGCCCATTGCATGCTATCTCTAATAGAAGGTATCAACTTTTGTTACTGACAAACATGCAGAAACTCCCAACAACCACCATTCAAAATCAAATACATGTGAGAGGGGTAGTGGTTGGTGCCACCAGGTTTAAAAGTACGTGTGCATTTTAAAAAACATGCACAAAAGGGTTACATCACTGCTTTGGGCACTGCATTTATTAAAATAAAAGTACTGAGTGAGAAATTATGGGCAGTTAAAAGGAAAAAAAATGCTCATCTACTTAGTCTTTCCTCAATCATTTGAAAACTTTGGCATATGGATTAGGTTACTTGGGTGACTAATCCACAAACTAAGTAGGATTTTACACAAAGAAAGCTACGATCTCAAAAACTAGACCTTTTTTTCAGTCTTTTTGAGGCAAGACAGGATTTCTCACAAGTTCCTGAATCAATGAAAATAGGTCATCAAACTGTGCAGATGATTTTCTCTAATGAGGGGGTGGAAGAAAAATGCCCTATTTCAGTTGGAAATACCATCACACACAGCTTTACAGGAAACATGGTAAGTTAAAAAAAGTACATAAAAACTTAATTCAAAAGCAAAGTTATCTTCTGGTTTACAAGACAGTGACACTTGGATGCATCTTCCTACCTCTGAAATTCTTATAATAACCTGTAACCCAGAGAAGAGCAGCAGAAAGGACACAAACCGACTGTGAAGCTGTCATAAACCTTTAAAAGCTGGGAGCTTTGCAAGGAATGGTCACATCTTGCAGCACCTCACAGCTGTCAGTGGTAGTACCCAGGTTTTATGCCACTAACTCACTCAGAATGGCTTTATCTGCCACCACCACATTTGATTTGCGGTGTTGCTCTTTAAAGAGACATCCTCAGGTTTGTGTACTCCCTGGAAGGGCAGCTTTGGCCCAGCCCTCTAGACACAAGCATGTCTTTACAAGACAGACATGTAAATACTGTAAAACAAACAGAGCAAGAGCATGGCATTCATCTCCTGTATCCCCCTCCAGCAAGGAAGACATATAAGATGAGACTATTTTGTGTATGGCTTGAACGCCAAGATATTGAGTCAGCTTTTCCCTGCCTCCACCTCCACAGAACTCTATAGCTCATAGCCCCAGGACACCTTGGTTTTGTCACTCTGAAAACTATTATCTGTCCTGATTTCCATGGAACAAACCTGGGTTTATAATACTTTAGTTGAGCAAAAGCTCAACTGTATTGGGTTCCCCTCAAAAACTTACTCTTCTGTTTATGTCTCCAGTTTTATTTACATTTAAAATTAGACCAACAAAATGGAAATGTTTGAATCCAGGTTTCAAAGAGTTTTTTTTTACTCTCTTCACTGACAAGCTTCTGAGCTTTTAAATTGCATCCCACTCAAATCTAACTTTTTTCCTGAAACCACAATTGTTTTTTCTTTCTTACTGAAAAGTACTTCTCATAATGAATTGTTCACCAAAGCTGAATCATCAGGAGAAAACAACAAATGCTGAAGGAACCCTAATAAAATTAAGGCTCACAAAATACAGTTGCTGCTTGCCTTTACACAGCCATCTGGGACACACTGGTGTAAGTGACAAGAGGCTTTTGCGAGGACCAGTGTAAATACATGGTCTTTAAAATCAGAAACTATGGCCTTTGGCTATAACATGGCACAATACCATAAAGCCATTCCAGTTAGTTTGGAGCTCATCACAAAGGGAGGGATTTTAAAATTCAAGAAGTTGAGTATTTACTCTTAATCCAGTCATTGGGAGTTGAGAGCCAAGCGGGGGTTGAGCAGGGAGAAGGAAAACAAAATGAAGATAATGGGGAAAAACAGAAGCACCATGTACCCAGCAGCACCAGTGCAAATCCAAACCCACGTTATGGAAGTCAACAGTGGAACTGAGAGAGCAAACAAAAAATACATGTTACAACAGGCTGAGGGACTCTTCTCACATGGGAATTGTAATCTCTATGCAAAATTTATGTATTCCAGTCCTGTAATTCCCCTTCTCAAACTGCTCCTTGCTGTTCATAATGAGCACCCTCACTATAAAATTACTCTTCTTGTCATTCTATGGCACAGAATGACTTGTGGTGCAATCCTGCTGTGACAATGTCAAATCTAATTAGATCTGATGTAATCTTGGATGAATGTTAGCAAGTGGTGGGCTGGTAGTATCTTTTTACTACGAGCAACTACATATTACATGAAAAGATAAAAGTAAGATATCAAAAAATTACCCACAAACTCCACAACACTGGCTAAGTTCTAAACCCATGTCTGGTAACAGTGAAATACTAATGAAAAGTAACTGTTTTAAAATGGTTACTTAAAATAATAATAAATGGCTAAAAAGCCCCTATGCTCTTATTGACTGACCTCTTCATCTGTTAAGACTATTCAGATTCATTCCACGCCTCTTAGAAGACTCTTCAGATTGACATGAATTTTTTTTTTTAATTGTAGAATGTTCCATTTTCCCACTCACAAAACCCCCTTAAAACTGGCTGACAGTGTTTCCTAAAAACATTTTTAAATACCACTATTTTATAGAAAAAACTCTCTCTCCCCTACAGTTATCTCTATTCGTTCTGAGTACATACATTGGCAGTTCACACCCTCCTTTATTCCTCCCATGGTGCTGCTGACCCTGAAAGGCTTAAAAAAAATCTTGTAGACTGCAGGCTGTGCAGGGCTGGAAATCAGGTTAGTGTATTTCATGCCACATTATGCACCAGGGTTGAAGTGGACAGCTATCCCTATACCCATCACACCCATCCTGTGGCTCTCCCAAGATGTTCATGGAAGAAGACAGGGCAAAGCCAAGAGCCTGCCCAGCCCCTGGGCCAGGGGGCAGTGAGTGTTCTAGCATAGATCCTTGTACTGATCTTACCTGAGCATTACTTTGAGGTTGCCAGTGAGGTGCACCCTCTAAACTCTGTGTGCTCTCCACAGGAGCCCCTTAGCAACACAAAATGCCAAGTGAACACACAGAGGACTAAATGCAAAGGAAAAGGCATCCTATGGAGCTCTGAGAAAGAGTAGAGAGCTAAGAAAGTCAGGAATATGTCTACGTCCTATAATACCAAAGGATCATTTACAAAACTGAGTGCAGGCACAAGACTTCTACTTTTGTTTAGACACCAGACAGAAAATTGCTCTTTGTGCAAGCTGTGGAATGACAGAATTAGAAAACAAACTGTATGGTGGTTTTGGAGGGCATTCCTGTCATGACAGGCTTTGTGTTTCCTTTGCATCTGAAGAATACTAATTAGTAAGATAATAATAATTTTTTTTTTGTTGAAGATGACAGGTGGGCTGTGAGGCTGTTTATTTTCCTGTTACCAACATATTTCTGAGAACACAAATTCCTTTGGGGGAAACTTAATTTTTGCCGGACTGGCATTTAAGTTTTCTGAGCTAAACTGGTCATCATGATGTACAGAGGTCAAAATCTCAGAAAACACAGTGAAGAGGTGGGCAGTAGTCGATCTGTCCCAACTGCCACCACTCAAGTGTGTTTTGAGCACTATTTCAATTTCCCTTAAATATACAATATATATAAGTATCTTAATATTGAATTTTTGGGACACGGAAAAAAGGCAAATTTTGTGCTTAGGGTATGCAATTAAGAAACAAGCAATCTGAATCCTATTTCTAGGTTTGTACAACTTTGCCCTATTTTATCTCTTTAAGACACGGCAAAGCAATCAAAACCCACTGCTTCGAGGCTGCATTTCCTACAAGATGAGTTAGTTCAAGTATTTTGTTTTTCTTAAAAATGTGCTTTTCTGTCCCTTTATAGGAGCACAAAGCTTTTTATTGTATACCATTTCTTGAGTTAAAATAGTATGGTAAGAACCAACAGAACTGAGAAGTCAGGCTCTGTGAAAGACTGCTCTAATGTTTACTGCTTATAAAAAATAGCCGGGTGTATATTCACCGGGCCCTGTGCAGACTCTGTGTGTGTCAGGGTGTGGATCTCTTAACAAAGTCTTTCTGTATTCAAACTGTTACCAAGTTATTGAAGTTAAATTGGTCTTGAGGGGAACAAACAAAACAAAGTTATACTTAAAGCAGAATGAGTTAAAAAAAAATAAAAGGAAAGGAAAAAATAATGAAGCCGAACACAGACACTATGCCTGGGGTAAAGCACTCAGCCTGCTGGAGCAGGCAGTGGGGCAGTCTTGCCAACTAACCATCTCCTCTCAAAAATATTCATGGCTGCTTCTACTCTAACCCTGGCCAGTGAAAAAAAAACCCAAACCAAAATGCAAAATCCTGGGACCCCTGGCCACTACTGAGCAGAATGGATGGCCTGGTCAGGTGTATCTGTCCTGCAAGGCAAAAAAACTACACATGTACATGAAAATCTTCACCAGGACTGTCACTCCCACTTGTTTTGTCTACCTAAATGGAGGTTTTGTTATTAACAAAAGAAGTAGGTCACGTTTTACTCTTAAATATGATATATACCAAAAGTCAGTTTTGTCAAATGTGGATCTTTGGCTTCAGATATCACCACTTCACCCGTCTCCATACTGCATTTTCTCCTGAGCAGGAATGAAAGGGGAAGCATTCAAATGCTTCCCTGTGTTCTCATTTAGCTTAAAAACATCCCCCACGTATAGGTCAAATAGCATATTGACTTAAATCCTTATCCAAAGTCCTGTGTCTGCATATTTCTTATTTACTGGAACATAACTGGTAACACAATAAAACTCAGTTTCGTCTCAGTTAGGCAGAGCCTGGATCCCACATGAATACTCATATGGGAAATCTAACTGGGATCAACACTATGGCATTGCATCTTCCTGCACCATCCTATTCTGAATCACCACATATCCTCCGCTGCTCCTTTTGTCTTCTTAAACTCTACCATTAAAATGTCCCAGTCAAGAAGAAGAAGAAAAGGGTATATAACTAATTGGGTTTCTAGGAATCAGGGACATACAATCTCCCACAGCAAGCCATACCTTCAAAGTAAGTGCTGATGCCACCAAGGTAACAAAATTGCTTTTGTACAAAGACATGCCTTTTCTTCTGACTAAAACACCCTCACTGGCAGTCCTTCCTGACACAAAAGCATTGTGCAACTAAACTAAACCCTCACTTGGATTATTAAATTGTACTACTGATCAGCACTTCTGCATTACAGCTAAAATAATCCTTCCTGTAAACCACTTAGCCAAGATAAGTGGAGCAAGGGAACAGTTTTAAATCACTCTCCAGGAATGGCTGAAGCAGGCATTTAAGAGAACAACCCTTATTTATTATTCATATCCACAAACCTTTCTCTACAGGCTCATCACCTTGTAAAAACTGTTTTAAGAATACAAACATATCCCACCTAACCATGGGCAAGTCATAGGCCCACATACATAATTTATTTTTGGAAGGCAAATTATATGGGCCACTGTCGCAGATGTTTGAAATGATGGTCAGCCTTGCCTGCTTCATATTACATCTACCCTATACCCTCCTAAGGAAAAGACAACTCGTTTTTGTCACAAAATGCTGTGAGATAGCCAGCCTGTATTTTGCATGTTGTTTTGTGACAGACAGAGACTATGAGCTTTCCTAAGGAAATTATACTCAGAAATCTGAGAGTTTCTTTGACTGAGTGCTTTGAAAATAAAAACTTAATGCTTCCTGGAAGCAGACCTGTCCACACCAGATGAACTGCAAGGAGGATACCAGGACCACTGCAGGTAGAGGAGGCACAGTGCCCTCAATGATACCAGCCCTGAACTGGAAAGACACTGTCCCTTATGGAGCAATGAGCTGTGTCAGCTCTGCTGCAGAAAGGACAGGGTACGTAGAAACGAGTTCAGGCATCTGACTGGCACATGCTGCCTTCCCTCCTCCGTGCCCCAGCCTGGATTTACATTCTTGGCATAAGCTGCTCCTTCAATGCAGTTTGTCTAGCAGCACTGAATTTGATAAGAACAGCTGAGTGTTTTGCATTTTTATGCGTCTAGTGATGGGTCGCCTGCTGGAGAGAAATCGACACCCCTCTGGGAGGGAAGCAGGGGCCAGGCGGATCTGCTGCGAAGAACCTGAAAGGTTTGTGGGGTCTCCTTCTCTGCCCTGGCTATCTTTTTGCAGCTTTACCAAAATATGAATAACACAGGAACGCAACATCTAACCAAAACTATCTAGTAAAAGATGTGCTACTTTGTAGTCTGGTTTTAGAGAAAAAAATCTCTAAAATCCCTACAAGTTCAACCCTCAGAGGAAGCTGTTGTCTTTCACTGCCATGTGAAACATTTTCCCTGTAAATCAAACGCCCACTATTTAAGACAAGACATAATATATCATTATTTTTAAAGTAAGTATGTGTATCTTTAATGGGATAGCATCAGTCCCTCTAATTCTCATTTATAATGGCTTATGCATAAAGTCTTGCAGAGACATGTGAATGCTGCAATAAAGCAAAATCCTCTGCTACTCTCCTGTAGCCTGCCACTGAATGGCCCCAGTAATTCAAAGCGCATTGCTCTTAATAATGAGTCACTACCATACTGTTGCTTCTCCCTCCAGCAGCAAAATCCTATTGATATCTCAATATTTTCATGCTGAAAATATTAACAAATGAAAAAAGTGATTGTGATTACAGCAGAGACCATTTCTAGTTACTCGCTGCTCAGTTCTCAGAGAGGTCAGGAGGTCAGTCACAAGTTTCACACTTGCGATTTTGCTTTCATCCACAGCTGCTAACACTGCAAGTTTATATGGCTGCTTCATCACATTGTTTAAAAAAATAATCTTACTTAGCAAAGTTAAAAAAAACCCCCAAACTTTCAAGGTTGAAAAAGTCAACAAAGATGTTGATCCTGTGAGTTTCCACATACGTTTCAAGCATGTGTATAATTTCACTGATAAGCCTCAGAGGTTGCTAACATCTTTGAATTTCAGGAGACCAATTTCTTTAGGCAGAAAAGTTCATCTTAAACTCAGGAATGACCTTATAAACCTAAAAAAAAAAAAACCCAAAAAACAAAAAAAACACACCCCAAATTCACAGCAGTAAAGACAGGACTTTCTGGGCAAATGAAGGACAGGAAGAAAATTCATGGGAAGGGATCTCTGGCTCACTCGCATGCACAGAAGATGGTTATCACAGTACATACACAGGGAGAAGAGGGCACATGAAATGACTTGGAAATCCTAGGACAAGTCAGGCAGGTGGAGACTAGAGTGATCTCCCTTTTTTCCACTCAAGAGTGAATTGTGGAGAGCAGAGGACAAGCCCCTTGCTTGATCCAAGGTCCTTCCCTCCCTTTCATTTCATCACTAAAAGGTGCAGGGAGATAACCAATAAAGGCTGTTTGCTTTTCATTGAGCAAGAGCCTGCAACTCCATTTCAGAGCAGCAGGTACTCTGGATGCCTTGGCAATTCTTGGTTAATGTAGAGCATAAGTACTTGCCAGCTAACTGACAACAGCATCCTGGGCCAAACCAACCGTAAAACAGTCCTTGACTAAGGTCCGTACGGTGTGCCATGGGACACGCTCTCTAAAACACAGGAACAGGAACCCTGTACACCCTTCAGTTTGTTAAACCCCACAAAGCTGACATTTGCAGCTTCAAGTTGCCTCATCTTCTGCCAGTTAAACTTAATTCCGCACTTGGCAGGACAAGGAAGTACAGCAGGAATACAGTTTCACCCAAATTGAAATTTCTGAGGTGGATTAAGTGAGCCACTAAATAGCCATTTTGGTAACAGGCTGAATTTTCTTCTGGACCCTGTTTACCAGGTCCACCAAGACATTTGGAAAAGCTGCTTGTTTTGTTCAAGAAGATAAAAACACCTCTGGAAAGGAAGAACCAGTGGAGCATACCTGTCATCACAGTAGGTGAACTTCATGTCCATGCTATGGCGACTCAGGAAGGTCTTGCTGTCCAGGGGGATATCAATGTTTGAAGGGTGCTGAATAGGCTCGCACATTATTATAAGGCAGGTGAGAAGAGGCTCCTTATACCCACACAGAGTGTGAGGAGGGCAAGTGTTATACACTTTAACTTGTCCGGTGCAGTGCAAAACCTGACATAAAAAGAAACAAACTTAGGATGTATTTTCTCTCCACATCAAAATGACTATTAAAATCAAACCCACTTAATTTGGCTCAAATATTGTACCTTCCATGTGGCAGACTTGAGGTTAACAGTTCTGCCTCTGTTGGTAACAGTGCATTTCATCCTCATAAAGAAGTCACGCTCAGTTGACATCTCTTTGTTTTTCTTTCCAAAGCCTGGACCTGTATAAGGAAAAGGAAAATTAATTTTCTCATTTTCCTTCTTGATTTCTTCTACTTATAAGCATGAAGGATTCAACAGAAATAACAAACTAATTCTCAGATAATTTACCTGCATCAAAGATGCACTGATCATTGCAGAGCAGTTTGTAGAGCTCAGACCTAAAACTTTAAGTAGAACTTGAATAGGACTTTGTGCATTTTAAACCTATGTTTTAGCTTGCAGCACATGAATCTTTCCACAGCATTACAACTGAAAACATTATACCTGTCTAAACTTGATGAAATGAAAATACTAAACAAACAGCTCCTTTGTTCTACCATATTTAAGCAATTTTTGGAAAACAAAACGAATCTGCAAAACACTGAATAACAGTTAATGATTGCTGTAGGAATGAAAATTCCTTTTACCATGATGAACAGATCTCTACTGCCTCTACTGCTAGCCATTTATTTCTTTTGGTTATTTCAAAAACAAACAGGGACTTTTGTATTTTCATTATTACCATTTTTCAGACTCAGATTCTCTCGAATTTCTTCATGGTCACATGGATGAGTGAAGTCAAAAATGCTGTGTCCAGTGAGTTCCACCTGTGTGGAAATAAGAGCTACACATAGCCAAATCAAAGCTGAAAGTATTTATCTGGTTTTAAATACAATTAAAACGAAACTGGTCCCAGAACCAAGTGCACCGACAGGATGCTCACAGACACAAATCCCACAGCCCTCCCTTTGTTTATCCTATGCATAACTCCTCGTTTTCTCCCCAGAACGATTCTCTTATCTTTGAATTTGCACAGTGCAGTTAACAGTCAACACCCCTTGTTATTTTCAACACAGGAGAAAACTCCCAATTCACAAAGCAGAAAAGGGGGGACCCAAAAGAGCACCTCTATCCCCTCTGTCCCATAGTCCAAGGCACAAGTAGAATAAATGCCTTCTCATCTACCCAGTAAGATCTAGGAAGGCAACTTTGCAGTCACCAAAGACACTACAACTTGATAGGAAAGGAAAGGGAACCTGCACCCTGTGGTGTCTGCTGTGCTCGGTACCTGCCTGAGAAATAAGAGATTTTATTTCCAGTCTTTTTTGCAGTGACACACAGCTGGGTTTTCTGCATTTAAACGAAAGAGTTGTTTCTATGAACAGTATTACAAAGAAGAAAGCGTAAGGGAACAAGTTACCTGGGTAAGACCCATGTATTTGTTGACATTCTCTGACAAAAAGATCATGTCTCCATCCTGTGTCACCACGGCAATAAATCCCTCCAAAGCTTTCAGGTACAAGTTGTCCATCTGCTGATCTGCCTCTAGTTCATTCTCATTATCAGCACATACTGAGAAAAAAAAGAATTTAAAGCCTTCAGCATGCCATCCAGCCTTTTTCAATGCAAGCACATCCAATTACAAGGCGAGATAATTTTTTTCTGCTGTTAAAATTTCCTTTCAACATACCTCTTCTGGTGGGGTCTTCTGAACAGCATATGAAAAGGATGCTCTTACCACTAGAAAGGCAGGAGATACTTTTCTAAATATTTTGGCAAATGCAAGACCCTTTCTTCACCTTTAGCATGTTTCTGCAAGACATATTTTCAGTCACTAACACCTGCAGATGCAAATGACTGAAGTGTATCCCGTTCTCTTGGTCACTTGCAGCATTTGTACCTCCTAACAGGCAAACAAGGTACAGGGCAAGCCTTACAGAAGGTACATAAATCTGTGCATCCCTAACAAACACCTAACAGGACTCCTCCATCAGGTCAGGCTTTCTAAGAAGTTCAAATACAGCTCCTACAAAACATGCCTAAAGAGACCTGTTCACTCTGTTGACACTGCTTAGGATAGAAAAAGTAGAAAACTGCTCCCTTAAAGTCATTCTGGGTGAATCTCTTTGTCATCATAAGTCTCAGTATTCCTTGGAAAACCACAGATCCATCTCACTGATACCTGCTTTTTCATCTGCAGACCTCAGAACTTCCTATGCTCTACTCCACTAAAGTCTGACAAGCTTCATCACCCACCGACACTTCCCCTGTCCTGCAAGGAGAGCCTCAGACTCTGCTTATGTCCTACATGTTTGCCTATGCAGATTCATGAACCCAGTGCACCTTACTAATTTCTGGGAAAGACATGCCACTGTTCAGCTGAAAGCTAAGGCTGTGCCAGAATGTTTATTACAGATATATATAATTTTTTTTTTTTTTTTTTGGTTATACATTTTCCTGGTACCTTTTGGCTGCAATGTAGCGACAGTCAATGGCACCATGATGCCCTTGTTGTGTGTGCTCCACACAGCCCATCTCCTGCCACGAGAGTCAGCACATGGCAAAACTGTAGGCAGGGTGGGAGGGGACAGGCACTGCTCCTCCTGATGCTAGTCACACAAATGCCCATTTCCCTTCTAGGCTTTTAAGCATGTCTCAGCCCATGAATAAGACGCTGTCAGGGAATGACATGCAAACAGCTAGTATCAAAAAATTTCTGTATAGGAGCTGGCCCATTAATTTCTGGATATGTTTTATGTGAAACTTCTGGAATTTTTTTTTTTTTTACAAAACCACTTACAGAAATTGTGTACCTCAGACATGCTGTGGTGAGCTTATCTTTACAGTTTTGTCAGCTAGCCTGCACATTTGTGATCTGTCATTGCAAATATCATGGTAAAGCTCTGATTTGGAAGGGGAAAAGCAAAAAAAAAAAGAAAAAAACCACCACCATATTATCTCAGAATAAAGAATAACCAACTCCAAGATACAGGGCCATGGGTAAGTCCCATCTAGATCAAAGGTGCCCTAGATCCCATTGCAGCAAGGATGATGAGAGAAGAGATTCTAAAGCAATTCTGCTCTCTGTACTCCTTCCTGGTGGCACAAGAGTGCTCCAGGCTGGGCCCACCACCAATTTTCCTGTCCAGAGGCTCCAATCATAACTGCATCAGCCTTACTTGCAAGAACAATGGGACACGAACAAATTTCTTGGAGAAGCTGCTCTTCTTTGACAGTTTAATGTTTCAATTTCAGCTCACAGTTTGTTCTGTAGTACAGATACTGTTAGCACTTGAGAAATTAATTTTTTGTTCTTTTCCTCAATGAAACAGCACATTGATCATATTCCTTCATGTTTCTTGTTGAAATACTCATTTTGCAAAAAGTCTAGAAGCAGGAATAGGGAATCGCTTTGTAAAACATTATATGGTTTGCGTTTGTTGCTTTTTTGAATAGGCAAGAAGCTGAGCTAAACTAACGCAGTGTTTACTTTGAAGCACTAATGAGTGATGATTAAAGGATAAGTTTGATCTATACAGCTCCTGGAACTGCATCTGCTAGTGCCTGAGGATGGACTGCAAGCGAACCAACAGGGATAAGCATTTGCAGTGCAGAGCCCAGCAAGCACTGCTTGCAACAGGTAAGTGGTGATGATGCTGGCTGCTGCTGCTGCATCCTCAACATCCCTCCCTGGCAGCAGCCCATCAAACATCATGCAAACAAGGGAAGAAATGGACTCAGCCCCAGGGCTATGGAGAACACTTGGCTTATCACCCTTTGCCCCTCAACAAGACTGGTAGCAGGGAAGAGAGGATGCTCTCTGGGGATGGCCAGCACAGGCTGGGAATTTTTCATTTCATGTCCCTGCACTGCAATTCTGGCTACCCATGCAGAGGCCAGTTCCTCCTCAGTACAAAGCAAATGACTTTAGGAAATTACATCAGGACTAGCATTTAAAATCCAGAAAATATACAATAATACATTTGAATAGTATGCACTTTGACTAAAATGACATTTAGGAAAGGAAAAAAAAAAAAAGAAAAAAAAAAAAAAAGAGGTAAGCGACCATCTGCTCCCAAGCTTGTTTCTGCTGCGTAAAGAATGTCAAGGGTCTTTTTTTACTTTTCCGGAAGCAAACAAATGGTTTATTCAGCAGGGATCATGGCTATAGCCCAAGACAATCAGCCAAGTGTGGGTTCAGAGAAAAAATGACTTTTCAGCTCTAACCCCAGACCCTCCTTTCCATTTTTTTTTCCCCAGCTCATTAAGTTTGCATTAACAAAACATGACCATTCAAAGGCAGGAAGGCTATTCAAAGCATTTGTATTCTTAAATGCCTCCAACAGTGAAAGACAAACACTTTACTTGTATTATCAGATGATTAAGTTTGCTTTTCTATGTATATAAATTATATTACTTATACAAACACACACAGAGGACATGGATCACTCACATCAGGGCTGCAGGTTCAAACCCTTGAGGTCCGAACTGAGCACAGCACTTCAAGACATAGTCAGCTTTAAAGCATGTGGTTACAGGGGTTTGTGGGATCAGAGTTCACGGTTTTTATTAAAATCATCTTAGTCCAGCTGGAGGCATCTGTGATGTGGACAGGGAAGAGGAAGAGAAGATCGTCTGTGCTGCTGTGCACCCCGTCTAACCTAACCCAAAAGCACCACCGAGGTGTTTTGCAGACACATGCCAGGCTCCCTGGTAACTCAATAAACCCCACTGCACCCCCTCCTTTCTCCTCATCAGCCCGGCTGCAGCAGGAAAGGGGAGCTGGCAGATACGGGTTTCTTGTAGTACTTAATAGGGCGTGCTCACGTTTCAAAGACAAGGAAACTGCAGGCGCTATCAGGCACATAAAGGTGGGTGCCAAGTACCTCCAGAGCCACTCTGCTGTTCTGGCCCATCTACTCCTTGCCTGGCCTCCAGTAGCCTGCCCAGTGCAGCTCCAACACTGGGGAACACACCTAAGGTGCTCATGCCTCTTTCCAGGTTCTTTGCAAACAAAGCCCCAGAAGGCGTCATCTGTGCTAACCCACTGAAGCAAGACCAGCTACCTGAGGATCCTAAGTCTGCAGCAAGGAAATATGCTGGGCTGCACTGTGGCAGCCCTGGTATGGCCTGGATCAGGTAACTTGGTATAATTATAGTAATATAAATAATAAATAGGAGTCCCTCCTATGCCTGCAGTGTCAGCATTAGAGCACATTCCCTTTCTCCTGTGGAAACCACTAGCTACTAATACACAGAGGATATACACGCTTTAGGAGAGTGATACATCAGAAGCAATTCAGTCATTGCCACTAACAAAAATCTGGTTTGCTTCAGAAAGAATCTATTTTTGCAGATGCAAAACAAATCATGGCTACTACAAGCTCCTCCCTGAAATCCTTATTGTGTTTCACTTTGCTTCAAACTGTCTTCGATAATTTACCTTGGAGCTGAACTGGAGCATTAGCATAAAAAAATTCAGCTTCAGATGGAAAATATTTGAGAAAGCTGGGACCAAATGGAAGTGGGAAGTTAGCATGAGGAGGTGAGAGCAGAACTTCAGCCTTGGGTTTCCAACAGGTCTGAGGTCACTTTATCCAGCGAGCAGCACCTCAAGTAGACTTGCCAAGTTTTTGCAGGTCTTTGGGAAGGGTAACAGTGAGACTCAGTTTATACTGATTTTTAGGGGGTGGGAGGTTTTTCTGTTTGAATTTTTTTTTTTTTTGTTAAATTGAGTTTCAAAATAGCTGCTAGCTAAACTTTGAAATAAGGATGTGTTTCTGGTTTTTTCCCAACAACTTTTTCCACCTCCCCTCAACTAAGGGGAATACCTCAGTTCAGGTACCATGACAGTATAGCAGGGAGACTGGACTGCGAATATGCCAATTTAAATTAACAGCACATTCAGCAGAATGAAGTGCTGCAATATTGTTGCTCAAATTATAGCTACTTGATGGAGCCCAGCCAAGATTGTGTTCATGTGACGCTGGAAAGCCTATATAGGAGGAGAATCCCTGTCTAGGGGAGATTGGGAGATGTTGAAACATGTTTTAAAAGCCTCATAAAACTGCTGCTGTGGCAGTCAGAGCCACAGGAGAATCAGGAACAGAGCAATGGTGTCCCACATCCCAACATTTGATGGGTCATCCACTGCTCACCTTGCCCCAAGGCAGTACTTCTTGAATTCTGATACAGTATTTTTTAGTCCATGTCTCAGTCTGTATTAAATTTTGGTAAGTATTTATTTTGACAAATTTTCTAACCACCAAATAGAATTTATTCATTGACAAGAAACTTTGAACTGTGATGGCAAATGCTTATTGCAGTGTTTATGATAAGCTTTTATGCTAAAAATAACTTTTGTAAACAAGCTTTGATTAATTCTCACTGTCAGGATGTGCACTGTTCCCAAGTTTAAGAACACTTTTTCCGTAGATGCTTGCTCATTTCCTTCAGTCCAACCTCTTGGAACAAGTATGAAGGCTCAAAAATCAGGCTTCTCCTTAAAAGAACTAACTGTGCAGGTATAAACAACCTCCTAGCAAACAGCCTATAACTCCTCTCAACACCTTTGATCTGACTCAAAGGGGTCTTTCTGGTCAGTTCAGAGGCAGACAATGATAAAATATGTTTCTACTGGAGGTCAAATCATCACCTGCACAGAATTTTCCTGGCTTTGTCTCTCATCCTGGTTCCTCTAAGTACCAGTAAGTTGCTTACATGCTGTGCATAACTGATACCAGGCTACAGCTGCCACTCCAGAGGAGGGTTGTAAAACTTGCCTGATGCCAGCAGGTAAAAGTTAGGGAAGATCTAACAGCAGATTCATCCTGCATCAGAGAGAGCAGCTTTGAGACAGACTTGTCTCTTCCTGGTTTCTTCTTTTTCATCAAAGGAAAGCGACTGATTTTTTCCCCCTTTTTTTTCTGTCTTGACTGGGCAGTACATCCTGTTCAAGGGGATATTTTCAATGTGTTCAATAAAGGCTTTCAATTTAGATACACCAAGAAAAAGCTACTCTTAAACTTGAAGCTTCCTGAAGGGCTCTTATCTCCAAGCGCACAAGCAATCTTGGAAAAAGAAAACACTTAAATCAGTGTTGTTTTGATTGCAGAGTTTGTATCTAGCCAAATCATTCAGGTACTGCTCCCAGGAACTTTATTGGAGTCCTGCAGCCATCAGTGTTGAGTGCTGGGAATACAGCAGCCCGTCAGACCAGGCATTGAGTCTCACGGGATCTTTGGGTGCACCTTCCCTGAAAGGGGACATCACTTCAACCAGCTGAAGCACTCAGCACCTGACTCACTCTCACTCCTAGCAGCATGGTTGGCATAAAACTATTTTTCCAATTTAATAAAAGCAATCATGTAGACATGCTATTTTTAAAGCACTGTTTTATGCCACAATGGTCTGACATTAGACGCAGCTTGTCCAGACATACAAAAACAATGCCCACATCAGTTCTCCCTGCAGTCTGTCCTCTCCTTTAAAAGCCTAGAGAAAAGCTATTTTTTCCCCTTCTGCTCCCTGCTGGCTTTCCGGCTCTGTTGTCTCCCTCCCTTGAAACCTTCACACTGGCTTCCTTGTGGCCTCCCTTCTCCCAAACAACTTCCTGTCTGTATCCCTGTTCCCTCCCCATTTCTGCTGCTGTCTGCCTGCACAAGAACAACTCCCAGCCAGCTTCCTTTACTGAATTTCTGCACAGAAAAGACACCCGGGTGACCACACAATTGGGACGGGATTAAGGCAAGCCAATAAAATTGTGTTTGCCTGATTAGCTTGATTAAAAAGTCTGTAGTCCTGGCACAGGGAATCACACTTTACTGAAGTGTTCTGGTTCCTGTAACACCTTTAGCATCAGCATGGTTTAAATAAACACTTAAAATTATTGGCACGGCGCATACAGGCTTCCTAAAATGGATTCTCCTCCTCATATTCAGACAAAAAGAGAAAATCTGAAGCAGCTTAACTATCACAATGTTAGCTGTTAACCAAGGCAGCCATTCTTTAGCAGAAGCCATTATTTCTCTTTTGCCATCAATTAGTTCCCCAAAAAGCATTAGCCTTACTTCCTAGCCAAACTAGAAAATAATATGGGAAAAGTACTGCTAACAGTTTTTCTGACCACACTAAAGGACATAAGATCCCAAATCCAAATGCTTCACTACTGATAAGCATCAGAATGCCTATTTTCAGCAGCAACTTTATGGGATCAAAACCTTTACTTAGAATGAACAAAGATCAGTTCTAAATTTATCCCAAGCATTTGAATATGATGATGGCAAAAATGTATTATGCCAACAGAATTAGGAGACATCTTGAAAAATATTTAAGATGATAATAATTAAATATTTCTACTTAGCATTCCAATTATACCGTGTACTGTTCTGTGCACAACATGGAAACAGTATTATAAAGCTATTGTTTTAGTTTGCTTCCTGTGATACTAATCTCAATCAGGCCGTCAGACGAACAGCCTGCATTTCTAAATGTTAAAGGCTTCCTCTCCAACATTCCCACACAGAATTGCCTACTGTGAAAATCAAAGGGAAACGTGTTACTAAGTAAAGCAGCAACTTTTATAAAGCAAAACCTGGTATTTTTTACCCTTTTGAACTCTGAGATATACAACCAGCTATTTCCTATTATGATAGGATCCAAGGGCCGAGCCCGGGCCCTGCAATGCCTGCAGGAGACGTGCACTCTGCAATCCAGAAGTCGGGATTCTTCGAGGCACGTAGCGGGAGAGCTCTCAATGAGGGCTCAGATTCAGGGGCTCTGCCATTCACCTGCAGGAAGAATGTGGGCATAGATTTCCCTAGGTCTTGGCTTCTCAACAGATAAATGATCATTATGCAGGCACAGCTAATAAAGCAGCCAGAGTAACACAAGTGAAAAGCCCTATTCCGACTCAGGGAATAATAGGGAAGTGCATGAGACACTCAATGCCAGCTGAGTGAGACTGGCAAATTGCCTACAGCAATCTCCAAAATCCCACCTGGAGCATCAGCTTGCAGAAAGATGAGGGTACAGTCCTGGGAAAGGCCTTGTTCTCTCTGCTTCAGGCAAAATTGCCTTAAAACAGAGAGATGTGTTTGAGAATCGTGCCCACAAACAGTAACGCAAAATAAAATACGGTGTGCTAGTAGGTGTTGATGGACTAAATCAGAAACAAGAAAAATGGTAATCAAGCAGTAGTTTTTTCTATATCACATTTTGAAGCTTTTTTCTGAGCTGTAGCAAATGTTATTTCAATGTCCAAGTTTTGGACGGAACAAATACACTCACTTAACTCCAGTTTACAGTAGGTGTCCAGCCCAAATAATCAAAGCCATTTCAATAAAGACAACATAAAGCAAAAAGGGGGTTTGCAGGATGGGGTGGGCATTTGCTTCTGCGCACTTCCACTTCCCCTTTCCCAGTTCATCCATCAAGAGATGACACAGTGTTCCCCAAGCTCCCTGTCAGTCAAATCGGACTTCTCAAATGCAACAGTATATTTATGGTCAAATTCCAGGCTGATAAACATGCACATGAAACCTTTGCTGCAGCTTTCTTTGGGGCTCAGAAAGGGTCGAAAGCAGAATCAAGAACAGAATGAGCACAAACATCACCCAAGCCCATTTTCCATCTTGCTTCACACGTGTCAAAACCGGATAAGCAGCAAACCTCTTGACCTGTGAGCCTCTAGCTGCATCAAAACCTACCACTCTGAATTAAAATGGATGGCCTTCTAGTGAAAGCCAGTGTCCTCATAAAGACTGACATTATTCAGAGGTCCACAAGGATAGAAAATTTAATTTATATGTTAGCTATACTCAGAATAATAGATGAGCAGCAGGCAATGGGTTCTGACTTGAATTCTTTAATTATAATGTATTTTCATTATCAGAAAATAATACCCAAAATTTCCAGAAAATCCATCGATTTAAAGTACTTTGAGTTCAATTCCTCAGAATAGAAGCATCCAAGATTTTGAAACCCTTATCTACACCTCTGGTGCCTAAAGATGCAGCCACGGACAAATTTGCATTTGACTAACAACACAAATTTTAATGAGAGGATTTACCCCAAGTTAATATTTGGACTGAGGAAGTGAGTGCATCAGATTTAAGGCTAAACTAATAACTAATATAGAAAAAGCATGAAATATTAAGGCATGACCTGTCGCTACTGTAACATTTTATTTCCAGATTTTTTTGGGTACTGGTGGTACTTCAATTGTCTACATGAATCACATAATTTTTCAAACACTGTCACAGAAATATGTCTCAGAAATATCGTAACTTTATGTGCATGTATGAATATTATACACATATACTGAATTGTCACCATTATCAAATAATGAGTCTAAGCCTTAACACTATAGAAGCATCAAAATAAATGTATTAGTAAGTAGATTTTTTTCTTCACTGAGAAATGTAAATTCATTTGAGAAGTTCACTTTAATCTTTGCTGGTTAGCAAATGTATTTTTCTGATTATTCCATCCAACTACTTCATGTCAATTTCACAGGCACGCACATTACTTATATTATCGGTTACAGCCTCTCAGAAGTTTACTTTTCATATGGTGTGTCAGTCTCCAGTTCATGCCATATAAATATTTGAAAAACTGAGAGTGTGTTTTTATGAGAAAGTTACTAACAAATTGGCTTTGTTTAAGAACATTTACCTATTTACGCAACTTCTTCAAGTATTAGTTACATGACAAAAAGAGAGATGATTTCCAAACACTGTTCAGCACATAAACTTTTCTTTTCACAGAAGTACATGATAAAACCACATTCTATTAGCTAAGATAAAAATATCTACGTTTTGTACAGTTGGCTTCAGCAAAAGCCAGAAGTGCTACAAAAAATTACAGAGCACACAGAAACAGAATTGAATCTGCCGTATCTTTCAGACTAACCAACAACAAACCAACAGCAAATTCAACCACAAAATGGGATGCTTCCTAATAACATTTATTAAAGTAATTGCTCCTGTTTGACTCAATTTTTCTGAGTAGAGGAAGTGCAATCGTGACCTTATTGGGAGTCTTGCCATTAATGAAGGAAAAGACAAAATTCTGGGGTTACCATTCACAAATAATGGAGGCATTGTTTTCTTAACATATCCTCAACACTCATAGGTCACCGTGTTCTGGAAACATTAGTTGTTTTCATTGATCTTACAGGCTACTCATGCCACATATTTCCATTCAAGTAGAGGGGCAAAATAAGAACATTCCTAATTTTATCAGTTTCCACAGGCTATAAAAATTATGCTTGTTCACGTTTCCTACTAGTCCAACATGAGCAGAACTGATTGCGTAGAATCCACTCACATCAAGTATTTAGAAGTTGTTTTAGCTATCTTAGTATAGCTTGTTTTAAGCAACCTACCTACTACTCTTTGCTAATGAGTCACACAATTACTTCTTTCAAACAAAGTATTGGACTATCAGAGCATCCCAGAGGCTCTTTGAATGTGCAGGCACAAACATGCTTGCCACACCAAATCAAAAATTATTTGTTTCAGCATGGAAGATTAAGGCATGTGTTTGCATTCTGATTAAACTATTAAAAGCTCAAAATCTCGTAGATGAGATTAATAAACCACATTCAAGAGTTCTCAGAGGTTTTATTTAGAGAGGTGAAAAATCTGCACTAATTGTTATTTTGGTAACCCTGTAGTCAGAGAAGAGCATGCATAATCTTACCAAGCTGCCATCAGCCAGCCTGGACAACTAACTTCTTTTAGCCAGATCTTACCTGAAGACAAAAGCTTATGAGTCCGTAGGAAACTGATTGCCAGGCGCATTATGGATGCCTTGTCCAGGTGGGAACTGATGTTGTGGGGCAGGGGCAGCTCATGTGCCAGTTCATAGAAAACCTCGGTCTCTTTGCTTCTTCTGCATCTTGCTGCATCTCTTGATTTCTCCTTCCTCCGTTCGGAACTGCTCCTGTTAGGTAAAGAAGAGAAAGGAAAAAGCATTTCTTGAAATGCAATTCACAACTTGTGAGGCATTTACAAGAGTGTACCTTCTCAGCAATGAATCCATTCTGTCAAGTATTTGAAATCAATAGGCCAGGCTTTAATACCTATTTGTGCCCTTTGAATGGGAATTAGGAGAGGACTGCCACAGCTGGAAAGACTGTACACGAGTCAGCCCTTGAATGCCCTGAATCCCCACACAGTACAACAGGACTGAGATCTGCCTTAGGCAAGAGATTCAAAATGAAACAGCAAACTATTACTTCAGGGATTTAGGAAACATTAAAAATAATTTTTTTGTTTGTTCAATCTAAATTTACTTACTCTGGGACAGGGTGGCAATCCATTTTAAAGCTAGAATAATTACAGTGAATTATTACAGGCTGTGACATAGATACAACAATGTTGTGGAGTTTCAATGGCTGCACTCCACATTAAAATAAAAGTAGTAGTAGAGTATCAAATTGTGTTGGTCTACAGAAATATCTCAGCTCTTAATTCAAAACTTGTCCAGAAAGCCATCTTTCTTTGACCATGAAGGGCACAAAATGGAAAATACTGTTGCTTGCAAGATAGCCCTTCTTTGGAGAAGCTGTTCTAATTAAATCACCATCTCTCCACTGTCTATGAAAATAGATTCCTTCTTGAGTAAAACAACCAATAGAGCCAACCTTCTTCAAACTCCACGGAGAACAGAAGGGCAGGAAATAACAAAGGGGAAGACATTTTATGGAGCAAGTATGCAAATTTAAGCCACCAAGGGACATAAAGCTAAATGTAACATGTGAGAAGCACAAGGAATATATTTATAATGGTTCTGGGATAGGGCATTTTAAGAGCAAACTCTACTGACTCTAAGGTTCTTTAATGAAGTACAGTTCTTATTTCAGAACATGAAGCATCTGAATCCATTTAAAACCATGAGCCATTTCAACCCCACATAGCTCTGCTGATACTACAAGTTCCTACACTTGCACAGGTTGAGGTTTTGCAGTTGAGGATGGCAGTCACACCAACACAAAACACATTTCTTTTCAGGCCAACTCTTGCAACAGCCCACCAGTGTCACTTGACTGAGCACAGAACAGGGTGCTAAGTAGAACAGTTCCACTTTTTGCTGTTTTGGCTGCACATTCATTTCTAGAATCACCAGCAGCACCTGCCTCCACTCACTAGGCTCCCAAAAATGAAGAAGCTTACAACTTTTTTTTCCCAACATCAATATAAAATAATGAGCCTGTAAACTAAAAATGGACCAACCAAAAAGCCCCACCCTTTCAAAACAAGGCATTTCAATAAATATACTCTGCTGCATGAAGAGTATGAGGAAAACAATCGCATTTCTTAATTCTGGAAATTTGTTTCAATCATGACTGGTCTCATGCAAAACTGCCTAAAATAGAAAAAGAGTATTAATCCATAATAGAGTATTCTAAAGAAGATTACTGTTTCTTGAAGACCTAGACAGTCTGCAGAAGCTTCTAGCATTGAAACCACAGGAGGCTTCATAAATTAGTAAGAAGGAAAAAACACCTGGACATGCTGCAAATGCCAAGAGTAAAGTCACAAGAAAGTATTTGCTGGGGCTCAACAAGGCTGGACACTCAACATCATCATTAAAAGCAGGAGGGAGCTCACAATACATCAGTGGAGCCCTTGTGTTGTGATCCCACATATGTGGGATCAGACAGGTGCTCACTAGTGGGTGTGCTAATAGGGCAAGGAGGCTCAAATTCTTACGGTATCTTCTCAAGATCCGTGACCAGCCCTCAGCAAACCACTTTCACAATTATTTTGCCCAAGGTGAATGTTTTATAACATGGTCTCTGTTACAAGAGGTGTGTGCTGGAGGAAACCTACACACATTTCAGTACATAAGGACAGGATCCAATTTCAATAATTATTTCAAGGGTATTGCTGAAGCTAACAGCAACCCACCTAAGTCTGAATCTAATGGAAATTCACAAGGTGATACTAACTCATTACTCTTCTCCTTGCCAAGTAAGAGTCATACTACATCCATGTGAAAAAAAAAAGCCTCTTCTTACAACTATCTGAGAAGATACAACAAAAAAGTGCCCCAGGTTCTCCTTGGGCAGGTGCTAGCTACAGGAGAGTCATGTATGATACTTACACTGATGGTACTTTCAGAAACACGTCTTGCCCTCTAAAGAAAAATATGCCTACTCTGTGACTATACAGATGCTAGACTGAGAACAAATCTCAGTTTCTAATTATACGAAGCAAAACAAAACCAAATAGAACAAAAACGATGTAGCGGTATTTGTGACCATTTCCAATTATCGCTTGAAAAATATAACATCAACCATAAATGAATGAGCTCTGTTCTAAATCTAGAGACCACCGTTTTCACATTAGAACCAACTTGGGCAAAACAAGATCCAATCCCTCCTCATTTAAATACGAAACTTTGGGAACCAAGGCCAAAGCCATGTCACAATTTATACACTAAAAATGGGTTGTATAAGACAGGGTGTCTCATGACACCACTGCAGCCACAAGGAAAAATATTTGGTTTTCTAACCTCTGTAAATATAATTTTGAAGTGTGGCTAATGAGACAAGCTGGTTTCAATAACCATGGGTTGCTCAAGGTTTCTAATAATTAACACTATGAGCAGAGAAAGATTTTCTCTCTCTCTGTTACAGATGCTTTCCCTCAACACTGCTTCTGACTGTCCTGCTAATGTCCTCTGCAGAGAGACATCTCCGTTCATTATGCACCACACAAGAGCTTTCTCACATCAGCAAACAAGGGGAGGAATCAGCCTGCCTGGTTGCTTTCAAAATAGTTTTTTGTTCATCCATTATAATTTTAAATAAACAAACATCTTGCCCACTAAGCATTTCCCCCTTGTAGCTTCCTGCACCTCAATTTTCCTCCCCATCTCCCCTCACACAGCACATCCTCAAGTCATGTTGCTATTGTAGCCAGGGCAGTGTAAGCCCAACAAGACCCAAAACACCCCCATGCCACTCCCCCACTCAAGACCTCCATCTACACTTGCTTGCTGTACCCCCCAGGGATGTCCATGTCATGCTCATGGTCATTCTGCACTTGTACTGGTCGCAAGAGACTCCCAAAATTGCAGTTGAGTGACAGAATTCTGCAAAAAGCAGTATTTTCATGATTTTTTTTTTTGCAGACTGTAGGCCATTAATAATTCTCTCTGCAGTTTACCCCCACATGATTAGCATTTCACCATGGGTGAGGCTGGAACACCCATAGCTGGAGAGGGGTAAAGTGACTGCTCAGCAACCTGCAGGACTGAAGGCCAGGAGGAAAGAAAGGCTGACACTGAATCCCCTTCACACATCACCCGGGCAATGGAGAAAAGGCCCAGGCTGTAGCTAATTTATGAATCATTCCCTCCTTGCACATAAACCACCCTCTTATGTGGCAGAAAAAGAGCACACGCGTGCGTCACCACTTGAAGAAAGCAACGCAAGCAGAAACCTCGCACACTCCGACGGATTTCTACAAGTGCAGAGAGAAGAGCAGAGAAAGCCACCACGAATCAAGCCACCTGTACACTGGTTCAAAGCTCCAGGGAATGCCAGGGTAAGCCTCCAGGGAGCTCCTGGACACCTGCTCCTTCAAGAGTCCAAGGATCCAGCCGGGTAAGACTCCACTGAGCTGGACATGCACCCTCACACTGCAATCACAGCATAAATGGTCCCAATAAACCAAGAGAAGGTTTTCTTTTGGAACTGGGGAAGCCAAGCTGAGGAATAGGTCTGGTGACTCCATTCAGGACTTGGCTGCATAAAACATGGTCAGGAGACTTGAGAAGGAACAGGGAGGTGCCACTTCCCAGCAAGGACTTTTCCTGGGCTGCTGGATGATGCACCGGTGCTGCACTGCTTATGGGCGTGCAAGCCATTGGGAATGGAAGAGTTCCGGAGGCACAGGCAGTTCTGTGACACAGAACACAAGGACGGCACTGTACCCTCAGGACAGCTGTTTACATGATTTCCCACTCCCTCCTGGTGGGTTTAGTTTGCACTCTGAAAATAGAATTTATGGGCCAATGCACATGAGAAAAGATGACAAACAACTGGTAACTATTTGTGCTCCCAGGTGAAGCTTCCAAATTTTCATAAGCAATTCTCCATGCTTCTCTCTAGAATCCAAACGCTAAACTAGTCCCAAGGGTACACCCATGCCCAGGAACAGAGCTCTTGATCCCACTGGGTGAAAACACCTCAGGTGATGTAGGAATGCCTTGAATGGATCCCAGGAGCCAGATCCCTATCTCTTTGCCCATGTCAGGCAGGCCCTTGCAACACAGCTTCACTGAAATCAGCAGGAATGCCTGCAGACAAAGGTCTTGCACACCCGGGGTGAAGATCATAATCTGACTTTTAAAGCCTCTCTTACTGCAGGACTGGAAACTTCAGGGACAGCAACTTATCGGCAAAACCTGAAGCCCCACATAACCCACCTGGTATAAACAATCTTGCAAAACTACCATGTCAACTTAGGAACTGCCTTCCCAGTGCCCGCTGCTGTGACAGGTCCGGGCTCCAGCAGCCAGGAAAACAGCCAAGGCAGACAGCCTCAGCCATGGGCCGCACTGCTGCCCACTGTCCTGCTGCAGCAGCCCCAGAAGGTACCCGTGACCCAGAGACAGGAAGGATCAGCCCCACAAACAGTGGGGCACACAGATCACCCCCGCCTGGGAGCTTCGGCGCACGGCGTCACTGATCCGAAGCTTGGTTAGGCACCCACACAATCCTCCTCAGCTAAGGACTGAGCTGAGGTTTCAGTCCTGTTTCCACTGACTGTGACTGTATTTGCTCTCTGCAGTTTCAATCCCACCAGTACTTCATCTCCACCAGTAATTCCTGCCCACCACCTCCACCCGTATTTCTGCCTGGTCCTTCCCGCAGGCTGTCCCAACCCCCTCAAAGCCCTCGTTACCCACTCAGCTGACAAGGGTGCAAGGCAGTCGGTGTCAGGGGTCCTCCCTTCTGCCAAGGACATTGGTGGCCTCCTCTAAGCTGATTGAGGGGACTTGCCAGGACAGCAATCTCCTGCTCGAGGTTTCGCTGCTCTTCACAATTCCACGTGGGTCGATACTCAGGTTGTACACACACACACACACGCTTGTTTAAGATTCAGCAGTGCAGCAACTGCACTAAATTACACTCCCACTGTGCAGGCTCCAGATCACAGAAGCTTTCAGAGAAACTGAAATGCACACCTTGCAGAAAAATATCTTGTAAGTAACCCGGTAGCCTTCAGTCGTACCTACACTCTGTGACACATGCAGACAGCACTTTGAATTATGCAGTTCAGACAGACCCGCTTGGGTTTACTTCATGATTTTGGTGACCCTTGGACTTTGCTTCAAACTGCCATGTATGCAAGCTAGTAAAACAACAAGCATATTACTTTATATCCAATGGCTGGTTATTAAATGTTTCTAGCTTCAGCACTTTAAAGGTCAAAAATCCACAGTTAATGAAGTTGCCACATGAAATTTCTCTAGCAAATGCTCATTTTGAATGGTTTAGAGTTAAAGCATCAAATGCTAACTTGCAGAACAAGAAAAATACATTCTGTGGATGCATAGATAAGAAAATACTTTACAGTACAGATAAATCAGATGCTTAACATAAAAAAATTCAAACTAAAACCTGTAAAAACTCAATAGAAGTATTTTAACAGGCAGTACTACCTTAGATAACAAAAAAGATTTATTTCAAACTAGCAAATCCATTTTTTTGCTGAGCTTATGTTTTGCATTTCTTTCTGTTTGGCAAATCCCTAGTTCATTTGAACCAGAATAATAAAAAAGGAGTTTTGCTGACTGTGAGGCACTCCATAGCTATCTCAGAACCACACCACTTGACTGCCCCAGAGATGTGCTTGCAGACACCAAGCAGCCAGCAGTCCTGCTTACTTAGCCTTAAAATTCCTTTAAAAAGTATTTGTAACCATTCTACCTGACAAGCAGTTTATTCTGAATGGCATGCTGTGCTTTTGAAAGCTCCCTCCGTTAAAGTAATAAAAGTGACCATCGGTAAATAAAAAGTGCTAGAAGCAGCAATTTACTCACTCCCCATGCTCAGAGGCCAAACTATGAAAGCTGTAAAGGAAACCCATACACAATGCCATGCAGATCCCTCCTCATGCCTCTTTCCAGTGAAAATAACTATTTCTAAAGCCTGAGAAGACACCAGATGCCCAGGTTCAGCACACCAGCAAGAGCAAAAGGAAGGGAAAGGACACAGTGTTATTTTCAGATGAATGAAAAAAACCCAAAACCAGTTTGAAATATGTGGAGTGCTCATGGATGGCAAGTGCTAAAGCAGGGTTTCTGCCCACTGGGATACAGTACCCAGTACACAGACAAAACAAACTCAAAGGACACCAAAATGGGGAATTTGTTAATAAAGGAAATGAAAGTTCGAAGGTAACAAGAAAGGCTACTAACAGAAAGGGCTATTACAAAAAAAAAGGAAACGAAGTATCTTCCACCCTTCCTTTAAATCTGCCTAACTTACAGTAACTCACCACAAGCTCCTTGGCTTGTTTGAGGAATTTCTTGTGTTTCTGTACTTACTCATTAAATAACAAATCCCTGCTAGTTCAGCAAAGTTTGGCACCTACTGCCATGGCAATGTCGATGCAATTCTTTCACCAAAGTTTAAAACCAAAGGTGAGATGATAGGAAAATAAGAAATCTGAGTGTCTCAGGGACAGAGGAGGGAAGAGTCTGCATTGAGAGTGAGGAACTCATGTCCATTATCATTAGGATGCTTGGCAAAGCAATAGAGGATTGATTTGGCTACTACAATTACGGTATTAAGAGATGAGGTCTAAAGAAATACCAAAGTTCTGGTGCCTTCAAGCATATTTATGATTCACTAAGTCCATATCACTCCAAGACCCTCACAGCTGACAGTAACACAGCCAGGAATAGGTTTCCTTCATGGGGGATAAATTTATATGTATTTTAAAAGCAAACATAAGACTATAACTTCTCCAGTGCCTGAAGCTCTGATTGTACCTGTAGTCATAATAACTAAAATGTATTGGGTTTGTATTTTATTTATTTTCATGAACATTCTTGGCACTGATTTCTGAGTGAAAAAGGGGAAAAAAGGTGGTACTAAGACAAAAAGCATTATACCTATACGGTTTTAAAATGTTTATGGCCCTGGCATCTTTTTTATGCCACTAACTGCATTTAATGCAGCGACTAAAAGAGCACTTTGCAAGTGCAATTTAAGGTATCACTGTAAATACTGAAGTTATCGCAGCAACTGTGTAGCACTTTGGAAATTCAGTGTTGCAAACCTCACTGAGGCTGCAGGAGCACCGACATTTTTAAACCATTTTGGTTCACAACATGTCAACGGAGTCTGATAAATTTAATCATAGTAAGCAAAACAATGTCTAAGGATTTATGTTCTTCCTTTTTTTCTCTCTGGTTTTATGAGTACCTTGAACAGAAAGATAAGTATTAGTATTTCGGCAGCCATTAATCTCTTCCTGGATTATTTTACAATGCTGAGAGTGCCGGCCTGTCCCTCAGTTGCCACGCCAGCACAAGCCTGCTGCCTCAGAGGATGTGCCAAACACTTTGTGTCCAGGGCAAGGCACAGTCCCATGGAACCACCTGAGGCCCACAGCATGCAGAGAAGATGCCAGGCAGCTGATCAGCTGTTAGAAGAGATAGTGGCACTGCCTTTTAGCCTGTATTAGGGCTAGGTGACTTTACTCTGGCTTAGTTTTCAGGAAGTATCCTGCTCCAAGTCACTGCATGCTCAGAAGGCACAAGTGCTGCTTACAGAGGATCACCTTTGTAAAGCTGCTGCAACTCACATTTAAAACAGATCAGCGAAACACATCCTCCATCTTCTCAAATACTAGGGACATTTGGAGAGAAAAAAGGAGGACAGCATATGGTCAAATCTCAGTGGATCAGCCAATCATCTCAGCTCAGGTCTTCCCTCCCCAGACTGGTTTTGCACTGCTCTGCTCCACCACGATCATGGATTCCTTCCCTGTGGCCATCAACTCCGACACCAGCTAAGACAAAGCGAGCTTCAGAGAGAACCTGCAGATTAAAGAAGGCCCAGCACCAAACCCTCTAAACAACACAACAGAAATGACTGCTTCAACATTGGCCAAAGCAGAACTTGCTTTAAAATCACCCTTTTTTTTTTTTTTTTTTTTTTTTTTTTTTTTTTTTTTTTTTTTTTTTTTTTTTTTTTTGTGGGTGGTAAATGTATCACTCTGCGTTTCTCTCCTAGAATCACACTGCAGTGGTGGGGATAAGGTTGGTTATGACAATGCATAACCCCAGATGTCTATCAATGATTTCTGTTTGAGAGATTACAGATCCTTATCTTGGGGCATTACTTGTGTTAATCAGTCAATTTTGACATCTAATCTAGAGGTCCATACACATTGTAGCTCAAAGGCTCAGCAGGTATTGCTAAGATCTGCTGTCAGATAACCCAACTATTTACCTACTCAAAAAAACACATATGAAAGGATGTGCTTTATCTCTTCACCAGCAGGTTAAAGCTAAAGGTGAATGAGGTGCAGTGTGCAGTTTGAGGGGGTGGGGGGTGCCCGTAGTTAAATTCAAAACCAGCCTCATTTTTTGATGGGGCACTGACCATATCCCCAGCCCATGCCACACCACACCTGACATTATTTTAACAAGATGGTGCAACTGCAAGCAAAGAGGGGCAGTTTTTCATTGAAGCTTTATTTCAAGCCTAAGAGACAAACATTGCCATAGCATGACTTTGCTATCAGTGGTATGCGTACCTACACTTCAGCCCCAAACCCACTCAACCATAAACAGTTCAGAGAGTCACACAGAGCACTGTTGACAAATCCCAAGTTTTACCATCTGACCCTGTGTTGTGCCTTGGGTAATACCCACCAACACTTGTGGGGGCAAACCCTGGGGCTTCAGCAGGCTTGGACCAGTATGACATTTCAGCTCATTGTCCTGGCACATTTGCTGACAGGTTCACACAAGGGGCCTTTGTGGGTAGGAACAATGAGAGAGGCGTGCACAGCACAGGAAAATGGGTGGTGACCACCAAGGGCTGGAAAAAAGCCTCTTTCAAAGGAAGGTCTTTGAAAACATTCATTACACCCCACCCAGCTATTTTCACTACAATATTTCAGTACATAAAAACAACACAGGGAAAATAAACAGCCCACCCTTCAATATGTTGTAGGTTCTCCAACCCCTGAAAAGAAATCAGCAAGCCATAAAGATGTAGAAATTTTTACCAAAAAGAGCCATGTAAGAGGCCATCCACCAAAATCTCTCCACACCACCTTTCATCTCTCACACATCTCCAGGCTCTCCATGTAAGCTGACTCAAACAGACATCCTAATTTTCAGAGTAAAATTGAAATTTAAAAGTGTATTGGCTAGTAAATACATGATAGCAAGCACTTACAGGGATTGAAAAGTAACTATATCGACACAATTGAAAAAATCCCTATACAGTCCACTACAATGCATTTCAGCTGTGACTTTTTTTTCGTACCAATTTCAGCTAGAACCAGTAAAACATTTTAGGTAAACCAGCAGCCAGAGAGAAAGAAGCGATAAATAATCCATAATTAAATGGGTCTCTGAAACCAGCAGACAGTTGTAAACTGGAAGCCAGTCTTTAGAGACCATACTCTCACAGAGGCTTGTCTCCATCACAGTCAGCAAGGTTTCCAACAGGGAAAAGACTGAGCAGGTGAAGACCCCAGCCTTAGGAACACAGAAATAGCTCCTTCTCCTAAGACTTTGGGCTGCTCTCTGATGACGCTTGCTGCAGCACCCTTACTCTTAAGTTCTGTATAGAAAGGCAGCAGAGCACCTACAACAGAAATCCAGCCACTCTGTGTGTCACCTCGTTTCAAGCATGAGGTCTCTGTGCTGGATGCTCTAAAGACTGCAGCGGGAGCACACGCCAACTCTAAATGAAAATGTTCTGGCTCATTTAGAGAACATTCAAAACACTCACTAAAATTATTTTGCAGCATTGTCTGTTAATAAGTCATGCTTTGTCCTCCTAAAGTGTCTTATCTTCTAAAGTTAAACAGATCTTTCAATAAAATATGTATTAAATAATGCAACCCTTCTTTACTTTTTGGATCTTAGCCACTTTAATGTGCAATTGGTAATGATGGAAGTTAATGACTTCTCCTTCTCTGTCTCTTGGTGATTTATAGCTATCCATGGTAAGATGATGGATATCCAGAAAGACAGATTAAACATCCACTTCTTTGGCAAGCGGGGAGTAATAATTCCTGAAAGTAACAATACAGATGCTCTAAATTTTGATCATTCCTTGTAACACAGCTTCCTCCACTTCCTGCAACAATGATCAAGCGCAGATTCTGAGGGCCAGGCAACATTTTTTGCCCTCTGGGGTGTGGGTTTTGTCTCTACAAACATCCCGGGACGCAGCTCATTCTCAGCCCCTGCTTTCTCTTCAGAGGGCTGTTATTTTATACAGTAGCTCTTAAATTGTCTCTCTCCTCCTTACTAAGTCTGTTACTAGTTTAAATCAATAAAAATCGAAATTTAGTAGCTTGAGCTAGGGTAAATTTCGTTCTTTGCTTACTACAAGGTAAATGTGTTGATAACAAAGGGTCAGACTTCAGCTACCTGCCCAGAAAAGCAGCCATCACTGCAGCCAAGTTAGGCAATTGCTCTAAATTTACAGCCAAAATCAGAGCCTGGTGTGATGTAAGTTGGGGGCAATCAGCAACCCCAAAACGCGCACCTTTAGCTCCTGGCAAAGGCCTGAGGAGCCTTCTCATTGCTGACCTGCCTTCCACACCCACAGTTGTGGCAGAAGCTGGAGGGACATCGAAACTCCAGTACTTGAGGAGGAAACAGTTGTGGCCCCTCAACACTCCGCTGCAGTATTTAAAATATTTTAAAAATTAGGGCTTGGTTCTGTCGGGAATTGGCCGCTGGCTCCTCTGACACATCACCCTGAATAATTACTCGCTAAACACTAACTTTCAAAGGGCACTGATATAAAGGCAGTCTGTGTTGTAACACAAAGTAAATAACTAGATGCAGTCTTTCTCTTTTGGTGTTTCATGCTTTATTGCTTCCCTGCTCCTACTGTCTACTAACTCCTAAACCGCTATGTAGCTACAATTAAAAAAGCGGTTACTCTGGGAAAAGGAAAAAAAAAATATTATGAACATGAGAAGCAGCAAAGCTAGGAAGAAATTCTGTACATATACAAAGGTAAATTCACATGACCACATTTCTTTGTATTTTCTGGGTTTTACTTCAGAACTATGAACTAACGTATCAGTATTTTGGCGTTATTGCTGTTGGAGCTTTTGTTCTCCTTAAGTTTAAGCAAACAAGGTACTTATGCATATACTGGGCCTGATTCTCATCTCCACCATGGTCCCATCACCCCAAGAGAGCAGGAGGAAGGAGTCAGCTGTAATAAATTCTGTTTATGAAAAACATAGGTAGGAAAAACTCAATTCTTCCAGAAAGAAACATGACTTTTTTTTTGTTTCAGATTATACCACCCACAATTGTCAGCTTACTTAACAACACATTACAACTAGGCAGGTCCTGGAGATCTGTCAGAATTGTGCATCTGTCCAGGTGTGGTACCTCAATATTCACTGTTTTGATTCTAACTATACAGCAACCAAATTTCTGACGAGAATGTACAAGATGCACATGCTGAAATGCATGCAACTGGATCAGTACACACAGGAGTGGCTACAGGAGTTACACAAAACAGATGGCATCTCCCAAGTCAGGAGTGAGGGTGCTCTCATCCCAGTAACTACCAACACTGTTTTATAAACATTGGGCCTCCTTACAGTGATTCTTGGAAAATAAAACTTTTATTCTTCTCATCCTTTCCCTAAATTATGCAACTTAATCAACTGCACTGCATAATTTCCCAAAACCTAACTGCTTTCTCAGAAAAAGCAAAAAGAAAGAAAAAAAAAAAAAAGAACAAAAAAGGAAAAAAATGAAAGGAAAAAAAGAAAAGAAGCTGCACTCACTGCCAAAAATTATGGTTTTGTTATTAGAAAACACATCTGGGATGGTACAGAGGCCAAAGCTGAGGCAGGCTGAGAAACAACAATTGTACCACCAGCAGCAGAAGTGCAGGGGAGGGCTGAGGCAGGTGCAGAGAGAGCACCACGTACACATGTTGATCCAAGCTGAATCCAAAAGGGAACATCCCTTCTTGTGCTAATGTATTCTTTTGAACTGTGTGTGACTGCCAGTGCAGTTAGCTACATTTGTACAGAACATGCTGCTGTGGCCAAGGGTAGTTATAAAAATATATTTACCCCTTCACAGACGGGGAAAAAAAAAAGTCCTTTAATACAGAATACCGAACATGAATAAATATTTAAGTCTTTTACTGGAACAGCTTTATGCTACTGTGAAATACATTTAAGACTAAGGCATATGGAAAACAAGAGACATAATTAAAGAGCAAGGCATAGTACATATAATGGAGACAATCCAAGTTGTACAAATATGACTTAATTTGATTTAACATAGTTTTTAGTTAATGGTACATTCATAAAGTAACACACTTTGAAGAAATACACTTCGTGTGCATACTACTGATTTTATTACACATTTTTTAAAAAAAATTAAAAGCCAATTATCTATATAAACTTTTCTCCCTTGTTCTTATTATCATTTCCTCATACAGATAAAGGACTTCTGTCAGTTTCTGTTGATTTTGAAGAAAACTTGAAAACATTGGGAAAAATCTTCAAGGACTGTAAGACAACAGCCATTACCGGAACAAACCCATGTGGATGAATATTTTAACCACAGTTTCTCCACTTAAGAGGAAACCAATCTCTCAGATCACTAAGAATCAAACAGCAGATTTTCATAACAGATACTAAATAAAGTTTCATTACCTACCAGTAAATGTTCACCACAGCTGAGAACAGATTGTTTAACTTTAACCAACAAAAGTCTGGCAAAACCTTTCTAAATACACAGTGAACAAAACCAATCCACCATGTAAGAAGAAAGAGGCTCTCCTCTATCTGCTATATTTTCAATTAAGCTCTAATTCATAGTGAGGTAGGGCATAAGTCTGTGCCTCTGCAGGCACAGGGATTTTGTTCATTGTGATTACAGCATGTTTTATTAAAAACCTGAATGAAGATTTGTTTTCCTGAAGCTCTAGCTTACTAACAGCTCTGGCAGAAGGATGAATGACAGCGTCAAACCTCATCAGTCCAGAAATGAAGAATGCCAACAACTTGTTTAACCTGCAGATCAGAGGTTGCAGGATTCACTTGAATTAATACATTTTGAGTCAGAGCATTTCTTTAAAACAACAGCCTGAACAACTTAAGCAACTTTCAAGGATGGAGAACCAAAGCCAACCCACTGCAACATTTAGAAACTTGCTCTACTGGTCAGTCACCTTCACTATCAAAATATTTGTATAGATTTTCTTTTTCCTCCATTATAATTCATTTCTTACTGCCTATTTTTAAAGGCCTGAAGTTATTTTGGGCACATAGGTGTATCAACCCAATACCACTTCACTTTCAGTCTCTGCTTCATATTGTGAAAAACTTCCTAACCAACAGGTCTTGCATCACTGCTATGTTCTGGGCAGAAACTAGGTGCAAATTCAAACCCCGCATTTAACGTGAGAAAACATCAGGCCAAGCAGGAAAGAGCAAAGGATTACAAAGTCAAGTTTGGCCAGAGGGGAAAGACAGAGAAACAAGCAAGATAAGCTGTGGGGTTTTGGGAGAAAAAAAAAACCACACACACACAAACACTCCTCACCCCAGTTCCCAGAAAATGCAGTGTTTGCCTCTGGTGAACGCTATTTCCCCTCCTGCCTTTCACAGGCAGCAGCTCCAGCAAGTCACTCCTGAGGTGCTCCCAGAGTCACTGCGCTCCCTCGTACTCACCGTCATGCACTGTCAGCACCCGCTCTGCCGGGCACAAACAGCTACAGACCGATTGCTCTGGACAGGGAAAACCAAAGCGTGGCTACAGGCAGCAGCTGCTAAGCCTGTTTCTGTGACCTCTCCCTCCCTAGTGTTTACATGGGAAGGATGGAATGCCACAGAGCATACCCTCTGAGGTAGTTGACTAAAACAGCTTTGCAAAGCCAGTCTCAAAACATGTCTTTCCCACGTTTTTGGGAGCTGCAGCTATTTAAATTATCAGCTTGAAATATTAAACTCCTCACTTCCTCGTTTTAGCATTAAAAACTAAACAGCAACAGAACAACTGGGAAAAACATACTTGACATGACATGTCCCATGTCTGACCCATCTGACCCCCGCTTAGAAAAGGGATCCAATACTGACACTCATCCTCATGCACAAACAGGGGACCAGGGAGAGGAGGGACAAAAAACATCTGAAACTCCATCCAAACAATGATACTTGTGGTACGAAGGAAGAGGACACAGGGGACACAACAGAGTTAAGGATGATGGACCAGCCTGTGATACTGCAAAGGCAAGGTCTCCTCTCCCAGGTGTCTCTCTGAGGAATCACATCACACCTGTCCCTGGGACCAATTCTTACCTCATCACACTAACTTAAATGGAGTTATCCTGACTTGCACCAATGGGAGATTGGAACACAACTCTTCAAAGTAAGTTTTATGTTTTCTTGTGTTGTTTTAATGCCAATAAACAGGAAATACTTTGCTCTCAGACTCTCCTGGGACGTGTCACACTCCTTACACCAGATCAGCTATTAAGAAGCAGTGACTGTTCAGCATGGGAAGGAACATCTAGATACCCATATCAGCTCTGTTACTTGGCTATGGAGAAAAAAAGAGAAAGATTTAAAATAGTAGGTAGAAGCAACAATTTTGGGGAAAGTTTCAACAAAACAAGGGCTCTGCAAGGGAAAAAAGGAACTCTTTCTATAAGTCTATTATAGAAAACAATGGGGGTTTCACATAATTCCAGAGGCTATGAGAGAATGAATCTGTAACTAGTCTGTGATACAGCATTTCCAATGCCTCAATACAAATCTATTTCAGTTGAGAAAAAGAAATAAAATATTGAGGAGCATTTGAAATGAATACCATATAAAAAAGCAAGAAAGACCACAAACAGAGGTTCATTAAATAATCTTCTCTTCCATACAGAAGCCTGAAATATGGAGAGAACTGGAAACCAGATTTTTATCAAACCATCTCTGGAGGAAGCAGATAACACAATTCAGAAAATGGGGTAAAGATTGGGAGTGCCATCAGCAGATTTAGGGAGAGGAAAGGGAAAGCATATAATCAAAAAAAAATCACACGAGTGTAGAAAGACTTCAAGAATATGGAAAACATTTCCAAGTGCAGACTTAGATAAAGAGAGGAGTCAAGAACTTTTCACCCTAAGTGTCTTGCTTCACAGAGGGGAAAAGGTGCAGGTGTGCCTGAAATACAGGAACATCTGGACTTTGTTAAGTCCTAGTTATGCAAGCCTGGATCATCTTAATTAACCAGGCTTTGAGAACTGTCAGGAGGACAAAGATTAATTCTGTTTAACTCCATGAATAACACTTTTTAAGAACAAAAGGGCTCAGCCTGCGCAGTAGCTTCATCAAGAAAGATAAACTTCTTATTCCCACAGTGATACAGTAAAGAGGAAAAAATACTGCATAAAAAACTTGAAAGAGAAAAATGCACCTTCTATTAAGCAGTACCTTCATACAAATATACATGACTGCAACTGCGCAGAAACAACTCAGCCCTCAAAAAACCACCAAACCAACCCCACAACCCAAAAAGCTAAAACTAGAATAAACCTTATGTCAGGATCTATTTTCTGTATGCTCAAGTATTTTTTCCCATGTTTCTCCTCACAAGCTTGCTGTATCCTCACCCATGGCAAGCTCCCATGGCTATCTGCTCAGTGAGCCCCATGCTATCCCTTGCACATGCAAGGCCACTGCCAGCGCTCCTCAGAAAGGTAAGTGCTCCCCTAGCGAAAGTACCTGTCCTGTGAAGTTGAGTCCATTCCATTTACTGAAAAGCCTTTTCCAATTTGCCCTGAATAAACTTATTTTCATGGCTGTCTGCCCAAATATCTCAGGTCTCACATGCTTTATCCCTTGTCCAACTGCTCACCTAGACTACCTAAACTGGCTCATTTTCTACTGTGCTTCTAGCACTCACATCAAAGCCCAGGAGGAGTTGAGCCCTTGCATCCTCCTCCCTGAAGGTGAATTGGAAGTTCAAACTAGAGCTTAGTCTAGGGCCATTGGGGGCCATTTTCTGCCGTGAAACTGCTTTGTTCAACATCCATTCATACCTACAAGATCACAAATAAGTAAGTAAATATGACAAACAGCAGAGTTTCCCCTGTATCTACTTGTACAGTGGCATCAGACTCCTCGGTTTTGCTACTCCTTTTTGTTCTCTCTCAGGTGTAAACACAGTGCCAATACATTACCCTGCTTTGTTATCCACCTATGGTAATACACCTTTGATGTTACTCAAAGTTTAACTCCATTGACGCTGTGTTTAACGTGCCATGAACAGAATCACCTTGTGCATCACATCCTGCCTGCCTGTTAGAAGCCAGAGTACACCTGGTACTCTGCACTGCAAACAGACCTCTGCCACCATTCCTTCAGGTTATTGCCCTAAATTTGCATTTATATCAGTCAAGTAGAATTTAGGGTTTCTTACAGTATGGCATTGTTATTACTCCATTGTATTCCTATCTAAATATTATGCCACTAAATTCACCTTTGAAGACAACTTTCATGTATTTGACCAGTATCGACAAAGAAGAATTTAGTTACTTGTTCTGCCAAAAACACATTTTAATAGCACACTACCCTTCTTTCTAAACACTTTGAAGCTGCAGAGGGAATAAAGCATTACCACAGAATGGGCATAATACAGAAGCAATGCTCAAAGTTATAACATTATACATTTCTAAAAACACTGTCAGCCACAATAAATGCTAAGGCACTATAGTAAAATACAGACCCATATCACTTACAAGATTAACAAAAAGGGTTTTGTCTAGATAAAAGATAAAAGTACTTTAGAAAGTTCATACATGTGATATTTTCTCCTACATCACACACGAAAATATCAAAACATTAATGCAGAATAAAATATTAAAACAATAATACCTCTGCACATTGTATTAGCCTAGACCTGTAAGGAATTATCTGACCAAGACCAGCAAGACTACGTGCTCCAGCTAATAACCGGCACAGCTACACACATGAAAAGACTATCCCCAGCTTTTCAAGTGCCATTGTCTTAGTTTTTAGGTTAAGAAGAGGGAGTTCATATACTTTACAGATCATCTGGACCAACAAGACCTAGTCTTCCCAAGGATTACTGTCCTTGCAGTCACTGAGCACAACAGGAATTGGCAGCAATAGCTGGAGAAGGACAAGGAGTTGGAGAAAGGGCAGGTATTTTGAAGGATGGTCAGGAGCAAGTCATTTAGGAATGTGAGAGGGTAACTGCCCTTGACATTTGCAAACTGGCAAGCACTGTACAGCAGTGTCCAGGCTGCAACTATAAAATACTTTAAGTACCGCAGCCAGAGTTTAGCAGTGGTTCCCTATTTGGCCACTCAGAACTCAATGTTTTTAAATAAATACTTTTACAAACTACAAATGTACCAGTGAGCATGTCCAGCTTTTGCAAGACACTAAACATCCTTCACACACCCTGTGGCTAATGTTTTACCCTGGACACTGGCTATCCATTGTCAACGTAATAAGAAGTCCAAGCATTTAAAAAACGATGAGAGGTAAGTCTGGTTTACGAGAAAATGGTAAAATTTAAATATTTGTAGGTCTGTGTGCACATTCATATATGTACACATTAGAATCACCGTGCACACACAAACACATGGGGCTCAGAAGTCTTTGCCTTTCCACTTCTGAAGTTTTGTGAGCAACTGGGACACAACTTCAAACTTCTCCATCTTAAAATATTAAATTTTTAAAAAAAGAAAAACACACAGACATACAGAGAGACAGAAAGTATGTGTCTCACACCTAAACATGAAGAATTAAGACCTCCACAGTAACTGTGTATCTCTTGGTAGGAGCTACCAGTGCTGCAACGACAAATAATTTTGTCAGTTTTCGTCATTAGCAGACAGAGTCCTCAGGGTGGGATGGATAAAATTACACTGATAACTGCACTTCAAACTGTGCACAAACATTGACTTGGCAATACTGTAGTACAGAAAAAGAAGAGGAAAAAGAATCTTACCAATGCCAAGATTTAGTATACCCATATTTGAGGCCTGAAGCCTCTCCTGAAAAAGCCCTTCTTCGCTCAGGAAGGGGTAAAAGACAATAAAAACCAGAAGACAGAAGTAGGTTAGAAGTAAACATTATCCATTTAAACTGCTAATGGCAAGCTCTGTTGTTATATTTTTATCAATGCTTTTCTGCAAATTACTTTTATCAGTGATAATTTAGCTTTTATTTCATTATCTGGCAGAGCAGACAAAAGGAAAACAGATTTGTTTTACAACAGCTCCAGCACTTGCTCTGTCCATTAACATTGACAGACAAAGGTAAATTAAAGCTCTTAGACCACATTTTCAGCGTATGTGGCACTGAAGTCCCTGTTTCTAACCAATATGTGTGTCTAAAGGAGAACAGATTTCATGCTAATGCTTTTTTATTCTCTCCACACAGTTAATGCAAGTTTCTGTATTTTTTCTCCATTCAGTTCTATGTGCTTCCAAAAAATCTCAGGACAATCAGGGAGAATCAATATTTTAAACCAGAAAAATACTACATTTCTGTCAACTGAAGAGTGAAATAGCACTTTCCCTCCTTCCAGTTTTCTTCAGAACATAAAATCACAGAGAAGTTGTGCTTGATGAAAATAATAAGGAAGCATAAAGAACTCTTGGAGGACTTTATTTTGTTCCAATGCTCCTCTTCGTCCTTTTTTTTTTAGCAATGTTTTCAGTTATTCTACTTACTTCAGTAGAGGTAAACAGATTGCTTTATAACTTCCATCCAAAATAATAAACTTATTTATAGAAGCTAATGTAGCAGGCCAGCTGTTCTGGGCAAACAGTGGGCTCTCCATTTCAAGGATAGTTTATTGGCTTGGATTACAAACAATTTTGCAAGAAAAACAACAAAATATTATTGACTGCTCTAAAAGTGCAAGTAATTAGTCATTAGCAATAACCATTCTAACTAAATAATACAGTCACTTTCGTTCTTTTATGAAATAGCCTTTCACTTGGACTTAACACAAAAGCCGTATTAAAAAACCAGAATTTCCAAGTCTGAACTGACAGCCAGGTATTCTGGCTTGCTCTGAAGACTACTTGTGTTACCATGAAAAACATATATATTCTTTAATTTTAGATATTTGGGATAGTTCTAATTTGGGATATACAACCCACATAAAAGGGCTCTTTCTCAAAGGCAATAAATAATGTCATTACCAGTTGTTCAGTCTGAAATCGCTGCCATAACCCAAGCATAGACATTTATTAACATATAATGCAAAATTAAAAGGTAGTAACAAAGTATTTCAAAGAAAGAATATTCTGCTTTGTAGAAGCAAAATGAAAGAGTTCTGCTACCACAATGTCTTTATTGACTATTCAGGTTTGTGACAAATTACCCCAATACCGTCAAGCATCTTTTCATTTTCTAATAAAGCCCTCATTTTACTCAGAATAAGATTTTTTAAAGTCTCAGATAAATTTAATTTAGTTTTTATGTCTCTTCAGCAAACATTACATGACCAATTACAAACAAATGTTACTGCTGGGGCAGGTCACATTGATGAAAATAGATTAATATTAGAGCACATGGAAATTTGGAAGAGCAAGAAAATATTTCTTGGACTACTACCAAGGCAATTTTAAAGCATAAACATGAATATAATTTAATTATTTCCTTACAAGTAGCCTTCACTACAGGGCTCCCATAGAAATGACAAAAATGAAATGTTCAGAGTACGTATTTTAAGAGGACCTTTACTGAGATGGGGGAGGAGGAAAAACATGGTAGTTGAATATTTTTAACCAGCTTTACAGAGATGAGTCTAAATCAAGCTCTTACGAATCTTCCCTGTCATAACCCACTACAGAGGTCAAAGGTTGAAGCTTTCCCAGAGCTTCACTGTGCACAACAAACACTAAAAGTTCCTTAAATTTAGTTTACATATAACAGCAAAAGTGCTGTGGCCAGTGACATCCCATACAGTCCTATTAGTAGTGAACAGGGGATAAGCAGGGCAGGCAAAAGTACAAAATGGCCACATTTTCAACTAGCCCTAGTACTCATGTCTGCACCAGTTAGTGCTATTACGCTCTTTAAAATGTGCTGTGAAAGGACAACAAAACCAACCCCTTACTGCAGACATTGGACATATTTTGCTATAAATTGTGTCATTTTTTCCTAATATGTTACAATTATTTGTGAACTATTATTAACCTTTACAAAAGGACTTGGGGTGCTCACTTTTTTTTTTTTTTTTTTTTTTTTGAGCAGAGATCCACTGAATAATTTTGAGTAATCTGAGATTGTGAGCTCTGCAAGCTGGACTGGAGCAGCGAGTTCAATACCCTGCGGCAAACCTGAGGGACGCCTGGTGGGAGCTTGGCCACTCAGCCAGAGCTGAAGCCTTTGGCTCTTGTGCTAAGCATCTGACCTGTACACTATTTCATGTCTATAATTTATCTGCAAACAACATTGGGGGAATCAGCAGGGAAGGGGAGGCTGCTGGATGTGTGTGCTGAGCTGTCTAGGAACTTGCCATTCCAACTGAGCTTAGGACTCACTCTTCTAATAGTGTCTCCAATCAAGCAATAAAATAAAATAAAATAAAATAAAATTAAAATAAAAATAAAAAAATCCAAACAAAAACCCAACAAAACACTTTTCCTTGAACTTTTTGAAACATTTAAAAAAAAAAAAAGTCACTATAATGGAGGTGGTTCCAGAAGAAGCTATCACCACAATCAAAAAGGCCAAGAGAAACCACTCTTTTCACAAGACATTGTCATCATCAGCAAGCTCAACATGAGGAGATTTTTTCTGCCCCAAGCTGTTCATACAGCACAGGGGAAGAACAAAGGGACATTAATGATGCTGTTGCACGTACTGCACAGCCTGACTAGCATCAGAGAAGTGTTGGAGAGCCTGAGGCCGCCAGTCTCTTGCTCCACCAGATGCCCTGTCTACAGCCACCCACCGCCCGCAACATCTGCTGCAGGTTCTGCAGAAGCCAGCGTCAAACACTCCAGAAAGTTGAGTTTTCACAACATGATGCAAATGCGAATTTAGCTTCAGCTGTTTGTGAATACAGCTGCTACCCATAAATCCATCTTTTTCACACTCAGGTGATCTTTGACATTACCATGCCCTACAAATATATACAACTTGTTTGGCACATGATGTTTCAAAAACAAGAACAGCTTTGTAATTATGGTTTGGCTTTGTATATAAGTAGTTGTAACCACAAAATGTATTTAAGGCGATTTGCTGTATATGCAATTCTATCAAGCACATTAACATCCCTCTCCTAAACAGGGCCTATTTGCCTTCATTAACCACCCTGGTGTCCCCCCAACTTTTTGGAGAGCACATAATCATCTTCTCTCTTTGTCACTCCCTGCCTACACCAGCATCCTCCTGTCTGTCAGTGCCTCACTCCTTCTCCTTTGACATCTCAAAAGTCTCCACCACAGACTTTATACTTTTTAAATAGTAACAGATGCACAGAAGAGTTTCAGCATCTGCATATGCTAAGTGCCTTCAGTTCCTCAGTAAAGTCACCCTACAGGAAGCAAATGCAAATTACTGCCTTCTAGACATAAGGCACGGTCCTGGGGACCTTGTTATTAAATCATTAACCTTCGCCTTTCATTTTACATATATTTTCAGTATTCAAATGTTGCTTGAAATAGACAACCTTAGTACTTCCCCATGCTGCAATTTGTTACCAAGTGCTTCACTCCAATGATTGAACAGTGACAAACAAATGAGAGTACCAGCTCCCAAGCAACAAGAAAGCAGTTTAATAATTACTGCAAAAGTTAATAACGGTGTCCCCATAAAACCTTGCAAAAATCTGTTTATCATTCCTATGCAATCCCTAAACCAAGATTTTCAAAGAGCCCTAAATACCATTTTCTCTGCCTTCAAGGCTATAGCTCTGCACCCTACTGATGCTCCAGTTTATCAAAAGATGATGCTAACCATGGTTGGTATCTTATCTCTGTAATCCCCCAGGGTTAGGCCAAGGCTAGTGGTGTGCTAGGGGTATGTAAAAAGGCGTTTTGCTGTGGAAATAACCACATGTAATTTGGTGAAAAGCCTGAATAATTGCTATGTAATAATTATGGTTGCTAGTACCAAATGTTTGTTTTCCTGGAAAAAAAAACAAACAACAAAAAGCAAACCAGAGTTTTGTAAGAGCCCTTATCTATTAAACATAAGACTAAAAGTTGGTTAATACACATATTAGCATATTAGATATACAACCACGAGATGTCTGGTCAAAAAGCATGTATGGCTGCTGAAACCAGTGGGAGGGGGTTTTGCTGTTGATTTGGATAGAGTGAAAGTAAAGCTGGTTTGCCCCTTCATCAACCCTTTCAGCCCTCTTGGTGTACCCTTGCCTACAGAGGAATACACAGCAATATCCCTGGCAGGTGAGAAGTTGATGTAGCCCAGTACCTCCCCATCAGCCTGCTTCAATCAGCAGACACTTCAAGGAGGACACAGAAAGCACAGACACTCCTCCAAAACATTCTCCCAGCCTCCTTGCCTCTCAGGCTTCCCCTGAGCACTGACCCCGAGAAAGTCTCTGGTCAAACCTCCCGCAGTGGCTGCGGGTGCTTGTGAGGACTGAAGTCCAGCACACACCCAAACCTCAGCAGACCCCTTTGAGACTGCCTGCTGCAGTAAGCCAGCACGACACTCAGGAGTCAAGAGCTGTTCCTCAGCCTTCACAGCTCCTGGTCCTGTCCTGCCAGCCCTCCCTTTGCATCCAGCCTACAGCAGTCTCCTCAGGAGAGAGCCATGCTGCTGAACAAAGCTCCCTCCGCAGGAAGGGCAGAGCCCCTTGGTTCCTTCCCAGCTCCCAGGCAGCATCCGTGCTGCAAACGCCACCTCCCCCCAAAAAGACAACCTCACCAAGCCTGCAGGGGCTCTAGTAATAGCAGAAGAAATGTGTGCCTCTTGTTTTCTGTTAAAGTTCCCTTTGCATTAAGCTCTTCTTTCAAAAATGTTCCCATACTTACTTAATAGAACAAACAAAAAAAAAATGGGGAGGGGGTTTCCTATTTAGAGAAACTGACGTGTGAACACTGCATAAGATGTCATCATTCTTTCTAGGACTTTTGTGTTAATATTTTGAAAAGGTGCATTTTCATAATTTGTTTTGCACAGCCCTACATCCCCATCGTATCCTAATACCTTGAAAATCTCAAAAAAAGATAACACATAAGTAACAGTTAACATTTACTATTCACTTCTGTTTGTTCTGACAGATCTGTTGACCAGGAATCTTCTCAGATCTCTATTTTCTGTAGTATGGCTAAGACTATACTTCCTCGCCATAGCATATGCTGGGTTTTAATGTTAATTTTACTGTTCTTTCACTTCACTTTTTCAAACCACATCCATTTAAGCTTTTTAAGCATATTTAAACATACAAATGTACTAACTGTTGTTATTAGACCTATCCTCTAAGCGGCTAAGTATACTGAATTACTACATCAGGCAGTAGGAGAAGCTCTTCCAGAACTCCCAAGATCCTCAGTACTTAATGAGACTGGATTTTATAGAATACATTAAAACTGTTGTTACACACCTACAGCATTCCCTGGTGCACAGGTCCCTAATGACAGCATATGAGTTACAGTGCCACAAGTCTGGCTTTTCCTGCTGATAGACTACAACCTCTGGGCAAGTGCCATTAAAAAACTTTAAATTATAAGAATAAACTAAATTAATATCAGCAACTCTCTCTCAACAGCAGCACCTATATGAGAAATCTCTCATCCCCCCCTGCACACTACCTGTGAAAGAGGTTCACAGGTGCTGCCACTTTGCCAGCTGCAGCATGCAGCTCATGAAAAGCACTCTAATGCTCTTTGGCACAGTGAGCATAGCTGCATTTCTGCTGTTCCCAGTTAGCCTTTATAGAGACTTCCCTAGATGAGAAATTTATTCCCGCCCCTGTAGAAGCTCAGCCTGAGAAACACCAAGCAAACTCTCCAGCTTCAGGAAGGAGCAGGCATGCAGGCTGAAAATACTCAGTGTTAGGGGAGCTGCTCCCTTCTGCTTTATCTGTGAGCACAGGCATTTTGGAAGCGCGTATCCACCCTAACACATCCCTCAAAGGAGAGCAGTATCTCTGCGCACCAAAAGCCAAGTGACGGAGGCTGCTGTGCCCCCAGAGATACCTATCACTGCTCCCCTGTGGCAGGACACACGTTGGATGGGCCATCAGCGTCCTTAACACACGCCTGCACGAAGCTCCAGGTGTGGCCACGTCCCCAGTGACAGGAGGGACACAGGGTGTTCCCAGCTCTGAAGCAGATTAATGCGTACAGCTACACGCGTGTTTACTTGACTGAGATCCACATTTAGACATGGATACAAGGGAACAATCCTGAGCTGTTTACTGGGACAAAACTCCCACTGAATGCAGTGGGTATTTGTCTGCCTGTACATCTGAGGATTAAACTCTCAAACCTTCTGCAGTGCCCATTTGCACATTTCTAAATCATCATCAAAAAAAAAAAAAAAAAAAAAAAAAGGAAAAGTGAACATGCCCATGTGACCATGGATCTCTCCAACTCTTGACTACATTTGGATTCAGAGAGCATGTGTGCCTTTTTAACGCTGCTGAAAGGACTAAGGCTCAGCCCATCTTTTTTGAACAATAGTTTCTAAATCTTGTTTTCTATATGCAGAGTAAATTTCCAGCTCTGACTTTATAAGCAAAACAGTTTTTCTGAAATCACTGAAAATTATGTACACACGAGGAACATATACTTATTAAAAGAAATGTCAGGTCCTAAAATATCTCTCCAACTGCTTCCATTTGGCAAGAAAATCCTTCTTTATTGATGAACTGTGTTCTCCAGCTGGCTGAGCAGTGCTCAGCCCAACACCTTTTGCAACACCTTTTATGCGTCCTCTAATCTTAGGGCCAACCCCAGCATCAGTCTACTTCAACCATACAATTCATATTTATATGGCTTATCCAGGACTCCAAACCCATCACTGAGGAGCAGGCTTGTTTCTTTTCTCCATCATTGGTCAAAACATGTTCAGGTTAACCTGGTTTATTTGGCAACCATGCTGCTAGAGCTGTTCGGTCAAGCCATACCAGGATTTCTGTCTTTGCATACATCTGTCAAAAATGCAGTACATATAATGCACGCTCCAAAGAAGTGCTTGTATTCCCAATACCATGAAATGGTTTGCTAGATGTCAGTAGTATCACCACTCTATTAATCTGTGACAATTCTCCAAGTATGGTATTAGCTGGGCTGTAGCCATTAAAATGTTGATCCTAAGAACACAAGGTAATAAACCAGACTACAGCCTTTAGGTGACCAAGAAAGCTGTCTCTACACATTAACCAGTAGAAGTTTATTTTCCATTAAATTAATCAGATTAAAAGACAGTGTTGCAAGAAGTCATGTGTAGACAGCATGACTTTTTCCTCTGACAACTGGATAACCTGGATTCATGGAAAAGATGATGGTACGAGACAATTTAAACAGAATCTCATATAACTGTGATGACTGAGTCAATTCTAATGCTTTCCCTTAAAATGATGCTTCTGTTTCTTCAAAGCAGATAGTATTTAACAGGAAGATCATACATGACCTGGGAACTATATAACAGAAAAAATCAGTACAGTCTATTTGAGTAAGTTTACAAACATACTGAAGTGACTATTTTGTCATCTCTACTCTTCAGCTTTTCAAAGCCATGCCAGGAACAGGTTTGCCAAAGAACATGAGTAACAGTTTGAAAACTGTGTTTAAACTGTGTAGAAAGTGTCAAGGTAGGCAAACATCTTTCTGAAAATGAGTTACTGACAAAGCTCTGTAAGTACACACAGTGTTCTACCTATAACTACATGTGCAAACACAAATATTTAGAAAATAATCAGCATAAACGCAGCGACATGGCACAAGCTGCTATGAAGTACACTTTCAAAACACATAGAAATAATCTAGGCTAGTAAATGGTAAACATTATTAAATACACTTACTTCAACAGTAATGCAAATCTAATGCATATTTTAACCACGGACAATCGCAGAAACAACTTGTAGGGAAGCATTAAAAACTATCAGCATTGAAAATACTGTTTTCTGAAACTCCTTCCTGAAATTCCTATCATGGTCTTTAACACTTGGGAGCGTGTTTTTAAGGCAAATGTAAGGACTTTTAACTGAGGGACTGTTAGCAATAACAAGAATTTCAGTGCACTCTGAAAACGCGCTTCCATTGCGCGCTGCCTCCCCCATGCTCAATTAGCGCCTACATTTGCTACAGAAATCAGAGCAACAGCAGCACGTATTTCAAAGGTACAGTCAATCTTCAAGTCGTGCCTCACGCTTATCTCGTCACGAGGCTGCAGCAGCCAACTTTATTGCCTTCAGACATGTCGGCCCTGACATACGCCCCCGCTGCCGGCGGTTTCCTCGTGGAAGGGCGCTTCCATTGGCGTCACCACCAGGACGCCTCCTGCCACTGACATGGCTCAGCCGCACGTTTGCAGGGCTGGCCTTTTAAAAAGTTGACTGTATAAAGTAGGCAGTGACCAGAATGAGCCGCAGTTATACAAGAAGCAAGGAAATATTATGCAAGACCACAGGAAGTCAGAGGAGACAGCATTCTGGGCAGGCCTGGCAAGGAGTCTGTGTGAACTTCAGCTAACAAGCAAAGCTCGGTCATTGGCGCCAAATTCAGCAGAGAACATTCCCAGTGCTGCAAAGGATAACACTCCCCACGCTTTTGCCAGTGGGCTGTGTTCCAGGACGCCATGTACCTGATGAAATGAAGATAAACCCGGGTCTTACTTTTTGCCAAGTTTTCATTTATTTTTAAAATTTGAGGCATATTTTGGTCCAACACTTGTTAGAAGTGGCAAATGGTTTATTTTCATGGCTTTGGTAATAGATCACTTGCTCTTACACTCCCTGTAATTTCAACTACAATAAGTGACCTACAAAGAAAATGTTTGGCAGAAGCCTCATTTTTTCCACACATCTTGCCCATCTCTACCTCAAGGCTCTCTGCTAATAGGATATGTGAGGATTATGGATTCCTTTTCCCTTGGCATTTTGGAATGACCTCTGAAAATACACTTGGTGCAAAAGGATGATACCCACCTTGCACATAACTATACTATTTTAGTCTGCTTCAATGTCACAGGTAATTGTTTTTGGGGTTGGGTTTGTTTTTTTTTTTCATTGTTGAAAGCCACCTCACATGGGTCCTAATTGGAGAAGACATCCGTTAAAAAAAAGGCAGCAAACTTGATTTCCCAAATGACTGAAGAAAATTGGCCTTACTTTGGTAAACATTCATCATCTAGCAATACATGAGTTCCGAGAGGTTTTATGCTTTGTTCCAGGATTCACCTTTAAAACATCAGTGATAAAATGCTGGAGGTGGAAATCCAGTTTTAGGTTCACTCACACATACTGCCAAAAAAGAAGCACAGCATGCAGTCTTACACAACACAAAACAATTACCAATTGTGATGAGAGCAGACAAAGCGTTCTCAAGAGAATCTATTTTATGTTTGTAATCACCCTCAAAAAACACACAATAGCACTCTCCTTCCAGCAAATACATAATACAAACAAAAACCAAAGAGCAGCACTGCCTCAACTGGGGGAAGTGATTCTGAGAAGTATAACTGATCTTCAGTAGATACCGACTGCCAAAGCCAATGAACCAATTTAAAAAGTTTTCATCGTTACCTTTGCTTGTGGGAACAACAAAAATACGCAGCTCTTAACAGGAGATTCCCGCCTTTAACACGGTTTGCACATGAAAAAGTTCCCATAACCTAATGCTCTTGCAAAAATAATTAAACAAGCACTGCAACAACACAGGAAAGTGAAAATGCTAGTGGTGACAATGCCTTCATTGTTACTGCCAGTATAACAATGCCCAAAATTAATCATAACCCCAACAATCAACACCAACGCACACACAGTTGGGCCTCTCCAACCAAAACAGATCTTTCTACAGCCAGATCCAGAGTTACAGCTGTTGAGAAGGGCAGTTGTTTCTCTAGCTGAACTCAGAGATTCCTACCCAGCAGAAACAAGCCTAGCTGCACTTCTCAAGGCCTGAGTGAAGTATACATTCATGGTCTTAATGTGGACAGTCTACATTAGCCCACAGTATTGAGTGTTAGTATTAATCATAGCAGCACAGCACTTTCTTCATCCAAAACCAATAAGGTCACTCAGAAATGCCCAGAGTAAGGAACAGCATTTTATCTGTATCTATTTCTGCCAAATAGCGAGGCAAATAGCTCACAGTAAGTTTTTAAAACCCCGCAAGGGTTAACTAGTGACCCACACTACAAAAGCAACAAGCCATAGGAAGTCCTTCCTCTCTACAGGGAAATGGACTTGTGGTTGCAACTTTTCCCTGTAGCCATTACAACACCTACTCCCAGTTATTTAATATCCTTGAGATCTCTATAGCTCTATCAGAAAGGGAGGTAGACATGCTATAACCATGTAAACCTTGATCCCTTAAGGAAATAAGCTAGAAGAGGATAATTCATCTAATCACTGTCTCATCATCTATTAAAATTCCTTTTGATTTCCAAGTAGCTCACTGAGCCATAATCCTTCTCCACACTTCCTATATGCAATACATGTTCAGCTACAGCAAACTATACTATACCTACAACCACAAGCACAGTAAGGTATTTACTTCCTTTGAGGTGGCGGAGGAGATGTTTTGACTCTCAGTAGCAAGTATATCTCTAGGTTGAGGCCTTCTCTTTATTTTCCTTCAGTACATTGATTTCGTATTCCACAGCTTCACTAAAACATCTCCTGGTATGTGGGCAAACAGAGTGCACTGAAATACATGTATTTGCCCACCAAATATTCCTTCTTACAAGTGTAAATCAGAACTGACTACCTATACAAGTAACAGTGTAAGAACAGATGCTTGTTTTATTTTCCTTATACTTTACAAAGGTATTTCATTTGCTCAATCCACTAAGACCTGAAGTGAAATGATCATGAAACCCTCTTTTAAGAGGGATGAAGGTTTGTATCACACACAGATGACATTTTATTTTCCTCAAAGGCATTTTCACAAAACAGTACCCAGAGGTCTAAGGCAGGAACTGAACTCCATTTTGATAAAAGCTCTAGACATTATGGACATTGAGGTTTTTTGGTACAAAAGCCATAGCACTCCAACTGTTAATTAAGGTACAAAGATTAACTTAGGAAACCAAATCAACAGGAGCGCACAGCTCAACAAATGCCTCAGTAGGCTCTTTCCATGGCTGTAACCTACTCAACGCGCATTTTGCAATATAACATGAAATCATTCTATATTTGCACTGTATTCAACACATGACTCCCTCTGAAGGAATGCTCTGTAATGACTTCACGTTGACAGTGCCTCTTCTTCAAAGGTTTTAATAGGTGAGGTGGCAGGTGCTCTTCCTCTTTCAGCTCTGCCTTCAGGTGGACTTCTGCTCCACATTAGCCATCGCTGCACCAAAAATCCCTACTGTGACCTGCAATGCAAACTTTGCTCCCTGCTCATTTTACCTCCCCAGGTTAGAAGAGCTCTGAAAAGCCGCTATTTGAAGAAGCACCATTTTCTGTCATCTGCTTCCTTTAAAATACTTCTTTTTAAAAGAGTCAGAAAACAATAGAGCTGGTCACTCTGGTTCATTGCTTCATATCTGCCGTTTGAAGAGCTGGAATTTAGTTACACCATGTTTACAGTGACATTTAGGTTTGAGGGGCGGGGGATGTTGTCCTAAGATTTGGCAGGCAAAGGGAAAGAAGTGTTACACAGATAACACGGCTTCTTGCACTATCTTCTTCAGGGCCTGCACACACAGCATGCAAAGCTGCCAAGTCTGTCTAATATGTTAGGCTTTTCTCACTGTGTCTTCTTTACACTAAACACTGTGTGGGCTCCGTCTTCTTCAGCCCCACCCTGGCACCCGTATGCAAAAGAAGCCTTTATTGAATGGAGATCCACAGGCTTCAGTCTCTGTGAATGAGATTGCGTATGTTGACCTCTAAACCCATGTCACATTAACACTGTATGTCAGCACTCTTCTACTTTCTTACAGCTCTCAGTTCAAAGAAGCTGAGAGCAAATGATTGCTGGCTGAAACCCTGCTGAACTCTCCATCTGCAAAAAAGACCGTTTTTTTGTGACGGTCAAGCCCTCCTTTTCACTCTTATTGCCCCACGGGTTGCTCACCTGCCTGCTCCATGATGAAATCTGGAAGAATAAGGGGTTTTATCATCTCTGAGGTGCTTTCAGCGTGTCGCAATTTTCCTGCCGCCGCCACCAACACCCCCACCTTCTCAATTGCTTGGGGCGTCTAAATTGCACATGGATCTTATATGACAGGAGGACAAATTCAAAGGTGAAGCAAACTAAGGCGTGGGTCACCCGTCAGCACGTGGGTGTAACCTACATATTGAGGGATCATATGGAATGGTGCAGTAAAGAAAGCAATTAACCAAGTAATACAGGAGTGAGAGATAACCAAACTCCTTCCACTTGACAACCTCCTATTAAAGCATTTTCAAGTCAGGTTTATTCTACAAGCTTCTTGCCAACATATCTACAGCATTGCGTTAGGCATAGAAATAGAAAGTCCCTATTTTAAAAAGTTTACAGTTTAAATAAATAAGACACACAAAGGGTGGAAGGAAGGATGTACTACCATCCCAGTTTTCCAGAGTGGGGAGCTAGGATAACTACCGTGACCAGTCACACCACACTGTCCAGGCTACACGATCAACACAATGCCCTGAGTACCCAGCAGAGCAAAGAGCCAGGCCAAGTGAGGGGCTTTTGGAGAGGGTGTGGAGGAGAAAGGAGACAGAAGAAGCAACTGCAGAGGCCAGACCCACTTGCTGAAGCTGTTGTTCAGCAGCCAGGTCAGCAACCAGATGCAACTTTCACAGCCAGCTCTACTGAGAGTGGTGAACAAGCTCAAGAGAGAGAATCCAAAATATGATTTTATTCAGCCTCAATGTGCTTTGGCCCAGGTCCCCATGCCAGAGAGGCTTTGTTCGGGCCAGTCATGCAGCTGACAAACAAAAGTAGGGTTGGGGGGGTTGGTTTTTCTTAAACGGGAAATAATGGCTGTTTCGAAACACCAGCATTAAGTTTCCCTCAAGATATCTGCACTTGCTTCTATTTCGTTTTCAAGCCAGCACATGCCTAAGTGAACGGGATAGTCCCCTTTTGTGAATCAGTGGGAACATAAATACGGCTTTGCTGTTACATAAAAAAGCCAGCAGAAGCACTAAGACAACTTGAGCACAGAAAGGATGTTCCCATAAAAACGTCCCTCTGATTAGTAATGGCAATGAACACATCCTTCTAATCATTCAAAGGGAAAAAAAGAACCAGATTTATTAACACAAACTGATAATCTTACAGCTGCAGCACAAAAACAGCCCACCCGCAGCTGAACCAAGCTATGCTCCCTCAGTGAAATGCAACATTTTCCAGCTCATCACGCACATAAAAGTGCTGCATTAAGCCATAAAGGGGGTCAACATCCCCAAAAGTCTACCTTCCCTTAAAAGAGCAAATAACACCGTTTTGTTAAGACCAAGCATAATTATCTGTCTTCATTAGATGAGGCATTGGTTTCTTCCTCTGCAAGCAAAAGTCAGCCATCCCATGTGCAAGAACTGGCCAATTCCAACTTTCTGCATTCTTCGATGTGCAAGACAACCTTACAGGACAACGGGAATTGTGTCTCCCAGGTCAATATGGGGATAACTGGAAGAAGTAAACCAAGAGCCACATTTGTCATGGTTTTCCTTTGCAACAGAGGAGGAATGGGAAAAGCAAGCGGTAGGCAAAGCCTTGCTGTTCTTCCAAAGACCATATGGTGAAGGCAATATGCAGAGGCTATTCCAAAAGGCTCTCCACCTACACTGAATTAGACAAATGCAGCTTTTCCAGAAGAATCATCTGGCAAAAACTATAGGAAAATACCAAAAGCACTTTCACCAATTTGCAATCTTCTCTCACAGGTTATGAAACAGAGTGGAGGCAACTGAGATCTTAAAAAAAACCCCAAAAACCTGGAGCGGAGTATAACTGTAACTGGTCACTGGATTTGTATTTTGGAGAAATACTGCCTAAGGAGTTGTGGCATGATAAAGCCATTTACTGTTGAATTTCTTCTCGCACATCCATATATGATGCTGACATTCCATAGAACACTCAAAAGCCATTTTTGTTCTAAGCAAACCTCCTATCAACTTTAATACTCGCCATAAATACCTAAGAGTTTGAAGACACTGTCATTGCCATCAGCTAATGAGTTTGTTATTTCACCATAATGCCACACAAAAATCTAACCAGGAACAGCAGGGCTTATCATCTCTGAAGATACTTTGCTATGTGCAACGATTTCTGGATACAAGTTGCACAGGCAGTTAAAAGCTGGGCACATTCCTAGCAACATTCCCCACTTACAATGGTAGAAATACAGAGTGGGGTGGTTTCTTAATGTCTCAAAGATCTTTGAAGTGTTTTGACAATAAGTATCTAATAATACCTAGAATTTACTGGCAGAGAGAGGGTGATACAATTGTCAATGAACAGACAGGGCCTGAAGACAAACAGCAGCCAGAGAATGTCCCAAACACAATGGCTGAATAGGATTGCTTTGTAGTTTATCATACAAATGCAAGTGCAAACGACTATAGCTGTGATACCAAGAGTTTAAGCCCCTTTTTATGGCAGTAAATACCTTAGATATGCTAATGGTGAAACAAAATACAAGGAATGTTCTTTAAAGCATACTTCCACGACCTTTACAAAAGTTGCCTAATAACCATCCCGCTTCATACTTGCTTCAGCTTATTACCTAAGCAAATATTTATCTTACAAGAGCATGAATATATCTTAAATGAAAAATACTATACAGTAAATTCTGAACACCATCAGACAATATGCACCAAAATTATGAGCCCTTAATGCATGTTTTCCCATGCAGATTTAAAAAAGTTCATAAGGCCTCTGACACAACAAATGAGGACCAGCTTTCTCTTTTAAGAAGCGAAGAATAGGGCACATTTAGAAGATTTCATGCAACTTATTCAGGCCACTGAACTGAGTTCTTAAACTGAAGCCCTTCAGGAAACCACCTTCTGTGTATCAAACAATATATATATATATATATATATATATATATATATATATATATATATATATATATATATATATATATATATATATATATAAGGGATTCAGAAGCTGTCTACATAAAGAAAACACATATACTAGGCCAAAGGTGGCTATCACCTGGGATGACTATATTTCAAGATATTATTATATCTGCTACTTCCAGCAATAGCTTTCCTGGGAAAGGCAAACATTTCTATCTCTCAGCATACGCAGGCAAGTTTTCCAGAACATGGCTCTGAAATTATCAGTCCTCTGAGAACAAGTTAGAAATTCTGTAAACATGCTGTTTTCATCTCTCCCATATTTTGACTTTCTTGTCAGCCGTGTCAGGAGCCAGTGAGGGGTTATGGAGGGCCTGCATTGCTATGTTTTCAATTATACTGCAGTCTTTAAAAAGCTGTTCACATAACCAAAGCTAGAGAAGACCTTTGTCATTGCCAAGTCACACTTCCTGCCTAACCCAAGCCAAAGACGACTAAGTATTTTCATCAGACCTGGTAACTTGTCTAAGCAACTGCAGTTTTTGAAAGACTGGGACTGTTTTGAATTCAAGGCTTTAAGTGATGAGGGCCTTGTAAATAGTGTAAAAAGAACATGTAATATTTTGGTTTAGCAGATAAATTTGAAGATTTCTCCTGAAAGGAAGACACGGATCTGATTGAGGTCAAGCCACCAAACCAGACACGTGTATGGGTGCTGTAGACTTCGGTACAGCAAAGATCTGGAAACAGCCCCAGTTAAGTCTAACACCAGAAAAGAAAAACGAAGAAAAAAGAAAAAATCTTTAAATTGACAAGAGACTAATAATTACTTAAGTCTCATTCAAATGAATTTAAAACAGCTGTTTTTCAATTAACAACACAGTGCAACACAAGAAATCTTTGAAAAATGAAGCCCAATCTAAAATGTTTCAGCAGTCTTCATATGTCTTGGCAATTTCTCAACCCTATCCCTTCATTATAGTCTAGCTAAAACTAGAACACTAGCTCTTGTTTCCCTTGTGCTCTCAAAAATTATTTTCCAAGAAAATATTTGTTTTTACAGAAAATATTCACAAACTGCATCTGCAGCTTTTCCAGGGCTCAGTAGCCCATTGTTCAAAATTTGCACTTTATATCTTACCTTCATTTGCCTAACTCTAACCAAATATATTTTGGTATATTAGATAATGAGCATCAAATATTTACAACAGATTAAGTTCACGTTTCAGTAGTTTCAAATAATTTCTAAATGATCCCAGTAATCTTATTACACATATACCTTCACACAGACTGCTTGCTATCAAGTGCCATAAGTCACACCCACATGATTCATCCATTAGGAGAGCTGCTCTGTTAAAAAAAAAAAAAAACCAAACCCAAAACCCAACCATACCACTACCCCCCCCAAAAAGTCGCCATGCACAATGCTCCCCATATCACTTCTAATTTTAGCTTTTCCTTAGATAACATAATTTCCTGAAACTAAAAGAGACTGCTCACACTCTCCTAGCTCCAAAACGTTACTGTGAAAGTATTGTTATTTGTAGAAGTAGTTCAATGCACACAATATTTCCTATTCAAATATAAAGGGATGTTTCAGTGCTTCAGCCTTCTGTTCTGCCAGGGCTGTGGAGAAGGTGGTGAAAACAACCAGGATTTACTGAACTTTTTTTTTTTTTTTTGGGAGGTGGCAGTGGGGACCGTGGATTTATAGAATGAGGCTGACAACAGAGAGCAGTGTAGGACCCTGCACTCATCACTGTTCACTCATATATACGAAAAAACCAAGCAAACAAATCCCAGCCAAATCCCATATAAATCCAGTTGTTCTCTCCATCAAATTCCTGCTTTAGAGTCTGTCCAAACTCTGACCTGGAGGTTTCATTCATGCAGGTCACAGCTGGGATTTAGGGACATGCCTCAAGAAGTAGGGACTGAAGGAATAGCCACGCACCGGCAAGACGTAGTTTGAAAGATGTTTCTTGTTGGAAACACCAATATGCTGCTGAAATCTCTTTGACCAAACAATCAGTTTGGTTCCATAGATTTTCCACAAATACTTCAGATTGAAACACACGCTACTTAATGTTTGTTTGAAAGCAAATCAGTGCATAAATACATACACAGCAGAACGAAGCAGAATTTGTAACTTGTGGGGTGGTTCAACACATTTAAGTTAGGAATCAAAACCACTGAGGAGCCGTATTATCCTGGTATTGTCCTACTTGAGAGCACAAACAAAACAATAAAGTGGTTTTTCGTCCTGCCCAAATGCATAGAATTTGTTCATAAAGCTGCAATAAGCCAGTATTAATCATCCACCCACAGGCTAACATAAAGTATGTGTAAAGTTTCTGAATTTTTCAGACAATCTTGGCGGTAACACCCTAAACATTCCCCTAAATCAAAGAAAACTGCTGATTCCACGTATTAGCACACGGAGAAAGGGTCATGACCAGGGCACCTCTTTGACTGAAGATCAGACATAAAAATTCAACTAAAGCAACTTTACTTCTTGTCTGGAAAAACATTTGACGAGTTTCTATAGGATAAATATTGAATATTTGCTGTGTCACGTAAAGCAATGGACAGAGAAGCATAATGGAGATGCTATCCAACTTCAAAAGCTTTGTAACAACAGTCAAGTAAATTAGATTACAGGTCTAACTGTTTTCAGGCCCAAATATGCCCATTTAATCAAAATTTATTATGGTAGATTTCGTTTCAGCAAAATTTTCTAGACCTAAATAAAGTCACAGAGGAAAGAACCAAAATCATAATTAGATTTGAACTCAAGAAGTGAAGAGCATAATTAAGTGAGGTGCTTTGGAACATTAGTTATTTATCAGCCAATTGGCCTACTGTACTTTATTAAGCTACTTTCCAAATGCACAGTAAAATAGTTTCCCATTTTACAGATTTCAGAAAGAGTCTCCACAAAACGTAGCTCTGTAAATGTAAGAAGGTGGGCTTTTTTTATATAAGCAGTGAAGGTTTTATCGTCACCAGATAACTACTTTATTATATTGCCTTTTAAGCAAATTGAGCACAAGAATGATGAATGAGAAAAAACCTGCCACATGCCTAATATTCATACTTGCACTTTCTCTTAATTTAAGAGAAGGGCTCTGAGAACCTTGTGCCAGCTACTAGGAGTAGAACTACTTATAACTATTAAGATATAAATGTCACTATGAATATTGGAGTAATTAACACAATAGCATTTCACAAATAGCTTTAGCAGAATAAAACCATTCCATGTATTTAAATTATTTTTAAATACAATCTCGCTTTGTATTGCTCATTTCCTTACTCTAATGTTTATCAAAATAATAGCAAAAAGTTAAATGCTTGAAGAGTTCTGCCTCCATCACACCTAACAGCAGCTCCTGCTTGGAACCTGAAAACAAAAATACTTAATGTTTATGAATCCATCATAGTAAAAAAAATATAAGTTAAAGATATAGAGAGATCTATTTTTGATACTCATGATGGGTCTCCTGAATTCGCAGCATAAATGCAAAACTGGTAATTAGCAGAGTCCCTGAAGTACGCGAGACATTTCCAATGACCCACACAAGATAAACGTGACAGAAGATGCAAAGAAAAGGACATGACACAAAGATTGTGTTTATGAAGGGCTGACAGATTTTTAACTTGCTCCAGGGGTAAGTACTAAACACAAGTAGAGCAAGCCCTTAGAACATCCCTGCGAAAACAAATCCTCAGATACCCAGATCACTTTGGGAGGATGGTACACACTGGGAGGCACCCACACCATTCCCACAGCAAAAGCCATTCAGTCTTCAACAAGCTGAAATTTTTGGCTCTATCAAGATGAAACCACAGGAGCTGAGCAGCAAAAGTCAGGAGCTCCCAAGCAGACCAGGTCACCAAGCCAGAGAGCTCAACCCAACCTCTGCTCCACGTCACTGCAGGCAAAGGCAGAGCCGGGGGCAGGCGTGCAGCCTGTTCCTCCTCATTCCTGTACCCTTGGGCCACCCTCTGGTAGAAAAGCCAGACATCACATCTGTAGAAATGCAGAAAGGGCAAAACCAAAATAGGAGGGGTATGAGTGGCCAGCATCATTCAAGATGACCTGCTAGCTATGAAGCGCCTGAATTTGCACTGAAACCTAAATACAAATTGCCTAATGTTAACACGCCATAAGTATGTGCTAAACAGCCAACTTCAACAGATTGTTCACCAGGAATTCAGGAGATCACACTTCCTTTTGATAACTCCAAATAAGAAAAACTTCAAGGGCAGATGTGAACACAGAAGCAAATAAAATATGTGGGCTATGCATGGGGAGATGTTGAGCAATAATAAAACTTGAAAAACTTTTTTTTTTTAATGAAGCTGAGTAATCTATGAAATAGTCTGCAAAGGAAAGTTTTCAACGCTCCACCAGCTAAAATACATAAAGTGAGGTTTAAATGAACATAAGGACCAACCTGGGTTGGCAAGAGAATGGACAAGATCATCTGTCACCGCCATCACAGAGTAACAGGCAATAGGGAGTATACCTGGCAATAGTGACACACAGAAAATGTACTGCAGAGAACAAAACTGAGATGTGCCTTTCTTGAAATCTTCAGTTTAACACCTTGGCACATCTAAATGCTCACATTTCCTGACATCCAAATTATACCCATTAGGAGCAACTACCTGAGCTCTGGAGAGCTGTGCCATCAGGACAGTTTCCTCATCCTGAGGAGGAGCAGCCAAGAGTGACCTCAGCTTGGCAAAACGACTCTCCTGAAGGAAAAGGTCAGTGAAAATTGAGGCATAAAGAGGGGCTCAACATCAAATAAAGCCCAAGCTAAAAGAGTCTGAAAGCAGTTTGTTACCTAGACAATAACTGGGGGCAATCCCATTTCTTTACTATCTGGACTAGACGAAGTTAAACAGATTTATTTAACATTACAGGGTTATGGTCACTAAACGTATTGTGTAATTACATGGGGACCACTAGCACAGAAACACTTTGAGCTGCAAAATTGGTTTATTTTTCGTACAACACAGAAAACAAACACAGAATTCCCCAAGTAACAACACAACTGAAAAGGTGAAGCCAAATGACGCATCCTTCTCATTGGTGCTTGATTTGTCCTGAGCCTGGTTTCAAACTTTTCTTCAACAGACACTGTTGTCCATCCAGACTTGTTCATTTAACTCCACATCCATTCCTAACAAAATAACTGTGTCTTGCAAATCATTAAAAAACACATCAAGTTACTGTATCAGACTGCTCTATTACATTGGGACTTACCTACTACTTGTTGCACTGCACAGCCATCACAGATACTTTTCCCTCAGCTTTTACTCTTTTGCTAAAATGTGTTATGCCCTTTTATTCCTCCTTCTCTCAGTTTGTAACTACCGCCATTCTAAGAGAGTATTTGATACTGTATAGATAATTTTTTAAATTAAGTTAAAAGAATAATCATATTAACTTCAGCTCCATATCTTGGACTAACTTTAAATGTGGGGAATCAGCCTACTGAAAGTGCCAAAATACTTGTCCAAACAAAGCAACTGGTCTTTTCTGCTGGCAAACAGAGCTTCAAATGAGGACCTGAGTATGTTCTTCAACTTTAATGGACCATTAAGACAATCAAAGATTATCTTCCTTAGAACATTTCTTTAACAGTAAGAGAACTGCTCCTCAACATAGTTTCAGAGCTGCCTGGAAATCTGGTAACACCGTCCCACCTTTTGTCCGTGAAAGTGATTTATAAATGACATTAGCAAGTTAGGTTAGAGATCCTAGCTGCATATCTGGATAGAGATCAAGCAAATAGTACAGTAACTGCTGAACTCAAGGAATAAACCTACTCTGTAATAGTATGGGAAAATTAAGAAAGCAAAACTATCTTGTTTCAACAGGCTACATAGGGTACATCCCCAGCAGGAATATCTACAGCACACTGACTGGGGGGCACAAGTCAGCTATCTGAAATCCCTCGTATGACACTCTCCCAGTTCTTCCACAAACATTGATTTATTCAACCATCCCACAAACCAGATAACAATTAGCTTACTTCTGAGAGAAACAGAAAAATTGTCACTGAATGTCACAGTATTTAAAACCAGAGACAGAGTCAAGATCAGCGTTCGGATTTCAGCCCTGTGTAGCCTGTGTTGGATCTGAGGAGTATTTCCACAAACCACTTCAGTGTGCTGTCCTGCAAGGTTAGACAGCGCTCAATCCCTCACTCTGCTTGAAAGTAAGAGGTTAAAACTGAGGAGATTAAGAGTGCCCCATTAAAAAGAGGTGATACAATGAATGCAGTGTGTTTTCAATATATGCACTATTTCATCCTCTTGCCTTATAAACTGTTACAACACATTTTTCTAACTACATAGTACTGTACAATAATTTTTACCTTTTCAATGTAAGACGTAAAATGTACGTGTATTTTGTATTCTGCACTCCTAGGTTACCTAGAACAAAAGAGTCTTGAGGCAAGCGTTTAACCTTAATACGTCAGTGTCTGATAAACTGAGGAAAACAGAACTACGTGGAAAAGGCAAGATTTACACTACTATACCTCCCCTATTACATCGTCACAGGGTGACTAAATAAAAAAGGAGCTATTATACAAACAAAAACCCAGGCTTTAAAATTTACTGCATCATCAAGTGGATAGTATACACAACACATAGCAACATAAAATTCTTAGTCTGTAAAGCACATAATTTATTAAGAGAATCTATAGCCAGAGCAGTAACCTGTGCTGATAATCGACGGATGCTTGTGACCGCCTGCTGTATAAAACAGACTGAACACACATCCTTTTACAAGACTTTATAGACCTTTATTCTCTTAGTTTTCCCCATGTCTGTGCCCTCGCTCATCCATAGAAACCGTTTACAGCTTTGGAGCAACGAGTAGATAATTCTTCTCTTAATCTCCACCTGTAACTTCTGTGTTACAGACCGCTGAGTTTTATTTTGACGTTTGTTCTCAAGAACCAACAAGAAAACACACTCTTTCACGAGCTACAAAACCAACAGTGCGTTACTTTGATTCCCTCTGGAAGGGTGGCTCTGGCAGTGTGGGAATGTCTAGCTTCACATCCCCCTCGAAGGGCAGCAATAAACGAGGCGCTGGGCACTCCTGGAACTCTCGGCCCTCCAGGAAAACCCGCTGACAGCTGAGGAGCTCCATGAACCGCGGGAGATGCACCGCGGCCAGCGTCTCGGACTGGAGCGAGGAGGTGTCGAAATATTTACACAGCCTGGCAATTTCACCCTCGCGACTTTAATTATGAAACATGTTTAGCTAAGAGTGCTACTACCTTCAAAACCCCCGTCCTCAACTGAAAAATAGCTTCCTACTACCTCTGTCCTCGCTGATACCAAGCTCTGCCGTGGCGTACATGACAGTGGCCGCACACCGGCTGGCCGGCCCTGCCTGCCAGGTGCACCTGCCCGCAGCCCTTCGCGGGGCCGGGGCCGGGTGCGGTGCCGGCCGCGATGCCGCCGGCGGGGGCAGCTCCCCGGGCAGGCGCTGCCCGGCTCGGCGGCGGCCCGGGCGGAGCGCGGGTTACCCCAAAGGGGCGCGGCGCCGCTACCCTGCCCCTCTCCCCGCCCGGGCTGGGCGAACTAACTCACCCCCGCCGCAGCCGGTCCCCGCAAAGGCTCCGGGTCGAGCCCTCGCACGGGAGCCGCGGCGGGGGGAGGCGAGGCCGCGCCGTCCCGCCGGCAGTGCCCCCGAGTCCCGCGGCCGGCGGGGGCAGCCGCAGGAGGGAGGACGCAGCGACCCGAGCAGCCCGGCGCCTCGCCCGCGGCCCCTCACCTTTTCTTCTCCTTGTCAGCTGTCATCGCGGCGGCTGCTGCCGGCTCCTGCGCCGCCTCTCGGGCCGGGGCGCGCTCAGCACCTGCCCGCGGGACGCGGGGCTCTGCGGGCGGGGAGCGGGGTCCGGTTCGGCCGGGTCGCCCCCGAGGCGGGCGTACAGTCTCAGGACACTGCCGAGGATTGTACGGCCCGCCCGGGGGAGGCGGTGGCGGCGGCGGCTGCTGCGGCGGGACAGGAGAGGCGCGGGGACGAGGCTGTGCAGCTCGGCGCCGCCCGCAGAAAGTTCTCACTTTAAACCTCGGGCCGCCGCCGGCCGCGGGGGCAGGGCCGGCCCCTCCGCCCGGGACCCGGCCCGGCCCGGCCCGGCCCCGCCGCCGCCGCCGCGCCCGCCAATGGGGGCCGGCGGGGCGCCCCGGGCTCCCCGCCCCCGCCCCGGCCCGGCCGGGGGTCAGCGGGGCTGCTCCGCCCCACCGGCACCGCTCCGGCTGCGCGGGGTGCCGCCAGCTGACACCGGCCCCTCCGCCGCGCTCTTATTTATTAGTTATTTAAGGCTTTGGTTATTTAACGTTCTTTTTTTTTTTCTTTCTTTCCTTTTTTTTTTCCTCTTTTTTTTTCTTCTTTTTTTTTTTTTTTTTTTTTTCCAGAAGCGGTATTTCCCCGCCGGTGCGGTCCGAGGGCCACCGCGGCACCTGCCCGGCGGCCGCGGAGAAGCTGCGGTACTGCCCCGGCCCCGAGCGCCGCTCCCGCAAGCGGGGACCGCCCCGCCCTCGCTCCCTGGAGCGACCCCCGTTCAGCCCGAGGCAGGGGGTGTTAAAAAAAGAAAATTACGAAAATAAAAGCCGCAAGGACGGTGCGGGCTTGGGGCGAGGCCCCGGAGCCATCGCAGGCGTGCGGGGCCGCCCTGCTCCGGCCCGGCTGAGCTCGGCCCGGGTCGCGCACGGGGGAGAGGGAGTATGGGGGCGGCTGCGGGCAGAGGGATGTGCAAGGAAGCGAGGGCTGTACTTTTGCCCCTCTGATGGGACTTCCTTCCTCTCCCTGTTTTTTCGATTTTATTTTCTGTGTTGTATGTTTCAATTCAGGCACTTTAAAAACTCGTGGTTGTGATGACGCACGGTGAAGCGAGTCTGTGGCAAGAAGCACCAAAGCTCATCTCATGCTAGCACCTGCTATGGCTTGCTGCAGTTAAGAGAAATGTAAATAATTAAAAAAACCTCTCGCTTTGATTTCTGTTTATTTTACAACAAAGCAACTAACCTTCCTAGACAAGGGTTTATGAGAATTTTTCCTGATACTGTCCTTCAGCATGGTAGAAGCGTCAGCCTTATCCTCATGTTCTCTTACGCTCACTTTACTTTTTTATATCTTGAACCAAATGCACACTTTTGCATTAGGCTGAATGAGGTTTTCTTTACTTCTGGAAGATGGAAGTACTGTAGGCAATGTGAGCCAAACAAGACTTATTTCTTGCTAATTCAAATTTGAGCCATTTCCCCTTGCCATTTCAGAGGTTGGTTTGTATACAATGGGTTAGAGAGTGTTTTCCTTTTCTTTTATACAGTATGAAAGTTTAAAGAAATGCATTTGGGTTTGAATTTGCATATTCTGCTCTCAAGTCTGAAAAGAGCTACACATGCTTACACAGCAACAGGCTAATTATGTAGTAACACTTGGGGTTTTTTTCTTGTTATACAAGAGAACCTAAACAAAAGAAACCCACAAATATTTAAGACCTAAGTAAACTTAGTCAAACAGAATTTGTGTATGCAGGACTAAATTTAACCTTCTGGGAATACGAGAGTGCAATAGGATCAAAGACCCAAGTCACTCATTTCCTAAATTAAATAGACCTCTTCATCCTCCATTGATCTCTGCTGATGTCAATGCTCCTTGCTGTATCTTAAAGCACTTCACTTGGATAAACAACTCACCTTCAAAAATCAGAAAAGAAAAGCATTCAAACTGACTGAATCTAAACTACTCAGTAAATTTTAATTATTTCACATCTAGCTCATTGGCCAGACCCCTGTTGGCTCTGCCTACGGTGTAGTTGATTAACAGTGTAAATCTCTCACTCTCCTGGCCAGCAGGGCCTGAAGGTGCTTTGACAATGGGAGAATTCACGTCTGAGCACCCCTCAAGGACCACCACCTGTCCTGTCCTCTGCACAGGCAGGTTGGTGGGCTTCAGCACAGGTCAGTGCCCAGAAAAACAGGAATCTTGCTGCTGCATCAGCAGGCGAGTCTGAGTGATTCTTACAGCTCCCTCACAGCTTCAGTTCTTGAAGTTGTCTATACTATTATTTCTGGCACATGAGCTCCCCATCTTGAACATGAAGGAAAAAAAATGGCCTGACCTCTAGAGCTTAGTTTAGTTATTAATTCGCTCTTTTTCCCAGGACTGTTCAGGGAGGGGAAGATCAAATGTATCTTTATTATCACTGTCAATTTACTAGATGCGTTCTGTGGCGATAAGGGACCCCACAGCACCTTCAGGGAGGTTTGCTGGAGTTTCTCCTTACTGGAGAACGGTGGAGAGAATGACATAATTTAATTTTCAAATGTGTCTCACTAGTACTTTAATTTCCTTTATGGGGGGGGGTCAGTATTTATTAACAGCAGTACCCACCGTAATGTGGACTTTCTCTAACCTTATACTGCTCAGAAGCTTCGATAGGAACTACACCATTATTGAGCACATTCACTCTAAAATGTGCCCTATTTAACCAGAGAAGATATAGCTGCCAGGAAAGCCAAACAAAGCCTTAAAGCACAGTAAGCACACTTTGTCCTCTGGATTACTATCACCGTTGTAAAGGCTCTTTCCATTTCAGATTCCTGTGTTACTCCTTACATTTTACCTTGCATTTGCTACATTTTACACTTTGCTTAGTAGGTATAACTAAGATAAAATCTCATGGAAGGAGAGAGGGTATTCAGGAAACTTCATGAGCTGAACCTAACAGGGGTTCACTCATCTTTTTCCTTCCCCATCAAAGATTTCATCAGGATCGTCATACCAGATGGGACTTCTTTACTTTTACTGGTCAGAGAAAATACAAGCTGCTGTGTCTTATCCATTCTGTTCTGGAAAATATTGGAGAAGATGATTCACGTTGTTCCTATGTGAATTATTCTAGAGATGCTATAGGAACACAGAGCTTTTAATTTCTAAAAGCAGCCTTCAAGCGATGCATTTGAAAAGTCATTTACACCTGCATTGGTATCAGATGGGAAGTATAGAGCACACCAGCTTACATCAGCTGTATCTGGACTAAACTCTGGGGAAAAGAGAGACTTACAAAAAAAAATCTAAAGCAAACAAACAAACAAACAAAAAGCCCCCACCAAAACACAACAGAAACCCCGGTGATGTGAGAGCGACTTTCACAGCCCACACTGAAGTTTAAACTACATTGACGAGCTAGGAAATCTTCACAGGGTAGGGACAGGGCCCCTGGTGCTCATGGGGAACACCCCATCACCTAAACAAGATGCTGGCAAGCTCCTGATTGCTGCCACTTATTCTGAAACACACCAGTGATTTAGGACGAGTTACACTGCATTGTTTTTTCCAAGGATATGCATATGTATGTAATCAGCCATCCAAATCAGCACTTACACCAGTTTGAATGCGCATAGCCATCATCAGCCCAGTGAAAGCACTTCTAGTACTCCGGTTTATATACACATGCTACTGGCACCTGCACTGGCTGAAGAGTATTGGTAAAACAGAAGTTTGACACTGCTCAGCACTTAATGCTCCAGACTAGTCAGAAGAAAACATGGATACTCCATCTCTTGCAACGGAGGCATAATTTTTAAAATTAAAAACAGCTTTTAAAAACAGATTATTGAGTGGATAAAGTGTTTTAGCTTCATTAATAATCCCTGTCTGATTTCTTTCTTTTTCTAGCTCCTCAATACTGCAAAAGCAAAAAGTTGATGCTTGTAATAACAAATAATGACATGATGGGAAAGGAAGAAGAGAAAAGAGAGCCCTGTTATTCAACACAGCTGATCCTTTGGAGGAAGGAGACAGGATTCTTCTCTTACTCATACCAGAGTAAGTTAAAGCCACAGAACACTTATTAAGCACAATAGCAAACAAGACAGTAAAATTTCAAACTTCATGTTAATTTGTTAGCAGGGGGAAAGGGTTGCTTATGAAGCACGGATAGAATACAGAAGGGTCTACAAGAGAAAGTAGGGACTACTCGGGTGGAAATATTAAAAAAAATATGCCTGAACCTTGGGGGAAAATTGTAATAATAAAAATATACATGTATGTATTATTAAACAGGACACATAGATTGCCCTTGCACATAAACAGATATAAAGAATATCTTGTGGCAGCACTGCCCATTGCCCTAGGCAGAAAGCAATACACAAAGTCTGTATGATAGCGAAGTCTATATGATATCCTGGACTGGCCAGTCAAAAATGTAGTTTTGAGGGAATAAGATATTAAGATTAAGATATATTGAGGTATTTTGAGAGCTTCCAAATACTGAGTGCACACCTTCAAGCAAGGCTTACAGATAAGTCCCAGCATTTTGAGGCATTGATTACTTACAGACACATTCCAGACGTTTCAGCCATCACACTCTCATGAAAAAGAAGACATGATGGCCAAAATGTTGGGAGTGTACCTGTAAATATTAAAAGGCTCAAAATTACTCTGCTTATCTCTTTGGCTATTTCAAAATGACATACTGAGGATGTCTTAGGCCTAACCCAAGGAAAGGTAGTCAAACAAAGTCTAATTAGCACAGCAGTGTGTTGCTATAAAATCAGTTGAGAAAGAAAACTTATGATGAAGTACACAGAAACACTACATGATATTGGAAAATATAATTTTGAAATTTTGGGAAAGTTCAGCCAAGAAACCAGGGAGAAAAGAGATGCAATCCAGCTTGTTTAACGGAGAAAGGTTTTGTTTTGTGTTTTCCTCTTGACCTTCAATTTCTTAAGATTTAGAAGTACTAGGGTTCCAAGGTGGGCAGTTTTTTTAAATTGGTCTGTACACAGTAAAAGCTGAACACATCTGCTAAGCAGAACTCTTCATGTAGAATGCATCATCTCATAATGTAGAATGCAAACAAGATTCTAGCATATTAAGAAAAATCCTGGAATGAGGTTAATCTAGGAATATAGTCTATTAGTGGGTGCTTTCTGGTATAAAATGCAGTAAAGTCCAATTTAATGAAAAAAAAATGAAGTGGATGCAGCCTTCACTCAATTTTCATAAGTTCCTTTGCAATTTTTCTGGAAGTTAGGCACCGTACAAGTGTAATATCGATGATTGCCTCCTATTCCATCTCAACCTGTTTACCTCACCCTCTGTATCACCCACACGAGCTGTCAGCACTAGCACTGGGCAGAAGAGGTCTGCAGCCTCTTGCTGCTCCCTGACAGCAGCTCTGAGGCGGAAATGTGGATCAGAAAAGGCATGTTTTACTCAAAGCCAGCAACAGTAACAGGAACATTTAGAAGGTGGGAAGGGTAAATGTTCCTCTAGGTGGATTTTAAAAGCCAGATTTTGTAGCAATGTTTTTAGTACTCATTATCAACTATCCCCAAAAAGTTATCACCATAGAGGAGGAAGAGGAACCATATCGACAAGACCAAAAGCACTGCATGCTGGATGAACGTTCAGAGAGAAGGGAAACTGTGATTGAAGATTTTTGCAATACTGAAGCCAATACCAATGCCTAGTAGTTAACATTCAGTCACTCATCAAATATTTATTTAGAGACAGTGTAACCTTGCAAAACTTGGAGTTTTTAAAAAGAGCCAAGAAATTGTGTTTTAGGTTGTTCCCCACCGGCCCTTGTTTTTTTCCCTTGGGTTTTTGTTTGTTTGGTTGGTTTGGGGTTTTGTGGGCTCTTTGGGTTTTTTAAAATTTATTTTCATTATTTTATTTTACAAACCTTAATACTAAAGCATAGCTGTTAAATCTTTTAATCTCCGGCAATTACTTCTAGAGGGTTTGCATGGCACGAGTGATCCTCAAGCTTATGGTGACGTTCTGTAGAGCACTGAATTTGCATCATAATCCCAATGAAAACTCAGTTTAGGATGAAACTAAAGCAATGAGATCTCTTCTTAATCCCAGCAGTAAATTCTAATTTAAGACTAATTCAGGTAAATAGGTTTCGGATTTGTTTTTATTCTTAGACAAAGACTAATTTGCTTTTAAAAAGGTCTTGAAGAATGTTTGTTTTAAACAGTCCTTAAATTACTAATGCCACTGAACACATTAACCGTGTGGACACTTGTCACCTAAAGAAGGTGACAAATTACTGTAAATATGCAAAGCAATCCTGAATTCTTCAGCCACTGCAATACTAAATGCCAAATCCCTGCCAAGGGATTTTTACTTTTTGGGGGACAGAAAATTGTCATAAAAAGATAATTTCCTTATCACTGCATCTTTTGACATAATCACACATTACTGCTGAAGCTTTCTGACTTCTAGATAGTAGGTTTTTTTCTCCTAAAGGAAGGTTAGTTTTTTAATAGGTGAAGTTCTTGGTAATTGAAATTCCCAGCTCAAAGGTCCTGCTGTACCGCTGGAAAATGTATCCTTGGTGCTCGGAAACCTTAACTGACCCGAGGCAGTCATAGATATTCACCGTGGATAACTGTAACCCAGTCTCCCTTTGCTCCCTCCAAGTCAGCGATGGAAGCAAGACTTCCCTGAGGCCTGTAGCAATGAGTCTGACTCAGTGCTCAGAGACATCTGGGACAGTCTCCACCCACCCAGCACACTCCTGCTGCTCACCGGTGGCCTCCTCCAAGGCCCAGAGGTCATAGAAACCTGAATACCTACAGTGCTGGTAAAGTTCACCTTTTTACCTCCTTGCCCTGAAACTTGTTCTGTTTCTGAGAACAGGTCCAAAATTCGTTTGGCTGAGGGTCTAACACTGGTTTCTCAAGTAGATGTGCTCCTGGAAGTATTTATAGTCTCTTAAGTAAAGATATTGGTAACAATACAGTGATTCACATACAGACAAGAAGTTGGGTAGTCATCCCACTTTTTCCCTCAAAGCCATTGCTGTGCTCTGTGTTTTCCTTCCATGTCTATGTGCTCCATATTTTGCATGAGGCATCTGTTATCCATAATGGCCCTGGCTGTGCATACTAAGGGATACTTCTTATCATTATACTGTAATATCTGATTTTTTACATGTCATTTCACCCAGGGAAAAAAAGTAAGAATAGGCGGAATCAGCAACTATTATGTCCCAAGTCATTTACTTATGTGGAGAAATAGATTTAATTTTATTGCAAGTTGCTTTGATATGGGAATGGTTTAATATTCTCCAAACCCTTGACCCTTGGGTTTCAGTAGTCCTAAGAATTAAAACAAGAAGGACCATTACAGCTTGCTCCAAATTAACATTAGTGATGAACCCAAGACAATTTAATCTAGTAGTGAGTTTGCTCACAACACATACATTCAAATAAGAGTGCATCATCCGATTTTTGCATATTCAAAACCAGTATTAAGTAGCAAGGGTAGGTAAATTTTCAAAGTCAGAGTTGGGGACTGTATAAATACCTTTACAAAGTCACTGATTCCAAATGACTCTTTACATTGCTACAGATAGCTACAGTCAGATTACAAATATCTGAAAATCCTGTTCCGCAACATGGAATCTGAGACACTGTTAGAGATAGTTGGGGTTTTTTTTCTTCTCTCATTACCGGTGACAAAGGAGCTGGTCCAAGCTTTCACACTGTCTTTCTAAAGTCTAAATTAATTTCAGAAAGTGCCAAAACCTCTGAAACTCCATCTCTAGCAAGTTTATTAGAGCTCCACATCTACCCTCTCCTTCATAACAGTTGTAAAACAGTTTTTTCTCAAGTTATGTGAGTTGTTGACTTACTGATTTTATGTGTTATGTCCTATAGACGAGGTAAGGGCAGCAGCCAAAGGAGAGTTTAGAAGTTTTTCTCCTCAGACAGCAAGGCTTCGGGAACATGGCTAAAACCTCCAATTACATTTTTCAAATAGCGGAGCATGTTAGACCAGTAAGGCCCAAAATCTCGGCCAGCCTGACAGGCTCAGCAGGTTTTCACCCTGAATTGTGTCACCAGCTCAGAAACAAGAACAGCAGAGTCCCAGACAAGACTTGCATCAGAAATGAATGACGGACATGAGCAGTCCATTCAAATTTTCAGAGATGCAGGTGGAAGTTTTGCTGCAAGAATCCTGCAGAGCACCCATGGAAATTATGAAGCTGAGAACAGGCCCTCCTGCCCACTCTCCCAATCAACCCCAAAGTCATCTACAGCAGTCAGTTTGAGATATTTCTCACCATCAGCACAAGCTGTTTTCATTATGCTTAATGATCTCTGATGGGATTTTCCACCAGTAATCCTTGAGCATAATGTCCACAATGACACCAGTTTTCATAAAATCATCACGACACCAATTGCTGTTATCACAACAATTCACCTCAAAAGCATCTTGGATATTAAAGCTTTTCCTGGAACCTACCCATTTCCAAACACTGATTGCACAGAGACTCATCTAGTTGCCCAGCTGTGTGCTTTATTAAACGTCGTTCGAGCTGTATGATGTAATGCACCTGATCCTCAGCACAGAATTGGAAAATCTGCACATATTGTGTTGTCAGAAAAATAAAAGGGCATTAAGAATTTGTATCAATGTCCAAAGGCAAGGTAACATCAGTGTCCTACTTAAATAAATCATGTTTTGTCCTGAACACAGTAAAGAACTTAAATTTCTAAGTCCTTCATTGACCAGGTACTCATGATTTGGCTTAACACAGGATGCTGGCATATTTCCATAGTTACAGGCACATAAATGACTTCAGCAGACTTCTCCAGTAACCTAAATAAACTCAATGTCCACATTACTAATACTGCATTTGCCTTGTACATAAATATTTTTGTTTACATGTTTACTTTTTATTTCTCTGTTTATGTTCTGTAGTTTTATCTCTTTAAAATGTTCTGGAAGCAAAGGTGCTTGTGAATGGATGCTTTTTGATGGAAATAGTAATTTTTGAAGCCTAACTGCATGCAAATTCAACAGGTGCTTCTATTGAAATTAAAAGCTAGTTCACATTAAAAAATACTGAATATTTTTAGAAGTGATTCTTACCAGAAAATACCCAGTATCCATGCAACTTAAAAGAATGAAAACACAGACAAACCTGAACTATCAGTTCTGTAAGGAAGCTTTGAATTCTTTTCCAGTAAAACCTGGCAAACAAAAGAGAGAATTAATCTCCTGGGAGATAAGTAATTTATATCAATACCCTAAATTTCTTTAAGAAATAAGAGAGACAGATTGCAAAACACTGAAATGAAAGTACTGAGGTTGGGAACTGTGCTGCTTAGCTCCTGTCATGAAGTATGTAGTGTTACAGGCAAGTGTCAGAATCAAAGCAGGACTAGCAAGTACTGAGCTCAAAGGTTACTCTGTGTTTTTCTCTCACACTTATTTAGAATAACTTTCACTTTCTATCTGAAATAGAGATTTTTGGTCTGTGAACAACAACAGGAATGGTTAGTTCCTATTAGCTTCAAACAGAGAATGGGCTGTGATATGAAAAGTTCAGTCACAAAGAGTAAGAGAATGGGGCAAAAGAAAAGAGAAACACAAAATACTGTTCAGGCTGACTAAAAGATTCCATACCTTATAAATGAGTTTGGGTTTATTTTTTCTCTTGGAATTTCCCTTTTTTGCCCTGTGAAGTCTGAGTTAATTTTAATCTTCATGCTTTAGAAGATGTCCATGAAAGCATCCTTCAAAAGATTTAGTTCTGTGATTCTGGGAAGTGTCTAACATGTCTGTTCTGCAGTAACAGAGAAGCAAGTGGGATTTTCAGCAGTTTGGGGTTGTACCCAAGCTGGGAAGAGGCAAAATGCTCTTTAGGAATTACCACAGCACTCCCTCCTTTCAGTGAAACTGAAAGGCTCCTATGTTTCTGTCTGCTATCTGTCACTGTCAGTGTTGTTTCCTAAATACTTGTTGTTCTGCAGGACTCTGCTGATGAAATTCCAGCTCTTTCTGAGTTCCAATCCTCGATGTTTCTCCTCCTTCCCTCCGTCTTCTCCTACAGGCCCACCACAGACTCCCCATTCACAGCTTTTGCTCATGTCACTCTTCATCCATTTCTGAAACTGACAGTTCCCTTTTAATCAAAATGCTCCATTTTCGGAGAGTCATTAAATCTAGTTGTCATAAATCCATAGATATAAGCCAATAAACCAGCATATCACAGAGAATTTTTATAGTATCTTTTAGATATTTCTTGGCGAGAATCCATCACAACTCATTAAACACTCTCACGTCTTATCCGCCCAGTTGAAAGCCTAGAGTAAACATGAAATGTCCTGACTTCTACTTCCTATAACATGTTACACATTTTCCAAAATCAATAGGAATTTTTTTTTCAATTTCATTTCTTTTTGCCTGGGAGATATAAATGACCTGCAGTCTCATCAGCTTCTATCTTTCTGCTTGACTCTTCAGGCAGGTTTCTTCTCCCTGTGGCACACTACAAGCAGTTTTTTGCTGTTTTAATTATTCCCAGGTGGATCTCCTGGACCAACTGGAAAGTGCCATAAAAGCATCTCCTGTGTAAAATACAGGGCAAGATAGGTTCTATTGATATTGCCTGAAACTCTTTACTTCATAAATTTAAGGATCACATTAGTCTTTACAGTTACAAACCTACCTAATGCTGAGGTTTGGTTTGAGACCTGTCAGTCACATGGTTTAATACACTCAGCAAATTTTGCGTTCAATCAGGTTATTCTAGATCCTAATGTAAACAGTGTATGACATCAATTGAAATGTTCAGAACATATTGCCTGAACACTCCTGTTTTTTTGGGAGAAAACTTCCAGAAGTGTTTTGGCTAGTGGGCGCTACTGTGTGGTACCAAGTTCACCTGTTCGTTCATTACCAGTTTTTAAATTAGTTGTTCCATTCTCTTCCCCAGAATTAGACTATAATTTATCTTTCTAAAAATTCTGCTGCAGTGTTAAGCCTCGGTCAAATCTCTTCATCTCTTCCATGGTTTCAAATACCTGTTTGTGGAGGAAATCACTATCAGAGGGATTCAGCCAGCCAGCTATTCTGAAACTCTTAGATGCAAGTCATTTCAGCCTGTCTTAATGCAAGTCAAGAAACTCCTCTTTAGTATCCTGCTTTCTTATGAGTGATACTGAAACACTTGATTTCATACTGCAGTTTCTACGTTACTGGGCTTCTCTCAAATGCAAAGCACAAATATAAGTGTTCAGTCTTTTAGCATTACTGCTTATTCTTCTCTTTTTATATTCAAGTGAACTAATAGCATTTTATTCATTCTTATTTTTAAATCCCTTGCAGCTCTACCATTCACAGCTCCACCAATGGCCATTTTCACTTCCTTTTGTTGCATGTTCTCTATCACTGACAGCCTCATCTGCATCTGTCATTAATTCTGCCTGCATGGGCAGCTTCCTTACTGCATCTACCTGCAGTAGATTTTGAACACCTGTCAAGACTTCTTTTAAGAAAGTCTGAAGGAAAAAACAAGTGGTGACTTCAGATCGTCTGATCAACTGATCAAATGCCAAGGAGGTCAAAGTGTCTAAACATCAGAAAGCGTCTGCAGAAACGAAAGTAGTCATCTGGTAATCATAATCTACTGGGCAAAGGGCAAAACTGAGACTAACATTTCTAGAACACAAGTCTTCCAAAGAGGGGCTAAGGGAGCTAAGGTTTAGTCTGGAGAAAAGGAGGCTCAGGAGAGGCCTTATCAGTCTCTACAACTATCTAAAAGGAGGGTATAGTCAAGTGGGGGTTGGTGTCTTCTCCCAAGCGAGACACAATAGGGCAAGAGCAAATGGCCTCAAGCTGCAGCAGAGAAAGTTTAGATTGAATATTAGGAAAAATTTCTTTGTCAAGGTGTTGCCAAGCAGTGGAACCCATTGCCCAGGGTAGAGGTGGAGTTGTCATCCCTGGAGGTATTTGAAAGTAGTTCAGATGAGGCACTCGGGGACGTGGTTTAGTGGTAGACTTGGCAGTGTTAGATTTATGGCTGGACTCAATCATAAAGGCCCTTTCCAACCTGAATGATTCTATAATTCTATAAGACTTAAATTATATAGACTTAGATTTTAGTAGACACTAATAGGAGGAGTGAGCACCTTTCTTGAGGTGCTGCCTTTGGTCCTGGTTTTTCCCCTGCAGTTGGCATGGGAAGGCAGAGATTCAGCAGGATGAAACTGGCCAGAGGTGTACTGCTCACAAACCTGTGTAAATGCAATACAGTTAAAACATAATCAACAAATATTTTTCCCTCTGTTAATCTTATAATCAAAGAATAATTACAGAGTCAGTATTTTCAGAGATGCATCATCTCTCCTCCTTAGTGGAAGGTACCGACCTGGAAGAATGTGCTCAGTCCCTGGAGAAGTAGCAACCTAAATAGCTGTGTAGCAAAAGGATTTGGCAAGAAACATCTAAACAGTTTACACAGATCACTTGGTACGTTTTCAAAAAGATTTTGTGACGTTCATGTGCAGTAACAAAGAGTAGTTTCGATGAGTCAGGAGGTCTCCTTCCATTTATGCCCCTATGAAGTCAATAACACTGAAATGTTTAGTTCTACTGTTAATATCATTACTGTTGATAATTTTTCACTTTAGAAGTGATTTAAAATCTCAGCTTTCATTAAAACAGGTTTCTAAACCTCACTATTTCAGAGGAAAACTGGCAAAGATGACACAAGTAAAAAATATCACAAAGCGGGAAAAAAGCAGCAGAGAGGAGAGACAAGAAAAAAATCCGAATGAACAGCAAAATAATAAATAAGAAGGCAGCCCTAATTCACTTCAGGGCAATTGAATCAATTATCACGGATCTGCACACGCTTTTTGGCAAAAACTGTCCACCTTTTTCTGAAAGTAAGCAAATATATTGAAGGAAGCCTTTTCCCCCTCTTGTTTTCCAAGCAGAAATTTAGGGAGAAAATTTCTTGGGCTACGGACCTATGGAATCTACAAATAATGTAAATATAATTCAGCTTATTTTTGCTACATGAAGTGCACAATTGTATGGTGACAGTTTGTTAAAAGAAGAGGTTTCTGAGGCCCTGAACTGGTGCTGGAACATCAGAAGAGCTATGCTCTTTTGTGCTTTTTATTCATGTTGAAACGGGTGCTAGCTTCTCTTCAAGTGAGCTGTGTGGTGGTGAACTGTACACACAGACAGGAGGATCTGTCAGTGTTCTTTGCAGCCTTACCAAGTAATCTTGTTTGTGTGTGTTGGAGTGGGCAAGCAGGCAAATTTCAAAGAGAGAATAATGCTAGAAATAACTGCATGAGATAACCTAACCTTGAAATTAGAACAACCCATGAACAACCAAGTTGAAATTGCCTGATTTGCTTTGCTAGGGGTGTCAGTCTGGTGCCTGCCTTCTTTATTGCTTACTCTTCCTTAGAATGCAATACTGAAAAATCTACTTCCAAGGAAAGCAGCATGTGTCAGCAGACTTATTTACGTAGTAAATGTAATGTCAACACCACTGAGGGGACCTTGCCTCCTGGTGATAGAACACCAGCCTTTGAGACTTCGCAACTGGTTTCAAGGTGCCTTTGCCACAAAACTCCCAGTGATGATTTTCTAGCTATGACTAATCCCATTACCAGCCACCACAGCAGGGAGCACATCTCTCTGTACTATTGTAATGTGGCATGTTCTGGTTTCCATTCAGGCTATTATTTATTATTTCTTTTTAAATTCAGTGTATTTTGGGTCTTTATATTATTACTGGCTTTTAATAATTATTACTGTCTCTTATATTCTCCAATGTAAAAGACTTGAGATCTGGGAAGCAAAAATTCCATAACATTTTGCCGGAAGAAGATCATTAATGCTTTGGTGTAAATAACCACAGCCCCAGTCTCCACCTGGTCCTGGATCCACAAGGAGCAGAGCCAGCAGAGGGAGGAAGCCTCTACAGCTGGGCTGAGAGGAGAATCTAAGGGAAGAAAAGGCAGCAGTTGTACTCAATTGAAATGCAGACTGCCTGCCAAGTTCTCCAACTGCACCAGGAAGTATTTTTTAATCAGTTAAAAAAAAAAAAAAGGAGGGGGGAAAAAGGAGAATGGTTATTAGAAACAGGGTGACTTTATTATTTGACATTTTCCTAGAAGGATGTATTGTCACTTAGAATATTGTTTTTAATGCTTCTGGTAGTAAAAAAAATTCTCAGGAGGAGTTTAACACAGGTATCTCATGGAAGGTTATCTCTTGTTTACAGTACATTTTGGTATTTCAGTCTTTTAGGTGCTGATACAGCGACAAACAGGCATCTAAATACGTGGTACCACAGTTTGCAGAAGTCATGAATTATTAACTATTTCCTGTCTACTTTCACATTGCATTAATATGCTTCATGTTGCCCATCTGTCACGCATATCCTCCCAATCAACATAAGGGAAAAATAGATTTATAAAGAGTTACCCATGCTTACATGCCACCAACATAGCTAATGTTAAGATGCAACAGGCGAGATATTCAGCGACATTACACCAGTTACTCTGCCTGAGGAACTGGTCCTCAGTCTCTGAAACTTGTCTTGTAATCCTCAGCTTCTAAAATGATCTTCATCACCTTATCACCTTTTTTTAAATCTAATTTTTAATTTAGGTTAAAAAAGCCAAACTAGATAATAGGGAAAAAAATTAAACTGATGCTTTATCAAAATAATCCTTTGTTATTTTGACTCATCTAATTTAGGATTATCTTTGAGTTTGTTTCCTTACACAATCACCTAGTTATCATGGTAAGAGTAAGGGAATGCAGCTTTAACCACTATCAAAGGAAAATAATAGGTCAGAACATTCTTGTTGACTGCAGTGGAATTAGATCAAACCTAAGTACTACACTGCAGGAACACAAATCCACAAGCAGGCAGCAGTGGAATGCTACCTGTTTGATAGGGCATACAGACGGTACTGGTCTGTATGCTCTGTTAGCAGATAAAGTTTTACACAAGATTTTTATTATCATGAGAAATTCTGACAGAGGTATGTATTAATTTCATCATAACCCTTTATTTTCAACTTTATAAATACTATAAATGCAGAGGCTCAGTCTAAAAGCAATGGCTTCCAATAGCAATACAGTCTAAACCTTTGTTCATGTAAAGCATTAACACAAAGGTGTCCAGTGCATATGGCTACAGTATAAGAAGGCATTTTCTTCTTTATTTATTTGCATAAGTCTCCTTTGCCTCCTTTAAAGTCAGCAACCTCACAATAAATGAACTCAATTCATTTCCAATAGGTCAGAATTTTCTGCCATGGAAGAAATCAATATAAATACTTCTAGCTCTGTAAGTAAGATTGCAGTACAAATATGCATCTTCTTCCTCCACACCTCTTTGAACAGATACCATGGTTTTAACCTGTTTGTGGTGTCACAGGAGGGTTTGGGTTGGAAGGGACCTTAAAGATCATCTTGTTCCAACACCTCTTCCACAGGCAGGAACACCTTCCACTAGACCAGTTTGCTCTAAGCCCCATCCAACCTGACCTTGAACATTCCCAGGGATGAGACATCCACAATTTATCCAAGCAACCCATTCCTGTGTCTCACCACCATCACAGTGAAGAATTTCTTCCTAATATCTAATCTAAACCTACACTCTTCCAGTTTGATATGTAGCCCAAGAAATCAATGGAAATCCCACAAGTATGCCTCAATATTATTTATTTATTTTATATTCCAATAATTTTATTTTTGCCCTGTGTTTTATTTCAGGCTTCATTTGCATCCATTAGACATATTAACACTGGCTTACTTGTAGAAATGCCAAAAAAAGCATTACTGCGTACTAGAGTGGTGCATTGGACCAGAGATTCTGCCTGCCTCCGAAATGAGGAATTTTCTGCTTTTCAACATGCGCAAGTCTGAAGTGTTGTTAGCACGGAGTCATACAAAGATACTTCAGGCAGAGGATCACTGTATTTGGTAGCCTTTATAGTTTACCCCAAAGCTCAGGGTATTTCAGCTGAGGCCATGGAAAAGAAACACTGACATTGAGTATTTCTCTGGATGGACAGGAGTCTCTCAGCTGCTCACCTCTTTGCATTCTGCACACACCGTGAGTGCACCCGGACCCTTAGAGACAGAAGCCTCTCTTGTTTGAGAAGTATTTAAAGTCTTATTGTCACCAATAGTAATTTACATCAACTAACTCCAAGACCACCAAAATATGAAAGTTCTTACAACTACACTGATACTGTAAAAAGTTGTTTGTGGGTTTTTTTGTTTGGTTGTCTTTTGTTGTTGTTGTTGTTGTTGTTGTTATGTTTAAATCATGTGAACACATGGCAAAGAATAAAAAGACAGCACCCTTACAAAAATAGGAAGTGCACATACATTCTCCAACAAAAGTCCAACTCCTAGAATCGTTGTCTTCTGTGTCATGAATCCTTTCTTTGGGGACAACCAAGGTTTGATAAACTTTATCCTTAAACCTTAATGCACGGGAAAAATTGTTAATTAAACTTTTTAAAGAATCTTTAATACAACCACATTGGTCAAGGGAATGTCCCTTCAGGGTGCGTGTCCATGGCAGATCAAAAGACTCAAGAAATCTATGAGGTTTTTTTAATTATTGCTTTTTAAAATGTTAGTTAAGGGTTTATGACATGTAGCTATTCATCAACAGTTTAAGAGATGGACTGTCAGGCAGTGAACACGAGCTCTGGTGTGAGGCTGTCAGAAGAAGAGTTTTGATAGTTCTGATGTGGGATAACCAATATGTTTGTGAGCAGATGAGAGTATTGGCTGCAGTTAACCATTTGTACCACTTCATTCTGGGTTTTCTGTTATGTTGGGGTGTCTCTCACTCATCCATAAGAAAAAAAACCCTTTTGCCTCTTTGGAAGTCCCTACAATTGTACACAGCAGAAACAACAGAACAAGGAGTATGCATGTATAAAAGTGCAAGGAATGAAAAAGGCCAGAGTTCTGTTCATCCCAACACCACCCACACTTCTCAGCAAAGAGAGAGGTCTTCCATAGGCCCCTTAACACCAGCAGCAAGGCAAAGCAGCACACTTCACAGTACTTTTGAGATGGAAGAGCTGCCACCAGCTTCCGTGCTTTCCAAGAGGCCCCAAATCCTCACCCAGAAAGGTGGTTTTGCTGCTTTCTGGGGGGCACACATGAACCCCATTGGCAAAGCCTCATGGGACTGGCAAGACCTTGGTGGGGCTCCACAGAGAAGGGTTGCTCCTGAACAGGTGCCAGCAACATCTCAGTCCTTTGTATTCCTGTGATGGGGTCTGTACTCACTTTTGGCCAGACTCTTAGCCAGACATGAAGAGGTAATAGCTTCTTTATCCTTCCAGGAAGAGAGCAAGTAAGGGGCACTATATGGAGCATTTGGGGTAAAGATTACATTTTGGGTAGACCTACTCCTCATTTTCACAAGAAGATTCAGAGTCATCTGCACACAGGAGCTTGTGTATGTATCTGCATCAGTACATGAGGCTGTTCTGATTAAGTCAGGTTCATGAGCAACTATTTCACATTATAAGAGTAGAAAAAACACCACAAGGAAAGAAATAAGAAAATAAATATAATCTTGAATTTAGAAAGGCCAGTTGACTTTGCTCTGCAGCATAAAGCACATGCTCCATCTTAAGTACGTGAACAATTCCTGTAATGACTCCTGCTTGAACACAAGTGTGCACTTCAGTGCTTGCACTTGGCTGGATCCTTAATTTCCAACTCATTTCTCTAAGGATATTTCTTGAGCAAAGGGAAGTTGTAAGAAATTACCTGCTTTTTCATTACTGGGAAAAGTAAACAGGTGTAATTTCCCATTCTCTTATACCTCTGGTTTTAAGGAAGTCTTGCTCTGATTCATGACATTTATTTTAGAAGAAACACTTTCAGGGAAAGAAAAAACAGTCTTTGTTCCAAAGAGGGAACAATACCAAATGGCATATTCAGGTCTCTTTCAATAATAATAATTATTATTTTCAATAAGAATTTTTTTATAAGAGTAGTTAACCATATAAGCAGTAGCCGTAGAATTCTACGATCTTGGACTCTGTGTCAAGTCATGCATGCAGCTGAAACAACCAGTGCCCTGAATGTTTCACAACCACATGACATCCTTTCACAGGCCAACAGCTTCCCTTTCTGCCAGAAAAACACACTAAAGATTCATTTGGAGTGAGGAGTTTAATTCAAAGCTTTCCTTGCATGCTCCTGTGTGAGAGGTTATACTTGCTAGGAGGCGGAACATTAAGATATCTACATTTAAGAAGAGCATTTCAGATTTTAAAAAGTGTATACCCTGAGCACTTCTAAGATGAATGTAGAAGCTAGTTGGTAGGATGAAACCCTGGAAAGGATTAGGAAATAATTTTTAAAGGAAACTGTAAGGTAAGAAATGCAATAGCTGAGGTTCCAACAGCAATTATCGTCGCTGCTGTTACTTTCAAAAATCTTTTCCTGGAAAATATATCCCACTGACTGCCTACTGTGGAAACTGCTGAAGTCTCTGGAACTTTGGGAGCAGTGAGCGGGTGGATTGCTGCAAGTTACAGGATTGAGAATAAATCATCAAAGTATGAGTGTGCCCAGGCTGTGTTATCAGACCATCATTTCATAGTGACCCTTTATCCTTTCCTGTATCTTTCCTTCTCCACCCTTTCTTAGCATGTCACCAATGTCAGGCTATGGACTCTTCAAGGATAGAACACACCTTACCGTATTTTTTTCCTGCAAGAAGCCCAAATGCACTTCCCAGAGAGATGAAGAGAACTCCCAGAGACCTCAGCTAGGTGGGATGCAGTCATTATGCGGGAGGCTCACATGCTTCAGGATTTGCTAAATATGTGCCATAAAATTGACCAGATATGCTGCTGTACTAATGAAGGTTTCCAGCTGTATATTTTACATGGGTTGATTCTGCAATTTCCAGATGTACAGTCTTAGCCTTGCACTACTCTAGACTGGATCTTGTCTATAACTTGTTTACAATATTACTTTAATATTTCAAAGCACATAGTTGGGTCTGCAAGTTGTATTTTCAGTTCCTTGAGTCCATAGCATCTAACAGTAATTATTCTGTAATATTTCCATTTAGAATTATGCCAGCAATTCCTTACAACCTGCCTTTTTTTTTTCTTTTTATTAAAAATGATGTGTTAAACTGATTCTCTCAGGACAGTCATCGGTAATTTCGGAAAAAGAACTGAATTCTAGGAACTTTGAGCTAAATAACATTCACTCAAATGTCAAATGCTTTTTGAAAAGAAAAAAGTGTCCACCCCTCCATATTGCCCCAAGCGTAACTTTGGTAACACTTTCTAGCACCTCAGGAGAACTGCAGGGCTGGCACAGGAGAGCTTCAGCAGGTGACAGAGGTCCAAAGGGGCTGAGGCTGGTGTGGACTAGCCTTTTCCTCCTGGCCTCCTTCCCCAGGTACAAGAATTGTCCAAAGCAGCAAGGCCTTGCTGCCGGTAAAATACTGCAGCTCAGGGAACCGAATGTGCTGATTTAACTGTTCATCACAGGGGAAAAGTATTGTCTCCATCCAACTTCCCACACCCATTCCTCTCTTGTATTAAACTATTCCTATCAGCCATTTTAGCTTTCCTGTGAAGACAGGATGAGAGAGTTTGGAGCTGTTTGGCCTGGAGAAGAGAAGGTTTTGGGGAAACCTTATAGCACCTTCCAGTACCTAAAGGGGGCTACAAGAGAGCTGGAGAGGAACTTTTTACGAGGGAACACAGCAATAGGACAAGGGGAACGGCTTCAAACCAAAAGAAAATAAATTTAGAGTAGATATTAGGAGAGAATTCTTTACCATGAGGGTGGTGAGGCACTGGAGCAGGTTGCCCAGAGAAGCTGTGGATCCTCCCTCCCTGGGAGTGTTCAAGGCCAGGTTGGATGGGGCTTTAAGCAACCTGGTCTAGTGGAAGGTGGCCCTTGGAATTAGCTGATCTTTAGGTCCTTTCCAACCCAAAACATTCTGTGTTTCACCCAGGAGGAAGCAAACTGAGAAAAAAAAAGCTTGTAAAGTACATAAATTTGTGTTAGTACTAAGGCTGACTCATCTCAAAGAATCCAAGCAGCCTGCAGCTGATGCAGAGGAGTGAGGCAGATCTCTTCTCCTTTGTGGTTAAAGATGGATGCATCTGCTTATTCCACCCAGCTTCTCACCACCTGAGTGAAGGCACTGAAGGACTGTAGTTTGATTGCTCCTAGGGCAGAAAGATATTGTGGGATCAAGACTAAAACCCAACAATTGGCTAGCAATTCCAACTATTGCAACAAGAGCAATGCCAGAAGTTCCTGATGCTTGAGAGCATGCGTCTGCAGCTGCCTCCTCCACAGAAAGAGAAACAAACAGCCTGCTCTAAAGCTGAATGCTGGAAAAAAAAAAAAATCTCCACTTCTGTTAGTTTTCTTAAGATCTTGACTTTTGAGCTCCCTGGGATACCTCAGGAAATGTGGGTTTCCTCATCCAAACCAGTCAGTCTTGTAAATTGGTACTGTAGAAACCAGCAGCGGGTGTGGTTAGCTCATAAAACCACCAGAGAAATAAACTGCAGCGGCTCTCTAGCCATGGGATCAGCATTTAGGGCATGGGAGTAGCCACAGGCACCGCAACAAATTCCCTTGTCTCTGAGAGGAAAACTATGCCATTCCTGATCTCAGTCTAAATTACCATTCATCAGCTACAAGCTGGTCCCATACTAGCTAGCTGCTTTTCCAGCATTTGTCTGGAATTGCTGGCACATGGGACCACCAGCTCCACACTCTGGCCCATGCCTCTCCCAAAAGGGGCAGAGGATCAGGGACAGATGCTCTTTGCCTTGACAGGCAGATCTGAGATGCAACATCAGCAACATCTATTCAAGCACACTTCAAGCCAGAGGAACAGTGCAAGAGCAGCAGCCTTGTCAAAAGGCACAGCACTATTCCACCAGGCACGCTGGAACAGAAAAGGTGTTTTCTTGTACATAAATCCTGAGACTGAAAAGGCGGAAGGTTGTTGATAAGCTTTTGAAATTCAAAGTAGGAGGGGAAAAAAAGGGATCTTACCACAGAAAATCTGCATTGCTGTGTAGTAGCATAAACTTTTTGGGAGTTTCCTAATGGGATCTTCTGCTAATGGATACTATAAATGGGCTACCTTTAAGACTATAAAAAGGTTTGAGAAAGCTTGCTGCACCCTTGCTGGTACCTCAGTGCACTCTGCTCGCTGAAAAGCAGTAATGCAGCACAGGGCCTCTTCAGTCATCACCTGCAAGTTTACTTCCTACCTTCATTGCCTTGTACTACCTTCACTCCTGGTCCTAAAGCATTTTCCACCTTGGACACTCTCTTTATAAAACAAATTCTCATAAACCCCAAAAATCTGAATGTGGTTCTATACAGAAGTGGCTGAATGAATGAACTGAGAGGAGGTGAAAAAAATCTCAAGGTTCTCTATCTCAGCAAGTCAAGCAGAAGTTGTTCACTTTTAGTCATTTACTGTATGCTATTTAACAGTTAAATTCACTTTCACACTGCTTTATTAATGCAACGATCACGTCTCTTTAAACACTGGTGTCACATACCTGGGATTAGGAGGTATTCAACTAGATTGCTGAGAATGAAGATCACAGATCAGTTTATCAACAGTTGTGTAATTATTCCAGCCTAACAAAAAGACTTTGAGTAGTTCAGTTTGAGCAGAAGAAAAACATAATAACAGGACTCAAATGTCCTTATAGAACTCTGAGCCCATGTAAACCAATCAAGATCAAGATCTTTAAATGTCACTTAGGCTGAGCAATACCTTAAGGATCTGCATAGAACAAAGCTAATAGCTTTAGTTAAGCCATACAGGATATGAACAAGAAGTGTTGCTTCAGCTTTTCAGGTTTTTTGGTTGAATGCTCTCTTTGGGATCAAGAGCAATATCATAATGTGTTTCTAGAAAAGGGATGAAGTTATGAAAGACCAAATTTTCATCAGTATCTTTTTGAATTATATTGAAAGCAGATTTGAATTGCATCTTAATCATCATTCACAGATTATATGTTGAACAGAAGAGAGCCAGAAAAGGGTTAGCAATGTTAAATGGAATCAAACCTGGGAAAACATCAATTATACACAGTGTTTGGAAAGAAAATAATTTGATAAATATTAGATAAAACACAGTAACATGGAATTGTGAAATTCAGAGCTGATCTCGTTTTATCCCTGCTGCAAAGGTGTGTCATTTAAATTAAATTCCAGCAAGAGCCAGTTTATCCTATGCAGTGAGATGAGGCACCACAACATGACAAAAGCACAATCAACAAGTTTAGTCTTTAGAACTCTGCATTCAGAAAGGGCAAAAAGTATTTCTTTGCAAGGCCAGTGACAATCCCACAGCGTTTTCATCTGAACTTCAGAAAGATGTAAACAAACATGAAGGACTTTGCACAAGAGCTTCAAAACAACAATGTGGTTGCAAGAACTGATTGAGACTTCTTCACAAGAGCTTAACATATGTAATCCAATTAAACAGCCTCCAGCAGCAGTGGGACACAGACATGGGAATTTTTGAGTGTCTTCATCTAAAGTCCAAAACATGAGGGAATCTACAGAAATACAAATCAAACCATGGGATAAAATTAATCACCAGAAAGTAAGCTGGCAGGTAAAAGTATATCCCATAGAAAAGTGATTCTGCTGTGAAATAAGTAGCCAGGAAAACAACTGCATATCAGTCCAGATTAGCAGGTACTAAATACAAATCTGATGGGGGTTATTTACTGGAATCACACGGAGCCCCGGGGAGCGGCACAATTAGCAAAGCAAAAAGGACCTAAAGACACACTTCTTGGTGTTCTCCAGATTAAAAGTCTAAAGCATCTCCCTTCCTAAGTTTTTGAAATAACAACACCTTGACTACTTCAAGCAGCTAAATGCTTCACTAAATTTTTGATCCACTAGTTTATGCAGAAGGCTCTTCCTCTTAGGAAAAACAAAAATGTTTGCTCTGACTGATGAGGGAAAAACCTTTTGCATGTATTAGTTCAGTTGCAAATCTATTTCATTTAAGAATGTAGAAGTCATTGGAATACAGCTGTCAGACCATATCGATCACACTTGTCAGCATCTGAGGCTTTCTGGGTTCATAGAAAGAGCAGACAAACATAGGGGAGAGGAGAACCTGTAATTTTCCTTTTTGCTATTCTGATGTCTGTAAAACTGACTGAAGCAAACATCCACTTTTACTTGTTTTTGCATTTAATTACATTAGCACACATGGGCACATTACTGTGTGTCTCGTAGGGGAGTCACATATTGGCAGGAACAACAGACAACAACGATGCTGTATTTTCCAACTCTTAGATCTATGTCTTACTGAAAACTGGCAATCCAATTCCTGCATCTAGGTTAAAGCAAGGCCTAATTGTGGTCTAAATCTTGTTGTCTGTTAACTTTGTGTCATGCAAATACAGCAATGTTTGTTTTCTATATCCTTCCATTCATATTGGTGAGAACCATTTTACATCAAATCTTCCTCTAGTTTCTGTCCACCCTTAAACTTCATGTCCTTGTCTATTTCCACTTTTGCTCAATTTTTTTTCTCCTTTGGGAACAATAACTGAGGCACAGAAACTTTCCAGTTACAGTTGTTTTCCCTTAGAAATTAAAATGATAGGCATTGGTAGGGGAAAAGGACCGCACAGTAGCAATTACGCTCATGTTGAGTGCATCATTTGGTCTGTGTATTTTGGTTGCCTTCTGAAGGTCCTTTTATTTTAGCCCCAAGCCTACTTGGCTGCAGTAGGTCATTTGTTTCCGACAGCAATAAAAATAAAAAAGAAGCAGCCCTGAAAGCAGCATTCTTTTTTTTTTTTTTTTTTTTTTTTTTTTTTTTTTTTTTTTTTTTTCCCCTGAGGATGTTGTTTTCTAGTCCGTCTCAGTTTCCGGTTCCCATGAACCAGCTTGTCGCTGTTGTGTTTGGATTCACTGCGCCATAGGAAAATGTTAAAAGGCCTGCATTCTTTGAAGGCAAAAGCAAGACAGATGTTAATAGAAAGCCACCTCGATTTTCATGGTATTGAAAAAACAAATCTAATTTTCCAGCTTTTTTCTCCATAGTCCTAGTTGTATTTCTTTCAGAGAAATCACTGTCATCTTTCGTAAGATTTGAGAGGTATGGAAGGGCCGGGGTTTGCTTACTGCAGCAACTCACTTTCCCTATGGATGGTGCTGCTCTGCCAGGAGATCCTCACTAGGATTTTGCCCATTGAACCAGGGTTTCAGGAAGTATGGTCCTACCATGGCTCTACTGCCTAGGTAAGAGTGAGAGCTGGGTCAGACCATTCGCATCTTCACATCCAAGCCATCCCTCTCTGCTCCAAAGAGGGGGGTAAGGGCATAAGAGTACAACTGGTAACAAATGCCCAAAGAATTGTTGCTCTGTGGCAACCATGGCTTGTGGAACACACACACACACACACACACACACACACACACACACACACACACACACACACACACACACACATATAGTTACTCTTTAGTCTTCAGTCATTACTGCAGGACTTGAAGTAAAAAGGATTCTTTTGTTTTGATTTTGTTTTTATACAGCCTCATTTAATAAGCTGGAATACCTGACCCTGCTTCCATATTCGGTTGGAGTGGATGATCCACTGAAGTCCCTTCCAACATGAATTATCATCCCAAGACCCTAAAAAGCACCTAAAGTCTCAGTCCCCCATCTCAAATAGCTTTGGGGCTTGACTGATTTCTATCCAGCTTGGCAAAGCGGTATTAAAAGACAATTAAAGTCCTGGGAGTTATTTTTATTTGGGGGTTGGTTTGTTTGTTTGGGTTTTTTTTCCTTAGTTTGTTTATGGGGGGAGAGGAGTTTTGCTTGTTTGGTTTGCTGGGTTTTTTAAAATTATGGCAGGATAGAGAAGAAAGATGAAAAGCAGATCCTTCCCTCCTCCCTTTTCCTGGGAAAAACAGACAGATTTCTCATTTTGAATGCTCTTTAGCAACAGCACATACATCAACTGACTTATTTCCTTCAGCTGTTTATGTCTGTGACTAAGATAAGTCAAAGACACCAATTCTCACGCAACAGACCCATTTTCCCCTCCTCAAGATGCCAGCCTTCCTCCAGGGCTCACACCCTGATCTAGCAGATGCCATGAGGAAGTAATGGTCCTCCATAGCCACAGCTCCAAACTCTGGGGCTCTCTGGAACAACCAAAGATACACCCCATTTTCCTAAGGAACCACAAAATCCACCCCCCTCTCCCTCTGAGAAACTGCTTAGACTAAACCTGGGAGAGCTACCACATACTTTTGTGTCACTGGCACAGATAAGTTGCATTTTTTGCTGTAGTTTCATGCCAAAGACAGCTGCTACATGCTCTGGCAATCTTCCTCTCAAAAACAGCCACACATACTTCAGACTTCACAGGAACTCCAAGGTGCTCTCACTCCCCAGAAGGTTTTCAACCCTGAGGACAGGTACAAGATTTGAAAGCAAGATTGGGCCCTCAGTCAGGAAAGCATCCAGGTTTCTAAGGGCACTATCTCACCCTGGACTGGTTTCTATGGACAGTTGGAGACACCCAGCATGAGCCGCCCTCGGGGTGACAGGTGAGGAGCCCCAACTGCTGTGGTTGGCTCAGAATTGCCTCCCCAGGGCTGTACTTAGTGTCAGCATCAGCCAGGCACACAGCTGCCCCCAGGTAAGTGGATCAGAGATAGTGGGAGCCCTCACCATAAACCGACGTGCATTTCCACACAGGAGCCACAGGTCCCAGTTTGTATCTCTTTGCTTCCCCCGCCTTCCCCTGATGAGGGATAAAACACAGCAGAGGCTGAAAGGTTTAAGGTAGTTCTGCATATTTATTTATGTATATATTTATGATTCAGGCAAAGCCCAAATGCTAAAAAAGCTCTTTCCTCTGACAGGCTGTACATGAGCATGGCACATTTAAGTGTGCTGTGCGTTTGACTCACAGCAGCCCAGAGATTTTGGCTATCCTCTTAAGTGTAGGCACTGTGGTGGCCGTGGATGTCTGTGGTACTGCGCCCCTCCCATCTGTCAAGGCAGTATCAGCTTATTTCACAGCTCCTCAACCTCATGTGCCAGGACTGAGTGACCTGCACGCTGCAGAGTGGTGTTTGGGGCAGTGGGGAAGGCCGGGGGGCAGGGCAGCAGGGCTGTGCTGCAGCATGCCAGCTCAGAGCACATGGAGTTCAGTGCCAGCATGCAGGTTAGAGGTGGGCAGGAAAAAAAGCCAGGAGGTATTCTCCGTGTTCCATCATTCACAGAAGGACTATGAAAGCCTATTCTAAGAAAAATCCTATTTGTGCCCGTTCTGGGATCTTGATTCCCTCAGTCCTGCCTGTCCTCTCCTAAAAAATAAAAAAAATATAACCAAAGGGAGGGGGTGAGGAGGGAAGTCGGCCGACTCGTGTCGGTACTGAGAATCTGTAAAAGGACAAACTGACACCTGGTTGCACAGAGTAGTATTTCATCGATCCTACACCAACCACATTGCACAAGGGCACAATCCTGCCCGCAGTGGAGAGCTGCGCCACCAGGCCCACGCAGGCTGGCGCTGTTCCGGACAATTCCCGGAGCCTCTTGGAAAGGCTCGGAGCTGGTCCAGGGCCCAACCAGGACGCGCCTGCTTTGCCATGCAGCCAGCCTCGTGTGACAGGACTGCAGAAAAGCTGCACACCCTGCCCTGCTTCCAATTCACATGCAGTTTTCTGAGGTGTTCTACTGCTAGTCTGTGAGAGGAGCCCTGTCCTGGGACATTGCATAGATCCTGCATAGCATCTGGTACTCCTGAGTTTGGGATGGCACTCACCATGAAGGGTCTTGCTCCCAGCTGTGGCAGCAGCATCCTGCCAGCACTTACGGCATCTTCCAGTTCCAGCCTGCTGCATGATATACATGGTAGTATCCAAGCCCTACAACCCTACCTCCAGATCCCTCAGAAAAGGAAAGCATCACCCTTTGGGCTGCAGGGAGCACAGGCTGGCCGCACAGCCTCCTTGTGAATTTCAGTTTGTGCCAGACCAGTGCTAATTACAATTTCTTTGTACAAGCACTCTCACACAGGCAGCATTTTGCTCATGAAAAATCAACAGAACCCAAATAACTGCAAAAATAGAAGCAGATGCAATAACATCTTACGTAAACTTTGGTTAATAATAAACCCAACTTTACTCAAATCCTAGTGACTCTAGTCCTAGTAGTGACAAGATAGGAGACAACTCTGACACCATATTGAACTATTTCCTGTGAAGTGATGAGATTATTCTCCCTGCATTTGTGAATTGTTGATGGAGGAAAGGACATTTTTGGGGTTTCCCTGTCCCATTAATTGGAATTGTTCTGGTACCTTGAATCAAATATCTGATTTATCAGACTGATTGTGGGTATTACAGCACAGATTAATAAATTGTGTTTTACTGGGACCCAAAAGCTATAAACACGTACTAAGTAAAATTCTCAGCTGTCTTTTGGTTTACCTCCCTCTAAAAGCAATGATAAGACCCTAAAAAAAAGTAGTGTTACTACTATTGTTTGGCCAAATTGGGTCTGTTCTGGCTATCCTCATGCTTCTTGATTAGACAAACTGGCCTTTATAAACTATGTTTACTTCTGCCGAAGCACAACCTGCTTGATCAGAGAATTATCCAAATTTCTGATAAACTGGATTAACCATTTTGGAGCCCTTTGAACTAAGAAAATAGTAGTCTTCCCTCCTGCCCCTTAGTGATTGCAAAGGCCTGAAATATTGTCACAGAAGTTTACAAAGCTACCCAAGAGCAGGCTCTAGCCTGCCTATTCCTCCTATACAGGAGACATTATTTGAAGAAAGTGTTAGATAATATTATCAGCCATACCTATCCTCTTCTGCCATGGAGACAGTAATGTTCCAGGACAGGTTAGAGACAAAAAGGCAGCCAGGTCTTCAATAGCTAAGTGACTAAGAACACACATTCCAGGGGCAAACAAAGGAAAAGAATTTAGACGCATTGAAATGCAATAGTCTCAGCCTCAGTGATATTAACAAAGAACAAGCCCTATAAAGGAATTTGCAAGGTCATAACCTGGTAAGAAAATTCGTATTCCTTCTGCCAACTAGATTTTCAAGCTTCTCTAAAGCCTGTTCTGAGTTAGACATTGCTTCAAGTTTTTGGTGTTTCAATAATAATATAGGTGTTGGTGCATCAGTTGTACCTGTGTCTAATTAGAGTTATTTAGATATGTTTGTTAAAAGAAATAACCCCCCATCCACATCTATATATCAGATCATCTGTTTTTCCTCAGTTTGATGACAGGAGTCCAACCTAGATGTTAATTACAGAGAATATTTCAAAAGCAAAGGCACTTCTTAGGGTAACTTTGAAGCGAGAAAGTAACGCTCACTTTTCAATTGCAAACTGAATTTGCATTAACGTATTTGACCACATCTCTATTTTTGGCTACTTCTACCTTTGCTGTTGTCTGCATACTTGGTGAGGCAAGGAGTATTTGCAGAAAGATGAAATTGAAGCATATGCTCTGACATAATGAGATACTCCCCTAATGTATGAAAATGTTAAAATTTTTAACCTGTGTTAATAATGACTTTTTTTCTTTGTCATGTCAGATTTCTTAGCTTTAACAACATTGTAACAATTTTTTAGTGCTTTTTTAAACGAAGGAATGCACATGAATTCATATAATGGGAAGAGCTACAGTCTCAAAGCCGTTGGGGAAGAAATGTCCAGCTTCAGATGTGAGCAGTAGCACTGCCATGGACATCCAGCAGAGTGGGGAGCAGGTATCACTGCATCCCAGCATGACCCTGAATTAGATATCTGACTACTCAGGTCCAGTTTCTCCATTTGTGAAACAGGAATATTAATGTTTAACTACCTCAATAAACCAACATCTCCACATTAATACTGGAAAGGTCATGGTACTTCCAAGTTAGAAATACAAGTTAGTACATAGCTCCTTTTAGTAAAAGGTTGACCATTTGATGTTCCCATTAAAAAAAAAAAAGGGGTAAAAAAGAAGAAAATAGTCTATAATGACACAAAACTCGCACAAGGCCCCACAGTGAGGTTGATTTGGGGATTTAACGTATCAAAGAGAAGGTCAAAAGTTAACTCGATTACAATCTACAGGTACTTATACAAAGAGAGTAACTGTAACCAGAGGGCTCCATCTCCTAGACAAAGGCAAAACAACTACTAGAAATTCTAAATACCTAAGGCTGCAAGGAAGGGGATGGCAGTAACAATCTCCAGATCAAGGCTGGAGAGCATAAAGTTCTGAGACACATACTAGGTCACTGGGTTACCTGCAGGCATCACTGGCCAAGATTCCATATGCTTTCTTTGCAGAGGGGTCAGATTAGACTTAATCTGAATGCATTCTTGCAGCCTCCATCCAGAAAATTATTTTTTTAAATGCACAAATTGAATTAAAGATCCAAGTGGGCATCCTTATCCAAGGGCTGGTAATAACTTGAGAAAAACTGAGACTGAAGCACTAACATATAATGTTATTGAAGTTTCTGTAGCAAACACTTAAGTTGATAGCTTTAAAACATCAGCTCGACCTTTATAAAAGGTTTTCTTGGGGGTGTGTGGGGGAAATAGTATGGCAGTTTTTGCCAGAAAGTGTGGCAAGGAAGGCAAAGAGTCAAGAGCAGCCCCACAGTGCTTGTGTTGCTATGAGGGAGGGAAGGACAGGTAGGAAAAAGATTATTGTGAGTCAAAAAGTCTCAGGAATGGGAAGAAAGGTTTCATGTCAGCTATCTCACTGTGGAACTCTGCTTCTTTCACGTGTAAGCAGTCTGTCTTTCCTGATTTGAGACCTTTGTGTGGGAATGCACAAGAGCCTATTTGTTGTCCCCTTGTCCTCTCATTTTGAGTAAAGATGGGTGATTAGCACTCACCAAATTTTAACAGACCAGTCTTTTGAATGATTAATTCAGCTGGAAATAACTGCATGAGGTAAATAGTAACAGGAAAAGACAGTTGTTTTGGACCCACAATTGTTTCAAAGTTTTCCAAGCCTAGGAAATCAAAGCTCTGTACTGTCAGGTTGCACTTATCCTTCCCCATCTCTATTATCAAGACTCCAGCATCTACAGGCAACATCACCCCATAAAACAGGCAACTCTGAAAGGCTCTAGAACAGTTAAATCACAGCTGTGAGCAGGCATGAATTTGGATATTCACACCTTGCCTGTTATTTCTTCACCTATTCCAGAACTGCAGCTAAGAACCATCTTCTAGATATCCCCTTCTTCACACAGATAATAATAATTAAAAAAAGACAAATGAAAAAATCCTGAGCTTAAATCCCTGAAACTCTCCCCTTTGAAGTTATATGTCTAAACAGATTGGCTTTCCATGAAAAATGGAAACATTCAGACTTCAGATTAACCAGGGTTAAAGGAGTGCTCTGTTGGGATACAGGAAACTTGGGTTAAACCTCTTCTGTGTGATCAGGAACTTAGAACATAGAACTATATCTTCTACCTTCTGGAGGCCCAGGAGGTAGCCAGAACAGGCTACTGCATCCTAAAAGTACTCTGGAGCAAACACTGGTAAGGATTATGTTGAAATGATGCACTGCCTGCAGTGCCAAATGTCACATTATTTACTGTAAGCACCCATGAACTACACGTACTCTTATCTCCTGATTCAAAGGTAGTTGGCTGCAGATACAAACAGAGACAAACCCACAAATGCAACATGATGTGATTTGCTGTTTACTTTCCATTATTTACCAACACAGATCCATACTCAACTGGCAAAGGATCCAGTTTGGGTTGCGCCTTTTTTTTTTTTTAATTTGGAAAAAAATGTAAGTTTGCAAAGTCGCATAACTTTATGTTGTTAAGCCAACAATAAATAAAAACATATCTAAGCATTTAAATAAAACCCATTTAAAAGTCCAGTTGACTCTATAGCTATAAAAGCTATTAAATCAGCCTTTTTAGATATTGCAATTACAACACTGCTTTATGAAGGGTTTGGATGGAATCCTGGTGAGGGACGTGAGTGTCCCTGCAGGATGTTTAGTCCCGTTAAAAAGTTCTAGGAACTATTTCAGATGACATTTTTGATCCTAGGCCTCTTGTCAAAAATACCTCTTTCTAAATATTTCACAGAAATCAGTAGAACACCATTTCCAGGAGGTGTTTCAGGTTGGCTTCAGTGGAAGCTGAGCACCTACCGGTCATCAGAAGACAAATTATTACCCACTTGTGAATCTCTCAGGTACAGGCTATTTGTATTTCTACCACTGAAGGAAAAGGGCTTTCATCATTTTGGGAAGCACATTCATGTGTCCTATGAGTTTAACAAAGTACAGACCAAATCCTGTCTTTTTTACTTTCCCTGTACAACACATCCAAGCTTGTCAGGACCCCAGAGGAAAATAAATGTTGTCCCTTAAAAGCGAAGTATACTTTACCTGAAAAAGATGCTCTTGGTCTATTAGTGATTATCATGTGTAAAAAGAGAGGAAGACAGATTGCAGGTTTTCCCCCACCTCTCTCCTTAGGCATCCAAGAGATAACTGTTCTGCAGCAGCCTCAGGTCAGAAGAAACCAGGCATCTGTCTTGTCTGGCCCAAACTTCCCTGGTTCTGCTTTTCATACACTCAGATGCCCAGTCCAACCATCTTGCTCTTCTACACTAATGCAAAACCCCAAAAGAAATTCAGGGTTGCTGAGTAAGGGGATGGACCCTACAGCTTGCCATTTAAATGGTTTAACTAGAGACTCCCATTTGTTCCCATTTGTTGTTGTGGTGGCAGGATTTTAACATGCAACACCTGTCAGGAGACATCCAGGGCTTGCTTTCTCCTTGGTAACATGAGATGCCTGTTTGATCTGTGAAACACAGGGATGCAAAGAAACTGCTTTTCACCATTTTATCTGAGAGTGTTCCTAACTCTTACCTACTAAAAATGGATCAGGATCACTTCCACCACATCTTCCATCACAGACCATACTGTAAGAGGTCTCTCGCCTCAATGGATGGCAAATTTCTTTGCAGCTCTAGCTATAGTTGACCAAATGTTCTAGGGTGACTTTATGATGCTTTTACCCCAATTGCCTGTTCTGTTTATGCTGGATATTAAGTTCTGCACCCTTAATACTGGTTCTGAGAATGAAGTGGGGAGAAGAAGAACATGGTTTGTTTGCAGAAACTGCTCTTGCTCCCTCCCATTCACTCTCATGGACTGTGTTGTCTGCAGCACAGCCAGCCATACCTTGTGATTGGTAGAATTATGGATACACCCCAACACATGGCATTTCTTAGCAACTGGATTTGCTAAATACTTGATATTTAACAAGAGTTTATCTGTTCAGAGCTGAACACCATCTCTGCTAAGCTGTGACTACCAAAATACCTGGGACAGATATTTGGATTGTACATAAAAATTACTGAAGGTGGATATTAGAACACACAGTAGCCAAGTGCCATTGTTAGTGAGTTGTGTTCCTTATCTTCCTTGTACCTTGACTAGTCCTAAAATGAGCAGCTATTAGAAGAAATCATTCTCTTACCCAGTAGGGCTGCATTTCTGCGAGGGCAATGACTGCAAAAACCACTTTTGCCTTCATCCAGTCAGATGAAGATAACAAAATTCTCATGCTCTTGATAAAGCACTCGAACAAGACTCGACAAGGGAGGACAGATGCCTTTCCAGACATTCAAGAGACACAATTGGTGAGTTTCTAGCATGACACACACTGCTCTGCTGCTGTGATCGCACTTAGGCGTTGAGATTTGACAGGCACATCTCTCGGCAGTGATACCGACTTCAACAGCCTCTTTCTTTCTTTCTTGTCTCTTTTCCTCACTTTTTAATTTCTTCTGTGGTGCTCTCATTCACATTATGGTGGTGCATTTGCCCATGCAATTGTGTATTCAGCCAGGTGAGAACTGACTCAGGTAAAAAGAGCCTATCAGAAAGATCCGACTTTAATGTGGGAGCATTTACAGATTGGCCAACCACCATAATTCAACTCTGTACCAGTAAAATGGGAACAGAAAGTAAATGGGAGGATAAACAAGCTGTCTCTGGGAAAGGTATGCCCAGCCTCTTTCCACAGCTTGCACCTTGCCCTCTGACTCGTGATGCCACCCAGCCCTAAAGGGTGTCAAACACCAGACAAGAAAAGGAGGAGATGTAGGTGGTAAATTCCGGGTTATAAAGCTCTCAGTTATTCCCATCAAGAACTGTCCTGTCTCCCAACGGAGAAGACAGGCCAAGACTGTGAACAGAGAACTTGTCTCCCATCAGAGCCCCATGGCCCCACCAAGTCTCCCTGCCCTCTGATGCCACTCCAGTCCTATTTTGCAGAACCACACAAAGGAGCAATAAAGACAAACATGAAGATCTTCCTACCTCTGAATTCGCTCTCCACCTCCCAATATTTTTTAATTCATCAAACAATGGACAAAGGTGGGAAGAGAGGAATGAAGGGGCCCTGGTTCAGAAGAGTGTGTACATACCAAAATGAAGACTGCAAGTGACAAACCAAAGGTTCGAATACATAAAGAATGTTCTCCTTCTAGCTCCAGTGACCACATATGAGCCACCCTTGCTCTTAGTCACAGAGATACAGTCATGTGACTTGAGACTTAGATAGAATATAAATAAAATAAAAATAAAGAGAAAGAAAATAAAAGAAGTCTGTCACCAACTGGCCCAAGAATCACTGAGAAAGCAGTGTAGAGTTTTAACTTACTTTTTGTATTTTTGGTGTTTGGAAAGTAGGAAAAAAATGCAAGAGAAAAACTAGGCTGCCTAAAAGATAAAGGAAATGAAAAGAGGTAGTATATAAAGCAAAGGATTGAATAAAAGATGAAACAAGGAAAAGAAAAAGACAACTTAAAAGCCTCTCAGTAAAGCAACCAAAACCCACAAAGTTGAGAAAATATAAGCAATATTCAAAATGCAGTCTAGCATTTAGTTTGCATTTGAAATAAAGATGTCTGCAGAGTTTTTTTCCCAAATAAGTTTGAGAAGCCTTACCCTAGGGGACTGGAATGTTTTAAATCTCAAAATAATAAAGAATTTGAGGGGAAACAAAAAAAAAAAAAAAAAAAAAAAAAAAAAAAAAAAAAAAAAAAAGAAAAAAAACCCCCACCAAAAACAACAACAAAAAACCAAAACAAACAAACAAACAAACAACCCCACCCAACAACCCAAACCACCAAATGACTAAAGAAAAACCAAAAAACCCTGAACTGAAGAACAAAAAGGATCCTTCAAGGAATAAGAGGTTGTTATATCGTTCTCCCAAAAGATAATCTCAAAGACTGTTATAACAACAAAGACACACAGCTGAGATGTTTATTGACATTTAGTAAATGCTGCTGCTCAGCGATACCTTCCTTTCTCTGAGTTAATTCTGCTTCATGAGCATGAGAATATATAGAATTGACTTATAAAGAACGGTAAGAAGCTGAACATTTACATAGGCATAGACTAAGAAAAAGAAATCTAAGTTGTTTTGCCTTTTAAATTCTCACTTTCTTGTTGCATTCTGTTAGGAAGTTAAACTTGGACGAGGCAGTGCAACTGTAAGAGAAGCTGCATCCATAAACTCTGCACGACTCAGGGCACATGAGTGTAAATCCTCTCTCACAGACTCCAATTTCACAGGCACTTTTGCAGCTGCAATAAGCCAGCATCATCAGTTATAGAAGCCCTCTTGCCAGTGTCCTGCACAGCATCCCAGTGGAACAGAAATGCTGGCCTTGGCCAGGTTTGGAAGGAGTTCAGATGGCCTCTGTGGCCTCTGTGTCACTGCCCAGTGACAGTACAGCACAAATTCCCTGGGTCACAGTGACATGCGGATTCCTACACAAAAACATCCACATCTTTTCAAGTGCCAATCACCTCTAGAAGAAACTCAGGCAGAAAAAGGAAAAACACAGGCAAAGAGGGTGGACTGAAACCCATGTCCTGGCTTTTTCCTATTCTCCAGCTGATGGCAGCTTAGGGCACTGTCCACCAAACCCCATTAATAGCAACTACATGGGCAGACAACAAACAACCCAAGACAGGTTCATGAGAAGAACTGCTTCACTTACGTGTCTTAATGACTGTCTGTCTCACCCCATGAACTATCACAGGCAATCCTACTAATTTCCTTATCCTTTCCACAGGCTCTCTGACAAGGAGTGAAACTCCTTGCTATTCAAATTAGTGATCCCTCTCAAGGGCCCTCCTATATCAAGGGCAAGGCCAAGTTTTAGTCATTTAGTCTTTTCTCACTGCAAGTTCTTCAGGGCAATCTACTGGAGGTGCTACACCTGCTGTGAGGATAACCACAGAGACACAATCAAACATTTCACCTCCTCTTACAAAAGGGAAATCTTTGCAGTTAAACAAAGGATAAACCAAATAGAAATGAACCTTTGTTCATTAATTATATTTTAATCCTTCAAAGAGACAGAGAACTACTGCTAATAAATGTTTTTTTTTTCACACACTTATGATGAAACACAGTACTGCACATCCCGCTTGTCTTTGCTTCTAACCTCACCAGCCTCCCTTTGACTCTGTGGAACTGCTAAAACCCACACAATCCTCACCTACCACTCCTTCCTCTGCTTTCTCATCATCTCTATGAGAAAGGGGCGAATAGGATGATTTTAGTGCCAGAAGATCCCATCTCATAGCTTTTGCCCCTCTACAACTGAAATCATACAAACCAGACTGACTTACAGGGCTCAGTCTGGTCCAAAACACACATAGGAATTTACCCAAGTTATGTAGCAAACCAGAAGCTGAGATCAAGGATCAGATCTTCATACTTTACTACAAAGTCTGTTTCTTGAAATGCAATTCAGTCTTCACCCAGCTTCTCTTATTTCACTTTTCAGATTAAAAAAACAGTTAAAAATAGCCCTATGTGTCAACACATAGTGAAGTGAAATGGGAAGCCAGTTGTCTGTAACTAAGGTGAGAGACTGAAGGCTGTATGTGTAGTAAAGCCTTCACACATTTGAATTTTTTAGTACCACATGAGATTTCTTTATTACATATCAATGAATTAATTTCATGACATAAAAATAAAGTAACTTGCCTTATTTTTTACCATTTTTTCCTACCACAGAGCTCACAAAACAGGCATCTTGTATGTAGCAATGATAAATATATATATTTCTTTTTTGAAACATGCACACAATTGGCACTTCAGCAAGATCTAACACAACAGAAGCCTAAGATTTCTACAAGAAAGAGTTTTGTTACAGACCCTGAACCCTCATACTTATTGTATTAGAAAAGCATTGAAAGTCCTGAATGCTCATGTAGACTATATGCAGTAGGAAGGAAATACCTCACACATCAGGATTTTTACAGGGGAACACTGAATTCTCCTGACAGGTTCCAAAATTAAGTCATCTTTCCCAATAATGGACAGATTTTACCAGATCCTGCATGAAGTATTCATGTGTACAATCACTGTCTTCCCTCACCTAAACTCATCCCTGACACCACCACGACCAAGACCAACTGCAGTTCTTGCTGCCTTACCTATATTCCTGCTGCAGACAGTCCCAGGACAGGGATGAGATCCCACCAAGCCTCCTCTTGCACTGAAGATTTGACCACAGGACTTGCTCAGGGCCTCTCATGGGCACCACATCCCAGCCACAGCTGCTGGTGGTGGCTTTGGCACAGCTCCTTAAGGCCCTGCCATCTCCACACTGCTGCTTCACAGCTTGCAAGACAAGAGCAAGGTTTCAGCCCTCCCACCTGCCTCTTCAGGCCTGGGAGCAAAAACCTCCCAAGCACAAGTGTAGGAAGAGGTGTCACCTCCACAAGGAAAATTGCTACCCTTAGTAAAAAATGCTGAGTGATGCATAAGGAGGGAAACAGCTTTAACTTGTAGAGGTTGAATGAGTAAATCATTAAGGGATTGAGTGTGAAACCAGGAACACAATTTAGCATATAGGATGATGGTGGTGAGATAGGCTGGAGGGCACAATATGCTCAGGGGATGTGGCATGCAGGGCATTTGAGGAGAAAATTAAACAGTGAGGGAAATGGAAATGGAGCCTCATTTCTGTTTTTTCTCTGAAAGCTCTTCGTGCCTCAATTCCCCTCTCCTGTTGTGATCTTTCTCCTACCAAAACACCAGCCCACAAAAATCTGATTCCTGTGCTGATGCTTTATCTTCCCAGACTACCTTTTACAGGAGGAATCAACTCTTGTTTTGTAAACACCACCTTCAACATCTCTCTCAGCTCTGTTTAATGCACATTGAGCACTGCAGTGGGCTGACAGCCACTGGCTTTGAGTCTACATTTACAATTACAGCCCCTCTATGCCTTCATCTGCTTTTTCTCTTCTACTTGGTTGCTCTTTCTTTGAGATGAGAAATAGCCTTTTGGGCAATTACCATATTACCTAAAAATGTAGATTCCCCTCCATGGTGGGATCCTGAGCTGCTGGGAAATATGGCTATCAGCAGAGAGTACAGATTACTATTTAAAGAGGCCTGTGGTACGTTATTTCCCATCAATCATATCTGGACTTGCAGCAGTTTTTTTGTATTTTGACTTGTATTGGGAATACAAGTCAAATTCAGCAGAGATGTAGAGATTATTCTTCAGTTACAGGTTAGTCATTGATTGGTCAGTACAGTATTGTAGTTTTACCACCACAGTAAGGTGTGTGCATGAAACATCACAGAAAGTTCATGTCAGAGTTGAGAAAAAAACTGGAGAGAGAAAACTGAGGGCATAGAAAATTAACCTGAGGTCATTTCCAGGGTGAATGATGCTACGGACATTTCACGGACAGAACTGAAGCATCTGGAGCTGACCTAAGGACTGCTAGATTATGGTTCATATAACCAGCAGTTCCTTCGCTATCTTTGCACACTGCTTCAGAAATAGAAAGATGTGGTTTCTGAAGACATTCAGTGCAGTGTCAGACACTGGAAGGTGATGATACAGACTGTGGAGCAGTAACTCTGAATCACTGCGAAGCAGCTGAATGGATGCTCACTTTGCCACTCCTAATCATCATTGCATACCACACAAAAGAAGATGACAATACCTGTTTTTGAAAACATATCACCATAACAGTTGCCAGTCCTTCTTTTGCATTGTACTTATGCCTATTGTACACTCAGCAATGAAATCACCCGTCACTTCAGCTATCCTCAGGAAAGAGAGTTGTATATATTCACACTGACACTTCAAGCAGCAAGTAAATTTGATGGATATCAGCAATATTAATACTAACAATGGGAGGAAAAACCATGCATTTCTAGATCCTAGGAAAAAAAATTCCTCCTTTTTATAGCTTTTAAATTTCAATTGGCCAGAGAGAAGCACAGTAAGGTGAGAAAAATAAAAACGGACATGCCCAAAAACTCACTGGATAAGACACAATGAAGTCTTGGCTAGATGGCCCCAAACACTGCAGTCCAATAACATTGTTAAGGGCCTCACTTACTCAGACAACTGAGTTCGAAGGTCTCTGGCAAGCACATCTCTCCTTCACTCTTCCCAGTGCAGGAATGCCGCCAGTACTTTGAATACTGACAGCTCTGCTGAGGACCTGGCCCTGTGAAGCAGGTACGTACTTGACCTCACTCTGCTCCAGGCCCCCTCTGCTCAGGGCACAAGAGAGGGGTTCATACTCAAGGAAGGCAGACCTAGACACTCAAACCCTGCAGAGGAAGGAGCTGCTGGGCTTCCACCAGCAGCACAAACTGGCAGAAGGAGTAGCACGAATGACCCATCAGGAAAACAGCCACCACTCGTCTAAAAACAGCAGACCAAGTGGAAGGGTGCTTCTCATCCTCCCCTGAGCTGGGATAAAAAGTTAGTATTTTCCTCCTGTCATGGTTCCAAGAAAAAAGGAGAGGTGTAGTGGAGTGTGGACCTTATTCCAGTTGTCTTTTGTGGGGAGAAGGGCTTGAAAAGCGGTCCCTTTTCTGTCAAGATCAGCTGCTTCTCTGAGGGTTCTGAAGTATTTACAGCACAAGTACATTAGGACTTGGGGCAAGTATATTTAAGACTTTCTGGTCCCAAAGTGGTAAGTTTGAGGAATCACTCTAGCAGGAGACTTAATCTGGCCTGTTCTTTATTTCCATGAAACACATTACCATCAAGAGAACAAAGTCCTCGCAATGTGTTTTTTCATTAGTAGTGGCAGTATTAATATGGATTTCTTAATTTAGGGGGAAGTTTGCAAGGCCAGTTCATGCCTTTCCACTGTGAATCTCAAAACACATCTTTCCTCTCCAAAGAACGGCAGAGGACTGATCAGTAGTCACAGCAGCTACCAACAAAACCGCAAGTATTTGGCATAATTTTTTCCCCTCCTGTTTGCATAGATCTACTTTGAAAAAGATTTCAAAGACTCGATTAGTGTTTGGTCATTGGGCATCTGTGACAGAAGATGACTAAGTGAATCAGTAGTTCCTTTCACTTATAATCACTCATTGTGGGTGTTGGGTAGCAGTTGCACAAAAGTGTATTGCTCCTTTTATTGTACATGGAAACGAGCTTTCAAAGTAAACCGAGGGACAAATGTTGCCGCTCAGAACACCCCTTAGCCTTCTGATCAAATCCCTCTTTGATATCCAAAGTGGTGTGTTCCAAGAGCACATGCTATTGACTGCAATACCATGAAAACTGTCTGGCTCACACGCAGGATTGTAATTTGGGTAAATCTGTTTGCCTTTAATGTACTTACTTTTTGCAGGAGGACGGAAAGGGGTTGTGGGGAAGAAAAGGGGTGTGAGGTAGCAAAACAAGGCAGAATGCCAGCATTTGCTTTAAGTCCGTGTTTGTACCTATTAAAACGTTTTGCCAAATCAAAGAGATGAATTACTGTACTGTTTTTAGAGGCTGATGCAACTCCTTTTGCTCACTCTGAGCCTGCAGTCAGCTGGTATCATTTTGCAGGCTAGAAGAGCTGTGATTTACAGTCAGGGGGATATTAACAGCTGGATCACAAGTTTTCAAACTTTCAAAGCACAGCATTGGGTGTCTGTTCTTTCAGGGTGTGTTTTGGCAGATGATGGTAGCCAAGAAAATTCATCCTGCCTTTCACCTCCATTTAATGTTGGCTGGTGGGTAACTAGTGCTCTGTGTTTACATTTATTTGGTTTTGGTTGTATCATCATTTTTCTGTGCTCCTGGAATGAAACAATCTCTTCTCTGCTCCTGCTGTGAATAACACTGAAAGAATCGTATTATCTTAGCCAAAGTCACAGCAGGCACTGGGTCAACGGGTAAAACTGTCCAACATAGGAAGAAATCTCACCCAACAGCTCAATCTCCAGACGTTGACATGAACTGGAGAGAAAAAATAGAAGGACAGGGAAGGGACAAAATTGGTTGAAGGGAAAAGAAATTAATAATATCAGTGGCAAAATAGCCAGAAATGGACAAAACCCAAAGCAAGGCACACACAGAACAGTCGGAGGGAATGTTTCCAACTTTTGAATTTACACATTATTGAGGAGAATGGGCTGCAAATAACTTAGTACTTTTGCAGAGCTCATTGACACATGGAATTTCACATCTTGTATGCCTCCACTCCAGTGAATTTGAGCACTCTAGTTTCTCCTGAGACCTGAGCATGCTGTGCACCTCACAGATCAGTCTCTCACGTCTCTTGCTTGAAACAATTGGACCCAACTTTCCATCATCATACTAGCCAAGGCGATGGCTGAGCTTTGGGCTGATGCCTTGCAAAGGGTCAGTAAACCCCCATCCTGGCCCATAGATATTACAGAAGCAAAACAAAGTTTCAGTGAAGTAACTGCTAGTTCATGATCTCTTTTGGTGAAATACTAAGCATGCTAATTTCTTTAAATATTGCTGCAGAGGTACAAACTGATCTATGACATCTGCTGGGAGTCTTTGAAAATTAATCAAAGAATGTCCATTTGTTTAAAAAAAAAATAATCAACCCAGCCACAAACCTCCTTCACTAAATGCTATAGTTTTGTTGTTCTCATAATTCATTACTTCCACAGCCAATAGGTAGGAGAGTGTGCCCTGATCTGTGCCACCTCCGCAAATCTCTAAGATCCCTTTGGGAGACTAAGGGCAGTAGGGATGTGTGCCTGTGGTCACACAGTCCCTAGCATAACTCTGGATTCTGGATCAAGTGTGAAGGCTACAGGGGCTACACTGGTAGGTCACATCCAGTTGAGTGTTCAAATGGGAAATGAGTGGTTACCGCCCTGGAGGTAACAAAGGCTGCTTGCCTGAGGACAAGACACTCTTTTCTACAACCACTGGAAATTCTTTCCTCACGTTTGTTGGGTGAATAATTTTAACTTTTGTATTTTAAGTTAATTTACTATTGAATTTCCCCTGAAAGCTGTGTGCTTTTCTTTCTTTAACCTGCCTTTCAAGAACTTCATTTTATATCTCATGTCAATGCTCATTTCATTTGAACCACTACATTTTCAGCAACAGCATCCTATAATTCATCAGGCCAGCACTGATTCCAAGACAGGACAATACCTTACTGATTCATCAGCATGGTTTCCTGCAGCACAGGATTGTCCCCTTAGCTATTTCTCGCCTTTGCAATGCTGTCTCCTGAGCTTGTTTAGTTGAGAAATGGTAAAGTGACTTGAAATGAAATGCCTACTTCCAGCACCCCGATGAAGAGTCCTTCCTCTTCTACCACCTTGGCATACCCAGTTCCACAACCACACCAGTTGTCTTCAGTTGTCTGGCATGCACTTGACCCTTTTATGAGCTAATTTAGCCTTCTAAATTGGCAGAGTCCCAATTAATGAAAAAAGTGTTTCCTATCTCAAGCTGGGTTAGCAAGCTGGATTGCCTCAAAAGAGACAGGGAATTGCCAGAGCCAGCACAAAGCCAGCAGTGCAAACAGGAAGCTCCAAGAGGCAGGAAGGGTGACTGCCCTCTTTGTGCAGGGAGCTTGTAGATAGACTGTACACACTGTAATATGAGAGTGAGTGCAGATCTACTCCATTTCCCTTAAGGGAGTTTCAGGGCCCTGATAAGCAAAGAGGAGGAATGGAGTACAGCACCTTGCGCATCTAGCAGACTTGAATCCCAGTTCACAGTGCCCACAAAGCTGGGATCACATGGCTGAGAGCAGGAGAGATGGACATGCTCACCTCTTTCAGCCACCACTGGCTGACAGGCTGGCTTAGCTATCCCAGCCCACTGCAACTACTTAAGACCTTCTGTCTAAAAAACAACAAGATTTTGCCAAGTACCCCTTTGTCAGCTTGATCTACCAGTAACATTATTCAAATTCTCTGCTTTGAAGAACTGAGCACTCAGGCAGAAGTCTGAATGCTGATGAATTAAAATACGCTCTAAATATAGAAAATATTTGCTTTAGCCTTTATTTCTATCATCTACACAGAAATGAATTAGTTATTAAATAGATCTTATATTTGGGTTTGGGTTGGTTTTTTTGCCTTGTTTTTTTGCCTTCACTGCCTTTAATAGATGAAACATTTTTCTTGCATAGGTAAATGCACATGAAGGACAACACTGAAAAAACTCAGTTTGTCTAATTGGGGCAGCAACATGATAGCAGGGGGATAACAGACATAAACTGGCATCGTAAGTCTTTACCTGATAATCTCCCTGCCTTTTGTTGACATGCACAACACCAATATATACCACCAATAACAGATTAATTCCATTTTATGCTAGAACAATCCACTTTTTTTCTGGGAGAAAATCCCACTGTGCTATCTGCCCTACATTTTTATCACACAGGCTATGAAACTTGGGTTTTCTGCAATGTTTCAAAATCATTGTACTGGATTAAAAAACAATGCCCTTCTCTTGAAAAAGTTGAATGCAAAAGCCCCATGAACATACTTTTTGCAAGGAGATGGTGGCAGACTTGTAATCCTCATGGAATAGACAACTGGTCTATTCTCCATGGACATGACGACCTTTTTTTTTTTAGCTGTGCTAAAAGGTTTTATTTAGCTCTGCCTCCAGTATAGGTCAAATTGTATATGAACACCCTGGACAAGCTTTAAAGCAGATCCCTCTTTACTCCTGGCCATGTAATCAGCAGCCACGTTGAGTCCTCAGCTGATTGCCAACTCCCTCCCTCAGCTGCCAGGGTGATGCCTGAACATGAAGCTGCACTGCTGAGGTAAGAGGACCCATGCTAGTTATTCCAAAAGTACCTTGAGCTTCACATCCTTGAAGCACAGTCATACACTTTGAATTATTCTTGTTCCCTCCTACGTTTAGCTCCTATGCAAAATTCACATTTCCTCCTCCATCACCTTTCAGCAATCTTCTCTTTGATCACTGGAAACCTCTCCAGATCCAAGACCACTATTCATTTTGGACTGCTACCGTGTTTTCTGTCTTTCCCATTCTCACCTACTTGCTTCTCCATCCTCCTGCCGCCATTAAAATATCCATCCTGTTGTCCCACTCAGCTTTTTGAATTCCTCCGATGACTTCCCGTTTCGTGCCAGAGGCAGCTTTGATGGTGTGTGTGCTCACCCCTGGCACTGCAGTGCTGCCTGTGCTGGCCTGATAGCATGTTAACGAGGTGCTCATGCACAACAGCCATGCCTGGTTTACAGATTTCCACCGGGAGCTCCGCAAGGATGGGTGTTTTCCCAGCTGCTAGGCAGGAGATGGCCTCAGCGGTTTCCCCACAATCAGCAGTGCATCTCAAGGTCTTGCATTCTTCCACTTCCAGATTCTTTCACTGAGGGAAGCATGTTTATTGCTAAGTAAAATTTTGCCTTAGTAATGTATGGTTTCCAGCAGAATTCCTGGAATCTGCTGTTTACAAGCAGGGTCAGAGGTTATAGAAATACTTTCAGTTTGCATGAGTAATATACCAGAAGGTTTTTGCCCATGCATAGTGTCTGAACTACATGACAACTGCATTTTTATTGGTGTTGATAACTTCCCTGGCTCTGAAATCTACTTGTTCAGCTGTGTGGGTGGTTCAAATTATTTCTAGACAGCTTAGTAAATGAAAATTAATACTCTCCACTCCTCTTCATCACCCAGACTCTTCCAATACAGGCAGGAAAATTAACAAGAATAAAAACATCAGTAAAGCTCTCGCATTGGAAGTCTTGCAGCTGGAGATCATCTCTCAGTTTATCAACCAAATATGCAATGGCAGCAATATTACCCAGTGCAAAATGCTCCTGCAGTGTGCTCCTTTTATCACTGAGCAAGCAAATTAGAAGAAGTATAATGTCACTGAGCTGAGCCTCTTGGCAGCTCACCACTTGGTGCAGGCTTCTTTATAAGGCTAATGGCCAGGGTGTATTGAGAGGATGTTGCATATAAGCTGACTCCTGGAGAAAGGAGATTCTTCTGGTGGTGTAAAACTGATGGTTTAAAGCTGCTTTTGTAGCCCTTTACCTTGTCAGAACATTGGTTTTCTGCAGAGTTTTTCATCTCTTCTCCTACCAAAGTCAGTGCCTGTGCAGCTGCCGCCTGACTGAGGCAGCGCTGGTGACGTGCCATGGGGTGTATGGTCACAGCAATCTTGTATCTACAGTGCAAGATGACAATGCAGTCAACAAGAGGAACTCGCTGTACGGTGGACTTTGCATCAGCACTTCTTGGCCCATATTTGGTAGGCTGAACACACTGATGAGTTCAGCAGTCTCTCTCTAGGAGCAGAGATGCTCTCAATGGGAGCACACATCATGTATTCCAGAGTGCCCAAACACAGAGTTTCATGATGACAGCTGCTCAAAAAGTTGCCCCTATATTTGAAATTGGAGAAGTGTGGTATAAACCCTGCTCTAGAACACCAGTTTGCCAGTGAGACAACTCAGGGAGGATGGACCTTGGGATTACCCAGGGGTGCAGGTCAGCAGCTAGAAGGTGGTGTTTGAGGGATTTCATGCAACCCTGTACTTTGGTAGAGCAGGATCATAAACCATGAACAGGCCTCAATCCAGCAGAATTCAAGACCTAGATAGTCAAGCTCTTATTCTTTACGGAAGGATAGTGAGGGTGCAGCTGCAATGCACTAGCATGTAAGGGGTTAGCATATAGTTTAATCAAAGAAAAATGTCTTCACATAATTCCAGCAAGCAAAGATTAAAGGTCTTAAATTTGCTTCTAAACAAGACAGTGATCCCCGCCCTAACATAAACATTTACCTAAGTGAGATTTGCATAATCTCTTTGACCCTCAATCTCCTCACCTTAATCATCCATATCATTATTTAGAAAAATGCGCCTCCATGGGCCTGATATCTTTGCCTACTTCTCAATGCTCATTAACCAAAAATCAACAGAAAATGTTTTTTTGATGTACCAAGACTCTGAGTAAATAGCTTTCCTAGAACACAGAGGTTCTCAAACCTTGCCTGGGTGTGATCATTTCCATAAAAAAGCTTATCTATTGTAAACCCAAACTCCTCCATCTCCCTTATGCAGAGAATCACAGAATGGCCTAGGTTGGAAAGTACCTGAAAGATCATTTAATTCCAAATCCCTGGCCACAGGCAGGGGACATGTTCCACTAGAGCAGGTTGCTCAGGGTCCCAACCAACCCGGCCTTGAACACTTTCAGGGGTGGGGCATCCACAACTTCTCCGGGCAAGCTTTTCCAGTGCCTCCACCCTCACAGTAAAGAATTTCTTCCTAATATTTAATCTAAAACTGCTCTCTGTTAGCTTAAAGCCCTTCATCAACTGCTGCACCAGAATGGCCACCACTGTTGACCGCAAAGAGGAATGAAGGGGACTCCAAGCAGCCATGATGCCTTTTCACAGGAGACCACCAGCAGGTATTTACCAAAGCACAGTTTTGAAAACACCTTGTGCTTAAAAACACCAGGACAATTAGGGCACTGATGAGCTTCACCCATACTCTTTTACTAGCACTTCTGCTTTATACTAACATAATAAGAAGCAAATCACCATCATGGAACCCAATTTGCTGACTAGAAAAATGGTCCTAATAGTATCTCTCCCTTTGCACAATTTTGAAGCCTCAAGCTCCAAACCACTTGTGTCAATGAAAACCAGTGGGTTGCTTAAGCAACTGTACTATTTTTTTTGCTATGAGAAAGTGCAAGTAACAAATGCTTTTCTGACATTTAGACACATTTCTTCATGTTCTCCTCATCTCTGGAACAGTCACCATCTGATGTCTGAGCAGAGGTGTATTTACTGTCACTCGAGGAGTATCTGGCCTATTCCTAAAAGGTTTTCAAGGGAATAGCTACATAAAATGACCCAATTAATCTAACAGCTCATGCAGTCCAAAAAACAAGACTTCTGTTCCTTACTTTCCTCTCTGTGACACTGATCCTAGATGCATGACAGCTCTGGGTAACATTTTATCTTAAGAAGTCTGGAGGAATGAGAGCATCCATCTGCACAAACGAGCTTCAGCCCAGCACTGACTCTTGATGTGACTACAAGTCTTATCTTCAAGCTGCTTCCTTCAGTACACAAGACACCAGATCAAACTGGTAGTGTTGAATGGTGATGACAAGTGTATGCAATGCCCAATTCAGTTCTCAATCCAGTGCCCAGATCAGCAATAGACTCCAGGTCAATGACTTTCTTCCTAATTGATTTTTTTCCAAGGATTAAACATCTGTGTACAAATGCTAAAGTTCTTTAATGCTTTTCCAAATTTTGGACAGTCTTGCATAATCATTTCACAATATTTATAGTGGTAACTTGGGTTTCAGCTTAGGCTGGTGCTCTTAACTCCTGATTCTACAGCAATGATGAGGTAAAAGGAAAGACAGAGTGGAAACTCTTTTGGCACATACATGCACTTTCCCAATGTGCTGAAAAAACCTTTATCCTTCTCCCCTTCACTGTAACTAAGAGGTCAAAAGAAGGGATACTTCCCAGAGCACAGTAGGAGCTTGTATTGGTAGAAGGGGAGTAGAGCATATCCTGTATCTTGATTTTGGAAAAATATTTGTTGCATGCAATATTAAGCAAGCTAGGGAAAGACAGTCTAAACATAGCTATATATAGGGAGTATGAGAACAGCAGGAAAACCATACTGAGATGGGGATCATCAAAGGTTTACTGCTAAAAGGGAAGCCTGCACCAAAGAGCATTTTGCAACTTGCTAAATTCCTATTTAACATATTTTCATTGTGTCCTTGACAGAACCTGTTTTGATTATGACTGCATGATCAGACAGAAAGCATGCATAGTAGATTTACAACTGACACTAATCTGGAACAGCCTGTGAAATAATTGAGAAGAAACTTGGATTAAGAAAAGAAAATGTAAAAATGTAACAGAAAATGAAACAGAACACAGTAGTCATTGTAACAACCCGCACTGCATCCACAGCTGAAAATTACATGTAATTCCACTCCCTGTCTTCAAAAGGGATACAGTAGAACTAGAACAGATTCAGTGAAAGCTGTTACAGATGACCAAAAATATGGGATGTGTCTTTATGAAGCCTTTTGACAGACAGGGCAAGACTTTTCAGTCTGAAAGAGAAATGGCTGAGGGAGGATGTATCAGTGACCTATGAAATTTTGAGTGGCATGTAAAAAGGTGCAAAGAGCAAAAAAAATAGAAAAAAAAAAAAAAGATTATCCTTTTTCAAATAAAGACCCAGGCAGCATAAAATGGACTTATGATAGGGTCAGAATAAACAAATAGAAGTAATTTCTAGCATTATTGTAAGTTGAGCTCTGTAGCTCTTTCTCACAGAATGTTTTGCATGCCAGAAGCTGAGATTGTTCAAAACTGATCATCACAATTAACCAAAAGAAAGTTTCATACTGATTTCATCATGCAACTGACTAGACTACCAGGAGGCTAAAAATCTTTTTCATTGTAAGATGATCTGACAGCCCCTGTCTCTGGAAGGCCACAGAAACAGACAGATACTTCCTACTGAGACTCTTCTTGAACATTTAGTACCATATTTACAGCATGGATAGCCAATGAGACTGCAACTCAAAAGACTGTTGTCTTCCCAAATTGTGCGGTCCATCAGAAAAGATAAAAATTGTTCTTAACGGACATCAGTTTTGCAGCATTACAAGAAAACATGATATGAATTGATCTGTTTGGAGACCAGGGGTGCTTATTGTTTGTGAGACGAAGTTAAGCCTTCATATACTTCTAAGGCTGCAACACACAGCCAGAAAATCCAAGATACATGGTTGTTTAATTGGTAAAATCTGTGTGACAATGATTATGCTAATGCTGTCAACACAGGAACTGGAATATGCTCATAGGCACCAAACACATTCAGCAACTTTGGGAAGACTCAGCATAAAGAAAAAATGTGAAGGTTTATGCAAAAGCTGCAATTTCAACAGAAAACACAACAAAAATTTATTAATTTTTTTAAAGCTAGTTAGTATACCTACTACTTAGGTATACTAACTGGAGATTGTTAACAGGACTTACTGCCAGAGTATGCTGATAGCTGAGCTACTGAAGGTAAGAAATTCAGACCATGGAACTGGAAAATATTTAAGGTGCAAATTGAAATACGATGCAATAGTAAAGTATTTCAGTCAACGTCATATTGACATATTAAGTTAAATAAATAATTTAATAAGCTCTGTGATCCTTAAATAAATGTATGCATATTATTAATCCCTCTATTCAATCCAATGAAAGACTAAAGTACTGCAGTGTGTTTGCACTCAAAGTGCCCTACTGAAATGAATTTTAACAATGCAGCTAAGCAGAATGCTGTGATCAGTCCAAACTCAGTGACCATGATGTAGCCAGTAACCGGAAAAAATGTAAACTCACCTGCATGGTGTTTTTCAGATAAATGTTATATTACCCAAGAAAAATAATGATCACACGCTGTTACCTGTGTTTTTCTTGGAGTGTTTAGTGCTTCACAGGTGAGGCTCTTGTTAGCAAATCCTTCCTTTGCCAAATGTCCATCCCTAAAAGACAAGCTCACGAGATTTTGTACAACATGTAACAGGAAATATATTCATCCTTCATCTTTCTTTCTTTCTTCCTCATTAGGAAATACTCAGGAAAACTTTGGGGAAAAAAATAAGATTTAACATCATTGTATTTATTAGGTTCCAAAACAATACACATTCACATCCTTTTGAATACAGTACATTTGGCACAGTAATAATGTTTACGATGAAATAACACTAATGAGTGGCAAGAGATTCAAATTACATCCATAAGAAAAAAATTCTGTACAAATAAATCCTCACAATAAAAAAAAAACCCTACCCCCCCCCCCAACTGAATACATTTTATATTTAGCCAGAACTATTCTGCACATAATTTAAAAAGAGGTAATTTTTAAGCCTTTTTGGAGATAATTATTTTTCACCCTATGGAGAAAAATGTATTTCCATTTTTTAAGTCTGTTTGGAAGGAAAACCAAGAAACAATTTATTCTTTATAATTATTATTATTAATAATATTTTTGGCATTTTGCACTCATTTTACAAAGAAGGAACAGAAAAGATTCTACAGAACAGGCAGAAATGTAACAGAATGTCCTTTTTTAAGAGTTATCTTAAAAAAAAAAAAAGTTCAAGGTAACAGACAGACCTTCTGATGTAAACCCAAGGCAGAGAGGATCTAACTATTTATACTGAAGAAATATCTGCCCATGCAATAGTTTCTCTCTCTTCACTTTTCTCTTAGCATCCTACCCAACACTGCAGGCACTGAGGCCTCTTGACATACGAACATTTGCTAATTATCTTCACGTTAGAAAGGGGAATACAGACTACATAGCTTGTGCACAATAGCTTTATGGGATGCTTTTATTCCTTCAAAAGAAATGCTCGGAGTTCTGTGTAAAGGCCCCTTGCTGGACAAACAGTAGTGCACGATCCCATAACTTGCCTTCCTAGCAGTCCACTCACCCATGGAAAAGAATGCCTTAGCACTGTGATCAGTTCTTGCCTGGATGTCAAAAGCTAACCGTGATGAGAAATAAGCAGAGCCAGTGGTGAGACACAAATTGACGGGCAGCTCTACAATATATTTCTAAGAGAGAAAGGAATTTAAACATTGAGATGATGCAATCATTAAGATGTTTCTGTGCTGGTACTCAGCTCCAGAAGCTAGTCTTTTCCCAGTACAAAAGATTACTGAAGATAAATTAAATTAAACTAAAGGCTTGATCCTTATTACACTTGTAGGCCAGACAACACATTAATTGATATATCATAATATTTAATATTTTGAAATAATCATAAGAATATATATAATAATTACACCTGAGTTTTAAAAACAAAACAAAATGGAACTGAATGGTGTCATCAGTAACAGGCTATGAGCAGCCAGACACAAAACTGACACAAACTAACTCATCTGCTTGAGACCAAGATTATCTCTTAAAGCCAATGATTCACACGTTGTCCACCACGATTTGTAACATTCCTTTCTCTTTCCGAGCTCTATCATGTCATAATAGAGTTGAAGAGAACTATACAAGAGATTTAGTATAGCTTAATATATGTCTACATCTTTTATAACAAAAACCTCATCTTTCTGACAGTAACTTGAACCAATACACATACAAGAGTATTGCACATGGACATTATTATAATTATTCTTTCATAGACTAACATTTTAATAGTATGCCTGAACATGCAGCAGTTGATACCTCTATATTCAATGAATTCCACAGGCCTTGCAGCAAACACTATATACAAAATCTCACCTGTACAAAAGGCAAAAAAGCTTCTTTAGTGCCACTTTGCCAATCACAAGTATATATATTTTTGTGCAGCTGGAAATCCATGTGCAACAATTAAAATGGATTCCAATGACCGCTCACTCAGTCCAGTAAAATATATAATAAAATGACCTCAGCGATACATGTACACACACACAAGGAAAAAAAAAGAAAAGAAAAAAAAGAAAAAAGAAAAAAAAAAGAAAAAAAAAAAAAGAAAAAAGAAAACAAAATCAAAACCAAAACCAAAACCAAATCACAGGATACTCCTGGAAATATAAGTACATAACACTGTTAACGTATCTACAGGAGGTAACTTCACATTAGTAATATTGTCCACATGAGTTACCATTTCAATTCATACACAAAAAATATCAATTTACAACTTTCAATAATGTCAGTTTGTGAATGTTTGATCTTCAGTTTTTTAACACATCTCCACATAATGCATGTGTAGCCTTATTTTGTGTCTTCTAAAAGCAGATTTCTCTTTAGATTTTAAAAATAAAACCCAACAAACACAGTAGTATTATGGTTTTGTAAAAGTGTGCAAAAGTAACACACTGCTGAAAAAATAAATATAAATAAGAAATTATTTACCAACTTAGCTACTATGGAAAAGGCAAATTTATAATGTTTATAATTAATTTTTTATGTAGAATTAACTGTAAACATTTGCAAGCTTGCCGTCACATTAATGGTTCATTTAAAAGGATATTAAATTTGATAACATGGATAGTACACCAAATTGTCTGAAAAACAGTAAAATGGCTATATATAGCTGAGTTAAAGTACTGTAGGCTTTTTATTCTTTAGCCCTTTAATATCTATCCATGTAGCATCTGTTTCTTACTTTAAATAAAATTTCAGATATCTTTTTGTCTCTTATTCCTAAGAGCTTCCTGTATACTGTATGAGGAAATTCACTGAAAGCCTTAATTGATGTGCTTCTTTTTCTGGATAACTTTATAGTTTGTACCTCTCCACAATAAATTAATAATTGAGGATTACACCTCCATGAAGGCAGAATTTGCTTTCCAAAGGGCATCTGAGTACAGATTTCACCATGACCACCACTGCAGAAGGAACGGTTTTCACCTTCTTAGCTTAATTATATATGATGATTACAGAATGTGGTCTGCTAAATTGCTTTGAATAGCATAGCTTCATTTTCTATGGAAAAGATGCAGTTTTGTCCTCTGGGAATTGCTATTCTCAGGAATAAAAGAAAAGTTGCAAATATATGGCAGTGTGTTACATCCACAATTTCTGATACAAAATTATTTTGCATTGCTTTGTGAGACAGAAATTAAGAGTGCTTTCAGGTCAGAAGATTAAAGGAAAAAAAAACCAATAAATACATAGTTTAACTTGGGATATGGGCTCAGGGTAAAAGAAGTAGTTCTTGATCTACTGAGTCTCAGCAATCTGATGATCTCTTCAGAATCACTTCTTGTAGCATCATTCATCTGTCAGCCTAATGTTGTCTATGGCAGTAGCTCTTCTCCAAAATAAGAGAATCCTTTAAATTCTTCTTGATTGATTTGTTTTATAATTGTCTCATCCACTAGTGTTAATACTGGTTCTTCTCGTGTAAAGTCTTGATCAAAGTTATTTACATCCCTTTTGGTTTTCTGAGAAGAAAAATACAAATAAAGTGAATGGTAAAACAGCACAATGAAATAAAAGGTGCTCTCCCTCGTCTCCAACCCCCCCTGAAAGGCTGAATTTTCTGGAATGATTGAAATAAAAGAGGAGCTACTTCACACAAATAATAACAGACATATGAGAGAAGCTACAGGAGCAAGAAATATAAATGAGTTTAGGAGAGGCCACAGAAGCAGTACTATAAATGAGGTCCCAGGGACTCGGTCTCTGACAGGCGAAGGAATAGCAGTATGATGATAAAGCAGGAAGCTGAGATTAGGACTAGTTTTAAAAAGGCTTTGGCATAGTACATGGTATGGCTGTTTCCTCTTGGATTTGAACATTATCATATCTCATTTCAGAGTCACAGAGTGAACTGATTTAAATGAATTCCCCTCCAAACATCCCAGTGTTTCAAATCTAAGTTAACAATTTCTTTATATCACTACAAGTGATATAGGTTACACTCATGTTTAAAAATCAGAGGTAAAGCTTCCAACAGCTCTTGGTCCAATACCCTTGAGCTCAACATTGGCAAGTCAGATTTCCTAATGCAGCCATATGTAATTGGGAGCACCATGCAAAATGTGAAATCCCATCTCCAGAGAAATCCACCTTAGGACTCTTCTTCATTTCAATGGCATCAGGATTTTCCCACGCAAGTCTAAAGCACCTCACTCCTTCAGAAAAGTTGGGCCAAAAGATTGCAGCTGTGAATGTTCTGGGACAAGAGGTATTAAGAGATACAGTCTTGGGGAGACTGATTTGCTGTCCTTATGACACTCACTATCTGTGACCACTTACTTGAAAAAAACACTCTAGGCCACAGCGGAAAATGTTCTCCATGGTCATTCCTTTGAACCTGCAGTGTTCACATTTTCCATGTTAGCAACACATTTCAGGCATGTACAGGTTCAGGGAATTGGAACAAACATTTTTCTTTATGCTTTCTTTCTTTTCTCTTTATGTCATGGAAACTAGTAATTACCTGGGCGATCCTTAATGGAGGCACACTGACACATTGAAAATGAGCTTTGTGTTCCTCCTGCCAATGTCTGAGATTAAATGATAGAGGAAATAGAACACCTATTTGACTTGCAAAATAAAATGATAAAATTACCAAGTCATACATCATAAAGTACATTAATATATTCTGAATGGGATGTATACCACCTTTCAATGTAGGTAAACTTTTCTATAACATATATATCTAGAAATGTATTTTATTCATCAGCTCTACTGAGACACTAAGCAGTTTTCTGTCTCCCAGTTGTAAAATTGTCACAGAAATCTTTATCTACATTATTTGTAAAAACTTCATAGATATAGGGAAATATGATATATAGGGTCTGTAAACAAAGATATAGAGTCTAAGTAAATGCAAGAGACTGTCACTTGTAAACCAAGTACTTTCTAAGTGCAGACAAACAAAAATCCACAACCTCTATCTACAGAATTCCATTAAAAGGAAAAAGATATGGACTTAACAAACATATATATATTTATATTGTTTACATTTGAAATATTTACTTTGTACATAAAGACCAGACATGAAATGTATGTGACTCACGTAACTCTGAATTGCATAAGAGGCATGAGGGACATGGCTTTGGCCTTTATGAGTTTTTTTCCAAGTAATTTGGGCAAAAAACGCAAAATAAGAATGAAATTCCATCAAAATTTTTAAAAGCATTACATTGCAACTGTGTTCTCTGCTCTGTGTGAGAACTTCTTGTTCTCCATGTCCTACCGTGGTATTTTCATGCACTCACACAATTAATTTGCCACAGGAATACTCACTAAAGCAGAAGAAGTATTTGCAAAAAATAGAATTCAAATTCAGAACTGCTGTTATATGCAAAAGAAATGTGACTACCCTCACACTTTTACCACTAACTATCAAGGGCAAATAAACTCTCGAGTAGCTGAAAACAAATAGGATATATATTATTTTCAGGTTTTCACATTGAACGTATTTGTGAAAAGTATTATTTCCTTGCTTAAGTTAAAAGAGTAAAATGACAACAAATTCCCGTATGAGGGGCAATTAATTCCCCATAGGTATTTATTCCAGAAATCACTAAGACTTGTGAAGGTGTTAGACCTTCAAAAACAGAGCACAGAAGAGTACATCTAAAAAAAGCTTCCACCAACATTGATGTATGTAAATTCTACTGATTAAAAATAATTGTGCTGCCAGTAGGGAATCCCAAACACTTCTGAAACAACAACCAAAGGTATTTGCTTAGATTTAAAAGCCTAATGTGTCTTAAAATATGACTTCAAGACCAAAGGAGGAAAGAGAAGCTTTTACTTTCTATGGTTTATAAACAATTTCGTGTAGTTTTGTCAGCATAGATGTAAATCACCCAATTTATTAACAGGACAAGCATGGAGCAATCTATGATTGCAGGGATATACTAACAGGTCTTTAACTAACCAATTGATGAAGTGAGATTAAACAAATCACAGGGAACAAAAAGGATTAAGCCAAGGTAGTGCTCATAACAAGTGCTCCTTTTCAGTAGAAAGATTTATTTGAGAAGCCCTCCTTGGCAACTTAGGCACTTTCTTCCTGAAGCTATGACTATTTTGCAAGGCCCCATTTGCTAAGACAAAACAGGTCTGGCCACATTTCTGCTACTATTTCTATTTTAATGTACTTGCACTGTGAATACTCTGTAGGCCAAGAGCATGAACCAACACACAGTTGCATCATGAGGGCTCAGGATGAAGGTATGAAGGGCTGTGCCTGTCTCCTAGCAGAGAAGCTGAGAAAAGAAGGAAGATCTGCAAGGTAAGGAGAATATATGAAAGAAACAGAGTGCAGCTATTCTCCGACTTTGAACATTAAAAAATCATGAAGATAAAAGGAAAAATGTTTAGACTGGCTGCTAAATGCATAATTTATAATGCAGTAATTAAATGAGTGGGATTCTGTTTATTTAGCCTGCAGCTCCTAAGACTCTGGGACACATTATTTTAAACTTTTCAAACTTTTTTCCAGGTAAGACTTTTCAATTTCAGATGACTGAGGAAACTACAGCACCAAGAAAGAAGAACACCCAAAACTACAGCTGTCTTGACATACACACAGAAATTCCATTAAGTTTCAGATGTTCTGTTTTTTCTCTCTAGACTACCCAAGCATCTTGTCTTCAGCTACATGAGAGAAGGGGCACAGCAGCTACCCAAGAGCTTCCGACAGTAGGTGCCAAACTCCACACTGCACTGGCAATGACCAAAAATGACACAATTCCAACTCTAAATCTCATCAGAAAGATGGCTGCTCCACCAGCAGAAAATCTCTGGTACTGAGAAGGAATAGTGACTACCTCTCATGCAGGACATGTGCTGGCCACTTGATCTTTTGTTTTTCCCAGCAGTGCAAATGCTTCCAAGGTCTCCTGTCTGAGCAGTGACTGTGTGACTTAGGAGACATGATCTGATTAGATGTAACACTTGAACTAATAAACTCATATCACTACTACCATTAAGGATGATAATTTTAAAGTCAAAATCATGTTTTGTTCTATTCAAAGAGACAAAGATATCAGAAACTATAAAAGACTATCTCTTCATAAAACACCATTTAATCAGTTTTTGTAGTTGGCCAGTACAATTTTGGACAAAGATATATTGGGTTTTTTGAGGCAAAATGCTTTTGTTTTCCCTCAGATTTCTCCACATATTTTTTAAGAGATGCTGTTAATAAGCACACATGAAACAGTGGTTTTATGAATTGTTTTTGTTTTCATTGCCATTTCAATAAAACTTATAATTTCTACCTGCAGTTAAAAACTCAAGCTTCAGAAAACCCCACTAAAATCTGCTTTTTAAGCTTTCCAGTGTTGAGGATTACCAACCTTGTCTGTCAGCGATTATTAAATTACTTTATATGAATTTCGACAGTGAAAAAAGAAATTTAATTTGATGTTTTTATCACTGAAAATACATTCAGAAAGTTAAAACTTGCTATTCCTTCCATTAATTACATAAATCAAATGTGAATGATGTCAGCCTTTGGTATCAAAAAGCCACAGAAATCCTGCAAGAAGGCACCTGACAGAGGGCGTTCCAAACCAGGGAACTCAGCAAAGCTTGGACAGCTCATCAGATGTGTCGTGAGGCCAATAGGCTCAGTAGACTCTCTTCTGCCTAATAAAGATTAAATTAGTTCTCCAGTTTGGTGATATCAAGAAGTCTCTCTCTTTAGGCTGTTACTTATTTTCATTTAATTTGCAGAAAATCGCTGAAACCCTTTCAAGTCCATTGAAAGATCAACAGCTCCCATAACTGTGCTGGCATTATCCAGCAGCTTCAAAGGCTACTCAGAGAAGGTAAAAAACAGATGGAGGTGGTGGCTAGGAAATGACACTGCCACAAAAGCCTGGGTTTTGTGTTTTAGTCTGATTGTCCTACAAATTCACAATATGCTGTTTAAATATAACTCAGGCTACTCCTATAAATATAGGAGGCTGCTGCAGCTTTTGGTGTGCGGCTCTGGAGGCACAGGGCAGCAGGAACGAGGCATGCAGCAAGAGTCACACCTTCTCATATGTGTTACATGGTATCACTCAATTTTATCCAGGATTTTGCTTCAGTAAGTAATAAGAGATTCTCATGTTTGACACAGTATCATCAAGAAGAAATTCTTCAATCAGGATAAGAGCTCAAACATTTTGTATGTACTTCATCGCTGATAAGATTTTCAGATTATCTTTATCAAGACAAATGGAAACTCAGACATCAAACCAGCTGGTTTGAAGCACAAGGTTATGTGGCTAACCTCACATGTCACTGTCCTCCCATTCACCTCTCCTTATTATGATAACAAAAACCACAGCACAGACAGAGATTGCTTTGCACCACTGATTGGATCTCTTTTCATAAAGGTGTAGTAGTTTGTAAATATTTAAGACCAACTATAATGAGGAGTCACTTTTGCACATAACTCATGCTATTTATAAATAAATTCAGTATGAATACTTAAAAGGAAATGGGCTAAGAAGCACAACACTTCAGGCCTGTCTTTCAGTTTATCCTCAGGATGCCTCTTCACAGTATTTGCATGTCCTGTATCAGTATTATTAGTATTTCCTAGCTTGTCTGATTTCAGAAGATAAGAAATACATGTTATCAAAAAACCTTTATAAGTTAATAAATTTTCTCAGCATGTTAATTGCTCTATTTGCACAGGGAAGAGCGACAACACATTTGTCATGAGCTGTAATATATTCAACTGAAGCTTATGATGATAGGAAGTCTTTTGATTCCAAGTAGCTTTTGTAAGTATACCAACATTCATTACTTCCAAGCAGAAAGTGAGATTTTGTTCTCCTAGATTATGCTTTCATTAGAGGTAAAGAACACCAGATTAAATGAAAGAAGTGGGAAACCCCCCCCCCCCCCCAACTCAATAAAGATGTTAATAGATAATGAAACAGTATTTGAAAAGCATGTCAACCTATGCAGTCTATATTTTAATCTGCTATGGAAGTTCACAGATACTTAATAAACACCAACCAAATTCACAAAATGATGGATTTTAAAAGGGATCATTTGTGATACACTAAACTAAAACCATGTTTATATAAAAATGGCATTCCCTTTCTTAGGAATTTGAAATGGGTCAACTAGGAAGGAGGAATAACCTAAACAACTAGGGGCATAAACATTTAATGACTCCACGGCCAGAATTCCAGCCTTTATATTTCACTTTTACACAGACTTCCTCAAAACCAGAGCCTCCCAAAACCACCACCACAAAACAAACAGCAAGGCAAAAAACCCTAAAGCTCTGCAGGTTTCCTGACAACCACCCTGTGTTCACAGACTGGGCAATGAACCTCTCCCAGCAGTCACTGTGAATCTGTTGTCCTCTGTGGCCCTCCTTGGGTATACTCATCACCATGAGTACACAGCACTAAAGTTACATACAGCAAAACACTGTATATATAGCAAACCTTTGTTCATAGTCTGATTGTTACACCACAACAGTTATCTCTGTACCGAACATGGATAGAGATAGATTTCACAGGAGTTTTAGGGGAGCTCAGCACCAGCTTTCCATCTGTGGTTAGTCCTTTGCTATCAAAATCCATCTTGTTCATCTTCTCAGGGCTTGCTTCCATTAGGACTCAACTGAGACACAGACCTACTGCACATTAGCTATGCAATGTTAGAATACAGGCAATTTTTGCAGTGAAAGAATTGCAGTGAAAGAATTGCAGGGAAAGAGTGCCAACTTCTGAATTCCTGCACTACATCTTCCCCTTAAGGTAGGCTTCTTCGAGAGATATAACCTCATGAGAAACAATTTTATATTTCTTCTCGGGAAGGGGAAGAAACACAGGATGAGAAAGTAATGGAACTATCATATGAAAATACCCTTCACCTGCACAACGTGAATCCTCCTGTAAACCTTATGATCTACTCTGCAGTGCAGATTTTATATGTGTGTCTCTCTAATTCACACACTGGCAAGCTTCCATTGATATCTTCAGCTGCTCTAAGGTCATGATCAGCCATATCACCTCCCCTCGTACATCTTGGCACACATCCAAGATTAGCCCATTTTCCAGTTGTGTTCTCCTGAAACTGCATTTCTACCACTATTATGGCAGAGTGACAGGAATCAGAGCTGGTGCATCTGTGACAATGTGCTGAACCACCTGCTGGTGAGTCCTCAAACACATGTGCAGAAGAATTTTGGTCTTCCTAGCACTTTGGCACAAAGGACTATCCAGACAATGGAGCTGACTTGCAAAGAGGAGGGAATAGTGAGGCAGGTTGGTAAGTCTAGGGCACATATTTCTAGAATTTCAGAGGCTTCCAGGAGACATCCACAAAATCACTGAAAAAGTTACCCAAACATAGATTAACTGGGCACTGAGGCATTTGACCAGATATATTCTGTAAAAGATCAATAGATTTACTTTACTTTCCATTTTTTAAGGAATCAGAAAGACAAGGAATAAATTAAGGAGACTGTGATGTTAGTAAATCGATGAATGATGTAATGAAATATTTCAGGACACTCTGTGTGTCCTGAAGAAATCCTGACTGACTGATTTTCTAATGTTTTATTCTGCCTACAGTCACCTACACATTTATTTACAGGAAAGTACCACATTATGGAAACCTTCCTGATGATGACATGAAAATATGCAGTATCTTGTGAGTCTGAGCCCTCCTCTACCAAGGAGCCTTGACATGTGCATTCTGATGCTAGATGCAAAGAAACATCACAGCTTGAAAGGTAGTAGCAACACATATAGTGAAAACAAAATTCTAAGACTCAGTTACACACTAAAATAGTTTGCATCACAAGCCATAGAGTAGCAATGCTCCACAGTCTTTGGCAAGACTGCCTACATTTCTGGAAACTCATGCTCTTTGATGCTCTAGTTAATTGGTTTGACATGGATGATGCATATGACAGGCTTTCATACAGCAAAATGGTATAGCAGGTCTTACCTAAGACAAATGGAGAAAGCTACAGAATGATGGTTGATTGCTAAGACTACTGAATTGTTAGAGATTATATTTTTAAGTGCAATGACTCTTTTTAAGCCTTTGCAAAGACAGAGTAAAATAAAGATGTATGTGACTTTAGAAAGCAGCTGAGGAGGCTGCCTTTTTTTTTTTTTTTTTTTTAACTAATGCACATACAAATCATAGGCTAAATAAAAGGCATTGCAGGAGTATGCACGAATGCTGACTACTTCTGCATCTCAATACATCTTCTTTCCACCCTTCTTCCAGACCCTGTAACTGCTCTTTTTGGAACACAGTTTTATTCAAAGAGCACAATATTACGTAGCAGAGTTTGTAGTGACATGACTTCAATTCTTGGTTTTGCTACCGATTTTGTTTGAGCTTGAGTAATTATTCATCTAGTTTTCTTCCTATTTTTGTTCTCCTATAGGTGGGCTGTGATATCTCTATCATTGTCTACAATCTCCTGACTGTCTTTCACTTACATGGCTTTTTGCACAGTGAGAACCCCATCTTGCTGGGAATTTGACTGTTAATGCAGACATGATGGCATAAACTCAATCTCTCTTCTCATTCTTGTCACATATAAGCACAGTCTGCCAAAGAGTCCTGGGCAGTCATGAGCTTCAAATCCTTCTTTTCTATATTGCAGACTTAAGCCAAGAGAACTGTTGTTCTGTAAGTCCTTCACAAACGTGAAGATGGCATGCAAGGAACAAGATCTGTGCTTAAGTTTTTTTGTAAATGTTTAGACTGAGTGTTCCTCTCATGCCACGGGATTTAAGCATTTGACTTCTGGAGTATGCTGTTGAGAGGACCAGTACAAGGTCTGTGCCTCCACAGTAAAAAAATCTCTTATACCAGCACAGCAGCATAACAAGAGGAAACCAGCAGCTAACGAAGTGTTAGGATTCCTTACCATTTAAAGGTGTCTTCCCTATCCTGCTACTGCAGATAAGTAGCTACACATCAGCTTCTTCAGTAGTGCATATGTCAAAGGAATAAACTTTTGCACTAGTACACTGAGCTGTGAACACACACACTGACAAATTTTTGCTGCTCATTTTGGGTGAACACCCTAGTGAGACCTAATGCTTGCATTAGCATAGAGTACTGCTAGTACAGAAAGTTCTGCATGAGAAATAAACCCAAAGCCAAAGCTCTTTTCATACTCAGTGTTTACTGGACTCCAGCTGGGATGGGGCTAGTCAGAAAAGGCCAGCCTTCAATGAGTCTTGATATTTTTTGATAAATTCCACCTTCTGATAAAGAGCCAGATGCTACTGCTTAATCCCCTGGTGTTTTTTCACTGGCTTTTACTGACATTGGAACGAGACCCAACCCAAGAATATTATATATTATTATATCAATATAAAAATAAAATATTTCTGTGTGAAATCTTCAGAATGTATGTAAGAATACAAGTGAACATAATAAGATTACTTCACTTAATGCTTTAAATAACCTTACGAAAATTGCACTGGAGATTAAAGCAGTCAGAAAGTGAAACAGAATTTGTGTTTTTCTGGGGAAGCCCAAAAGGAAAGCAGGTACACTCTGGTTGCTTATCACTCTATGCCAATGGGCACCACTTAACAATGTACGCTTAACAGATGGTTACATGGACTGAATTATTCTGTATGAAAATATTTTAGTGCTATAAAACCAAGACTTAAAAAAACTAAACAAATACTGATGGATCCCCAGTACAGAATCAAAAGAAACATAATAAAAGTTGTTTAACTTATAAATATTTGGGAACCTGGAGTGTTGGGAAATTGCTTTAAAACTACTGTAATTCTAGTGTTATGGTAATCACATCGAAAAACAGCTGCTGGAGGCACTGATGCTGAAGATAATTTTAAAAAAACCCAAAATCAGACTAACTGAATGAGAAATTCTGGGAAAACAAAACCTTGTACATTCAAAAAAACCCCCAACACTGAAATCCCTTAAAAATAACAGCTCACTTACTTCTGATTTCTCTAAGCTGCACACAGGCTACTCAAAAGCTATATACTTACATCTTGGGCAAACGTAGAGGTTGCACAAACTGCCAAGCTAGTAGAAGCTTTGAAAAAAATCAAGGTCCTTTACTTTGTTGAGGGAAGAGGCAGGAGTGTTCCAGACTTCTCTGTCCTGCCCAGCCACTGGACTGATTGGTCTGAGCTATGCTGCAGGCATAACTATGGCACTATTTCTTGCTTACAGCTGCCTACAGCAAGTTCAGCTGAGATCTTGAACTTCATTGCCTGAAAACAACCAACGCTTCTGCATCATCAGCCACCTGGTTAACACTCAAATCCAGCAGCTGAAAAGTGTAACTTCTAGGAACCATCCAAAATTCAATATTCTGATTCATGTTACCCTGTGAGAGGGGAAGCATGCAAGAAAGTGTAGGAGTTCCACCACTATGACTGTCAGTGGTAAAACGTCTGTCTCAAAAGTCCACATCCATTTTTCTTTAGTTTTTTTAAAGGATGCATGTTAACCATTTTGACAGTCTACACCATTTCTAAACTTTTCTTTGGTTTATCAACATTAATCAACACGCTGTCACTCTCAGAAGAAAGCCTACTGTCTTCCTATGCCTGAAATGTCTGCAGCAAGTTGGAAATACATCATGTGCAACGTGTAATAATGGTACATGAGGGTCTGAGGTCTCAAGATCACTCCCCAGTGTTTTGTCTAAGCAGTAACACTTCATGCAAAGGCATGCAGTATAGCCCCTTGCGTGCCCATCTGCTAAATGCTCATTGCCATGCACTGATGACTGAATGGAAATATATTATGAAACTGAAGGGACACCTCAAGGTTATTAGGCCTAAAAGTGGACCTACCTTGACATTTTCCCCATTTTGAAGGCCTTACCTTAAAGAGGGACATTCACATTGAAGCAAACTTGAAAAGAGAGAACATTTATACAAAAAGAAATTTACTTGGCCTGTAATTTCCTATGTTCCTTCTGGTGCTATTGAATGATACTGCATTTAACAGGATTTCTTCCCCACAGCGTAAAGTCATAATTCTGCATGGATGACGATACAATCTATTGTCACAAAAAAGTAGAGGCGTGCCAAAGATCCCCCACCAAAACAGTATCATGACTTCCCAACACCAGGTTAAAAAACCCTCATTAAAAAGTAAAAAAAATCTTTGACTGTTATCACTCATGTATGAAAAAGAATCTGCAATTATAGAACTTATGTTTCAGGATAACATACTGGAAAGTTTTCTCCAGAAATGTGGTCCCTCTTTAAGGATTCCAGCCATATTTCACAGTAAGCAGATGGTTGCTGCAGCAATTTGAACACACACCTCTCTAATTGAAGACTTTTTTTTGGGAGCCATTCAGTGCAGCACCTACCCACGGGGCAGGTGTGGCCTCTGCCTGTTTGCCTGCGCAAACAGCCCAGCTGCACTCTCCAGAGGTGCTGATTTGTATTTGCTACTTATTACACAGCTTCCAAACACTGTGGGCATCCAGCTTCTCATTCAGTCACAGGCAAAGGATTGCCAAAATTTTGCCAGTTTGTCACTCATTATGGGGAGGGAGAAAAGAAAATTCAGGGTGCTCAGTGACTCCAGTTGTAACCCACAATCATTGGCTACGACTAGAATTTCATGTTTGGGAACAACTTTATTTCAAACCTGTGCTGCAGTGCAAAACTGAAAGAGGACACATTGCTGGCATCCTTAAGTCAAGACTTAACAAGGGAGTTCAGGTTCACAAAGGAAACTGCATACAGACAATATGGCTCAGAGAGTGATAACTAAGGGGGGAGGGACTTCGATAATGGTTTATCATTATCTTAGAGTTACTGGAGCCGAGAAAGGTGTAATTTGAGGCTGAGAGGAAATCTGCTAACACTGAGGTCTGGTATAGCATAAGAACACTCTTCCAAGGGAAGTCCTAAGCATTCAGTCAATTTAAAAGCAGGCTGATCTTTAGCACATTGTTTTTTGACATTTCTCAGTTGTATTTTTTCACTGGCCCTTAACTTTGCCTGTGATTACCACAGAGGGGAAATTGAAGTAAGAAAAGATTAGGTGATGCAGCCTGAACCACATCGTGAGTTTCTAGAAAATGTGGTGGAGGAACTTATATATCTTGGAATTCTTGGGTCTCTGGTTTTAGCTGCTACCAACTCTCTACCCTAAGAAGTCAGAACTGAAGGAGGAACATACAATTATTCAGAAAATATTCTCAGTGGTGTAACAATAGAAACTGAAGAGGCTCAAAATGAAGGAAGTCATATTAGATGAATAGGCCAGCAGCAGCTGTTGCTCTATAGTGCAAGATACAATTCTGCAACAGACTATCCCATTCATTTTATCTCTAATGCTCTTGAGGAAAGTGATCTTTTAGAATGGAAAACCAAAAAATTATGAATGCATTGAGAAAATTAAAATAACGCATTGTTCAGTGAAAGCTGCATGTTGACAGTGAATCATTGTAATATGATTATTTTTTAAACTTCATTAAGCCACACTATGAATGGATTGCCACAGGCACTGATAAAGCCATTAGTGATGAAACTTTGGCTTAATTGCTAGAAAGAAATACATTTCGCAAACATCTGTTTTACCAGGCTTTTTATTACCCTCTGGCTGAGAGTTCTTCAGCTTTTTCATGCTGAGGACATCTTACACAGTGTCTCAAATTTTCCCAACTCTGACATGGACAACAGGGTAGATGAAAGTGGGAAGTCTGTCTGTTTGCATGCACATTTGCTAGGGTGGACAGTGAAAATTCAGTCTGGAAGGACAGGAGTGTGCCTGCAGTGAGACTGTCCTTGCTGCACAGTGCCTTACAGCTTCCTCTGTCTCACAGCTCCTTGCATCACACAGAGCCACCGTGACCAAGAAATATGAGAGTGATTTTACTCTGCTGGCCTAATTCTACAAAAATCAAAAAGAAGGCCCTCAGAGGGTGGATCTCCTATGAGGAAGGGCAAAGAGAGTTGGGGCTATTAAGCCTGGAGGAGAGAAGGGAAGGCTCCAGGGAAACCTTCTATTGTGGAATTTGAATACTCAAAAGGGGCTTAAAAGAAAGAAGGGGACAAACTTTGTAGTATGATCTGTTGCCCTAGGATGGGGGTAATGGTTTTAAACTGAAAGAGATTTAAACTAGACATAAGAAAGAAATTGCTTACAATGAGAACAGCAAAACCTGAACAGGTTTCTCAGATTGGTGAGAGATGTTCCATTCCTGGAAACATTCAAATACAGCCTGGACACGGCTCTGAGGAACCTGCTATGATTGATTAGGCTCACTGCAGAAGGGTTGGACTAGATGACCTTTAAAGGTCCTTTCCAAACCACACTATATGATTCTATTAAATTGATGCTCATATGAGGCTACCACTGACTTCAGCCAAATGAGTAACAAATTTTGAGCAGTGATTTTCCTCCAACCCTGGCAAGAGGGACTGAGATATTGCGCATCGTTTTGCCACTTGTGCACTTGTTTCTGGGCTTCGCTGGCTGATGTTGCTGACATGTCAGCAGGCCACAGGCTTACTCTGGAAAGCCTACAGTTGGCCAGATGTGCTTCCACTAATGGCACAAAGAACTTCTTGCAGGGAACTATAACAATATAAAATTCATCAATACACCTTAAAGCTGAAGCAGCAATCTGTTTCAATGACTGTTTTTAATGCGTACTTTGTTATTTGGTATGGATAGACAGAATTATCCCATCATGCCACTCAGCAGGGTCTACTGCACTTACCACCACATCAACAACTCAGGTAAGAAACTGATCTACTGCACCATTGTTTTAATTTGTAAGAGGGCAAATGCAGTTTGAAAATGGAAATAACCAACTCAACCGAGCCAGGAATATAGCCATGGAAACAAAGAAAGATGGAGAGCAGAGAATCACTGAATGTTGCCAAGGTCTTTGTGGTTCTTGGGCAATAAACTATATTGCAAACCATAGCTTGGCCTTATGGCTACGAATCATGAAAATCTCATTCCCTAAATGGAATCAAATTCTAGGAAGAATACATGCAAAGAAAAAGCTCAACGGAGCAATAAAATGCCTCAAAGGGTTTTCTGTCTCACAACAGTTGCTCTGGAGAAAAGATACCTCTCTGCACTAAAATGGTACTTATTGCATATGCAATTACATATTCATGACTGCATTCAGGGGAGAATATTATTATTCAGAAATTTTCAAGACAGGCTGTGAAGCTCTAAAAATTAGGTTTTAAGAACAGTAAAAATGATCTTCAAAAGACAATGCAAGGTCACTGGAGCTTAGATGTAACCAGTATCTTCTGCCTAGCTGCTCAAAAGTTTCCTTGATTTCTAAAGTACATGCTCCAGAGCTATGACCTTTTTTCCTACACTAGCTTAACATTTAGAATGGCTATACATGGAACAAACTCTCAGTATAGTAGACCATAGTGTACATATATATATATATATATATATATGTAAAATTAATTTTACCACTGAAAAGTCTCACAATCCTAGATTTATGAGAGGAAGAGTTGGCAGGTAACATACATCACAGGACTGAGCCCCAGTGCATTCTAATCCCTCCATATTCTCTATTCCAAGTCATTAACTGCAGAAACAAAGACCCTTCACAGCAGGTTTCAGAGCCACCAAATCTGCTTCCATTGTCTCTACCTAGGACAGCCTAGAGTGGCACTTCTGTCACTGTTTAGCAATCTAAACCTCAGTTATTTGTATGAGTTCAATGTTCAGGGCACTCTTGCAAGCCGTCAAAAAACCAGAGTTTTTCAAAATCCTTTTGGCAATTTTCACTCTAATGCTGGACACAGGAAGAAATTTCAGCTTCCAGAGCATCATTAGAAAAACCAAATATGTACAAACTAGAAAGACATTAATGGTATATTTCTGGTATAATAAGGAACATTATTATATCCATCCACTTTGTGAATGAGATTTAGAAAAAAAACCAAAACAAAATCCTGCAAAAGTCTGGCTAATAAATAGCCATGCAGTTTCTTTTCTAAGCCCAGCTGAAAAATTCAAACTTAAGGCTGCCAGAGCTGAATTGACATACCTGAATTGTGGAGAAGCACAGGCCTGACAGTGCCATGTAATATAGCTCCTCAGAAAATTTATTTCGGCAGAGAAAGGATGGTAGGTAACAGAAAAGCAAGCCAGCTGTGCTAACCAAGGAACTCTTGTGTTTTGGGGAGAATGAGGCAGAACAGAAGCAAGGTTTTTTCCACACTAGGATCTCCATGACCTCCCTTGGCAGATTATTCCATTGTCTGATGGGACCTCAGTGTCTGACCATTTTCCCTAATCACTTAATTGGTTTAGTGCCATCATTTCACATTGCTTGGAGCCCATTTTAACATATCTTATGTATTTTTTTTTTATTTTGAAAGTGTTTATGATATAACCATAAATATTCCCCCCTTAGTCATCTCATTGGTTTGTCAGAAAATAGAAGACTACCTGTGTAAATATGTGCATTCTTGCATGAGCAGAATTTTGAATGTGCATGCAAAACTCAATTTAAATGCACAGATGACTATATATGCATTGTACACTTCTTTCCCAACACATATGTACACTCACATATCACATGCAAGAATGTCTATTTTTGACTTATAATATGGCCTCTCTTTTCATAACTCTTTTCACAGAACTGGGCCTTCCTCGACACAAGATTTAAATAATTTTTTTTAATCCTCTCTCTGCATTACAAGTCACTTTAAAATAACCAACAGACCTTTATTAACATTAAAAGATGTTAAAAAACATAAAACACTCCAAACAAAGGCATTAGTTAATTTTCTTCCATAGTTATTCCATAGCTATGGAATAGTTATGCTTGTTAATCTGAATCAATGAATTTCAATGCTACACCCACCACTGAATTTAGAGAAGAACTCTCTATGTAGATTTTAAAGTAGATCTTATTTCATTAGTGTTCACCTTTTTCCCTCTTCTCACAAGTTTTCAAAGTGAGTGCAATCAGGTCTATCTTGGCAAGCATATAAAATTAGCTTTATAGCACTTGAAATTTACTGCCTTAAATTTCTTTGCTATTTCTGAAGTTGAATAATTAATAATTACATTTCATTCATGTGATCTTTCTTTCCAGCCTATATCTATTTCACATTTTACTTTCCAAGTAATACATCATTCAGTTTTAAGAGGACAAATAAAAATTTCAAGTATGATCTTGCTCAAAGATTGCTATACAACAATAACATCCAAACAACTGTAAAATTTATACACTTGGCACAAAATAGCTGATGGATCATAAACATGAATCATAAATGTGTAAGGTATGCTCAAAGTTATCAGAAAAGCTGATAAGACCCAATCACTGGGGAAGATACCTTAGAGAGAGCAGACTGAGAACATGAAAGTAATAAGGGACGCCTGTAACATAGAGTATGTATTATCTGAATTTACCACTATTAAAAAAAAAAAAGAAGAATTCAATAAAAATCCAAGCATACAGAATTTCTAGACTGCAGGAATCCAATCTGGTAGAATAAAGAAAGTTGGTAGATACAATATAGAAAGAAGTAGTATGAAAATCCAGCATTAGAGAAGTAACCTGAAGAAAAATGACCAGAAGTGTAAATAAAGATGTATAAAATCACCCTAACGATTATTAAGGAGAAAAGAGCTATCCTAAAATTATATGAATTTCAGACTACTCTGAAATAAACTGCAATCCCTACTGAAACTGAACGATTCAACTATAATACTACTGAAGAAATCAGAAAAGAGGAAAAGGAATAAAACACAGGAATTAATGAAATAGGATTGGCTTTACAATATAACAGCAGTGAAATAATTACCAGAAAGAGAAAGAAACCCCACTGAGAATGCAGAAGGCATTTATATCAGCAACGAATAAAAATACCTGATATAAGAAATGCCTCCTGACTTTTAAGGACTGCCACAGTGGGAGTACTTGCAAAAAAAGATAAAGGCCCCATAAAAATACCTATTGTCAAAGGGACTGTGCATCTTGATCTTGAAAGGAAAACAGCCAATAAACAGACTAGATGAAAGGAAACTAGAAATTAGATGCAGGCATAAAGCGAATATGATTCTGCAATAGTTCATCTTGATTTAAAAACAAAACTCTGATGAATACTGAGCAAAGCAACAAAAATTATGGTGAGATGAAAGGCCAAAATGTGAAAACAAGAAAAGACCTACACAAATGCAACTCAGCTGAACATTGACTACATCCAAGTGCAGCTATCTGAGAGCTGTGAAACCTGACTGGAAAACAGCCACAGTACTAAATAGGCTTCAGATAGATACTAAAGGAGTTAATTTGGGGTTTACACTTCTTGCAGCAGTGCAGAGACATGTACATCAGCTCAGGCACCAGCTGCAACCAGGTCACACCTCCAAAGTGGAGCTGGGCAGGGTAAGGGACTGGCTGCACCGATTCCAGATGTGGGGCTGGCTCAGGCCTCCCTCCGCCTGGACATCCGGCATTATAAGGTTTCCATTCTCCAACAAACACATTAAGAAAACTTCCCTCATGTGACATTATATCTTACTGTTACTCCTAGAAAGGAGTTCATAAGGGCTTTCCCTCCCAGCTGTCAATCCTCTTGGGCTTTTTCTGCAGAGCTACAGAGAGAGTGAGAGATTTCCCCACGAGTGGAGTCAGAGGAGCTGCCTCAGGCTCCTGTTCTGGATGGTCAGCCCCACTTTCATCATCCACACAAGGAACTAGGGGAAATGCATCTCACTGAGCTCAAAGTAAAGGCATTACATGTAAGATACTGCAATTCTTCAAAAACAGAGGGGACTTCTTCACCTCTGAATTTAGTTCAGGATTCAGAGTTGAAGCCTGTAGTTTTTATTTTGCTCATTTGTTTTGCTTTTTGGGATTTTTAATACCTTTGCAAACTATCGAAAGAAAGAAACACACGAGTACCTTGACCATAGTTACAGGCAAATCAAACACTGTAATTAGGAACGTGAGAAATCAAAAGGTGCAAATCTATCTCAAGATTTATCACAAAATTAGCCTCTTTCACCATTTAAGCACAAAAGTAACTTCACACATTCTGTGATATTTGGTTAATTGTAAGTATTTTCATTCAGAGGAAAACTAGAGTAAGTAAAGTATTTTTGCTTGGCTTTTGTATTTTCTGCAGGTGGGGCTGCTATTTAGAGTTTTGGTTTTTTTTTTTTTACTTTAAAATAGAAATACTTGGTTATTATTCAGGAAAATGGAAGTACATAAATTTATCTAATCATAATGTATATTTTTTCCCCCAAGAGGCTGTTTTTTCAAGTTTCTTTACTTAAAATATTATTAATTACAAATTCTCATCTGTGTTTTACTACAAAATCCAGTGGCCAGCAGCAATGCAGAACTGTAAAGAGTTCACACAGAAAGTATAGACAGTATATATCAACTGAAATCATCTTTTCTTACTATGGTATCTTTAAGAACACAGAAAATAATTAAAACAGTGCCTTGAACTCTCTCATGGTTTATGTGGATGAACATGAACATTTTCCTGTGCATTAAATACATTCCTGACACTTACCTTTATAGAAACAATGACAAAGAAATCTTCTCAGTGCCATTTTTATGTTTTTATCTCAGCCCCCAAATACTGCATCAGGTAACGTCATTTCTCAGAAAAACTAACAAGTAGAATTGCCAAGCCAAGTTTTCTCTGAACGTTATACAAACTGTTACTTACAATCCGAGGTTTGAAGGGAGGCTTGATTTTCCTTTGTTCTAGAAGAACCCAGTCAATTTCCTTGAAAAATGGATGCTGCTTAATTGCATCTTCCCCATTCTGTGACGCCACACAGCCAAGTCGCTTGTTGGGATTTTTTGTCATGAACTATAGGGTGGGGAGGGAGAGGAGGGAAAAGTTAAAACATGAATGGCAATACCTAGAAGTCTTTCGCTGCTCAATTACACACGGTAATTCTTAAAGCTAAGTTTTTGGAGATGGTCTCCTTTCAGAAGGTTATTTCTTCTGCCGTCCAAATTTCAGAGGTTTCAACCAAACTATAAGATTCAGAGACTCCAAACGGGAAATTTACTGCAGAAAACTCTTTCAGTTTATTGTTGAGACCTCTTAATTACATCTGACTGGGAGTGCTGAAGGAATAGATTCTGTTTCAGCGTATCCAGCTACAGCTTTAGCCAAAAATTCTGAAGGAAAGAAAGACTATCTTAATCCCTCCAGAGACAGAGTGATCAGTACCTGCAGAAAGCTTCCCTTGAGAATGGGATGTCATGTCCCCCATAACATAACTTGCACATTCTCTTTCATTTTTAGTACACGATTAACGTCGGTTGGAACTGGAACTAATTGGTCTCCTCTGGTGTGGTAATTTATAAACTTCTCACGTTTAAACTATTACTATTCCTGTCAGGAAAAAGCTGTGCAAGTGGTGTAAGATGTTGATATCAACTGATGGCAGCCCATAATACTTTACCTGATTTTTCTCTGTTATTTTTTTCCTTCTTTTATTAGAAATTGCTCTACTTGTTTCCTAATTTGTGTGGACACAGAATCCTTGCAATTTAATAGCAACAAATGCTGTTCTTATACACACAAACACATTACAGAATTACCTAAGAACTTTGCTATAACTTCATATTCAGCCATTATAACACATTTTTAAATTTAGAAGAAAGTGTACAAGTGCCTTTTCAACCTATGTATCACATTATACGATATTTCTGCAGAAGAAAAAAACCTTAGAAAAAAATAAAGCACTGTAATGCAAGCCCTTGCTTTAGTACACCAGTTATTAGGTAAGTAGCTACTTAAGCCCTTAAAATGATTTTAGATATCTAGATCAACCATCCACAGAAGAATACCCTTGCTGTCATTTTAAAGGTATGACACAGATCAGCAAGGCAATTCTGTCTGTGGTTTCTGACACACATGCCATTCTAAAGATGATCCTTCTCTTTGGTCTTGAGTTCAACTACTCTGCAAGTTCTTCTGCAAGTGGACAAGTCATATCTAAACTACTGGCAGTATTTTCTATGAGCAGGAGAAATAAAGGTTTTGAAAGGATTACTGCGCTTTGGTGAGGACTCTTGAAAAACCACAAAATGCATTCCTACAATTCCTCTGCTTTATTTCATCTCCAGGACTGGAGTGAGCAGGCCAGGAACCAGCAGCCACATGTATTGCAGAGACAGAACATGGAAACTAAAGGATATACTTTTTGTACCATATAATCCAGGTATCAAAGAAGTAGAATATGAACCTAGTATCTGCCATGTTTTATCTTTGTTTTAAACTGGAGACAGGGAAAGCATCTGGACATGTAATTTTTAAAGAAGCCCAGGGCATGAAAACGTGACTAAACAGTCCAGTTTAGTGCTATACTTTACAAACTCCATGAAACTTTGAAATGGATGATTAAAGAGAATGTGTTTTAAGAATGAATACTTAAAAAAAATCATATGCACATATGATGAAAAAATATCAATATTCTAAATCAGACATTTAATTCCATTAATTTAATCGCCCTCTATTTCTGAAGCAAAAGCTGACATTTATTCCCTGTTAATCACCAGCATCAACACTGATGCAACTCTGAGGACAGATACAGCTGTTGACTGCACTCTGCTGAAGAGACGGCCGCAAATGGAGCTGACAGCCATAGCCATAAGCCTTTTAATTTTCCCATACTAAGGCAGGAACCTCCTTTCCAGAAAGAAGAATCCTTTTAGGATCAGCATTCCTACTGACTTAAGTGATAACAGGACAAAATGTTGCTTAGGGCCTGAATCAAGGATCCTTGGGCTCCCCAAATTTTTCTTCTTGATATAAATCACACAACTCAAAAACAGAGCTCTGCTTCTGTAGCCAGAGACTCACCCTGGTACACAGGCAACACACACTGCAGAGACATCATCTCTCCATTGCTTGGGAAGAAGCAGAGAGCCAATTTCAATGAAGAATTGTTTTCCTTACTACACAGGAAAGAATTTAAATAGCAATTCCCGTCAATTCACAGAAACAGGATTAATAAGATGTGTGGATTTTCATGGGATAATCAACATGCTGCCTTGCAATACTGATTTTTAGTATCATCTTCAGTGTTTTATTGGAAATAACAGGAAAACTGTGTCTTCAGAAAATAAGACAGCACTGTTACTTAATACAAGAGAATGTCTTCTTATTAAACTTTCCTCACATGCTTTTTGAAGGAGTGTAAAAATACACAGTTTCTAAAGGATAAAACTCATGTCTCAAAGTACAATGTGAGGAAACGAAGTGTTCCAAAGTTAATCCCTTGCTACCATTCAGCAGTAAAATACATAGACGCCTCTTTCTTTCCTCTGTTTTTCCTGTTCTTCATATGGACAAGTATCAGATGAAGGACACAAGTTTCAAGGAGGTTTCACACCATAGATACATAGGCAGCAGGTTGCTAATCATAAGAATGTGTTTTATTTATGGGGTAAATTGCCACAGCTCCATTAAATTGTATCAATTTATGCCTAAAAGGCTATGACTACAGCAAGATACAAATCACCACTCCTACTATCAAAATATAGACCCAGGAAAACAGTCTCAGACAATTCTGAAGAAAAATCAGCTTTAAAAGAAAATCCCCTGGACTACAATGAAAATCAGATGTAGGTATGAAAACTGACAACAACCCTTCCTTTACAATGTGACAAAAAAACCCCTGAGCCCTGGATATAAGTCTGAACTCCGCAGTTCAAGTCTATATATTTTAATTGCTGAAGTAAAATAATTAAGGGGTCTGGAAAAAGCAATGGATGCATGAAAGTGCCATGTGAGCTAACAAAAAGTAGTCAGAAAGCTATTTGGGGGAGAAAGGAGAATAAGTATTAGCAAATTACTACCAGCAGTAAAAAATCCTCCATGTTCTCACTACAGTGAATGTAGCAAAAGAGGTACTTCAGCAAACACTTCCGAGAGGTTAACTTTGACTTCTGCTTTGAATCATTGCTAGAGCATCTCTCTTGCTCAGCTAGAAGGAGCCTGAAGACATTTTCATTAAAAGGTCAAGATGAGAATTTCTGCAGAATGTGCTGTCCACTGGTGTTAAAATCACATTTTTTTAATGTTTTAAAAATAATTTCAAAATAACCCTGTGTGAAGACCTCTGCAGGATTTTACACTATCAGCTGCCTTCTTAATGGAAGGTCTCCCTTATTCCAGATGCTGAAAGAAAAATATGCGGAAAGGCAGAAATTTTCCAGTTTCAAAGATGGTGGAAAACTGGAATCAATAAAACCAAGCTATTTTTAAAGCAAAAAATTCTCCTTGGGTTTTAAAACTATGGGGATTGGCATACTGCTTCTGTATTGTTTTGCTTTAAATTTTAGGATGATAGGAGCACAGAAGAAAAGTATTTATGCCAGTTGTGGATTTGGTGACAGAAGTTGCTGTCAGGTCCCACTCATACTGAAAAATCCCAACGAGAACAGAAACAATCACACTAAGTAAGACTGCTTTTCATGTGAACTATAAAAGAGAACATGCAGCTGTAAATAAAGGGCTTTCAACCCATCTTGATGACGGGAAGAAAGGAAAAGGGACAGGATATTTTGTAAGCGGGTTAAATAAAAAACGTTTTTTCTTTAATTACATAGTGCTTCTCCCACTCTAGTGATGGGAGTATGTGGCATATAAAGTGTCAAAGTGATAGCTCAGTTCTAGCTGGTTGGGTTTTCCCTGAAACATGAATCTGCAGTACACAGATTTATACAGTGTTCAACTGCGTGGAATACAAACATTCTGTTCCTTTCCCACAAGCGGTGTAATTTATCCCAGGCCCCATTATCCTAACAGTGGCACTCTGAACTGTGCTTGAACTCCCAGTGGTGACTGCTCTCAACAACCTTCAGCAAATTCAATTTTAATCAAGGAAAAAAAACCCCAAAACACCAACACCCCAAAAGCCTATGAAGAGGAAGAAAGCAAGTAATGGAAGACTCACTGCTTTTAAAATGCTGACAGCTTCTTTACTGAGCCAGACTGGATACAGTACATCATCATGAAGGATGGATTCAAAGAGATCATCTTCATTGTCAGCTTCAAAGGGGGGTTGTCCAGCCATCATTTCGTACATGAGAACACCCAGAGCCCACCAGTCCACGGATGGACCATATTCTAGCTCCTGGAGGATCTGGCATAGAAAAAGAGATTGGATTGAAGAGACAAGTGAGACAACTGTCTCAGCTGCACATTTGCTGTTTCAACATGATAACCCTTGCATGCCTCAGTGCCTAAGCAGGACAGAATCACACACTGATTTCAGTAACAGCAGGCAGGGTTTCTTCCCCATGCAATTTGCACTAACACAGCTAAGTGTCAAGGAGATGTTGCTCTCAGAAGTACTGACGGAGTTTATCAGTCCCCTGAGTAAACGACTATGCTTGTGAGCAAAAGAGCTGCATATCCTTCCAAGCTGTTTAAAGCAGGTCACACTATAGGGGAAAAAAGATCACATATACAAAACAGACTGGTGGAAAATGTGAAACATTTCCTTGTCTCTATCTTGAACAAAACAAACTGAACCAGCTTCTAATGCTGCACAGAGATCATCTGAGAGATTTATTCTTGTCCTTTAGGTAGGGCTGAAGGAAGCCAAAAGCATTTTTGTTCAAGTTCCCTTTATAGCATTAAACCACTGTACAATACATGGCTGTAGAATTCACTTTAATTGCACTTGCTTTCAGGAAAAACTGGCTACAACTTCTCATGTGACACAAGTTCAACCTTGTAGCAAATACCTTTAGCGGCAAGTGATGGGTTAGCACGATGGAGTTTTATAGTAGCACTTGGTGTTACAGAACTACTGTTGTACCAGGAACAAGTTTAATTATTGTCTCCTTTTCACTGGAAAGAAGCTTGCAGTTTGGCTGCATTGGTTGAGCATGACAGAGAACCAGGGAAAGGGGAGTGGGTGCCTGCTTAAGGTGAAGCTGGCTGCCCTAAAATTACTTTGAATGGCAACAAGTCTACCAACTCCTAACACAACATGTAACAGTCCAGTGACAAATCCTGTGGTGAACTGCTTGGGCTTAGTGCTGTTGCTGGGATTCAAGACCAAGTTCAGTCTTAACATCAAAACTGAAATGAGTTTAACATTTGGATACACAGGTGGGGATCCCAACCAGGTTCTTCACTGAAATAAAATTGTATTTTACAGCCACCAAATACAGAAAATTAGATGTATACTTTTCAAGTGTTCTGGGCACTCTTTGGAAATTACATACTGCTAAAGAAAAGGAAATTAAAACATATCACCATGGTGCAAGAGAAGAAGAAGCAGAAGCTAAACTTCTGCAACTCAGATGACAAATTGGAAGCCTTGGTAAAAGTTCCTGGGTTCTTATTATTGCTTTATTTTCAGTAATAATTTTAAAAGAATTTGTCAAAGGACTCAATTAGTATACTGAATCAGAAAAAAAATCACACAAAGCCATAACTACCACACTAGCAATTATTTTCTTTTAATGCTGGAATACTTTTCCAATATTATTAATAATATAATTATATATCACGATAGTTTCAAGATGATTCACACCTTATCAGTTGTGCTCCCAAAGTTGGACAGCCATGAACACTAACAGTATGGATTTGCGATTTATTGTCTCTAATGAATAATAAATAACATTTTTCCCCAATGCAAATTTATATTTGATGAAAGACAAACCAACACCACTTTTCCATTAAACCTGCACACTGAATCTTCCAAGTGGAAAGGTGCAGAGATTACTAATTCAACTGAGCAGACAAAGTCTGCCTAGCAGAATATCTGTTAAATATTGGTTCATTTTAGGCACTTTGAAATGCACCTCATAATATTAAAATCTAGGATATGCAAAAACCACATTGCTCTCAGCTATTTCTTTTATCCAATGAACACTTTAAAATGTTGCCAACTAATATACAACATCTATATCTAGCTTCCCTCTTTCTGTGCAAGTCTATGAAGTAGCACAAGCATAGTATCTTTCACTCACAGACATTTTAAAGAAAGGAAAAAATTATATTTCCACAAAGGCTGTAGACAAGATGGCACCAACACATGGCTTCTTCTGTATGAATATGTTTTTTAAAACCTCACTAAAGAAAACCAACCCATTTTTATAACTACTAAAGATTACTAAGACTGTAATACTAGTTTGCATCTAGCACCTTAAGGGCTGCTAAAAATCATCACAATGATGCTGAGTCAGAAATGAGCAAATTCAGAAGAATAATTTCACAAAACAAATACTAGCAAAAACACTCCTATCATCAAGGAATAGTGCTTGTGAGCAGTAGAGTAACCATTTGCTGCAAGACTGCCTATGCACAACTGCAGCAGAGTCTAGTCTTCATCTTAAATGTTTTCATCCGCATATAAAGAGTAGCTAAAATTACACATGTAACAGCCCGATGAATATCTGTACTCTCAGTACAATGCAAAAAAATACCTCTGGAGCTATATAGTCAGGTGTGCCACAAAACGTTGTGGTGGTCACTCCATTCAGAATCCCTTCTTTGCACATCCCAAAGTCAGCAAGTTTACAGTGGCCTTCTGCATCCAGAAGAATGTTGTCCAGTTTCAGGTCCCTGAAATACAAAGGCCTCAAATTAAATCAACACTCAAATTTTGATCATGTGCTCTTGAATTTCATAATAAACTACAGAATCTGACAAATAAATGGTTTCCCAAACACCACTGAGAAACTGTCCTTCACACGTGTGCACGAAAAGTTGGTAGCAGTCACTAAATAGACCTAGTTAAAGGCAATAAAGTAAAGAAGCAGGCAATTACAAGCATTCTATATGACTAAGATTTTACTCTCTTTAGCTACATGAAAGCACAGTTTTTATGTATTCAAGGCAGCAGAAAAAAAGTTTGGGAAAGATCTCAATTTCTTGTTTCTTACAGATGTATCATTCAGACAATGTGAAATAGGTCAATGAAGGCATTCTCTATTTTTTGCATTAGTGCTAAGCAAGGAGTACCAATTTATGCATACTCTAGCATATGAGTCCAGTGAATAGGTGTTTTCAAACTTGGATTGCTTTCAATTTGATTCTTAATGTATAGTAGCAATTTAAAGTTCAGATTGCAATGACAGGGATGAAAAACAACATTCCCATCATTGGGAGCACTGTTTTCTGCAGCTTAAGCCTGCTCAAAAATAATTTCACAGGAACACTTTGCATTCATTGTTAAACAACATATCTTAGCAGCTTTTTCTGATCACTTGTTGTACAAATGTCTTTGTGTCAAAACCACACAATTGTCCGCCTATTAAATTGAGTCAGGTCAAAAAAAGGTTGAGAAAAGGATATCCACCTTTCCTGTCTTGCCCTCTGCATATTTTCTAAATATACCATTGATGGTTATTACATTTTCCAACACAATAGGTGCTAGGTACCATTTAACTTACCCGCCACTTGTCTTAGACATGATTACAAAAGGATCTCTCAGTCAGTGCATAAAAGAATGCTAACTTGCACGCCCTCCCCACACCAATTAAAACCTCCTCATCATGTAGAAATAATAACACAAACATAAAACAAAGGCAAAAAAATCCCACTTAAATTGCATGTGCATAAAAACAACATTTCATTTTTATATTTCTGTTTAGACTTTTAGGTATCTCTGATGTATACTAAAGATACATAATGTATTTAGACATAAATACACATAAATATATCTATATTGTATTGTATGTATGAATGCACAGAGAGGTGAGAATCAAAAGCAGAACATGTCTTTAGGTGACTTTATCAACACTTTCTGATCAGAATTCATTTTCCTAGAATAATTAGACAAATTTCCTTAGGTTGAATTGATGAAAAAAAAAAAATTGTGTGTGTGTAGGCAAGTCCTAAATCAGAGAAGAGGAATAAAATCCCATGCCAGTCTCTGTAAATGAATTTCACCCCAAAAACCTATGAAAGCATGAGGACTTTTTTGCAAAAATCCTTTATGTCAACAAATTTGATCAGAGTAAGGGATGAGATGTCTTCGCCTTACTCAGAGAATTTCTTCCAGAGAAGTATCTCCCTATCAGATCCCAGCCTTCAGAACCACAGGCTCAAAACATTTATGCACATAAATTGATTAAACAGCCCTTCCAAGTCTGCAGTATTTTAAGAGTTTTTGTAGACATGTCCAAGGCTACAGTATGCTGGGATTTCCCCAGAAATACTTTTCTCTTCCTCTCACACAAATTTCAGTAGGTGGACTTTAGGTTTTTTTTTCTTATGAAACTTGTTAAACATTTTTTAATGTGCTGGGTCATATATTCCTTAAGCAGATACACAGGCCAACATAAAAATCAGCTATTTCTGGGACACAGCGGACTTGCTACTTAAGGTTGGCATAACCATTGCACATCTGAAATGATACATCTACAAATCAGATACTGGGAAGCACTGGAGGACATAATGTGTATGTAGAGTTAGACTGTGCTAAGTACAAGTTACAAAATGGTTTGTTCGTGTAAAAGAAGTCTGACACGGCACAACGAAGTCGTATTTACCTCAGCAACAATAAAACCACTGTCTCCTACACAAACTAGCTCTGTCAGATATGGTTTATGTGGCTGAAGTAGACTCTGGCTGCAGAAATGTTTATCGCAAGCAATATCCCCTACATCACACTTCGCTATCTCCGGATCAGCTACACTGCTTGTGCAGGTCCTCCGTGGTCACCCATGCATGGCCCCTTGGAGCAGGCTACATATTTTATCATTCTTTAAGGTGATTAATTTCAGCAGTTCCTAAACAATCCAAGATCCAGCCGGCTGCCCATAATCCCCTACGTTATAAGCATTTAAATCCTCAAGTAACCACCTTTTCCTACCACTGGAAAGTGATTTGCAAGAATTGTCCAACATAATGCCAGGGCAAGCAGATATCAACCACTCTGTGTCCCCACCACAAGAAGTTGAAGAAACAAAGCAAAGCTCCCTGTTTCAAAAATCATGTGCCTTCCCAAAACTGCTCCTTCAGTGAATTATAAGTGCTGCAATAAAAAACCCTGCATTCAAACAGGACTATAGCAACATCAAATAAAATATGATCATCAGGGTAAGGCTCTTGCAGATTGAAGAAGGAAAGAAGATTGCAGCTGTAGCTTTTAACCTTTCAAGTGCAGTGCTATCTTGGATGTTCCTTAAGTAAGGAAGAATAGAAGCTATATTTCAAGAAGTCAAGATGTTCAGATAAAGAAATCAAAGTATAATTATATTTGATGTAATCTTGGAACCACTTACAGCCACCACCATAACAGACTGTTAGAAAGAAGGTCATAATACATATAATTATAATAGAAACTGAAGAAATTTGAGAGGTTGCTTAGAAAAATGGATATACCTTTATCAAGTGTTTAAAGTATTAAGTTTATGAGAAGACTCATAAATTATTTCTTAATTCTGATTGCAGGACCTCCCTATGCAGGAAGGTGACACACTGGAGTTGTTAGAACCTAAAATCATTTAACTTTCGTTTAATGCCATCCATATGGTAGCCATGGACTTGAATGGAGATATAGTCAATAATCCAGGAAACTCCTAAGTTAAGAGAAACCTCAACAGCAATAAAACACTAACAGTAAGGCACCACATAAAAGATAAGGACAAGACACTCACCACTCTCTTTATTTCCTTAAGGATTTGTATAAGGAATTAGCAATAACAATTTAACTTGACAGTGGAAAAACAGAATAAAGGAACTGAGCCAAGAGAAAACTAGGGAGAGTCTAATTATTAAATTCTGACTACCTGTAAAGAGTGACAATGAAATTTTAAGCCTATCTGTAAAAGCACAAGTCAATTTAACTTTTTTACTGTTTACCAAACTATAATCTTAATTGACAGAAGAAAAACATCTGGGACCCCTTTATGAAGGCAAAACAGTGCAGTGAAGCCTACAAGCCTCTTCAAACCTCTGTTGAAGGCACTGAGGACATCAGCTTAATTACTCACGCAATAATGAAATGTAATACCAGTAGATTTGAGTTATCACAAAGTGCACCAGGGTTTCAAAAGAAATTTGGAAGAGGCTAAAACAACAGCAGTATGACTCCCATCAAAGTACATATGGGAGGTTAAAAGGTAAGCTGCAAGTCTGCCTAAGTGCCAAATTCATAGCTAGCCCACAGGATTATCATAGTTCATAAAAGTGCTTGCACTGAAAATCATTCTGTCAATTTAGAGTTGCTGGATTAAAAAAAATAAGCCAGAAAAAACCTCTCCAGACCTAAAACTCTGACAAAATCCCTCTAATTCTGCAACTTTGGGAAAAGAAATTATAGTTACCTAAATAAATATGAGAGTAGGAATACATAGTGTGCTATTTAACACCTCACAGGAAAAAAAAAAAAAACCCAAACCAAAACAAACAACCCAACAACCAAAACATACAGAGAAAAGGAAAAAAATTAAAAAGTAAGAAAAAGAGTTGTCATGGAAGCTTGTCTTTTCAGAGAAGCAGCAACACTGAAAAAATTAAAACTTTAACTTTTAGACCTGTATTTCCCCAGAACTCTTCCAAGAAACAGAGAGCTCTCCTACTCCTCCAAAAGTAAAGTACACAGCCATATCTGAAATGCAAAGTAATTGTCTGTACAGACTGTTCCATTCTGATCCATTCTGTCTTTTATTTGTTTCCTGGATTTAGTGCCAGTTGTCTACCTCTGAAACAGAACATACCAAATAATAGTGTCAGATAGCTCAGTGACAAAGGTCTATTAAATTCTTCTTTTTCTCATTTTGCATTCTCTTTGTAGCACGTAAGAAAGTCATCTGTGTTTGACAAAATGAGTTCCTACAACCTGAGTAATTAATTACATGCAACTGCAAACAACCTAACCAGTTAAGCCAGGGGAATGCTCAGATTTCTTGAATGCAGCAATGCTACATTAAGCTGTTTCTCCCCTTTGTTTTTTTGCCAAGATACTTTGTAAAGTCACTTCAGTTGACTTGAGCAGTCATTGCATGAAATGTTGGTTGGGTTTTTTTCCTTTCCTCTTTTTTTTTTTTTTTTTTTTTTTTTTTTTTTTTTTTTTTTTGAGGGGGGCTAGGTTTTGTTCTGAGAAAGCTTTAAACAAATTTAAGCCTCAGTCTCTACTTCTGCATACCTGCCAGCATCACAATCACCTCAGAAGCTGGAATGATTGGCAGTGACTCAAGAAAGAATCAGGATTATGATTTAGGTTTGTGCAAGCTGGAACAGAAGAGCAGGCTGACTACAGGTAACCTGTGTGAAAACTTCTGTAATGTTCATTCCTTCCTCCACATGCAAGTGCCATGAGACACTGAGTGCCCTGGCTTCCTCCAAAAGCTCAGTGGATGAGTATTTCACAGGACTGGGTTCTTCAAGTCTGAATCCCACCAGTAGCCAGAGAGACAAGCATCTTGTGTGAGTGGTGCTGTGTGTCACAAGTGCTGTTTAGTTAACACACAGTTTTCTTGTTGAAAGAAAGGCAGTTATACAATCAAGATGGGTTTGGACCAGTAAAATCAGAAAGTCTGCCAAACATTACTAACAGTAGCCTTTCAACACAGTAAACAGCAGTGACTAAATAAATACATATTTGAAGAACAAGATCAAGCAGCTGAGAAATATGATCACAAGCTGGCAAGCAACCACTTTACAGTGACCACTTTACCATTGCTACTCTGACTGTTGATTAAGCAACATTTCACGGAATGAAGCATAATAATTATTAGGTACAAATAATAACATTGGAAGTAGGAATATTTATAAGGCAAAAGTTAAATGAAGGATTGTACCTCACTAAACATCTACAGAACACCAACAGTCAGAAAGATTTGAAAGCAACAAAAGCCTAAATTATGGAACTACTGAACAACCATTTTTTTGATGACTTTTAACTGCAATAAGCCCTTTCAATAGTGTATTTGAAATCATTGCCATTGTTCCCCTGAATGAAAAAATCACATCCTCTCTGCAGGCTTTAAATAGACAAACTGTTCACACAAGAAATCACAGAAGGTAAAAAGGAAACTTCCTACAACAACATGGAAAACCATCAGAATCATTCTCTAGTTACTAGTGTTACTGAAATTCGTAACTGAAGACAATATGATCATCAGAGCAATTAGAAATTTCAACTAGATGATTTTTTTTATCTGTTTAATTAAGGTAAGACTTCTACATTCCTAGAATTACTTTCTTAGTTACTCAGTGATATCCAAGTTGCTTTTGAGACAAAGATGCTCACCTACAACATCAGGTCTCTTATGTACCCAGCACAAATTTCCTCTTTGGTGTCCTCAAAATACTGATAACTAATGAATTAGGTTACAATTCTAAGCAAGATGAAATTATAAATGGAACTAGTCAGAAAACATAAAGGAAAATCAACAATTTAAAAGTTCTGATGTTAGTCACAATCCATCAGCAAGGCTGTTTTTCCCCTCTGCAACAGATCAGAGATAAATGGGAAAATTCAAATCATACCTACTAAGAAAACACAAACTAATAATAATACACTTTTTTCCCATTTGAAAACCTCTTCGGGAAAGAAGGAGCCTATACTTTCTCAGGTTACTGGGCACAAGCAGGCAATAATTGCAGTTTTGTTGGGAATAAAGTTCTGCCAGTGGCCTCCCTTATCTATGGAGTAAAAAATAGGGGACACACTGGACTGTTCACACTTGTAAGTGAATTCATGTCAGTACAGCAGATGGTGTTAGCAGACAGGAAGTAGGGGGATTCTTGAGTGAGACTAACAGAGAAAAAGACGGTTCTGCTGCTTTTGTTGTTGTAGGGTATCTCAGTTTTGCCTGTGATTAACTGAAAGTCTTGGAATTTCTCTGCTTTGTTTTTATGTTGATCCATTAGGTAACTACTAAATTTATGACACACAGTTTTTGTCACTGTTACATTACTTAATAACATCAAAGAATAAAGATAATATATTAACACAAACACTGTAGTAGAGTCAGACTCAGTAATATACAGAAAAATCTACTGTGTAGACTTGAAAACTGGTACTTTCCAGTGTCAAGTTCGGAAAAAAGTGAATCCACCTTATTCTGATGTGTATCAGGGTGTATAGTTGCTAATGGCAGAAGAATTACTATCACAGACTTGGTTTCAAATAAAGCCAGAGATACTACAACTCATTTTCACCAAAGAAAACAGTTATAGTTCAGGCAGCAGGCTAAACATAAATGGGAAGTGTTGACTTTTAACGTGACCATAGTGACATTCTCTTGTCAGGCATGTTTATTTTAAAAAACACACAGGTTTACTTTCCTTATATAATACAACATCCACCACCCTGCCATTTGCACAAACAATTTGTGGACTAAGGGGTGGCAGAGATGGGAGGAGGGATGTAGCAAAAGGCAGTTTGCTATCTACCCACCAAAGACATCAGAGGGAGATAAACACATGATCACTGTCTATGGCTCTGTAAGCCCTCATTGCTACAAGGCAGAAGTGAGGCTTGCAGATGTATAACATCACCTCTTCAGCAGTGCCCACCATTGAGAAACCTTTCAGATTAGCAAAGTCACAAAATAGAAAAGAAGGCTGTATGTATTACATAGTCCTAACTGTTTACTGATGTTTTAATGACATATTGAACAAAGGTTTAATATTCATTTCCAGCAGCTTAAGGAAACCCATGACTTATAATAGCAGAAAAACATTTTCTTTAAAATAATTTCTTTATATGGCTTTCTACTGGCTTTGACCATAACTTTATTACAATTGTCGGTAGCAGCTAAGGACATTACTGTGCCTGATCTGCTTATCTTATTATGCTGGGTTTCCTTTAAATAATGTGCAGGCAAATAAATATATTGTACTTAACAGCTTTCCTTTGTATGACTTTTCCTTTCTTATTATTTTCGCATTTTTATTTGTGAACCTAAGTGAAATACGTACAAGTTCAAATAAGCATTATGTAAAACATTCTCTAAAATTGGCTAAGCACAGAAGGGAGCGGTCTCTATTTCTCTTTCAAGAGAAGGTTGCCTTAGCATTCACATCATGTTACTTTATAAACCTCATCCTTCATGACTCCCACACCTGGGAATGCAACGATTTTTCCATGGGTCTGAGATAGGAATGCGATACAGCACTACAATGCTGCCTCTTGACTTAGCTTACTGCCAAAGACTTGATTTAGACAAGTTTTTTGTAGGATCTCAGTGGCAACTCTCCCTTCCCATAGCCCATAGGTCTGGAATTTTTGTACCAAATAAAAATTGCCACAAATGGACCTGGCTTCATATTAAGCCTATTGCATAGGACAAACAACCTGCCTCAAAAGCTTGCAGTTAAACTAGATACCAAATTATTTTCCCATTTTGTAAGGCTTCTTGAGATTTTACAAACTCTTTGTGTTTCTCTCGGGGTGAAAACGCAAACTGTTAGAGCTTTTTGTGAAATTAAAGTAAATAGCCCTCAGCCTGGTGCTCCAGCCAGGGACTGACTCTGCATACAGGCCGAGCTGCCTGCAGGTCCTGGTCCCTGCCCCCCACCCCATCCTGCTGAGTGTCCCAACATTAAGGCTACAAGTAGTTCCCTCAGGCATTTTCTTCCTCGTTCTCACTCTGTGTACTTCAGTTTAAACCATTTTCTTACTTTTTCCTTAAAAATTTCAGCTGAAAAATTCTTAACTGACTCTGCATATTCAGGGTGGAAACAATGGGGTGAAATCTGTCCTACTGCTAATGATATTTACTGTTTCAGCCTCCACTACAAAGCCCATGAGTTAAGTCATTGCTAAATATGTAATGTGATAAACCTTGTCCTCACCGACACCTTGGTGATCTCACTGAAGACAAGAGAGGTCCCTAGGCTCAGCCAAGGACTGACTCAAACTGTGGTATGCTACTCTCTGAGGTTCAGTGCCCTCATTTTTGCATCTCAAGTAACATAAAAATAAGATTGTGTATTATAACAATAGGTTAGGTGGAGCACAAACTAAAAGTGCCTACTATGTATATCCATAATCCTTTAAAAGAAAACAATACTTAATCATTATTTGATAAAACCACTTGATGAAAGACAGTGAAAGGATAGTATGAAGCTAGAAAAGCTTGTCAGATCAAGTTTTGAAAACTCAGTTCTGAAAGAACGTTACCAGAACCTTAGAAAACAAATTTATCAATAAACACCCATATGAAGTTTGGATCTGCTCAGAAGTTTTTCTTTGGAAACCAAAAAGAGTGTTTTTGTTTTTTTTTTTGTTTTTTTTTTGTTTTTTTTTTCCTCAGTGACCTTAGGAGGTAGGATAACTAAATATTATCATTAGAACAACAACAGAATACAAATCATGCAAGCAGAAAGAAAAGAGCACTTGCATTTCAGGCAGTTTCTGTGTCTGACCAAAAAGACTGAAATTCTTTCTTCTCCTTCCAACTTTTGACCGAAGTTTTCTTATACAGAGTAGAAAAACATGTACCAAACAAATTCATGAATATCTAGGTAGCACTTTGTATTTCTGCAGCAGTTCAGATTGAGCTACCTCAGCAATGAATCCTTGTAACTTGATAACCCACAACAAGGATCTTTTCTCTTACACTGGTATCAGGAAAACCAGAATTAAAATATATATTGTAATCCAGCTCAATTCCATCGATTTTCAAAATTTATCTTAAATATGAATGTAACTAGAGCTCTGAAACATTTTGTTCTGGCTTTAATTTTCTATCCCATATTTTGCAGGATTCTGACTAGATTTGTGCCACCAGTCATAGGAGGTTAATTGCGGTACCACGGTTTGCCCCAGGCTCTCTCCATGGCCATCTTCATAGATATCTTCAAGCAGATGATCCACAGAACATATGGGCTGCACAGCTCCCTAAAGCAGTCTGTCCTACTCCACTGACTATAAATGTTCTCCAGGAGAAGAAGGATTCTGACTTGGAAGCTTCAGTTGTGCTCCTAAATTTAGGTGAGATGAATCCAAGCCTTTGTGTACATTCAGTATAAGCTGCTTCCTGGCTTCCTTTATTTCAGAAAGAGAATTCATTCAAATTAGTTGTAAAACTTCCATTTTTGTAGTTGAAAATCAAGTAAAGGCAGATTTCTTAAAAAGGCCTGCATTTATTTTTCTTCTCAGTTATGGTGGAATTGCCACATGCACCATTTTCTAGGCTTTTAAGTTATGCCCTCTAATAATTCTTATTTTTTCTTGCCTAGGTCACGTGGAGATGCAAAAACTCCCCACATGCACATCGATCAAAAAACCAGACATCTAATTGCTCTGCTTTGACACAACAAATAAAATGGTCCAAAGCAATATTATTCGACATTCTGTCAGGCACACAGAGAGAGCATTCTGAAAAAAACCCCCAACAAACCAGAAGAAAAGCTGCTACTGTAATCAGGCATGATTGAAGGCATTTCCTGTATTTTGCTATCAAACTGGTTGTTTTTTCCATTACATACTAAGTGAACTTTAGTAAGGTCAAGATACCAGAGAAAAACAAGATCAGAATATCTTTAATCCACTAAAGTTGAGTATTTTGGTCTCTCTCTTTCAGTTGTTTAGCCCTGGATCTTATCCGACATCTACAAATTTCTTCCTTAAATCACAGACACATAAACCAAGTCCGTTTGAATTTATGATTTAGCCAGTTGTTTTCAATGGCATTTAACTTGTTAGCCTTACACTTCCCCTAGCCTAAAGGTCAATCAACCTCATGCTGTGTAACAAGACCAATATTATTTTAATATGATATAGGTCTAACAGGGGAGATGGGTTTTCATTCCCAATCACTACAATGAGCAAAAAAACTTCCCTTGCTGGAAGCCTATCATTTCCACCATAGTGACTATTAGGATCAAGTGTAAGTTCTGAAATTACTATTAAATGAAATCAGAGGTGAATTTGATCCAATCTTGTATATTGTTATCCTGCTGCCACACTAAATGCAGATTATTTTAAGGTGCATGTAACCCCCTGTCCTGTGCTCTGACCTTATTATTTTTGGAGAGAAAAAGGTCTTTCTCTTCCATAAATACGAAATTACATTCTTCTTGTTAATGTAATACGAAACTCAACATCTGCCTCAGAAATTACCACTATCAAGCATACTGTTGACTGACTGAAGAAGGGAAAACCAGGCTGTGCTAAACCCAGCAATCCTACAGAGAAAGCTTCTGATGCCTCCACCCATATGGAACTAGTAAGGAAAGAGAGTTCAGTATGAGTGGTAGGTTACAACAAGAGCCTAGGCTTTTCTCCCAGAGAAAAGGTGACCTCTCAAAGATGAGTACAGGCTGATGACCTGTTGCATCAGGAGTGCCAGGAAATGGTTAAAAGGCTGCGCAGCATTAGAGGTCCTGAGATGGAGCTAGATAGGTGGTTTCTGTGGCGGACACCACAGATAAGGAGCCACCTCATCACCTGGTGATGACCAAAAGCAGGACTCTGCTTCATTCCCCACCCTCCAGCACTCCCACCAAGAACACATATGAAGCTTTAACAGCTGTAGACACCCATGAGGTGCAAGGTCTGCAAGGAGAAACTGTACCAGCAGCATGCAGTGAAAAGACATGATAAAGATGCATAGAGGGTGACTGTTAAGGGGCACTGAGGTGCCCATCTGCCAGCCTGATAGCCACTGGAGGTGTGCTGCATTACAGGGGCTGAGGTCTGGTATGTTGCTGAGAGGGTGCCACAAATTGTCACAAACACACAATACTCTCCCACTGCTACTCTTCCAAGTAGGCATAAATGACGTGGCAGGTTGAAACCTGGGCCACAATCAGAGAAGACTACAGAACCCTGAGAGGGCAAGCAAAAAGTATTGGTGTATTAGTTACCTTTCCTTCTGTTTTACCACTTGGAGAAAAAGATGAAGCCAAAAACAGATGCATAATGCAAACCAACTTCTGGCTTTGTGGCTGGTGCCGTCGTGAGTGTTTTGGCTTTTATGACATTGGACATTCTTCAATGACACTTAGTGTGTCAGGGAGAAATGGGATCCACCTGCCTAGAAGAGGCAAGGGAATTTCTGGTAACAGGCTGGCCACCGTGGTGAGGTGGGCTTTAAACTCAAGGACTTAGCAGATGGGGTCCAAAGTGGCAATGCTCACACCATTTCAGCCAAGTGGGGAATAAGCCAGGCCAACCAGAGAAAGGAAAAACATTCCTTAGCTGCCTTCCAAGATGAGAAACAAAAGACCAACCAACCATCTCAAGTGTATGCATACCAATGCATGCAGCCAGGGAAACAAACACAAGGAACCAGAGCTCTGTGTCCAGTCAGAAATTAGGAAGAACTGAAACATGGTGGGGCAACTCATGTGACTGGAGGACCATGATGGATGGCTACAGGCTGTCACACAAAGACAGGCAGGGAAGAAAAGGAGGAGGTGTCATGCTCTGTGTCAAGGAGAAGCTTGAATGTATAAAAGTCAGCTTTCGTGATTGTGGAAGTCCTATTGAATTCCTTTGGGTCAAGATCAAAATAGTTGTCTCCAACAGGGATTACAGAGTAGGTACCTGCTACTGACCTCCCAATCAAGCAGATAAGGCCAAAAAAGCAGTATTTGCATTATTTAAAGCAAGTCTTAAGTCAACAGAAACTGACTGTCATGGATCTCTTCAACTACCCATACATTTGTTGGAAAAACAATTCAGCAGCTCACGTATCATTCATCAAGTTCCTGGAATGCTCAGGGAATCACTTCCTCATACAAACACCAGGTGTGCCAATCAGGAACAAGGCACTGCTGGCTGGACTTGCTACTTGCAAACCAAGTAAACCTGCTTTGCAATATCTTCATCAGTGATAGCCTGGCTACATGAGAAGTCATGGAGATTCTAGAAGATTGGAAGAAGTCTAATATCAACCCCATATACAAGAAGGGCTAAAAGGAAGATCCAGAAAAATACACACCCTACAAAATTTAAGGAAGAAAAAAAAAGAAGAAAATATTTTAGTCTGGCAACCACAACACAGGGCATACAATAAAATGGCCAGACTCAGGTAGCTGGGACCAAATCCTCAGGAAGCCATTGATACACCAGCGTAAGCCAACATTTCAGCGCCTTTTCTAGCCAATGCCCTCTGCACCTTTATGAAGTCCAGAAAGGGTAAAGGAGAAGGGCTGCTGAAGGTTTTCACACAAAATGTTTCTTTTTATAAAATAAACCAGTTGATAAGAATCCTCTTCCCTATGCTCCCAAGGGTGTCCTTAGCAGGGAACAAACACAGCTCCCAGCAGTAAGCAGACTCCTGTTAAGCTCCGTATCATGTTTCTATGGAGAAAAACGCTTTCTTATTCAGAAAAGCAAAACTCGGCAGTGAACTTTTGTACAGACACCAATTTTTTTCCAACCTCACTTTGGTCTTTTTATGGAAAGCACTTCCACAGAGTGCTGCCTGTAATATTACACAGAAAGAACTAAATAAATTATATAGCATAATTGAAATGATGTAACACAGCAAGAATGTTGCTTCCAACAAAATGTTTACTTATATGGAAGAATCTTAGAAGAAAGATTTTAGTAATTTTTGCTTCTATTCTGATTTCAGTAGCATAGTTCACAAGCCTAAACATATTTTTAACCTACCACGTGGTCTGAACTTGGGAAGGGTATGTAGGCTCTTCATTTAAAGCCTTTTCTAACCCTGCTGTATTTATCGGGGATCAAAACAGCAGCAGTCAACAGCAGTTTAACAGCTTTCTTCCGAAATTCTTGTAAAAACTGTGAGTTGAATTTATTTTGTCCTTTAATTTTCTAAAAGCATTCTATTCTACAGAGAGATTTGTCAGTTCCAAAATTCTGTAGAGTTAACAATTTTCTATTATGTTTGATGGAAGATCACTGCAGTGGAGGGATTCTGGCAGAATTAAGAAGAATAATGTCCATAAAACATGAAGAAGACGCCTGAAAAAATGGGAGTTATTTGTTCTCGTATGTTGAGAGCAACTTCTAATGCTGCTTCCAGACAGAGGTCATAGAATCTGATGGTTCAAAATCCAGTTCTTGCTTTGGTGTGTAATTAAAAGGGGCTATGTATGTTAATGCAGAGAACGACAGCTTACAAGATACTCTTTTAAAATTACAACTGTGTAGCAAAATCAAATTACTTTTGCCCCCAACCTCTGCCAGAAAGCTGCACAAACATTTCTAGAAAATCTTTTCATGTGCTGGAAGTTTCAGCTCCAGCATTGTTTCCAATGTAGCTGCTGCAGCCTTCCCCCATCTCCTCCAGAAAATGTGCTTGGGAAAGCTACTTTGGCTGCAGTGCCAACTAATAATGTCACCACTTAAAATCTACTTATTCAAGGCACCCCATGATTTAATTAATAAGAATGCAATGGAAAGATGACTCATGGGTTACTCATGTGAAATAAAACATGGCATGATTTAAGAAATTTACAGCATACTCACTTTTGCCAACATCAAGGTTAGGAGAGTGCTTTTGCAATTTACCTTGAGCTGTGAAGACAGAGAGACTACCAAGAGAAGCCAACAGCCCAGCCCAAATGCAAGAGAGAGGTACTTCTGAATGAAGATTTGAGAGGCTAAAATATGATTTTAATCTCTAACATTTGGTCCTTACTGGGTAGTCACTGCGTGTAAATACTAACTTCAGTAGGATTACAATATTAACTATTGATCAGTGTGGGCTGTTCTGGAACAATTTTGTAAACGTGAAAAAAAATATTTTGGGCCTGAGGAATTATCTTTGTAATTTCTGCATGCCCAGCCTCTTCTGAGATCTGCTAACAAGACACTATGTTCTGACGAGATCAGAAATTATCCCATAAAACTCCCAGATAGTTATGTGGGCAAAGACTAACAAGGAACCTAATTATACAGCTTATACATAAAGTTCAATTAAATTATAATGCACAATAAAGTCTCTTTGCATCCTTCTGACAGCCTTAAACTAAGCACACTGAGTACAATTTAATTCCATTGTAAAATTGCTTTTTTCTTCTGGTGTTGGAAAGAAGTTTTACTGTAAATATGAGATTTTTAAAGAAACAGTCTCTTATACACTAGACAGCGGCTTCTCTACACCCATGTCATGTCACAGTCACATTTACAACTTATTTTTATTATGCATTATCACATTTTGAATTCCAACTAAAAATGCATGAAGAAACGAATCTCTGAGAAAAATTATCAAAATGATTTTCAAAAAAAATGGGAGAGAAGCTGCAGAAGTATTACCATATCTCTAAGACATATATATGATTCTAAGACATATATATGATATATTTAACTCACCATTGCCCAACCCTAAAACAAATAAGGGAATTAGTTCATAATCTCTGTAGCCAATTTATAGTATTGTGTTAAGACTTGATAGTGTAGCAAAAACATATTAAGGGGCACTGTGATTCTCAGACTCATTAAATGATGACACAAAATACTCCATTAGCAATGATACCGTTCCACCCTTTCATACTTTACTGCCCACTCAGCCCCAGACATCAATCCTTCCACTGTCTTCCTACCCCAATAATTCTGTTGCTGTAATTAGTCAGACATAACTATGTTTGACTGCTTTTTAAATGGATTTTATTACATAAGGTGTGTAAAAAATAAACCCTATTATTATAAGTGTTATGGGCACAAGTTTTTGATTTTAGTATAATCTGTATTGGATTTGGTTTATACAGACAATTGTTTTGCCTTAACTAAGAGCACACATATGTGAGCCAGGGGAGAAAAGTCTGTAGTGGTAATGGGTTTTATCAGATTTGTCATTGAATTGTCTCTGGCTCTATAAGTTATAGCTCACTAATACCAGTTAATATTTTGTTGTTACTACTAGACAGAGAATTTCCAGGATGCTGTTTCAAAATTTCTTCTAACCCTCTTCCTCATGAACAAAAAAAACTACTCAATCTGCAGATGTTTTAGAAATCATGGTGAAATCCTCTTCCTCTTGGGACATCCACAGAAACCCCAAAACTTTAGTTCTACTTCGTGTGCAAGCATACCACTAGCTCTGGTCTGGAGCTGACCAAAATGTTCCCTTCTTTTTCTCTTGTGAATTTTCAAAAGGTGAAAAGGGAACCTGCCTAAAAGCCAGGGTTGTCCGAGGGGTTTCTTTCCCCTCTGCTTGAGGTGTTTCTCATTCAGTGTCTGTGGAAATTAGCTTACAGGGTTTTAGCAGAGGCAGCTTCAAGAAGTTTGCAGTAGAGTGCCTTTAGCCTGGTGTAAGGCATATACTGCTGAGCTGCTGTCTACTTTCTTCACACACAATCTGAGGATCCTTTTATGCTAGCAGATATTTAAAGACTTTCATATAAATGAGAATCAGAGCCTCTTGATAATAGTTATGACCTCTCTGGACCCATTACAGATTATCAGCAAATGAACTGGCAGGCATTTGGTATGCCTTTTATATCCTCAGTATACAGTACCACAAACACTTGCTGTCCTCTCACTGGTAGTTAAGTTTACACAGATACACACTCGGGCAGTTTCTTAAGTGCCAATTATTTTTGTTCTGCAAGTACTCTGTTAGAGCTCTTTTAGATTTATTGATGTTTGAAAGCTTCTAAATATCCATTACCCACTTAACTGACCATAGCAATTCCATCTGACTCATTATTTGTGTTAGAATATATTTAGGCATTTTTAAAAATGGGTCTTAGTAGACCACAGGATCTCCCTTGGAAACCCTATAATAAATCAAGTAAATACCTGGTGAAGTGCTATAATGTTTATTTGTGACCATTTAATTTTATACTTTATGTTTTGAACATATAAACTGTTCAGGTTGTTAGTGACCAAGCTTTCTTCAGTTAATTTTTTTGGGTACCGCTTTTGTAATACTCAGTTTCTTACCAAAGTCCATCCATAGTGACTTCTGTACTGGCAATCTACTGTTGCCATCCCATCCTCCCCTTCCCTTGAATCACATGCTCTGATACTGGAATACCTTGTGAAGAATACTTTTATGACTGCCACTGTTAAATCTACACCAAAAAGAAAAAAATGCACACAACTGCATGTACTGTTTGCATTTAACAGAGTGACATTTTCTGTGTCTTCCATACATCAGGAGAAGGAAATTGAAGCCTGGAGGAAAAAAAAGTACACATATGTCAATACCACCATAATTTCTGGCCTCTCACATTTATTTGCTCGCTCTCTCTGCTGTTTTGTAAGACTGACTACTAGAAACAAATTCTTGAAGCAGGAAGCAAGAAGTGAAGACCCATGGGGTATGCACAAGGTGAGAAGTGCTGCTTGGGTTTCTCATAAGCCTCTCTTCTCATAAGCTGGATGTTACAGTAAAAATGTTTTTCTAATCTAAAATATTATACCCCCATCATAAGTGGTCTTGGGGGATCAAAATTCAGCCTGGTGGTGGGAGTAAACGGTCTGTTGCTGGAGTCATCCATTGCTGGGTATATAACAATGCAGAAACCACACAATCTCCCATCTTGGTAAAAGCTGGCCTTGGCATCACTGCTATTCCCGCTCCACATCTGCCTCTTCCACGTACTCAATGCTGCTGAGATGATGAAGAATCCTACTTATGATTACTTCTCCTACTGTCTGCCGCTCTGGGGAGCTGCATGTTCAGGCTCTGTGACACAGTGGCAGCTGAGGAGAGGGGCATGCCTTACTGCTGGCACAAGAGGGGATTTATTATCACTCTGGCCTTGTTACCCCTCACCTTTCTGCTCATTTTCAGCACTGTTATGGCCACCTGAGCCATTTTGTTCCACTTTCTGGTTCCCTTGGTTAGACTGCGCCTTGTCTGCCCAAGGTCTTTCTGATATAATCCTACCACTATTTATTCTGGTAGCAATAGAGACTTTGGTGCCCTCCCCAGAAATACTGGGGTTCTTACTGGCTGTATTTTCTCTGCTTTAGTTTTTTTAGGCCTATTTAGTTAACCTCCTAGTGAACAATATTATTTCTGTTTTCTTCCACTGGAGTACAAGCTGTCAGCTAAACACAGATTTTTAAAATTTTCAAAGGATTCCGTGATAACTCAGTTATGTCAGATTTTGGATTGGCTAAATTTTCATTTTCCACTGCCTTTTGCAGTGTTAAGCAAAAGAACGCATGCTTTTTAACAACAGTGCCCTCTCAAACCTGATGATTTCCTCTTTTAAAATAAACATATTTTCTATCTAAGAAGCTGAACCAAGGTCCCGAATCATTCAAGAAGCTGCACATATCATGTATATGAACAGTCTCACAATCAAAATCAGCCTTTGAGTAGTGATCTGCATGCAGGAATGTTTGCTGTGTCTAAGTGGTAAGCTCTTATATAAAAAGGAGGTGGATAAAAGAGGGGGTGGGAAGATGGGCAAAGAGAATAAATGTAAACCTTGAGCCAAAAGAAGCAAGGTTCTGACCAAAAACCAGAAGTTGTATGCAAATGTCTTTACTGAAGGGCACAATTCAAATTTTCTTTTAAGGCTGTTCAGTATTTTTGTCATCACTACTAAAAAACCCCCAACTAAATAGAGTTCCTTAGCTGTTTTCATCTAACATTTTGCATTACTTCCCAACTTTACAGCCCAAAGCACTGTGGGCAGCGGGACAAAGGAGGGGATTTTGTCCCTTTACTCCCCTCTGGTGAGACTCCATCTGCAGTGCTGCATCGAGCTCTTGGGTCCCCAGCACGGGGAGGACATTGACCTCTTGGAGAGAGCCCACAGGAGGCCCTCAAGATGGTTAGAAGCATGGAGCATCTCTCCTGTGAGGAAAGGCTGAGACAATCGGGCTTGTGCAAGCCTGGAAAAGAGAAGGCTTCAGAATGACATGACTGTGGCTTTCCAGTACCTGAAGGGAGCCTACAAGGGAGATGGAGGGAGACTATTTACAAGAGCAGTGACAGGAGAAGGGGGAATGGCCTTAAACTGCCAGTATTTTTAGATATTAGGAAGAAATTCTTTACCATGAAGGCAGTGAGTCACTGGAATGGGTTGCCCAGTGAAGCTGTGGATGCCTCATCCCTGGAAGTGTTTAAGGCCAGGTTGGATGGGGCTCTGAACAGCAAGGTATAGTGGGAGGTGTCCCTGCCTACGGCAGGGGGTCAAAACTAGATGATCTTTAAGCTCTCTTGCAACCCAAATGATTCTACAGTTCCATTATTCAGTGATTCATTGTTGAGGGAAGCATGCCAAGAGCATCACCAAATCTTTGTTACAAGCCTATCACCTCAGAACCCCATTTTCTGTGCACTTCTCTGCATTATTATGAAACTTTGGTAGAAGCATTCAATAGCACGCAAAAAGGCAAAAGCCTCACCCTAAATGTGACATAGTTTCAACACCACTGCAACTGGGTTACAGGAATAATTTTCATTGTTTGAAAACAAACATGACTGAAGGGCACATTAAAATTCAATCCCAAGTTTTGTCTGTTAGCAGCAAAATCATATTAGGAAGCGCCTTTATATTTTTAATGCATTGTGAAACAGAAAGCATTCTCTTTCTTCTGTTAGAGATTTGTTTTCAGAGTATGATTTTGTTTGGAGCTAGTATACGTGACTCTGCAGAAGCAGCTCTGTGTCTCAACAATTCAGGAAAACTAATGGGTTTGTTCTATATCAGTACAGTTCTGTTTCATATGTGCTGCAGCTCTACTGGATTTTTATTGTATATGTTTCTCTGAGTTAAAATCTTATCAAATGCTGAGAGATAACACACATTTCTTCCTGTTATAAAATAAAGACACAAACATCAATCATCTAAAATCAGTGACATTCACCCAGAAATAAATACAAATATGTTCTGTAACATTTCACTGCTATTATCTGTTTAGAGGCACTGCTGCCCTTTCTATTGAGGGTACCGGAACATGGCTGCCCTCAGAGGAATGTAAACTTGGCATTAACCCTGACAGATTCCCACTCCCTGCTCACTCTCATTTAACATTAACTCACTCCTATACTGTTATCAGAAGGTAAAGGTCATAGCTTTATTTACATAATACAGCACTTAAACAAGTCATTAAACAAGAAAATCTTGCACCAAACAAACATGAAGCAAAAAAACAATGCTGACCTCTCTACCAAGAACTCCCCCTGGAAGTACCTTGTCATTTCCCAAATAATGTCGATGGTGCTGGTCTATCCTAAATATTAACTGCCCAGCACTGCCCCCCCACATACCCAACTCCCACACAACAGCCAACTAAGGACTTTTTAATGTTCCAAACCCAGGAGAAATTTAGAAAGCATTCTCCTGTTGGCAAGACCATGTGGCTCATATCCTATTCCCACAGTCTTTACTCATCCTTCCACAGCTGGAAATCTTGTCAAAGGCTCTCCTATACGACAGAGCCTTTAGCACAATACATAAGCTGGGCAGATGGCAGGGTGGACTCCCTCAGTCCGAATGCCAGAAGCCTGGGAACCAACTCTCCTTCCTGCTTCTCATCTCCCTCAGCTCTGCTCCTCTCCACCCCGGCCCACTGCCTTTTCCTGCGGGGAAGACATCCTGCTTATTTATGCATTTCATGACTGCTGGTCTGCCTAGATCCAGCAAGAAAAAGTGCAAAGAGGGCAGAAGGCCACTGACTAAAATCCCGTTGGAGTTCATGCTCAGTTTTAGAAACTAGACCAGGCAGAGCAGACAGAGTGTGGATGAAATCCAGGCTCAAACCCAGCCAGGAGCACTGGTCAGGTGGGGTGGCTTGGGCAGCAGTCCCTGGAGACACTGGGACTCCAGACACACCTGCTCAATTCACTCCTTACTTCCTATTTTTACTGAAGGCGATGGAAATAGTTTGTTGGTCACTTGGACCAGAAGCAAACTGTAACTGCTCTGTAGCAGACTGCTGCGACAGGAAGCTTATGCAGAGAAGACCTTGTATTCAGTATAATCCTATGCTTAAGTGTGAATATGCCAGGTAAGGGTACAAGGTCTTGCCCATTTTCATGGATCATAGCTAAAGCACCAATTTAATCTTTAGCTATTCAGAGTTGCAATAAGATGATCTTTACATACTTAAATCAAAATGCTCCATGTCTAGTTTTGCTTAAAAAAATAGAGAGGAGGGGAATTTTATTTGGCTGCTGCCACTCAGAAATAACACAGTAAGGCAACTTGGGAGAATGATGACTTTCAACATGCTAACCACTGACCATGCAACATTTTCATCAGTGTAAATATAACTCCTCATTACTTTGCCAAGGTTGCACTGAATCACACAACCACCAATGAAGTCACACTTTCTAAATAAATATTCTTATTTCACATAAAAACCCACTAATGAAATTACTTTTAATTTTAGGTAGTTCTTCTTTCTGAAACACTGGTGTGTGCTGGTCTGATAAACAGGAATGCTGGGAGAACTGATCATCCAGGGAAAACTCCAGTTAGTGTTCAAACAAGTTCTTAGGGTAGTTGTCTACGGAAAAAACCCAGAGGTGCTCAAGGATTGGCATCAGCATATTTACATCCACATTTGCCTCAATTCAGTGTTAATAAATCTTTCATCATGACCAACACATTAATTACAGAGTGCAGAGAGCCTCAGAAAGCTCCAGAAAGTTACAGGTTAGGTTATTACTTCATATTGCTGAGGAACATAATAACCCATAGTTATGAATAAGGACTCCATCATGACCAGGTGCTGCATGATTTGAAGGCAACATCTCACAGATCTTACACTTGAAAGCAAAAAATTTGCCCCTACATTAGTCAACCCAAAGCAGGTGACACTAATTTCCCAGTTAAAATATTTTTCATCCTTTCAGGTGAACTGAAATTGTATACATTCAGTTTTTTTCTTTTGTATTTCAGAGAGAGCACTTGAATGATTCTGGAGGATAACAGAGATCAAGCAACATGCAACTACTGAAACAATGCTTACAGTTCATACAATAATTTCCTAAATTATGTAGGAACTGGGAACACTGTCATTTATGTTCATGAAGTGGTACCCCCCTCTAGTGCTGGCCTTCCAGGCTGGAGAGACAACAGTTCTTTGTAAGTATTTCAGGCCACAGCAGGTCACTTGTGTCACCTTAATTGAACTCCTAACCTCAGCCCAACAACTGCAAGGGAAACAAGAACACGCCACATTTACATATACCTGCAGAAAGAGCACAGGAACGTTGAAATTCAGTACAAGAGTACAGAACTGATAGTTGCTTAACACACACAATTCATGGCATTTTCGCTACATGAGAATATATACTAATATATTTCATATAGACATAACATATGCCTATATATGTCTATTATATTATGATAACTGACTTTAAATACACCAGTCTCCAGGGGCAGGACATAGTCCACAACCTTTCATCACCAAGTTCAAACTCCAGTCCAGCTCACAAGAAAAATCAAAATGAGATTTCTAGTCCTTAATTTCTGAAGCTTGGATACATTTTTTTCCAGTGGTGCAATTGCAATTGCATAACATAAACAAGGACAAGTGCCAGAAAATGGGATTGAAACTTCTCTTGTGTCTGATTAACTCTACTTGTATTATCAGGCCCCAGCCTGACATGTGCCTGAATAGCTGAATGCCAGATGAGAGGGAAGGTGGCAGCCACAATGTAAATATTTTTATTAAGCTGTTGAAGTGTTTTTGACACAACAGTAACATCACACCTTTAAAAATGCCACACTAAAAATTATCCTAAAGTTTATCTATCATTCAAGATGCATTCAGTAATGGGAATACCTGTATATATTAAAGTTGTGAGCTTCATCTTTATTTCCAACTTAAACTAAATAAACAAAAGGAGGATAAACATAAGGAAGATATATGCAATTCCAATGAGTACACCAGTAATTGGACAAGTCTGGGAACAACTGTTGGGCCAGCTGCAAAGATGTGAACTCAGAGAATAATTTTTAATGCCAAACAGGGAGCTGGCTTTCTCTTTGAACTTAGGGGAAACGAGGATAAACCAGCTATTATAAAAGATGATAATTTAGTATCATCATAGCACTTTCTAAAAATCTAACCAACAAGCCAAAGCATGAGGTAAAGCCAGTTATTTACTTCCAAAAATGTAACTTTCCTTAGCTCCAAACAAATATTTCCACATACAAGACTGAAAAAAGATCAGAAGGTATAGCAGCTATTTTGAAACCTACATTTCCATCAAACATCTTAGTTTATTTATATATTTTCTACTTTCCTTGAAGTAGTGCCCACACAAGCAGCATTTCCCACTTTGGAGAATAACCATTAATTTCACACCACAATGTTTTTTCTAGAAATATAATTACACAGAAGACAAGTATTCTTTATTAAAATATCTGAAGGCATGTTAGGTAGTTATGACCGGTAGTTATTCAGGAGCAAAGGTTGTTTCATTTTCTTATTTTTCTTTCCCTTTTCTTTCCTTGTTTTCCAGCTAATAAGAACTTTTGAGATGTAAAGGAGTGACTTGATGCCAATGCATTTTTAACATTGTAGTAAATAATGCAGTGAGGAATGGAATAATTAGGCTGAAACTGTTCTGTGCAAGACACCTATTCTTACACATGCTAGACATCAACAAATGCACACTCCCAAGGCCTGGCACATTGTGAATGAATTGTGACATTTTCTTATGATTAATTATTTTAAAATAATTTCTAATTTCTTTCTTCTACTTGTATTTTACAGCGTAACTGGGATGTACATTTTACAAATATTTGAACTCCTAGTATCTCAGAGTTTGGAAAATGAATTATTCTTACAGACATAGCTATGTCAAGATGCAAAAAACCTATGTCAAAACAAAATACAACTGAATCTGTTCCTAATTTCTTCCTGTTGCTTTCAATAGTTTATGCTTTCATCCTAAAACTCATGTTCTCTTGTGTCTTCTGATCATACACTCAGCATAACACGCCATTTACAAGTTCAGTGTCACACTCTAGCATGCGTGTCAGACATGTCAGCATAGTGTCTAAATCAAAAGTTGTGAGTACACTGTGAAGTTTAAATTACGAAACATTGTCTCAGAATGACATTTCTCCTGTGATGGAAGCATCCTGCTGATGGAGTCATGGAAAGAACACAGGCACATGAAGCAATTCAATGCATCCAGCTAGGAACCAGCACCCAGCAGAAGCTACATACAGCACAAGGGAAAAGAGGAAGGAAGGAAGAGTAGAGAGAGAGGAAAACATGTATTAAGGGATTGGAGCAGTGAAAGACGGGGGGCGAATGAATGCACATTCATATAAAGCAGGGAGACGTAATTTTATACCAATCCTTTCTTGCTGGTTCACAGAAATCATTAAAATGACTGCTAATTACAAGGTGTCTACCTCCTGTTTCCATGAGGAGTAAATTAGGTCAAGTATTTTATGGAAACAAATCCTTAAAATACTTCACTTTTCAAAGTGCCAAGCTTGTCTGTTTCCCTTATGACAGATACCTATAAATTCTGAAGTTGTCACATTCTATTATGTGAATGTACAAATACCTAGCTTTGGAAATAAATGTAGACAATGAATAGGAAATACGATATGGGCAGGAAAGGTAAGAAATGTGTTGGATCTTCACCACTCGAAAACAAATCCATGTGAAGTGTCAGGACCAAAAGTACAGCCCAGTATGCAAACATCATACCAGCATTAGTAAAAGATGGAGATTAAGAGCAACAGCTAGCAAAGAGTTTTACAAAGAAAACTAGATTTTTTGATGACAAGATGTTCAAAGAGATTTACTCTCCTCAGAAGCTGTGATGTTTTGCTGTTTGCTATGCCTCTGGAAAGGAGACGCCTTTGAGAAATTTGCCTTTGAATCCCTTTGTACGTGGGAAAGCCAACTGCTTCTAATGGAAGTTACCACTCAACCCTGGTTACTAAACATTTAATATTTCCTTCTCAATTTCTAGTACTCTCAAGACCTGCCTTTATATGTAGCCAGGAATGTGACAAATTCCATATCCTTATCTTGATGTTTCTGCTCACAAAATCTGAGACTGCCTGTCCCTGAGATGCCTACCTCAAGTCAAAACTGATAACCAGAAAGAGAGTAGGAATATCAAGAGAAAAAACAGAGCTCAGTTAGATCTGAAGAACTTGAAGTTTTTACTAGACAGGACAGATTTATATTACAAAACCTATTAAGCATGTTGCTTGTGAAAGCCCAAATTTATCTCAAGTAATAACAGACTGCTACAACCAAATAAAAAACAGAGAGGAAGTGTGAAATGACAAGATAAAGGATTTAATAAACACATTAACATCAGGGTGAAATTTTTCAAAGTGAATCTTTACTTTTAATAATAAAGCCTATCCCTAAATGCATTCTTCATCCCAGCACAACAATATAGACTTTTTCTGTGTGTGTGTGTGCATGGGTGCTGAAGATTAGAGACTGGGGCCAGTGGGGGAGGTTCAAATAGATGCGGGGCACTTGAAAGCAAATCAGTTGTCTCCAACGAGCCACTTCCTGCTGTTGACTAAGCCTTCACCCAAACAGTCAAGAGGAAGGGGCATAAGCAAAGCATTGCAAACGACCATCCCGATTGTATCGGAGTGGAGACAACTAAGACAAACAAACTCAGGAAGTGGCAGAGGGTTGGACACTGAAAGGAAATCTATGGCACAGAGAGGAAAGTGAAGAGATTGCGCCGATCTGCAGAAAGGTCACCTCTGGGTTGCACTGTGCCAAGCTTTTTCAAACCCACTTTATTTGGACTAGAACACAAAACTGGCACACACAGCTGGCGACTGCTGCAGAGGCTATTCAAACGTTAACATTCTCAATGATAAACAGCCAAAAAAAAGTTCTGTGTAAGCAAATTGGAACAAACAACTAATCTAAAACTCGTTGCTAAGAGATGGGGGATTTCAGCCAAAACCATCCTGAAGCCTCAAGAATACTTTATTTTTAATCCAAAAAAGTACCTGTAGATGACGCCATGTTGGTGAAGAAACATGAGTGCTGATGTGACCTCTGCAGCATAAAAGCGGGATCGAGGCTCGTCAAATTTGCGTGAGCGTTGGATTTGAAACATTAGGTCTCCTCCATTTACGTATTCCATGACGAAAAAGAGGCGGTCCTGAAATTAATTAAAGAGTGCTATTTAGCTAATTTCTTTTAGTGACATAAAGGACTGCTTGAAGCTACACTTTAAATGACTGGAGCATTTACTTGAAGAAATGAAAGAAACTAATGCTACAATTATGAAAAAGGAGAAAGCTGACAACCAAAACCCACCAAACCTAAAGAAAATGAGATGAGTTCTAAAGTGAGAAATGAGAAAAAGGCAATCAAAATACCGTATTAAAGAACACACACACACACACAAACCTCCACACATCAACAAATACATATGGAACTATAATCAAGTTCATATAATAACAGAGATACTTAAGTGATGTTATTTCTTTCATAATTTAACCATGAAAACCATAGTTTTAGAAAATTTACCCATAATAACCCATGAAAAGTCAATTTTGTCAATTACTGACAGGCTGCTGGGCAAATTTCAGTCTTCTTTCCTCTCTTCTCTCTTACCAGTTACGTGGTCTGCAAAGCATCTTCCCCAAATAATGTAAAAAATTATTTAGAATTGTTAAGCTATAGCAACCACTGCTGCCAATCTCAAACACTTACATATGTTTGTTTTTTTTAATTGCTCAAACCCTCATCATGAAATAGGATTACATTATTAAAATACGTATCAGGTTATTTCTATTTTCTTCTAATGCTTATCACTTCCCTGTTCAAGCTTTCAAGCCTATTTCCACAGGCTAGACTAGAAATGAATGCTCCTTGAGAATAGCAACTGAGATTCTCAGACAGTCACACCATTAACCCAAAGGTTAAGCAAAAGTTGAAATAGTCAGAACAGAAAATATCGGTAAACTAAATATGTGCTTGTCATCTTGAAACATTTATCATCTAAACTGGCAATGCAGGTGAAGGCATAAGGAAAGAAATGACACACATCTACTTGATATAATTTAGATCAATTTTTAAGTGTTTCTTACAAATTTTCATATTTTTCCCCAGTCTGTACTAATTACCCCATAACCTTCAACTTCTTGCCTGTTCACCCTTGGTTAATGCCTACTCCACATGCTTTATTTCCTTACTGTTAATTATCTACAGCTATATGAACATGAGTTTAGTTAGAGGTTGAGGTAATCCTGATGTGATATGACACAGACATTTCTTTCCCTGGTCACATGATTCACAGGTGTGTGAGCATGGGACTTCACCCCTCTGCAGCTCTGATGTCACACTGCAGTTTGGCTCTAGCTCCTAGTGTCTGGTGTGCTGGGTTGAAGAAAACAAGACAAGATGTGACACTGCTTTGGACAAGGAAAAACAACAGAAGATCGAAGTTAATTAATCTCCCCCAAATGAATCCAAGCCTGCAGATTACACAGTTTATATATATATATGAATCCAGAAATTCATAGATGTTTGTCATTTGTTTTTAATCATCTACTCCACAACTCAGACTCAGAGCACAGCACTTAAAAATACCCTTAAACTTAAGCGTGTGCATTAATGCTGCTCATTAAGTGCCTAGATGTTATACTTATCAGGGATGCTTCCTGGAGGAGACTAGAAACGTTTATCTGACTTTTTGCTGATTACAGAAAGAGGATGCAGAAAAAAACTTTGTGCCTTTCCTCCTGTATTTTGGGAACACAGAAACTGCTGGACTGGATGAAATTTGGAAAGCCAGGTGAACTGGTATTCTTGTTAAAACATTGCTAACCACTTCGGTGCATTTTTCAACACTTTTCTTACCACTCCCTAGGAAGCAAGACCTCCTGAAGAATAGCATCAAATCTTCTGGCTGCACCATACACTCAAAAGAGCATGGATTCAGAGCCGAGCCTTTGCTCTTTTCGTAATGCTCAGTACTGCTGATATGAAACGTCCAAAATCATAGTGCAGACCTTCTGACATTAGTGTAGGGTTTAACTATCACCCTCTTTGTTCCTTTGAGCAAAAATGTGGGTCCTTGTGCTGGCTGCCTGATTTATCTTTGGAACCGGTAAGAATTAAAGCCTTGCTTTTAAAAGAAAATCTGGTAGTTCTCAGATAGGATTTCAGAAGCTAGAGCTTTAGGGTAACAGCAATACAGTCAAGTTTGTGATGAAGTCAGCCAAAAGCATAGCTGTACTGCTACTGGAACATAATGTAAGAGATTAAAACACCCCTATGAAGAAGATGTGGACATTGTCCTTTGTAAGGCTTCTCACTGCTGCACCACAGACTGAGTTTCTCTGGAGAGCATTTTCAAGTATCTCTTTGCAGGTCTTTCCCTAAGATTATCTCACATGGATACAGTTCAGTGTTTCAAGCACAAAACTCATTGGACTGCAGACTGAGGAGAGCACAACTTACACTTGGCTCAAGTAACTTCTCCTAATGCTTGTTGAAATTGAACTTTCTTACACTGCTATTTTAACCTTTCTAAACTTGAGTGGGATCAACAAGGCAAATGAAGCTGCAATTCCCATTCTCCTGAGCGGCCATACTCATTCCCAACATTTCTATCACGTTGCTGCACCTATGACAAGTAGAAAACAAACAATGCTGATGCGAAGTGATGGTGCTGTGCCTTACAGCTGTGACTCCCAAATGGTGACCCTCAACTTGTCATTGAGCTGGGAGCTTCTACTCCCAACACTGAGAACAATTGATTCACACAATTGTATAGACAAGGGCCATCTCCTAACATGTCAGAATTGACTGGTTTTTTCTCATATTAAATACTCTGTGTTTGATCAAAATGCTTTTTATGACATCCACTAAGTGCCTAATTGTCCATTATTTATGTGAGAAATTGTGTTTAGTTAAAGCTTCAAGTTTTTATTGTAGTCCAGTCTTTTTTAGGTCACTAACAGTTTAGTTAACCGAAAATTTAACCTGGACTCTTTAGCGGAGTATCTTGTCACCAGACAGTCTGAACAAAACATTTAGCAGTACTCCCTCAGCTGGACACTGATACCTATCAATCATCTCTCTCTCTCTTCTATATCTTCCTTTTTGAGCACATCCCATTCTTAATTTGTAAGGGTATTTCTGACACATTCTGGAGTTTACTTGACAATCTCATCAAAAGTATACCTACTAAAAGCAGAATGAACAGCTCAGTAATTGAATTTGTTCTGCTATTGAATTTTTCTGCTACATTTCTATACTTCTAGTCACTTTTTCAGCTTTCCTCAGTAAACATTTCAGTTTTCTACTGAGAATTCCCAGAAAAAGAAATAGTTTGAAAGTTCTGTTCACTGTTTACAATGGATCTGAGAAAGCCCACAAGCATGGAGGAAACAGTAAGATGCACAACATGCAAAAGCACAGCAGACCAGAATTTCAACATTAGAAGGTATCATCTTTTTTTGATGAAATATATTCAGTCCCTATGGAAACTACTTTCTTAAAAGCACTCTCTGGTCTTTCTTTTTGGTCAGGACAATGATGTGATCAGATGAGACTCACATTTACTTGAAAAGAAGGTGCAAGGGAAGAGAGAATATTTTATGAATAGGAGCTGAGATTGACATTTTTTAAATTTCCGTAACCTCAACAACAACAGACACATTATTATGATTTTTGCACTCAAACTTTTTTGTCATATCTTTCATCAAATGTTAATGTTCAAAATACAGGTTCCCAACCCTCTGACTCCTTCCTTTCTGTCATAATGTAAGCACAGAGTGACTCAGAGAGACCTCTGAGTTCAATGCAGAGTGGATGAAATCCTCCCAAACAGTAGTGAACTAACTGTATTATTCCTGATTATATGTATCTTGCTACACGTAACACCCGGAGTTATTCAGACATTGAAGTATGAGAATATAAAGTGAGCACCCTTTAGAATTATACATTAAGGGACAACACAGTGTTTACTCAGTTAAAAATGAAATACAAGATATGACTTTATTATCAATCGTGTTCCAAGGGAAAATTGAATGGGTTTGGTTTGGACTGCATTATTTTTGAACTTTGTTTTCATAACATTTGGAAAGTATGTTTTGATGAATAAGATAAATGTAAAGCAGTCCTGGGAACTCTTTAATTATATAAACTGAAATAAAAGGCAAAATCACAAACAAGGACATTACAGACTAATCCTCTCTTGGCACCTATAAAGCAAAAAAAGTACTGCAAAGTAAGCTAATATGTTTTCTGAAGTAAAGTAAACTAATATGTTTTTGGAAGTAATTTGATTCTTTACCAGGGTTTATTTTAGCCCTTAATCATACGACTTTTCCTTGAATTTCTCAAATGATATGGCTGAATGAGAATACTTAAAATAACAAATGGAAAGGAAAGCAGAGCACAGTGCATGAATAAGAGATTTTAAAAGAAAACTGGGCTCGAAATAAACAGGCTAGAAGTTAAAAAAAACAAAACAAAACAAAAAAATGTTCAACTTTGTATTTCCACAGGATTTTCTGACCATAAATGTAACTCTCATACTGGAATGCATAACGGCTGTCTGAGTATCTCTTTGATTCAAGTCTCACCTGTTAACTTTCTTAATTGAGAGACCCCTACATGCTTTGTGTCATCAAAAAGGGACACTGAAAGTAAACTTTTTTCCAATCTTGGGCCTAATCACTAAATGGTGGAGTTTACCTACTAGTTAAACTAGAAATCTTGTTTCATCTCTCTCATTCCACTCCTTTAATTTTGTCCCAATTTAATTTTTCATCCTTCTTGACATTCAAAATAGCCACCTACAGTAAATCCTTCTAATACTTCATGCTAAATTGTAATTAATGCCATTCTCTGATTTTTAGTTTTATTTATATCTTTTTTTTTTTATATCGGACTATATATTACTTGCACTCCCTGCCACTTTATATTTCCTTGGGTTTAGGTATTTTGAGTTTCACTGGATAGAGGTTCTACCTTTTTTCTTTTGGAGTATTGTACATGTTTTTAACTGAGAAAAGGAGGGGAGATTTTCAGAAACATCAATAGCAATAAAATCTAAAGACATAACAGATTCAATCCAGCTCCTCTTTGTGTAGGTGTGATTAATGACCAAGACCTTCCTACTAGTAAGACCAGATAATCTTGCCAATCAGTTCTGATTTAACAGATGACACTATACAGCCTATTAATTGTTTAGATGGGGAATAATACCATTGTTAAGGAAAAACCTTCTACGTAAACCCTGTATGAAAGGTTAGACAGGGAAAGACTTTGATGTATTGTTTACATTAATTATTGTGTAGATCTTAAAAGACTCTTTAAAAATTGCTATTAGTCATTAACCCGTCTGTCCTTTGTTTGTTTTCCAATTAAAATCTCATTAAATTGCAGTCTAAAGACAATCCATTGATAGACATAAAACCACGTACAATTATCACTTCAATCTGAAGAATACAAACATTTTTTTTCTCTTTCAATCAAGTGCTAACAGCTGGGGGACCCCATATGCAGTTCAACACAGCCTCATTACTGAAACTTTACAAAACAAAAATAAATCATGTAATCTGTCTCCCAGTTTCAAAACTGAGATGTGCATCTAAGGCACAAGTCTGAGAACAAATCTTTTCACTACTGTATTTTGTCTCCCAGTTCAACTTTTATAATACTTAAAATCATTCAGGAAAGGCAGTGAACATGGACCCAAGCAAAATTCAAAACTGATATATCTTAGCAGCCTACTCCAACAACCATTTTTTCCTTCATTTATGTTCTCATACAATTGGCTGTGATTAAATTCTTCCTGATTCTCACTAGTTCCCTAAACTAAGTTCTTTGCATGAATACAGATTTTTCTCCCCATTTTAGAAAGTTGCATTTGAATTAGATTTCTTCAGAGGCCCCTGAAAGTATCAAGGAAACCAATCCGTGTATCAAATACAGGTAAAGGTAAAATAGTTCACATTCTAGTAGACAACTGTTACATAATGGGATATGTTTAGTCACTAAACTTGTTGCAAAACAAAAGTCAAACATACAACTTTTATTGCTCAAGAAGTCAGGTAAATATATCGCCTTGGTATGCCCTGTAAGATGATATTTTATTCATGTCTTGCATATAGGGATTTCTTCTTCAACTAATACAAAACTGTGATTACTTAACTCTATTTAAACAGGATGCTCAAACAGTTTGTTTAAAATTACCTAAAACTACAGCAACTGTCCCACCCCTCAGAACTTAAATAAACATTTCCTGCTTCTGATGGAAATTGCACAGGCATACTGTACACAAAACTATGTGCAAACCTTCACCACCCTAAGACAAAGACTAACCAGGACAGCAGATACATTTTCCACAATCCCAGCATTAGGAGGGACAAATATAAATCCAAGAGAAAAACCAGGTACAACACTAAAGAAAACAACAAGAAGCTTCTCCTGTTCTTGTGATCCCTTTTTGAAGTTCACAGTAACAATCTCCAACAGGACACTATGACATGTTATCTGTCTCTGATTTCAGTGTTTATACTCGGGGCTAATTGTGTTGTTTTTCCTGTTCTGTACCAGGGCTTTCAGGGAGTTCCAAATGAAAAGGGAACAATTTCTACGAATCCCATATTTCTTGGAATAAATGACCTGTAAATAGGAACTGCTATCTTAAATTTCACATGGGATGTCTGCATCTTTCACTTAACACAAAATGCTTATGTTCAGATTTCGTATTAGAGGATTTTTTTGTCAGCCTGACACTCCAAATTTCTCTCAAGCTGGTGAGTACTATTATATTTAGGGCTGGTTGATCAGTTTCACTCAGCTTTGCCCAGTAATTTCAAATTCTTTTTTTTTTTTTTTTCCCCCTTGAAAAAATTGCCTCAAAGTTAAAACATAGACCAGAGAAAATCAGAGAACCACACAAAACTGGATAAGGAAGTCTTGCAAGATCATCTAGCTTATCCCACAGCTGACAAGCGGGATCAGCTGTACCTAAGCTAAGGGGAACTAACCTTTTCAATGCTGCAAGGCAGTCTCTGGACACTGTAAGCCCGAGATCTAAATCCGTGAACCTGAACAGCCCTGCTGAATGGACTCAATTTGGCCCACAAAGACCTAGAAGCAGGAGCCTCTGCTAATCTGGTCTGCCAGAGGGCAAATGGGTTTGTCTGCATTCCACTGCAGTGGAATCTCATTTCTGCCAGAAATACCTTGCTCCCTTCTCAGTCCCCTTGTCACCAGCAAAAGTCAGCAGTGAATGATATTCCTTGAACATACTCTGCCGCGCAGGTCAAAAAATTGTATCAGTTACTGAAAATAAACTGACCCTCTCTTAAAAATCACCACTGATAAGCACTCTTTCACCTCCTCTGGCAGTCTGGTTCAGTACTTGCAGAAAATACCACTGCTGCAAATCACTTGCATTCTGTCTTCCCCTAAACGTACTCAAAGTATCAATTTCTAGCTGTGCTGGAAGTTATATAATACCTTTAGACAAACAATTCTGTGCTTTCCACCTTTGTTTCTTACAAAAAGAACTCGTTACCGTTTTTTCTTGATTCTACAGAATTGATTACAGAATATTTCCATTCTGTTTGTAGCGACCTCAGATATTATGTTAGTTGAAAGTCTGTGGGATAAAAACCACCTCTAAAACCTACAGAATGGTTTCAAGAATAGCTGACCTTTCTTGAGACACTCAAAAATCCCTCTGCACCCTATCATATGATACTATGTGAATGGCCAAAAAAATGTACAAATCAAATGCAATTCGTTTTCAAACACTGCTTTCTGACTCAGTATGGAGATTTTCAAATGCTTTACAGTGTATTACTGTAAAGACCTGCCTTGCAGCATTTACTCAGCTATAATGTGAGTTGCTGGAAAGGGGTTTTTAAGCAAGATGTTTGTCTAAGATCTCTGTATGCCATAAAGCAGTCCTGGTATGTTGCTTTTGTCATGGGAGATTTATGTTGTCTCCTTATGGAACAAAATGGGGTTCTTAACATGTTTTGCATGCCCATAACACATCCCATAGTACTATTCAACAAGGAAAACGTGGCTAGCATTATGCATCTTGAGATAAATGGGCAGGCTTGGGTAAGGGACTTACTATGTACCAGCAGTAGGACACAGAACTATGGAAGTAACAAGTTAATGATTCAACGCAGGAAATGTTATCCAGGGCCTCACCTATTCTTTGCAAAAAGTTCAAGGGACCATTAAATTTTACCTAGACCAGCACTCAAGAAGAAAATTTTATTTATGGCAGTTCCAAAGACATATCCAGCAATTCTCTAAAACTGTCCAAAGTGAAGACAGCCTGTCCTAAATTCATTGAGAGTGAAAAAATGCGCCCTCTGTTTATCACCCCAGCACTAATTCTTCTAGAAAAGTTTACTTGAATGTTTCAATTACTGAAAGACTCTAATCCCACATTACTGTGGCAAGCAAAATTCACTCACATTGCCATCACTTTTGAAAAGTACAGGTCTTCCACTGTACCATAAATGCTGTAGGAGAAAGCACGGTTATGAATAAAACCTATACCCTAGACTCTGCAACCAGCAATCATATATAGCTCAGAATCATAGATGAAACTCACCTCCCTCACACAGACCTTTTTCCTGTGCAATTTATGAACCTGAATACAATCTTCCTAATGTTTTCTCAGATAATGAATTTTGTCAGATTACTATCTGGACCAAATTTACTATGCATTGGATTAGCTGGTGTATCAGGCTCATACTAGCTCTAGTAAAAAGAAAATATCATCCAAAATTTAATTAATCCTGTTTTTTTAAAAAAAAAAAGAAATTTGGAGTAATTCAATGTTGCACAGAAACAGCAGGTAGAGAGTTGTCAGCCTGCCCTCCTACATAGAGCTCTCAATTTACTCTCTGAGAATACGACATAAAATTCTACCTCTGAGTTGCCTGAATAGACAAAATTTCATATTAAGACCCTAATATATTATCATGTGAGAGCAAAAACATTCATTGTTTTACTTCCTTCCTCCTTTAAATTAAGAATTACAATCTTGGTTTTGGTTCTTCTTGGTCACTGATGGATATTATACCTCTTCCCCACATGACTGTTTTCTATGTGACACCTATAATATATCTCATTTTCTGACATAGAACCTACAGAGCTTAGTGGTGAGACTCTCTTTAGCACAAATGGGATAGGATTAAATTTTTAATACTGTAATATGTGGAATTTATTAGATAAGGGCATGCAATGAAAATGCTGAACAAATGACATGCATTTGCATTTCATCAGTTCAATTCCCTACCTCCTAACCTCAGAAATGAACAAAAAGACTTCTAAATTTGGGAAGACCCTCAACCCCAAATTATCCTGGATGGATTTGTGTTGTGTTGCCACTGGATTTTTCTGGGAGCTGGGGCAAACCTGGCTCAAATCAATATGCTCCCAGCTACAGTGTTGGTAGCTGCGAGCTCCACGATGAGCTCAGGGATGGGGCACTCCCTGGGCAGCAGCCCTGCTCCCTGCCTGCTCCCTGAAAGGCCAAGCAAGCTCCAAGAGCAAGGACCCCAGAAGGGTCCCAGCTGGTGTAATGCAGTTCTTGTGCCCTTCCTCTCATATAAGGGAGAAACACAACTGGAATCCTCTGCAGAAATCGCATGTTTTGTAGCTCTAGTCACTTCAAAAGGGGTATCAAGTAGGAAAAGCTTCTCAGGCCATTTCCCTAATACCTTCATTTGATGACAGATAAGCTGTGAAAAGCGCCTTTTATGAAATTCTTTGATCTCATCTTCTTTTGGTGTTGTTTGGAAAAAAGAACTGTTCTGGTAAGATAATTTTAAAGACCTCTCATTTAATGGCTGATGCACATGGCAGAAAATTATATCAAGCCTGTAAAATGTCATTATGCAGAAAACGTTACCATGTGCAGGGAGCTATTAATATTCCTTTGTTCTGATTCTTATAGGAAAAATATCAATACTGTCTTTCAAATAGAACTAACTATAAAGTTTTTGAAGACACCTCAGAACTTCTAAGAACAACTTTTAACCTGTTTCTATTCCACTAAGGAGCTTAGAGATGGCACATGTCCTAGGTGTCTCCTCAGCTCCTAGGTTGGCTCCAGTACCTTCCTTGTCTTTGCAATTCCTGTTTTCTTAAGCTGTTTTGGCATCTAGTTTATGTCTTTGAGCACACAGGAAAACACATCAGATGCTACAAATCTAATAGGGAACACTCTGGGAAATGCTGCCAGTTGGTCCAGCAGCAGTGATATCAGAAGGGAAAGGAACCCAGTTGAGGAAGATAACGAAAATGACAGGACAAAATACTCATCTGGCAACGAGTTTCTCAGAAATTATCCAGTATTGCAAAAAATCCCACCAAAAACCCAACCCGAAGTAATCAGCTGGGTGCACAAGTTCTTAGACATGATATGCTGGCAGTGGTGCTCTTTGTTTCTAGGAATGCAATCAGCTGACTGAAAGGCCGAAGTTGTCTTCTCAGATTTATGCAACTGCCAGTTGTAATCTTGGAGAAATCTACAATGTCTTTAGCAATGAGCTACTTGTATACAAGCTATCAAAAGTTGTCTGTTGAGAAGTGACTTCTAGACACATATATACAGACCAGGCATACTGAACCAAAATGGGCAGACTACAGCAGAAATACATGAGGACATTTTATATTTAAGTTTCTCAGTTTACATTTGCAGAATTTGTTAGAAAAGAAAGCATAAATGTATAGGTATTTCCTCCCTTCCCATGCAAGAACAAATTCTTGCCATTGCACCAGACTGTGACAAAGAAGAGTTTTGTTGCATTACAGAATTTAGCACTGGGAAAACCTGCTCCTTTTCCCAGCTCAGAATTCTGCTTGCCCATGAACAGAGTATTGGACAATGCAGAGGGAAAGAAGGCAAAGGAAACAAGTGCAAAAGTTACTCAAAAATTTGTTATGCCATCCTGTAAATTAACTTGCCAAACAGGAGCTTGATGTGAACACTAGAGCATTTATTAAGGAGTAAACCAGAATTCTCCAACAGCTTTCAAACTTCTTTCCCTGCAATGTGGGAACAAGAGTTGGAAAAACTGTCCTGCAGCAGGGCCAGCTTCTTTACATACTGCCTAGGTATTCCATTTATGATGCTCTGTGCACTACAGACATTTGCTACCTGATATTCTTTAGTGTTTTTAAATTGTTATTTCTACCTAAGTAAAAAAAAAAAAGCAGGAGGGTGAAAAGACTGGTACTTCCTCCACAGATAATTTTTTTTTCTGAAAAAGAGTAACCAAATGAAACTAGGAAAACATAGTATGAGCATTAAAGAGAGGGCTTTTACCAATTTCACAGTACGAGCTTCTTATTCTAATAATTTCACAGTCTATACAAGTCACCAATAATTAATGTTTCCATCTTTGCATCTTCCTCATACCTCCTTACTCTTACAACCTACTCAATCACTTTGCACTAGGGGGAAGAAAAACCCCATGATTATTCACTGATGCACGGAGAGGAACACTGTATTTTGTATTCAGCAATTTTACACAAGACAGAGCACAATAAAACATTCTCTAGCCTTAATTTAGGACTTGATTTTCCAACTTTTGCACATTAGACCAGGCCACTGACTCCTATGGGACCCTTTGTGAGATTAAGTGTTAAGGAATTGACTTACACTTTTAGAAAGTTTGTGATGGGGGAGGACAGGGAATCCTGTGCTCATTTCAAAAGAAGGAGATGAATGAAGTCTTTGGCAACATAAAGATACTCAGTACAGAGAAACAGCTCTTCTGTATTATGTGAAGTGTTTCAGTAATGTTCCCACGTACTTAAAAACAAAGGTCAGCCAGTGACAACAGTTAGTTCTAGCTTGACAACACAGCAAGAAACTTGTATTGCACTGTGATCATCCAGATGGAAAATTTATATGAGATACTGTCATATCAGTTCACAAACTATGCCCTGGATGCCAGAAATAACTAAAAGTCTAAAGCTTACTTGAACACGATGTTCTGAATAGAAAAAGTAGTTGCATTTGTACTAAGAAAACCTTCCTGAGGATTTAAAGTTCCTTAAAATGAGACATTAGCATTGAGTAACTGTGTCTCTGCTCACATGAAAAAAACCAAAACAAACCAGCAGTTTGTTTTGCTGTTTTTACCAAAGACTCTTTTTCTTTTTGGAAACTTGGCTAAGCCAAAAAAAAAATTATGATAGTAAAAATAAAGATGTTGCTTTTCTGATGTAAGTTAAGAGATGTTTCCATTCAGAAATGTCTAATTCCAGATTTTTATTCAGGACCCCTCTCTTCTTACAGGTATTGACTCATAGTATTCGGACAGGCACATTATCATGCTGATGCCTACTTCCTCAAGCTCAGTTCTTTACACTGGGCATATTAAAATAAAAAAAATGTCATAAATATATATTATTACTAATTGTCATAAAATTACATGACAAGACCAAATGAAAGACCAACTTTCTGCTGATACTGCACTTAGTAATACAGACCGAAAGCTTCTCTGCACCAGTATTTGGTATATGCCGAGAAGGGATAGAATTAGGATGTACTGGGAGAAATAGCACAGCAAATAGGTGAAGAAACATTAGAAAAAGTGTTTGCAGGGTATCTGCTGCCTAACCTGAGTGAGTTGCAGCTTTTGCTGAATGCTGCAGCCATTGATGAAGCCTCAGGAGCCAACTGCCTTTACTAAGCTCCAGGGGTTGCATGTTAAACCTGACCTTTTACAGATGTCCACCTTGCTTCCCACTGAGCAAGCTTCAGCACAGTGACTGCAGCAACGGAAGAAGAGATGCTCATCCACACTTTGAAATCATAACCCTCACTGACACAGGATAACACAAAGTTATCAATGACTGAGGCCATCCAGGAAGAGAGAGACTAAAAGTTCCTAACTTCATGGCCAGTGCAAGGCCAGCCACAAAACTATCCTCTCTTTGTCTCCCCATGCATCACCTTTTTTATTCCTAGGCAGTCCTAGGTTACTGTTAACAGAAGTTTCATTAAATAACGATGATAATATACAATTGTTTCTCAAGTTTTTCAGTGCTCTTCCTGAAACCTTGCTGTGGAAACACGTCAACATCAAAATTCCCTTGTCATGGGGAGCTGGAGGTCAGTATGAAGAGCAGATCACAGACAGAGCTTCTGCCCTGAGTAAATGTTTTGAGCAAATCCCTGTACAGCCTCTGTTGCTAAGCAGAAACCAGATAACCTGCTCTGCTAGAGAGCAGCTGCCAGAGAGGGAAACTTAACCTTCATATGCTCTCTCCTGCACCTCTTGTACACACAACTATTCCACCCACAGACTCAGTGTTTCACACTCTGATTTGATCTCATGCAGGAGAAAACCACACAACAAAAAGGGAGAATGAAATTATGACAATGAATAAAGACTAACAAAGTTAATACCAAACATGATTAATACAAACTCAAATAGATATGTCTACTTCAAAATAACTAATATATGGCCAGCTTCTCCTACTCATCCAGAAAATGGGAAGAGACCAAAATATAGAGTGCTACCACATGAACTGATACAAAGAGATGAGGACCATCACAGACTACCTCAATAAAAGACCCTGAGCTAAGCTAAGCCCTGTTATCTTCCGCAGCCTCCAATGTAGCATTTATATCCTTCTTGCACTTAGAGAATTGCTAATGATAGAGTTTGGGGCCCTGAGGGCACTGCCAGGCCCCAGTGGCCCTGTCCAGTCTTCCCTAGGGAGGGACATCCCCTTAATGCTGCATTTCGGTCCATCCCTGGGCTGTAGGTGTGCACCTCTGCCCATGGCTCTCAAGTGAACCCTGGCCCTGTGTCATCCCCCCACCCTGCTGGGGGCTGCTAGTGGACACCCTGACCAACAGACAGCTCTGCTTGTCACATCTGGACCCTGTAGCTAGATCTGCATTAGCTGGTCAGAGTGGCCTGTGCTGGGTCACTCTAAGCCCGGGATGCTCAGGCTAGCTCTCACTGTCACTGACAGTCTGTTCTTATTTCCAAAGGTATGGACAAGTTTAAACCAAGAGTGATTAAATTTATACACTCAAAAGAAAGCAATTAATGTTGGCACAATGCGATGCCCAGGAATTTCAGGCACAGGAAGATCTTTCTCTCTGAAGCACAGGTGGTCCCTGCATGACTTAATCACTACCCAAGTTGGGTCTGGGAAAGACAGTGGAGGGATAGACAGATTACTGTGTAGATGGCAAGTCCCTTTGAGGTTACAGATGAGAACTTTGGCCTGGATTGAGTAAGGCTGATCTCCCCCTAAGACTCAGTAAAATGTTAGTAGCTTTTACAAATAGATCAGCAAGTTGCCCCTGAAGCTAAGAGCAGGGACACGCAGAGTAAGGGATGCCATGAGGACATCACCAACTGTCACTGACCTCTGATTTGGGCAAAGCTTTTGTGAGATAAGATTTGCACCTGCTGCTTGGATCAGTGTATGTATGGAGGCTTTGGGTTGCATATATTCACTGGGCAACTTCAGTGCGTACTGAAGCATGGTTAACTGAAAATATCAGTTGTGTAAACACATGCTTGTAAGTAGAAATGATTGCATCTTTTGAATATACATTTATTTTATTGATGAGGTCTCCAAATTGAGTTAAGTTTGCTAGCTGCTCAATGAATTTCTCTCTGCCTTTGGAGGAAAAGTCTTTTGATACACAGCAAACACAGACTTCAACTTATCTACTGTGTCTATAGTCTTTTTAAATTATCTAGAAAACTGCTTCTTTGATTTGTTCTTTAGCTGGTTAAAGGTTAAAAAGCTTTAAAGAACACAGCATTTATTGCAACATCAAAGATGATTACAGAATAGCCTGGCAGTTTACTTCTCTGCAGAATGCCCATAAAAAAGAAAGATGTGTGCATCAGGAATTTGCAGAATGTGTTGCACTATAAGATAAACTGAAAAAGGAATGTGTATGTGCATGAATGCAGTAAAGTTCCTATTTTGACATTTACTGAAATACCTTAAGTGGTACCACTTCTTTTGTAAATCTAGAAGGAAAGATGTTTATGAAAAATACTTGAAGAGATGGCAGAGTAGATCCAAGTCAGAAAAGTTTCATTCCAGGTCAAATGGAAGATGTAACAGGCTTCAAATCACAAGTGAGAGAAATTACAAGGTGGAGACATTCAATTTACACTCGACTCTTGCTATTTCTACCATCACAAAATTTTCAACCATCTGGTGCCACTACAAGCAGAGAATGCAACCAAACAGATGGGACAAATTAACCTCAGAACCTGTCCGTGGTTCATGAAGTTTACAAACATACCCTGCACAATCACTTCAGTAAATAATTGAATTAAAGTCCCCTCAAAATTACTTTTTATTTATTCATCTCAAAGAAATTAAATGTAAACTTGTAAAATGTAAACTCCAGTTCACTCTAAAGGTAAGTTGCAGTAATGATGTGTGCAGGACTTCTAGAGTAGAAAGTCCGCTGCACACAGGAGTGTAACAATATGAGTGAGATTAAAATCATCACAAAGATTATGAGTGTGGAACTGCTATTTATCAAATCCTGCAATATTAGAACTGGGACATTGTTAAGCACTAAAATGGGTAAAAAAAAGTGCTTTTTTCACAGGAGTTTGCTACTGTAGCTGTGGAGTCAGACTGTACCAGCTACTCCAAATATACCAGCTACTATATCTTTATGGACAACAGATATGTAAGCAGATACTAAAAGGGATAAGGTAGAATATCCCATTTTAACATCCTTCAACAACTCTGGATGCTGCTGGAGTATGAAGGGAATAGACTGCAAAGAGCAGCAGTTACATGGCCTCTCTAAATAACCTCTTATTGCATTGTGTAGTAGCAATAAAGAGGATTAGACAGACCACTGATATTACTTGGTAGGACACTTCTTATTCTCACAGGTTGCAAAAAAATTAAGTGATTTATATATATATATGTAAAGACATTCAGAAAATGGAAAAGGAAGCAATGTGCCTTAAGAGTAACTATATTAATATAATAATTATTTTAATAGATTCTGAAGAAGGATTCAAATTATGATTGCAGCAGCTTGGAAGAAGAAAGACAGCCTAAAACAAAAGGGTCATGTTTATTCTGGAAAAAAGACTGAAGATTACCTTGTTTTGGGCTGTCAGGCTCTGAACATTTTTCATTTAGGATTCATGAACTAAAATCAGTGTGTGAAATTATGAAAAATAAAAGAATGAACAGGAGTTGTGTGTATCGAACCTTCAAACCCTATAAAAGAATATCAAAGCCCTTTCCTTTCCATCTATCAATGAACTGTGACATCTGCTAATGTGCAACAATTCATATCAAATGTAAAAACATCATAAAAAAGCTCTACTAATCAAGCACAAGCTTTCAATAAAAGCCTGTGCTTTCAAGATTGTAGTGGGACAATAAAAAAAATATAACTTCTTTTAGAATATCATGTTGTGAATGAAACACATTATTGTTTCAAGCCTCCAATCAGAAGGATTTAGAGACTCTGCATCAATTGAAATGACAATTTGAATAGATTCAACTGCACAATAGGACCTAATATTTTTACTGTCTCTTTTCCCTGTACAGATTTTCTGATTACACTGGAATACTAGGAACAAAGCCAGGGATGTACACCTATGTAAAGATTGATTTCAATCTGCAGATTGAAACAAACAAACAACGTGCCCAAAACTAAACCCCACCAACCAACCAACCAACCAACAAAACTCCACCAGAGAATCCAGTTTAAAAAAAAAACCCAAAACCAAAAAAAACCTATGAGTCTCTCAAAGCACAGGTATTTATGTCAATGGGAATTCACACAGATTCATACGATGTATTGAAATGTTAGGGTTTTACAAGATTATCCTCATAAAAGCATACTTGAAACTGAAAATGACAGGAATATTCTAAAGTAATTATAAAAAAAGACAAAATCACCTTTGTTTCTGAATTTTTTGAAATACATGCCTTTTGCTTTTCTAACATGGGATCTCCTTTTTCTTATTGTTCAGTGAAAAAAAGGCTGACACTGATTCACACAGAATGCTTCTATTCCCACATAAGGTGGGCTCTTTTTTGTGTTTTGTTTTTTTTTTTTCCGTTCTAACTGTATAGCCAAACAAAACAAATGCCTACGTCTACAGGAATAAAACACAAAATTATTTCAGCTGCGGGAATTAAGGAAGTAAAACAAAAACACAATTGCCAGAGTAAGAAAGAAAACTCCTAGCTTTCCATCTCTTTTTTTCTCTCTGCATTTATCACCCCTCTGCTAGAAACAGCTACTTCTAGCTGTTACTTAACTAGGAACAGACCTTCATTACTATTTAACAAGTTATTTTTTAGGATGATTTTGCTTTGCTAGCTTCAAAGTGCTTTCTGGTCCCATCACTCTGGTCATGTCGATACGAGAGTGAAGCAGGCCTGGGAGCAAGAGCACAGACAGCGCTTAGGGATGTGCATTTTCTGAGGGTATGTGCAGTGGTTTCCATGTTGCTTTAATGCTGGAATTCTAAAGAAAATGGAGAGATTTTAACAGTACTTCAAAAGCACACCAGCAGGGCAAGTCTTCTCTGTCTGGCAAGTCCAGTCACAAGGTGCCCTTTGCAGCAAAGTTGCCATCAGAATGAGGATGGTCCCTTAACAGAAAGCAGAAAATGATTCCTTTATTTGAGTGGCATTTTAAGTGCCATTTTTATGTCCTGTCTAGCGAGAAGTTTAATTAGCAATTTACTACTACTATAGAACCTTTTTTATACTTTTCATTTTCCAAGTCCTTCTTGTTTTCTAAATCAGTGCAGCACTGGGGTGAATTTCCACTTTAGTATAAGTTACCAAGGAATCAGAATCAACATAATCAGCTTCTTTTGCACTTTTCATATTATCCATATTGGTGAGACAGCAGTCTTACTCTTACCAAGACAACAGTGACAAAACAATGGCTTTTACTAAACATTTTAAACTCCACAAACTCCCCATCAACAAACCACAAAAACTGCAAAGCAGTTTTTTTGACCATGTGTCAACAATATAATGCTACACAAGCGACTGAAAGCAGATGCCCTTCTCTTCCAGCCACCAAACTTTAGTTAAATCCACCCTGCCAGAAAAAAAAGTCTAAGTGTAATATCAAAGGTTTCCCCAGGAGCCCTAAAGGCAGTCTGGCAAAAATCACTAAGGGTCCATTCACCACTTGGTGACTGCAGGAGCGTGTTACTCTTCAACCTGCTCCTTCTAAGGCCTCAAGGCAGCTTCTTCACAGCAAGCAAAACAGGGACCTCAGACCTCCTCAGGTCTGTTACATGAGATTCTACTACAGCATGGAAATAAAACCATACCCAGGAAGCTGCTATTTAGGCTTACTGTTACTAAATGATGAAGAAAAAAAAGCCATTTAATTTTAATTATACAGAAACTAGAGGATATGATGGTTAAACAGAGTGAGACAGGTTGGACCTGGTTTAAGCAATCATTTTTGCTAAACTCTGTCAGCCAGGAAAACAAGCCTTACCACTTTTTCCCTGGTGAGGCTTAGAAGTTAGCCCTTTTACTTCACTTAAATTTAGTCTTCTTTTACTGAAAAAATATTTAACATCCTGGACAGTGAATTGGTCACTTCCAAGTGTTTCTTTCCATAACAACACAACGAGCTGCTGGACTTTTGCCAGGGATCTTGGCTTATTGGAGGGACAAGGCGCTTAACCTTCCAAAAGGGGTGGCCATGGAAGTGTCCCCAGTTGCACTGTGCTCTCTGCAGCTTGCATAGTGTTCCAGTGCTGGTTTATTTATGTCTTACCAGAGTAGAAAACATGCAAGTTTAAGTAAATTGAGGTCACAAGATGTAGTAAGCTTCTACAAATCTAACCCCAACGTGGTATTAAGTTCTTGGCAAGCTTTTAGTAATATGATCTCATATAAAAAAATAACCTTTTCACTGGTATGAGCAAGTCAAAACTCCCTTGAATTAATGGATCTGTGACTACATGGACCTGCCATGAAGCTGATATATTGTGTTTAACAGCACTGGACACTGAACAAGTGAACTGCTGTGGTACTGCTACTTGATACTATTGTCTAAGTGCAAATGTTAAGCTGAGTAGGATAAAATACTGACTCAAGCCTTTATACAGTACATAAATTGAAACTTCCTTTGAAGGTTAAGAAAATTATTTTTTCCTGCTTTCATTACTGGTTGCAATTTTATTACTTTGATGAGGACTGGCAGAAGGGCTGTTACACAAGATCATGAATTTTTTTTAAAAAAAACCCCTCTTAACTAGAGAGAGAAAATATTCTGACATGATTTGTCCTTGGGATGGAGAATGAGAACATTTCTATTCTATACTAAATCAATCACTCCTTGTTTTTTCCACCTGTTCAAAACCTTACAAAGCTCTAAAAGCCTTTCACCGTCGTTGAATCCAAAAGAAAACCTTTGTTCAAAAAAATATAATTACAAAAAAAGTGAATTGTGCAAAACCTAGCAAGATTAGAAACAATAAGTTGAAACAAAGCATTCCGAAAACACTTGCTTTCATTTTTTTTCCCTGTAGCACATTCAATTTCTTCTAATTCCATGACACTTTATTGAGATTCATATGATCAGCTATAAAGTTATACGTACTTAGTATTTGCTCTGCTAGAACACTAGATAATTCTTTTACTATAAATTCTTCTTCCTGGTACAAAAGGACAGTTCAGTTGCTAAAAAAATGATAACCTTGTGATATTATTTGTCTGGGGAGAGCTGCAGGCAGTAACTGGTTTACTCTCTAAGCAGAGTTACATTTTGAGGCAGACCCTTTGTCATCTCCTGGAATGACAGAGAGGAGGTGAAGGAGGAAAGTAGCTGAGGAATAAACTTGCAGTACAATATTTTCCAGACCCAAGAAATCTCACTAATTATATAGTCAGACTTGGCATTTTTCATTTCTTTGTGAACAGAAAACAACTTTCTTCTGTGCAGCAGAAGAAAACCAATATATAAGGTTCAACAGATACTACACATATTCATGAGACGACACATCCCATCACCATCAGCCTAAACTGCAGAAATAAGAAAAGCTCACAAATTTAAGTATAATGTTATCCTGATTGCTGCTTCTCTTTTCAGTAGGCTTCAACAATCATGTATTTGAGGATCCAACCCCAAAGTGTCACACGCTCTCTGAACAGTTCTGATTAAGCCACCAAGTGCTCTGCAGTGTTCTGACAAGTGAACCAACATTTCTTCTGTATGGAAAATCAGGCAAATATTTTTTCCTAACAAGTTATGTCATTCATTCCTACTTGCAGACTATCTCACAGGTGAAAGGAGCCAGAGAAGTTCACTATTTGATTTCCTGGGCTTAGTTCTCCTGCAGTTAGCACATTATTAAGAAACATTTGAACTATATTTCAATATTTCTAGCTCATGCTTTATACAGCATTTTGGCAATTGGAAACTATTAACTTGATAGCTTCTATTTATGAATAGGTGTCCATCACTTTAACTGAGCTGACTGTATTTCAAGTGTGATTTTGGGTTTAAATAGAAAATGTTTTCCTTTAACCTTTGATTCCAAAGCCATCCTCTCTTATTCCTGGAAGTGTTCATGACACAGTCACTTGCTGTGCTGACTCTCTTCTGGAAAGTTTAGTAGATAAAATTTGAGAACTATTTATCTGTGAGATAGTACATCACAGCAAACTTTTTTTTTTTTTAAACTATTTTTTTTACTGAGTTTCACAATTCTTGTCTTCACAGATGTATTCTGTTTTTCCCCATTCATGAAATAGACCGCAGAATGGCTAAAACAACAACATCAACACTTTACCATCCATATATTTTATCATTCAGCATCAAGGTGGTAGGTACTGATGAATTTACACCTGGATTAACCTTGTCTGGACAACTGATTTCAAATTATCAATGCTATGATGCAATGTCAATCTGTCAAAACCTTCTGTATAAAATAACTGCCAGTTATAAAAAATAATCCGCAAATTTCTGTCATGCTGGATTCAAACACTGGAATTCTCATAACTTTTCAATCACTTGTGCATTGGCTTAGCTATCTTTTAGGAATTTGGCTTTATAAAACCAAGTTTCAAAAATCTTCAACTACTGCTCATATGCAGCTCCAGAAATATTTTAAGAAAATCAGATCAGCTACATTCAAATGCAGTGATTTAAAAATTAACATATTGTTGCACACGGCTTTTTTTTTTTTTTTTTTTTTTTTTTTTTTTTTTTTTTTTTTGTGTCTTTGCTCTCCTCTTATTTCAATGACAGTGCAACGGAGATTCGCATTAAATGGTAGCTCTGCATGCTATCTCACACTGGCCAGGTGGGAACAACAGGCAGAAGTTAAAAAAAAAAAAAGTTAAAACTAACTTTCTAGAAGTTTAAATAAAGTTAAACTAACACTTTAGAAAGCATTCTCAGGATTCCATGGGAGATACAAAGGAGGTCCTGTTGTGATTCTCTAGGAGAGATATGAATTTAGAAACAGTGTCCTTGGGAGAAGATACAAACGCAAGATAGATGTCAGCACTGCAAACAATACTGTGAAGGACATGTGCTACAAATTTACAGCAAGCCCTGCTCCACACAAGTTTGTCATGTTACATATTATTAATTATGAAAACACATAAAATGATGTTTCTCTTGAAAACACAGAGAATGGTGGATACAATGAAATATCACATGAATATGATATAAAATATTTGTATCCATGCCTACACTGGAAACAACCAATTAAAATATCTGAGAAAAGCCTCTAATTTCACCTCTCAGTTCCCTTGTCTCTGAATAGATGTGATGATGTGACTAGGATGTGACAATAACACTTAAACTCTTCTGTCATCAAATCATGAGCCATGAATCACACAACAGCACATCCATTACATTTACATTCGATAATGAAATTTATGCTAGACTTCAGATGTTGCTGTAGACTTCACTTTACTGAAGACTTACAGCAAATTTAGCAAATCCAGTCAAGGCAAGCCAAAGAACAGCTCTGGAGAAAACAAACGGTATATCTGTGAAACTACTTAAAGAAAAGAAGCAGATAAAACAAGGGCCACATTATGTACCTCCCTGAAGCAAGTAAACTTGCATGTAACAGTAAAGGCTGGATTCAGGGTTGAAGGACTAAGCTTGATTTCCCATCACTGTGAATATACATATGCATACAAAAGGGCATGCATCCCTCATAAATAAAAAAAAAAACCCACACAAGAATATGGAAAAGAGCATTACAGAGGCAGTCAAAGATTCAAAGCCCAAGAAATTCCAGACTTAGGAATATTTTTATATCCTGATCTATTCCCCATCTGCCTCGTCAGACTGCAGCTTGATAGTGTTCACTTATACGATGACTACATTTTCTTCTGAACCCTCAATTTATTAATACAGGAAAACTTAAAGAAATAATGCAAAATACTGATTTTTAGAGAAAGCAGCCTAATCAAGGTACTGCACTGATGATCACAGACACAGAAAAAGAGACCTCCTCTTTTACCACAGCAATGGTCTGGGACAAAAATGCACATAATCATGGAATTAGGGAATGCACCATACTCAATACTCAGAAAGCTGAATTTTACAGGAAATCTCAGTACAGCAGTGAATTTTCCTAAACCTGTGTTTGGCTGTGTGACTTTATCTCAGTGTTGAAAAATACATTTTTGAAAACAGGTTATAGAGTTCATAATTTTAAGTTAAGCATTTAAAGGCTTTAGTGATCAGCTTCTTTGAAAGTAGCTGCTGGAAAATAGGAGGAAGCTATTAATTTATTCTTTGCAAATCATTTCCTACTGCATGTAAATGTGGGTGAATCACAGGACTAAAAAATTCTTGGGAACTATCATGTAAATTCTCATATTAAAAATTTTAAAGTACAATATTTTATACAGAATCTTCAGAGGCTTATATTGAGGAAGGAAAAATATTGCTCATTACAGTAATAATGTAAGAAAAGAGTAAGAAGAGTAAGAAAACTAAAATTAATATCTTCCTAAAGGTTGCAAGTGCCTAACTTTAACCTTGTACTGCTCTGGGGATAGGAAAAAACCTCTAAAGGAAGGGAAACTGATCTTGGTGTGGCTGGCTAACATAAAGTCAACTTTAAAAGCTGTTGTCTATCATTTTGCCTTGTCAGCAGGTAGCTTGGTAGGGACTAGGTTTATGTCCTTGAAGGCGTGCCCACCAATATCTGGGGACATATTACACTGGAGGTGGTGACAGAGAAGGGACATGTTTAACCTTGGCAGGGGGAAGAAGGGGAACTTAACAATAAGCAGTTCTCTTTTAAGCAGCAGCTGGTTTCTTGAACTTCACTTAAGCAGAGGAAGTAGCATCCAGCTGGGCTATTGGTGTAACAAAGGCCTTCACTAGCACAGAAAAGGGGCAGGGCAGAAAAGGGAGGAAGAAAAAAAAAAAAACAAGCCCAAGATCTGACTTCTTATATAAGATACTTTGTATGCCAGAATATTTTCTAGGAGCTACTCATTGCTGGAATCCCTTCCTCTCTAAAAAAACTTGTCGCTGCAGAAAAATTGAGTTTGAGGAATGTCAAAGTGTTGCAAAAATTGTTTCTGAGAAATAAAAAGAAACTAAATATCATGATGCTGCCTCATAGAAGAGGAATGTTTAACACAAGAACTATTGTGGTAAGTGTCATGTAAAGAGATACACTCAGAGAAACTGCCCCCCACCGAAGCCCCCCCTGGATTCGTGGACACCTCAGGACATTTATTTTATGTCAATCAAAAATAGAAGGAATAAAAGCAGGGCTGGAGGGGACCAAAACAAATGCTCTGGCAGCTTTGAAGAGCTCAGAAGTCACTCTCTCCACCCAGAGGTAGTAATTCAGATAAAACTGTTGGCTAGAAATTTGAACCCCTGAGTGATCTTCCCAAATATTGCTACTACATGTTACTCCTACATATTCCAAGCCAAAACAAAACTAAGAGAATAAAAAAATACTGAAAGATTGCCCAGTAAGAAAAAGTCCTGATATGAGAAGATAAAATGTACATACATTCTAAAAATAAATGAAGATTATCTTTGCAGCCGGAAAGCAGCAGCCAAACTCCTGACAGTCCTTGTCCAACAAAGTTCTTTAAAATCCATTTCAGAGGGGACTGCCAACTGTACAGACAGGATTTTACAGTTTGAATGGAGCCTCTTCCCAGATGGACACCAATCACTAATGGAAAAAGGATTACAAACTGAAGCAGAGTTGGAGAATCGGCCACGAAAGTCCCCAGGAGAAGAAATCTGAAAGCTCCTGGGCTCCTGGGGCAGCTTCTGTTGGTGATACAGGGATGTGACTTGCACTGCAGTTCACTACCACTAATTACATGTGGGTGACTTTTAAAGCTCTAACAAAGGGGAAATAAAACAATGGTTTTCTGCGTTACTGTGATCTTCAATAAAACTCTGACGTAGCAACCATCAAAGTCAAGAAGTTACACAGGCAGTTCTCATTATCAAAATGAAAATGTGACATACCCCTCAAAATGCCCAGATTATTCTTGACTGTAATCCAGGAACTTCAAAGACAAAACACACAAGGACTGGAAGTCTGGATATCTATTAAAATAACCAATATACCCACTCAAGCAAGCTGTTCCAAAATATCAACAAGTTTTGTGTCCTGTACATTATAAATGTGAAGTTCATATTCACATAATAGATTTTACAAGAGTTACAAATTAATGTGACAGCGGTGGTGGCTTAATGGCAGCACTGACATTTAGATTCTTTTGAGTCCAAACAATTTCTCAGGTTGGAAAACATACGTATTATTCACTAAGAATGACTGATCTGGTCCAACACACACGCCATATTTTCCAATAGTCTCGATGGCCTGAATACCAGGAAAAATGCTTATACATGGGTTTGATTTCACCACTCTCGTCTGTGATATCTGTGTTAACACAAATATCTACAGTTACATACTATTTCTGTGAAACTATTCAGCAGCTGACATGTTTCTGATACATGACAGGATTTCTTAGAACAGTTTAACATACCTCTTAAGGCTAACCCTACATAAACTGCTTTTATTATGCTCCCAAAAAAAGAGCTTTGCAAAAGCCCCGACTTATTCTCACATTAAGATTTGCTGCTGCTATCAAGGTGAGACGGTTTGTGGCTCTGGGCAGATGGATCAAGCTGATCAGTCACTGCTTTTCAGTGTGCGTGTGCCTGTGTGTGTGGTGCACATGAATGCATCATGGGTGGAACGGCTCCTTCCAAGCCTAAATTTTACTATGATTTTATGACCTGTTATTTGACATTGGAAAAAAAAAAGTGTTAAAATATGACAGATTCAAAATAAAATTGTGTCTGAAGACATAGAAAAAGCACATGAAAATCAACAAGGGAACTTACAAATAAGAGTTAATGAACAATGCAAAAGATCTGTAGTTCCTACAAAAGTGCCTTTATAGACCTTTAATGCACACACACACAAAGAATTTGTTAACTGAAAATAAAAAACAGTTCCTCCTTTTTTTCCTTACCTTTAGCATTATGACAACATTAATGAAAAACCTTTTCTTCTTTCAGGGACCCCACAAAAGGAAATTCAAACACCCTTTACAATGTGAAAAGACAGAAAGCAATTCTGACTCTAGCTGAGTAACACCTGCACACACAGAATTTTACAACATGCATAAATCCCAAATGGTTTTTAGCTGTATATGAAAACAATGAACTGACAATTTTCTAAATTACAGATAGAGGATGATGCAAGTCATTTTATGGCACACACATTTAATCTGTTAGACCCTCACCACATAAGAAAAAACCAGAAAGTTTACAGTAAGTTCAATTTGGCAAAGTGAAATTTACTCAACTCCAGTGGTTGGAAGTCTATATTTTTCAGAGAACTGTACTGAAATTATTCTTTGTGTATTTCTTGTCAACCGAGTATCTCTGCAAGTTCCCTTTTGAAAATCAGATCCAAATTGTTGCTTGCATGACTTTTCCCCTATGCCACGGTTGGACTGTATAATGCTTTTTCTGCCACATAAGCATGTCTATAAGAAGCCCAAACAAGTCCAGAAAGAGTTATATAACATTTTTTGCATTTTTGGGGACTATAATTAAAGCGATAAGATTATGGCAGAGATCCTAGAACAGATTAAGCACAGAATTCTATGATGAATGAAAGTTTGGGTCATTAAAAGTGCAAACTCAGATTTTTTTTTCTTTAAACCGCATTCAGTTCAACATGTACAACATAAAATTTTGCTCCTAACAAGCACCTTTAACAGGGATCAGCAAAAGTACTGATGTATACGTTAAAGAAAAACAAAAATGGATAAAAAAAAAAAGACAAAAAAATTATGTTAACCAGCCTGACTCAAAATGCCTGTGGTGTATCTAGATTTAAAGTAATTACATGGAAGGACATAGATCTAAGAAATTTACAGGAATCCTGAGGGGAAAAATTTCTTAAGAACTCCTTACAGGGATAAATTTGACGTACACAAGACCTGACCTACACTGAATTCATGTGAATCAATAGTTTCATAGATCCCAAAAGTTGTCTGAATGTAGAGCTTAATATTTACTTTAACATACTGACTGCTGGAAATAGAAAGCTGAAGGACTCTGTGGCTTGAAAATTGAAGTCACCTAGCCTCCAGCATGTGCAGTGTTGGTTTCCAGCAAAAGGAAAGGAGTCTTTCTGCTGAAATGAACTGCTCACAGATATAACATACTCTCCCATATTTCTCTTCACACAAATAATTTCTCTCTGTGTTAAAAATCTGCCAGTGTTGTAGGATGTAAAAGTAACCCCACAGACACCTGCGGTGACTCCCCTCTTGCTACATGATGACCAGCAGGTATAATTTCCATGCATCGTCAGTCATAAGCCTTCAACACCAAGCATTCTTCTTCCCAGTGCCAAAGAGATTCTGTGGAGCTTTTTGCAGTCCAAAGCACTTTTATGTGGGATTTGAACTATTTCTCTAATATTTAGTTAAAAAGAAATGTTTTTTTTTAAATCTTATATTAGTACATATTAATGAATTTAAGTAGACCCCATGTTTAAAATCATTGCAGTGAATCTAGCTTTCATCTGTAATGTGAATGTAGTTTTAACGATAAAGAGAGATATATATATGAAAATTCAAATCACCTTCAGAAGAAGAGTCAAGCTTTTGGGGAAAGTAAAAAAAAAAAAAATCTATATCTATATCTGTATAAATAGAAGGGCAAACTTCTTTAGTAGTTCCTAATTTTAAAATTTTAGCAGACATATTAAAAAAGGTTTATGGAAATAACTAATACGTACATAGGTGAAGCTGAAGGATGAGTGCTGAACTACCAGGACAGAAATATATTCTAGAAAAAGTGTATGCGCTTTAGGTGCATGAATATAAAAACATGTTGCTGTGCATGTTTTATACACATGGTTTGGCCAGAAAAACAGTGACAGATTAACCTGTTTCTGTCTCCTGAAACAAACTGTCCAGAATCCCCTTTTCTGATTTAGAACAGGAAGCAGAAACTGTTTCAAAAAGTGGTCAGGAGTGTGTACAAATACAAACTCATGATACATAGTCAAAGTAGCCATGGCAAACTCTCCTGTGCATGCCTTTCAAACTACTTTGTCTATTCGACTTTCCTGTTTTACCAATTTCATCCCACAAACTACTGTAACAGTAAGTAAGGCACCAAGTAAGCATAGCCAGCAGGTTAAGACTTGTATCCATCTGACTGAGCCAGGTCTTGTTCAAACACAGTATGTCAAGACTGCAGATTTCAAACCAGCAGCCATGCACTTGGCAGTGTTGCAGTGGTCAGAGAGCAGGGCTGATCCTGCCTAGAGAGCTCGCAGCCCTGTGAGAACGCAGTGACAGGCAGTCACAGGGGTTAACTCAGAAAGTTCAGGAAAAATTGCGGAAAGACAAGAGAACACATAAGGACGTGCAAGCTCCTGAAAGACTGGTGTGTCTGGACAGTGCTAACATCAATGTACATTATTCTACAAACGCTCTGCAATCTCTAGCTGTTCTCCAAATAAAATGCTCCATTTGATACATAGAAATCTACCAGGCAATTTTTTCCTGTCCTTTAAATATGCACATTCGGATATTTTACATTCCATTTGGGATCAACCATTATAAACCCTCTGCTGCATAGGTAACATACTGTCTAATCCACATAATCTCATGCTGTGCAGAAGTGAAACAATTACTTCCAAAGATAGACATGGAAAATGACAGCATGCCACCTTAAGACTCTAATCAATTTATGTGTAACAGCTACTACCGAGGCTTCATTGACTACAAACACTAGACCAACAAACAAAACAAAAAAATCCACCAAATCCCAGAAATAAAACAGCAACTGCACATACTGCTCACATGGTTGCAGGGCCAAAAGCTGAATTTTTAACAGATGACAAAATGACACATCTCATCTGCAACACATACTTCTTTCTGGACACAGCAAAAAAATAAGAAGGCTAATGTTTCTGACCCTTCTGAAGTCAGAGGGAATATAACCATTATCTTCAAAAGGATCAAAACTGACCCACAAATCTTGTTTTCCATTCTCATGAGCAACTTAATAGCAATCACGAGAATAAAGAGTTTAGGATCACTTCTAAGGTGATTACAGCCACAAAACACCACTGTGAAAAACCTGCAGTTCAAATTTTCTTTTTACTCTTTTAAGAAGAAAATCCATTGCTGTCTGGATAGGCAGGGCTACATGGGATTTCTCAGCTGCCTTACTGTCCCAGCAGTGAACTGCCACTGAGGAAACTGACAGCCTCTTCCACGCTTGCTGCCTCATAGGCACCAGTGAGTATCAGGCAGGTTTAGAGCTTCTCAGTGACACACCTTAGTTTTTGCTACTTCAGTTTTCAGCTCTAGCCGAAAACTAACTCAATTCATCCATACAAGGGCTTACTGGAATCAGATACAATGGAAAGACTGGACAGACCCAGCAAGGAGGAGCAGAAGACAAGACGTCCTCATCCTCCAGCAGCAACCCAGTCCCAGATCAGTGTGCACATATCATTACACTGCACTATTACTTGGTCAGTTCCAACAGCCTGCAATAAAATGTGCTTTATTTCTGTGCAAACAGATGCAAATTGTGTCCTTTTCATTTTCCACCCCCCAAAAGTTAATTTCACTTTTTCAGTTTCATTGAATTAAAGGTCATCACTACTATAACATACAAACAAAAACCAATTCCCCTATGCCACACGACTTGGGCAATGTCCTGAGAAAAGTTTTCAGTAACTTATACCTGCCTGTCAAATACAGGCTGAGTATATTTTCAGTATTCTTTCCATAAATATTTTCATCAGGTGACACACTTCATTAGTAAAATGTTATAGGACACTCTTAAAATCTATACAGTGCCATCACACAGTATCCTGCTTTTATCTTTGTGAGCCTAATCAAAAGCAAAATTAATTCTATGAGTTCTGGATCTGATCACAATTCCAGCTTCAATTTCTGTAGCATCAATTTATTGTTCCATGCAAATAACAACAATGTAAGGAACTTTATTTTTATCACATGGCTTTAAGGACAGAGTTTTCAGCACCCTTCGCTCAATATCGAGGCTGACTGTAAAGAACATACAAATTCTGCATTTTTGCAAACATGCAAAAATAATTACAGGTTTTGATAAGCTGTAAGTAAAAATGAAGACTACCTATAGACTCAGTTTTGTTTCTTACCTGTCAAAAATCCCATCTATAGAACAACAGCAAGTTTTAAAGCAGGTTCAATGGTCTTTAATACTAAGAAAATAAGCAGAAATGGCTGGTGCCTTGGTGAGATTACAAGCATCAGCTTTGAAAATGTCAATGATATTCACAAACAGTGGAGTGATGGCAGCTTCATAATACTTCAAGAAGACACCGGAAATTCCTTTCAGGAATATTTTTTCACCACATATGCAAAGTTAAGGCAAAATGCCTTTCCTTAAATAATGCATGAATAATGCATTCTCTTTGGATAATGCAAACAGGATTGGAACAAAAAATTTCCACAATTTCCACAACAAATAAGACCACCCATAATAGGTATTTGGTGAATTTCTAAAAAAAAATCAGGTTTTTAAGTATTTAAGATTGCTGACACATACTTTCTCTTTAGACTTTCTGGTGGACAAATGTATTTAAATTTGATGTTTTATAAAACATAAACAGGCCGTTTTACTTTCCACTATTAATTAACTGATTTCACTCTGTGTGTCAGAAAGAAGCATGATCATATTTATTTTTCTAATTTCAGGTTTTTAAATTTATTTAGTTATTTATAATTAAGTTTTAAACTGGAATGTACTGTCCCTGAAGCAGCAAAACTTTTCAGCATGCTGAAGAATATAATATATAAACAACGTCTTGTTCACAGTCGTCAGAATCTAGAAAACAATAATTAGTGAACTATACTTTTATAAAATAATAAAATCAAAAAATGGGCTGGAAGGGACCTTAAAGATTATCTAGTTCTGATCCCCGTGCCATGAACAGGGACACCTCCCACTAGACCAGATTGCTCTATTAAAAAAAATACGTCAAAGGCTCACATAATTATTTTAAAAATAAATAATACAACCAACCACCCCCCTCCCCTCCTTGCAGTCACTTCCAATGTATTTATCTTACTTTTATTGAAGTTGTAGGTTATGTGAAGGCAGAGAGAGGGCAAAGTCTTTGTCTTTCTTAGTTCAGGATCAAAACCCACACAGAGGCCACAAGAACTGAACTGACAGACGCAAACAGCAAGCCAGTAAAGTAGAATGATGCAACCAGTATATAATAACTGACCAGATTTAAAAAGAAATCTCAAGTTTTAGGAAAACAAGAACACCAGTGGAATACATTTTTCTTTATATGATTATAAAATCTTGAACTTACAGTTTATATTTGCCCCACTGTTTTTATGTTGCATTTCTACAACTGTTCCTGGACTAAAATAAGTCCAGGGAATATAACATGATGTAACCAGCGCCCAGTCTAATATTTCATTCTAAGAAAAAGTATATTAATCATTAAAAAATGTTCTCTGGAATTAGGAACAAAAGAGCAGTGGGAACAATTTGCACAAACTTAGCCTTTGTGATTCAGTAAATACACCAGCAGTGATTTGAACCTTCCCATTCAGTACTTTGTGGTTGTGCTAACCCAGCATTTCAAAGCAAACTTCAGTTCCACTGACACAATTTCCCATGCCTTTAGTTCTACAGGGAAGAAAAAGACTTTTTGGAAATTTCACCTACTTTCACCTCAAGGCTTCATGAGTCACCTTTGAAGTTTATAACCCAAGGTTTCTATGGGACAAGGATTTACACAATTCAAAGGAGAGCTTTAAGGACTGGTCACGAATTACTACTTTTTCAATTAACAGACATTTATTCTTACAGGGAAAAAGAAGGAAAAGCAAAAATAATTAAAAACCTCGGATTTTTTTCTCAACAGATAATCACGTTTTTAACCTTTTAGGCATTCTACTTCAACCATCCAATAATTTTATTTGTCTCTGCTTTATCTTTCTGAGACCATCAGTAACTTGACAAAGGCAGTAACTTGCAAACAAAACTTATGGGTAGGACCAAAAAATTATATAATTCTTCATTGTATCATGATAAGATCTGACAACCTCTTTTTCCCCCCAGAGTTAAGATTTCTTTATTCAAATACAACAAATTCAGCTTGCCAAGACATTATGTTCTCTCTGCTGCTATTACTTGAATAATTTAATTTAGCATTTGTTTCAAGAACATTTTCAAAAAGAACCCATAAACTCATATGTCCTCTAACCTCCTCAAGCAGTAGCTTCCTCATTTCCTCAAAGAATGTAAACAACTTTAAAAACAACACACTACTAATGGATAAAACATTACTTTTCTCTGTACAAGGCCAGTAAATATACCCTCTTTCTGTCAACGCTATTTAGAGAATTATGGTGACTGTGCAATCAGATAATGGTTAACGAATTTTAATGAAGTCTGCATTGGCCATCAAATCCTGAACTTGGTGATATTTAGGTTCTGGGGAGCTGCCTGTGGCTTCTTAGACCCAAATCATCAGTCTAAATCCAGTTAAAAAGCAGAGTGAAACAATACTCAGATATTGCATTACACATGTGGCTGAGATTACATGTTAGCCTAAGGGATATTTGAACCACTTCAAGTGTTTTATAGAATAATACCTCATTGAAGAGTACTGTATAAAGCAGTTAATCTCCCCGGGCATATCACCCAGGAACAATTCTTTCCTAACTTTTCCCACAGATTCATGGCAAATTTCCAAAAGTTCAGAGGTTTGGTGAGTTTAAGCCTCTTTAAATTCAGATTCCTATCTAAAACTCCCTAATTTCTGATCCAGAAATCTCATTAGATATGATTCTCCCCTTCCTCATTATGCTAGAAAAGCTTTGCAAGCTTCCTTTCCTATTGCTGTTGCAATACAGCAGTTGCCATTAAAGGACTTCTTCTTGAACACTGCAAGCATGAGAAGGTGTGGCACAAGACTGAATGGGTGAGACTTCAGGAACATTACAACCAAGTTTCTCACACCTCAATGCAACCAAAAAGGATTTACCCGGAGCTAATTACACCACAGAGCTATACAGAACTTTAGAGTGCTGAAGACAGACCCTCCTCCTGGTCAAACCTTATTTATTTTTACTCTTTGATTATCTAAAAATACAACAAGAGAGATTTCTTGCATGCCCACAATAACTTAGTTAACTTCTCTTTTAAAACTTGTCCTCTACTGTATGGGTCCATAAATAAATCGTGTGTTATATTCATCAATATATCCAACACACCTATTTTTTCCTTCTGAAAGTTGTCTATACCAAATCATTTCTTTAAGAAATGCTCAGGTAAATGTATTAAAAAGTGATTGAATTAAGTTTTGAAAAACGCTTTATTTCATTTGGACTTGATTATCCTTGTGGATCCCTTCCAACTCAGCATATTCTGTGATACTGCGACTTCTACTTCAGAAATTCAACAAACACTGCAGACTGAAAATTTGAAAGAGGATGGCATCACTCTTTGGCATGCTTCTTAATTAAGTCTGATGCATTATGCATTATGCCCTTTTGGCTCTGGCAGGGCATTGCCAGCTGTGGTTCACTGCTTACGTTCCTGGTGGGAAAGCACAAGATAGTGTAACACTTCTCTCTTTCTTTCAGTACCTTTCCTCTCAGCAATGGAAAAAGCAACTTGAGAAGTGTTCTATCAAATTTACTATGTACTGTTTACCTGCATTACAACATGTAATATTTTTTCCATGTAATCTATGGATAACAAAATATTATGGACATGCATATTGAAACACCTGCAGGGAATCCTGAGTTTCTTCTATCGGACAAACCTCACTCAGTATTATAGTTGGTATTTCCAGGTGCTCTGACACATTATTTCACTACTCCAGAAGATGATGAAAATACAGTGCAGTTACCTTAGATTTGAGATTTCTAATGGCATAGACAATACTTTCAGAAATATCACTTAAAAGAAAAGGTGTAAATATTTACACTGCACTATAGGGCTATTTCCAGATGTGGTATTACGAGGATTTCTCTGCTCCATGTGGATGAATGAAATGCAACATTCACCAACAGTTATGTTTCCAAATAGCTTCTTACTTTTAAATACCTACCACAAAAAATATTATGTGCAAAGTGCCATTTGATTACATGCAAACCTGCCATCTGTGGCTCAGGAAATGCCCAAGTCATCTATCTCATGATATTGGGATAGTATTCTGGAAAAATGTCACTATATGCTTTACAGCCTTTCTGGACATCTGCTCTGGCACTGCTAGAGACTGGGCCAGACATGCTGTTGGTCACTCTGTTCATATGTCTTCTGCAGAACTTCATAAGATCAGAATTTGGTTTTGTCTTTTCTTTGGTCCTTTATACAAAACAGTTCTCAAAAGGGGATGAACAGAATCTAGCAAGAGGTTTAAAATTCACATTTCAAGTGAAAAAGACATGAGCACACAGAATTAATGAAAACCTATAAATGTATGCAAAATCCCTAGCCTACATATAACATTCCCTGTTCAACATGTTTTCAGAACCCTTCCTGAAAATGAAGGTCTTTATGAATATCCATTGATCTGTGTAAGCCCCACATACTACCTTACTTTGTTCTTATGATAAACATCTTATGAACAACATAAAGCCTGAGCCAGGCTTTTTCAATACATATTGAAAGTCATTATTCATACACCTCTCTTCACTGTCTGGATTTCTGCAGTTCTATAAATGCAACAGTGACCTTTAAAAGCATTAATTGTATCTGCTTTATTTTCCATGCTTTCCTGTTTCCAGAACTTGATTAATTTTTGGCAAAGCATATGCTTCACACAGCTGAAAACCCTGGCAATTCACAAGTATAAATTAGTCAGACAACAGGAAACAATATCCAAAATTCTGCTATCATTTAAGCCACCTTAAACCCTCTGAAATGAATAAAGCAGCACAGAAGAAAATAGTGTGCTTTATATTCAGGCCAGTTTCTTCTAAAACTCAGGAAACAGTTTTAAGCAGCAGAATTCTGTGTGATTTCAATATTGGGTTTCTGAAAACAGAAAAGAGAAAATAAGTACCACCACAGACTTTTCAAGAAACTACTTAACAGTAAGGGTATTCAAAGTTAGTTACTTTGTGTGATTCTGTGAAGCTTCTTGGAAAAACTTATTTATAGAAGCTTATGAAATGGATCCCGTTTCTATAGGCTGAATGTAAAGTTAAATACCTAAAAGGACAATTTTCCTTCTTGTGAACTTGGCAAGGTGCCCATACTCTGTAAGAGTTGCAACTTGGCTGTAATTAAGGATAAAATGGGATGATCTCTCTAGGTGACAACTTAGATTATGGAAACGTGCAGACTTACTATTAGCTGGTATTATCCTATACACAATTTAAGTAGCTAAGTTTGTATGTTACCCTTCAGAACACTTTCCATACACACCCTCTGCATTGCTATGAATTATGTACTAATAAGCACAGCCAAGACTTGGAAGCAGTCATTATTATTCAGATTTCCTCAGGTCTGAACCATTACTTTGTAATTACTGATCAGTTTACTAGAAGAGAACAGAAAGCCTTAATGATGAGATATATTTTACCTGTACAGATTGTACACTTTTATGTTTACTGTTTCTTACTGTTTGTGGAAGTTTTCTAGACCCTTCACACAGTACTTCAGCCTTGGTGAAGAGACTGTGGACTCACCACAGGCCAACAAGAGACACACCACTTGCTCTCCTCCAGAGAGACACTTCTCTTTCAGGCTGAGAGTTGACGTTACAGATCACTCTTGTCATACCTTTAAGAAGCTGGAACCATGTGCTGAATACTTCCCAGCTTACAGAATGGCCTTGGACTCCACTTATGTGGGAACACAGAGAAGTTCCCTACATGCTTCCTTATACACAAGCATGAGACTGTGGACTGGGCACGGCCACTCTTACACAGCCCACAATAACGGCGTGAGAATAAACCCTCAAATCAAAAACTCATGTTTGGTTTTGCTAAAACTACTTACCCACAAGTGAGATAAAATGGCATGAACAGTGAAAAAATAATCTGATGGTATGGTTTTGCAAAAAGGAGATAAAGCATACTTTAAGCTATACTCTACCCAGGTTTGGCCCATATATGGTGTATGGAGCAGAAGACATGTTATGCCAAAATTACTCTGTGTAGATGCTAAAAAAAGCAACGAAATTTTTACTAAAGTTGCAAACTCAAATGTTTTGTAAATTCCACTTCATTCCCATGGTGAAATTCTCTTGTGTACAATTATAATTTACTAAGCTTACTGTTGTTACCAAAAAAAAAAAAAAAAAAGGTTGTATTAAAGTGCCCAAATGAATTCCAAAGAGAATCATTTCCTGCATTTAGAAAAGAAGCTGCAGAGGAATCAAATTTTATATGCAGTTTCCTTTTTCCTGACTCTTCCTTTAGGGTACATTAGTTGTTTACTTGTAAGAGCAATACCTAACACTCATGGTATAAAATGTTTCCCCACAATCTCTTGTGTTTCATGGGCTTTCTTTTAATAGCACTTAAAACAGTCAACTGGCATAAATAAGCATCCCAACAGCTACCCATGTGAGCATTGTATTTTCACTTATTTTAAAGATAGGTTTTATTGTTGCAAATTTATTTTTATCCTGAGCCCATTAGAGGCAAATTGTGAACAGTGCTTTATGGCCATAAAATACAGGTACAAGGATGCTAGGACAAGGGACCAGTGAGTCATGTACTCAGGTCTCTTTTGTCCAAATGAGCGAACCTACAACCGTTGTGAGGATGGTCTCAAGATGTAGGTGCAGAGGAAGGACGGAAGGAAGGCCACAGCACATGTCTGCAGTGACAGATCCTGTTACAAACCAGTTAAGCATATTCCTTCCAAGCGATGCTGCCACAAGTCATATTACCCTTATCCTTCCCACTCTCCCAAGACAAAACTAAACTGAAATCCGCAATACAGCTTTAACACACAGGATTTCATTTAAAGCAGCAATATTAAATTAAGCTGCTGGATGAGGAACAGTACTGTGTTTCCACAAGAGCTGTAAGATTAAGAACAGATCAGGAACAACCAGAATACTGTTAACACAGCCATAGCACAAGATTAGACAGAAGTTCTGTAAACTCAGTAAGTGAGTGGACTATGTCCGTTTGAAAGTCTGCTATCCCCTTCACCCTATTTGGATGACAGTATTCCTGTCTCCTCCAATCTCTGCTAAAAGATAGCATACAAGACGGACAGACTTGCCAGGGAACTTACTGGCAAAGCATCTGGGTAGATACTCTGCAAATTTCTCCCCTCAAACATGCCTCAACTGGAGAAACACACTTTTCCCAAGATCAGAAGTGTTTAATACTTAATTCCAGCTACTCTGTCCAAGAGAGATGAAAACAGCACCTTAAAGGCCCTCAGCTCTATCTGTTATCCTAAAAACCTCCTGTCTGCACATGATCAGATCAGGATTAAAATCCTGACGTTGAATTTTATGCTTGGCTGCACTAAGATGTCTTTAGCACAGTGAACTACTGACATAGTTAACTCTAAAACCCTAACATGAGGACCAAGGTTTAAAAAAAAACAAAAGTCAGCCCGAACTGCAGCTTGCCCTCACCTATTTCCTGAGGGCGGTTGCAGTGAATTGTGCCAGAGACGCCGACTGCCGACTCGGGACCATCCCCGGGATTGTAACAGCCTCAGTTGGTTACAGCAAAGCAATCCATGGAACTGCAGCTGCAGCGCTCACTTGTACACATGCAAACTAGGAACAAGCCCTAGCTTTGAGAGGGTGTGAAAGAGTCCTGTTCAGTTTGGGTGCTACATCACAAAAGAAAAGTCCTTCCTGTCTGAAAGAGGAGCATTTAGACTCTTCTGATTGATGCTGGAGGAGTAATTTCTCCTGCGGGCTCTTGATGAGCCTGGCTGCACTGCTGGCCTGACTTGAAGTTTAACACTAACGGGACTAATGTGAACAATGAATCTTCAGTGAGCTAACCAGGCTTTAATAATCCTTCAAGAGCAGCTAGCAATAACAGAGCTGCATAATAGCAAGTTTCCCAAAATGGGGTCATCATGCTGGAAACAGGGGCTTGTGTGTGTGGGAGAGACAATGATTACAGTATTTAATCATCAGCTTCACAGTTCCAACTATTCTTGACCATAGTGTCTACTTTCAGACAACGCAGTGATCGTGGTCGATGCATTCACACTGGGTAGCAGTCACCAGGAGAAACAAATTTAACATATACACTATATGAATTTCTGAAAAATCTTACTCCGCCAAATTTTTTTATATTTACATAACTTCTTAACCGCACGATATACGAAGCATCACCAGATGCTGTTCTAACTTCTAGTGCTTCAGGAAATACTCTGAGGAAAAAGTCAAAATCAGTATATTTTCGTTTCTTATGATGTGAACTGCCTGTATAAAACTGGATTTGGGAATTCAAAATACCTGAAATATTCTGTGTATGTGCATATATAGCAACATAGGTAAATAAAATATTTAAATTAGGTTTGAATATAAACGTGTATAAATGCATATAAAAAGGTGCCATAATAGAAGCAGTATAAATAACATCACTCTATGCTGACCCTCAATTTTATTCTACCTTTTTACTATAGTTGACACATCATTAAGAAACCTTTGCCAGTAATTTTATATTTAAATTGTATTAAAATATTTTAGCATTAAAATAGCTAAAAATACAGGGGTTAATTTAGTCTTTTGTCTCACACGTACAAATCCACTGAAGCAGGGATAATAATGAACAGAATTGGGCCCTAAAAAGTTCTAATTTGACACTAATCAGTAATAAAAGGCAATACAAACTTGTCTTAAACTGATTATACCCATATAGCAATATCTGTATAATGGCTTTAGCTGCTTAGCAACAAAAGTACAAGAATACCAGATAAAATGGATTATACGGTCTGATTAGTCCCAGATGAATGTAACAGTGGCAAGTCAGTTAGGTTAATTTGCACTGTATATCATAAATGACACTCCTCTGAGCTATAATGGCAGAAGACATTTAATTTTTTTGTACAAATACACATAAAAGAAATAAGACTTTATTTAACCTTACAATGACAGTTTTTGTCACATACTACAGGGATTCTTCCTAAATTAACTTAGAAGACATGACTTAAAGAAATTGTAAGCATGATGATTCTCTTTCCCTTTTGGTTTTACACTTTCCTACAAAATAAACCACTTTAAAAATGGAAAGCCATTTTACACCTTCCTACTGGACTTGCAAAACCTTTCTGGAAATATTTAAATACAAGCCATAGTGGAAGGAAGACTAATTAACTGGCTTTAAGAGGGGTCTGATGCAGAAAGAAGTTCAGGAATTTTTCAGAGTAACAAAGGGACATCCTGACAGCTGAAATGAATTTCAGCTTTATAAACAACAGGCTTCTAGCTTACTCAGTGTGCTAGGTACAGTGCAAACAGCAGCAAGGAATAACACCTGAACCACAGAACTCACAACCTCAGATAAAGCAGCAATAAGCCACTAGGTAGCATGTAATAGTTAAGGGACCAACACAGTTGCACCAGGGTAACTACAGCCTCTTCTGGATGTCCTCTGCCATGTCACATGGCTGACCTCTACCTTAGAACACCAGAACACAGGAAAGAAGTGAATGGCCTTGCAGGTCAACCCAGGAGCTGTGCTATGGATAGATACACTGATTTTAACACTGTAAGGAAGAGTAATGTTTTTATGGGTGGCAGAATTCTGACTATTTACCTGTAGTATCTGACTTTCTCTAGCCTTTATTTAACTAATTGTCTCCTCTAAGAAAAATGCATAATGTTGACTAAGGGTTCCTTACAAGTTCTGCATCTCTATTCAACAGGAACATTTTTGTGCACTAAAAATACTCTCTACTACATCTGTGCTATAGTGTCATATAGTGTTATAGTGTTATAGTGTTATGAAAAGAGAAGGTGAGCACTATTTTCAAATTTACCTGATTTTATGAAGTAGCATAAAAAAAAAATCAAATGGCAGATGTTAAAAGTAGCAGCTCTCTAGTCTTCTAATTTTATACTGAATTATCATAATAAAGCTTTTACTGCCTTAAATAATTCAAACTCCATTTTATTTCTTAAGTATTTATTAGGATAATTCATTACAAATTATAGGGTGTGCACATACATTTGTATGCATCTCATAGGGTAGAGGTCTAGAAAATTTTAAGTGCTTAAGAAGAAAGTTGACAGGGGTGTAGGAGGAATTAAGTGAAGCTACTTATGTTTTCTAGACCTTTCCATAAAAAGCACTTTAATTCTCACAGTTCAGAAACATCCAACTGAATGAAGAGAAGGATGTCTTCAGTGAAAACATGTCTAGAAACATTTAAATCCCCTTTGTGAGTCACCTGCCTGAAGCATTATCAATAAAACCTCATGTTGATACTGTTCCATAGTTGATCCCTGAAGCAGGGTACGAGCTTGGAGGGAAGAGGACACTGAAGAGCGGAACTGGGCAGCATCAGATTACTATCAGGTAAGACACCCCTTACAGAAAAATCAAGGGACCAACACATAGAAAAAGAGAAGATATGAGGAAGAGCAAAAATAAAATTAAACCTTGAAAATGCCCTATGTTTCCACAATATATTTATTGAGAAAACAATATCTACACAATGAAATACGGAATAAACCAAAGATGATGATCAGCAAAGACCAGTTATGACAAAAATTCTGTACCCCGTATGCTAGGCCTTGGGCAGGTTTTGCCATGTGAGCGCCAAATAGAGAATGCAGCATTCATCACTCATATTCCTACTGACAGACCACAGGCAAAACACAACTCAAACCTCTGAGTACACTGACAGACGTAACGACCGTATCCTGGCAAAACAAGAAGGGAAATGCTGCCGTAGTATAAGAGTGTTGAAAAATACTATCCAAGGGTGACTGACACAGTTTTACAAGATATGCTGCACTAGAAGAATTAAGCTTCTTCCACATAAAAATCCAGATCAGCTGAGGCCCTGCCTGTAGATTTTACCTTCTTTCTGATACGTAGGACTGGGTTTGCAGAGCTCATTCCTCAAAATATTGCAGAAAACATCCTGTATCAGTTTTGCACACTTTATCCAAGTTTTTTAACTCTCTCAGCTTCCAGATCACTGAAGAAGATTTCAAAACTATTCCTGAAGTACAATACTCAAATATAAATTTTTTTATTGATCTAAAATGTTGAGGGGGGGGGGGCTGGTGACTCATTTTTTGATGGGCTTAAAGCAAACTGGTTTGATTGAAGTTTGCTTTTGTATTAAGCAGGAACATAAGAAATATCAGTCCCAAGAATACACCTTTAAAGGAAGGAAGCTAGATGGAATTGTTAAAAGAAGTTAGACAAATAGGGCGAAAACCACACTAGTGTATAATGTGTTGTTGTTAGGCATTATTTGGCACAATTTCTGAATTCCGAAGTAATTTAAAATACTATCCTTTACTTGTCTGGATAATGATAGATTCATTTAGTAAGTGAAACTAATGAAAAGTCTGCTCCATGTAAAACGTAAGTAATACTGCAATGTACTTACTGTAGAAAGCATATTAGGGAACTTTTCTACAGTGTCTTCAGCTGATTACTGAAGGAAAACACTGCAGCATATAAAGTCAAACTTCTACATCTGCATTTTTGTGGAAGAGGAACAAACCAAGTAATCTCATTACATAAAGACAACCTCTGAGTGCTTTGACAATGAATACTGAGTCAATCTTCCCATTAAGCCAGGGTGTATACGACAAATACAATCTACTTGAAATGTAAAATTTAATTCCAGCATGATCACTTCAGGGACCAGTTCTGCAAAGCACAGCCGCCATGCCATGGCACACAGTCACAGTGTAAGTAACTATATACTACTGTGAAACACACTTAAAACCTACTGTAGTACAGCCTTTGTCTCAATGAAGCTATGTTAACCACAGAATATGTTTGTTCAAGCAAGTTTTTCTACCTGTTTTTCTACTGAACCTGAGAAAATCATTCACTGACTAATTTACTTGGTACGTTTTCATTTGCTGCCTTTCATAAATAATGTGTACTTTTAGTAGATGTACTGCTTTTGCTGTTTCATATATTTTGGTGTTTGGTATTTTCATTCCTTTAAAAAGAATTTGTAAATTGTTCAGAGGACATGCTCAAGAAAACCCTTGAATGTTTCAACTATGGATTTTAATTTGATTAGGTATCACTAGGTACAGTTTTGACTGTTTGATAAGAGACACTAGCCTCTTTTAACTATAAACCACTTCAGTATGAGGTCCTCAGAGCTCAAGACAAGCCCCAAACTACAGTTAAGAGTTCTCTCTGTTAAGAGATCTGGGAAGAGAGGAGACAGCGAGAAGAACTTCTGAGTATCTTCGATGAATGCCTTTGGAGAGCAGGGAGAAAGGTAGAAAGCACGGCACAAAAGAGGAAAGAGCCAACCAAAAATACAAAAGAAAAGGAATCTCCAGAAAATCAGAGGAATAGCAGAAGAATCTTCTGCCATAATTTACTTAATGTACAACTGATCTTTACCAATGTTCTGACACACGATTCACATCAGGCTGCTGATCCATTTATTTACGCTCCAAGGAGTGCACTCAGTCCTAAAGGTCCCTTTCTGTTCACAGAATTTATACCTCACACTACTACAATCTTTTAATCACCTCTTTCACCTGAAACTACATGCTTAATTCTAGTCATAAATTTTAAAATAATACATTAAAACATTTTAAGAGTATGTTGAAACATATAATAAAAGTCTGAATGTGAAACACCCTCCACAGACATACACGCCTTCCTGGGCCACTGCTTTGTGTCAGCTTCAAAGCATATAAAATGCTAGCACATTTTCACTATTTTAAGAACTGTATAAACCTATTAAATTGTTTGCTGTTTCCATATTCAAGCCACTATAATCTTGATCCTACTAGCCATTTTCCTATGGCTTTCCCACTGTGCTATTTATCTTTCCTGATAGCTTTGCTAGAAGATCTTTTAGTCATAGCTTTTCTGCAATTCTACACACAAGCACTGCACACTGGATGTGAAAAACATTTGTATTTAATTCAACAAAGGATACACCCTATTAAACTACCAAAGAAACAGAAAACGGCACCTCAGTAGGTGCCCTTTTTGTGTATTTTATGCATGTGGGGTTTTTAAATTTTTTAACTCATTTACTGCCATCTCCTGGTACTTACAAGGTAATAGTAGTTATGGTTTTTAACAGCAGTCAGTACTCCTGCACAATACCACTAAAATGCAAAAAACTCACCAGAAATATTTTCAAAGTATTGCTGTACTTTTTATGTTGCTTTCTTTCAGTCTGGAAATAGTCAATGCGATTCCTTGGGCAGAAACTGGTAAAAGACTCATGTAGCTTACCTTTGTCTGGAAGCAGCAGTAAAGTTGTGTTAAATATGGATGTTTCCGTGCTAATGCCAGAATTCTCTTTTCTGTCATCGTGCAGTCTACATCATCATCTTGAAGTATGACATCTTTCTTCAAGACTTTTACTGCATATACTTCATCTTTTCCTTTTAGCTCAGCTAACATCACCTAAACCAAAGAAAAATTCTCTTACATGTGAACAACAAATGCCACAAATGCTGTGTTTCATATGAGTTTGACTGCAATGAAAATAGACAGTTACATACTTGTCTACATGAAGCTGCAGTTTATAAAATAAAAAGTAAAGTAACATAATTTTAGAAGCATATACCTTTGGTATTCTTTAAATTTGAAACAGAAGGTATCTGTTCTATTTGTTAAGTATCGTAATGAATACCTGCTAGTGAGGTCTCAAAAACTAAACAAGGAAGGAAGTTGATGTAAAACAAATTTATTTCCCACTTTTATCTCCCACTTCTGCGAGTGAGATTTGAGTGTGATGGACTTTGTATACAATCCAAAGTTACCATTCCAACTGCTATCAAGCTGTTGATTTTAACTACTACTATTGTTTACGGTTAAGGCCCTATATTCTGTTTAAGGTCGGTTATGGCCAGGATAATTTTCAGAGAAAGGATTAGAAAACAGGGACACAAAAGAACTGCTTCTGCCCTGTTCCCCTGCACGTGAAGTTCCTGTAATATCAAGGAAGGAAGAATGTACTTCTGAAACAGATTCATATTTCAGTCCACCTCTGATTCCATGGTACAGAACAGTGTGGAAAGAAAACTTGTAAGCCCTGTAAACAGAACAATGCCCCTTCCACCCTCATTAGTCCCCTACTATGGGGAAGGTATCTGGTGAGTTACATCTGTGCTGCTCTACACTGTATTTTGGGCAGCTGTCTAAGTCCCACCATATCTGAGTAGAAATGTTTCAGTTCTGCTTCCTTCAGCACTGAACACACCCACTGAGGAAAACAAGTACACACAATGCTCTGTGAAATAAGTAAACTTGAACTGGCAATTATCAAGAAAGTGAATTAACCCCACAGCATTATTCCTGACCTGATTTTTCTTGCTTGACCACAAGCAATTTTGTTGAACAGTATGTATGTAACTCTATGTGTGTTTTCATCAGCCATATCCTGAAATAATGAAACACTGACATTTTGTTTCAGAAGGCTTGACCCTAGTTAACAAAGTGAGCTAAAGCACAGACAAGGCCAGCTCATCAGGAGACTTTTGATCTGTTGGGTAAAAGAAAACCCCTAGGCTGGAAGCATTTTCTGAATGGTCAATATGAACACTTCCAAATTGGTACAGTCTAAACCACCCCTGAACACTAGCTTTAAAAAAATAAAAGAAGAAAAGAAGGGGGGGAAAAAAGCAACCCACCTTGCCAAAGCTGCCTTTTCCCAACACTTTGATGAAGTTGAACTCTTCAAGACCTATTCGCTTGCTCTGAGCCTGTTTGACCTCCCCATTTTCACCATTCTCCCCAGGTTTGTTAAGCTGGTTGTCTGTTGACGTTGTAGCTGTTGCTCTGTGTTCCTCTCCCCGATTGTCAAAAGATAATGCTTTCCTAATGTTGTTTTCCAGCTCTTTGATTTCTGTGGAAATGTGAAGAAAAGTTAGTTTTAATCAGCAATCAGAAAACCAGCCTGTGTTAGTCTGTATCAGTGTGGGAAGGGACATTCATCATCTCTGAATGCCGTGTTAAAGAGCATTCCTGGTTAAGAATACATATTTAGCAAACTGCTTCTCCACCTTACAGTAATCAGCCAAACTCCTGCTCTAACAGGAAGGGTGGCCTTTTAAAATGAACTTAAGAGAATGACATATCCAAAACTTGAAAGATAATTCAGAATAGTAGCCAAATAGTTGTTCTAGTGACTTTGGGTGTTCCTGTACCACAGAGAAGTACTTTGTTTTGAATATCCCTATCTTCCTGTAGCACTTACTCATCTTCCTGCTTAAGTATTTTAGAGCTGTGTCTTCAAAAGTTCAAAGGATACTTGGGCGTCCCAGTGCTTGAAGTCAACATGAATGGAGCATCTTATTCAGCTCCAGCTGTTATCAGACGTCTGCCAATAAAGTGTTTGACCACTTCCTAGTGCTGCTTCAAGCAGCAATTGTGTAGATCTGCTAAATGGTTCTGAAGGTTTCTCAGTACTAAATACAGAGAGTCCTGGTGACTAACAGTCCTCAGGGTCTGCCCTGAGCTCCTGCATGGTACTTCTGCCTGATGGCCTTGGAAGCAACAACTTTACTGGACAGCTATAAAGGTCAAATTAAAGAGAGAATTTAGACAAATTCTTTGTTCTTATTTTAAACAAAACATCAGATACTTTTAAAAATCACGATTTTATGAAAACAATGGTTTGTGAAACCAAAAGGTTGACAAATTTAAATCAGTTCAGGATTCAGAGGTCACAGATTTCTGATTTTTAAAAACAATTAGATCAGACTCAAAAATGCTGCTGACGTACACATTCTGTCAATCAGCTGCTCAGCTCAATGAAATCAGGTCATTTCAGTGAAGATTAAAATGCCTGTGTCTAAATCTATGCATAAAATAAATTGCTGAAAGGAAACATGGTTATAAGAAGCCTCTAGAGACCACATGGACATGCTAGCATAGCCTAACCTGTCTGGATGGAAATTTTTATTATTACAGATGTTCAATGTGGAATTACAAGGAGCCAATTTTATCTCAAAAATTTATTTACAGATGGGTTTTCAGGTAAATAAAAGGCACTCTCTCAAGTTCAGTGTTACTAGTTAAAATTTTGCAGTCTTAAAACAGAATATATAAACTACTTCCATAATTATATTTTGTTGACAAGGACCCATGTAGTTAACTTAATAATATCTTAGGATGACTGTCTTATAATTTTCCCTTTAAAAGCCACCTAATTTCACAGATTTAAATTAAATGAGAGGCAGGCCTTTTTGAAAAAGATTTTATAGTTCATAACTTCAAATTCTTCAATTTCTGAGGGTAACTACTTTGTTGATTTGCGTCTACCGAGGCTCATGATCATACTTTTTTTTTTTAATTCAAAAAAAAAGTGTGACAAAATAGGTTAGATAGGAAATAAAAAGATTTTTTTTGACCTTGATCACATGGAGATGTAGGTGCTGATTTTGACCTATCTTCTTCCGATGACGCGCATCCCGGAACAGGTGGTTGAGTCTCTGCACCTGCAATTAGCTAAGAACAATTCCAAAAGGGGTGCTCAGCTGTGATCCTCCTGTGCCATGAGGAAATTTAATTCAACAATTTTAGTTCAAAAGTAGAAGCGTGAAGGAAAGTGAAGATCTATGGATTCTCACTGGCAGAACCTCAGCCATACAGGAAATGGCATCACATGAAATGGAAGCCATAATACAAACAGAGAAAAGACAGGCAACTGAAAGAAAAACAGGTTCTTAAGATTAAATAAATGTAGTGTACATACCCAGTGAGTGGGAAAGTTTTAAGTCTGTATTCAAATTTATCCAGTAACCACATTTAACTATAACATGCATCAGCAAGCACTGCGAACTACCTCATGCAGTAACAACGTGACAACACCTTTTCCCAGGAGTGTCAGATCAATTAATTCATTCTCGAGTTTCCTATGTTTCTGTAACATTTTAACACAGTGTACAGGGGATGCCAATGTGCAACAGGCAGGAAAATGAACAGAAGCAACTGTCAAATGTTTAAAGAAATTATGGCACAAATTGCCTGTTTCTGTGAGACCGATGGGTCTGCTGTGACAATCATGCAAATTGAGATACAAAGTGTGGGCCCATCCTCATCCAGGATACACATCATCACTCAGGTATAACTCCATCAGTTTTGGACGTACTTGGGGTGACCTATGCTTTTTATTTCTAGAACAGTCTGGTTATTTCAATAGAAGGCATGATAACCCCAGAACTGTCATCTGGCAAACATCTCCTCTTCATGAGAATCAGCATATTGCTTGTTTATCAACATTTACAAGAGTATGAAATAGTGCTGTCTGCCAATCAATCAATCAATCATTCTATGCCAATTCTGAGCCATAACAGGTATTTATGTTAACTGTTGCCAGATATTGTCTCTCTGCCAAATTTCCTCCCTCAAAATTTAAAAGGGGAAATTCTTCCAGAAATGATAGACTCGAGATCTGCAACAATGTATCAGGTCAAAATAAATTTCATATCAAAGTTCAGAATAGATGACTTACACTTACAAAACAAAACTCGAAATCTTAGATCTGTACTGATGTATAAAAAAATTACTGTGCAAGGCATTTAAGTAGGACTGAACCCCAACTAATAAAGTTACAATACAGTTATACTTCTCTGATTTTTTAAATGTGACAATACATAGTAAAATTACCTTTTTCCTCCTCTGCCCACTATTAGTGATCTTATCTGGAGTGACTCCAAGATCTGCAAGAACTTTAGCTATGCCTCTAGCATCCACTCCACAGTTTGGTGCCACATTTGTTTCACAGCGTCGATGTACATTCATCTTGCAAACTGCAATTAAATACAAAGTAATACAGTAAAGTAAATACTATCTTGGCATGCATGTCTTACCTAAATCAGATCTTATTGGACCTATCAATAACTTTTTCAAATTAATAAAATCTCATCAGGAAAATATTTAGCTAGATTTGAAGGTATACTTCAATGCTAATACAAAGTTATTAATCTGATTATCATTCTGATATCAGAACGTAGAATAGTATTTTCATACAGTGCCCAGAACAGACACAGGAACAAATGAAACTATCAAATGATTCAAATGATCCTGTAACTCTAAAATTAATTTGAATTAGAAGGAAAGTCCTCCAGAGCCCGGATTATAACTGTCCACTATGGAAACCACAACATTAAATACTTACGTATTATTGCTTCTTACACTATTTTACTGAAGTAGATTAACTTCTAATGTAGGCAGCCATAAAACTGACAGTGCTTAGCTTTTAATAAAAATTAAGGGTTAAACACCTACTTTATTTAGATGGCAATCCTGTTACTAACCTCTTTCCCCTAAATCTCCTGAAACTATTATACTATTACCGGGGGGGGGGGGGGGGGGGGGGGGAAGAAAAAAAAAAACGGCTACTTTGCTTCCAGACTATGGGACAGAGGCAAGAATACAGCTCCATTAAAACCCGTGGAGTGTGGATTTATTAGGAGCAGATGACAATTTTGTCTGAGACTTTAGTGCCCTCTTGTGGAGTAAGGCATAAAGAGAGCACAGCTGCAAGTGTGATTAAATCCTAGATTAATATTCAATTGTTCAAGTTCTTCACTTCTTTATTTTTTAAAGAAAATGATATTATAAAAATATGTATTTATAAAGTTACATTTTGTTATATTTTTTTATCAATGAAGCTTTCATTTTACAGCCCCCTAAAGAAAAAAAAAAACAAACACATTTGCCTCTGAAACTATATCCAGGCACTGTATCTGGCCATAACCATGCACTTCAGAAAGCTGATGACTTTCCTTTTTAACTGTGTTTCAGCTCACAAGAAAAGCAAAAAGAAATTGCTAAACATAGTATGCTCAATGAATGCATACTCAGTGACAAAACCTCAGCAGCAAGTAAAATGTTTCAGCTAGGATGCATAAAAGTGGACATTGAAGAGCCAAACTGCTTGAAGTAGCAGGAAAATTCTGAACAGTCCAACTTCATGAACATATTTTGTAAAAAGATGCACAGGAATAACCAGTGGAAAAAAACTGAAGAAGAATAAATCTCTGTTGTACACTTCTCCTGGTGTTAATAGCCACACTGGGTAAGGAAGTACATCTGTGAAGAAGAGAGTCTCTCAGCACTTGTTAAAGAGAGAAAGCCAAGCACAGAGAAAATGACATTTTCGGTTCAGGTGAGTTCTAGATTTCATGCAGAGAACAGTGCACTTTTATAGGCAATAATTTTATGAACATGGGGAAAGCAACACAGACTTTCTGCACTATTGTTTCTATGCATCTGCTACACAGTATGAGAAATAAGTTAAGACCAAATGAACAGTATGGTACTTGAGATAGATTATGAAAGAGAACTCACGTATGCCCAGATTAGTTAGAGAGATACTATAACTCTGGTTAAAAAAAAAAAAAAAAAAAAAAAAAAAAAAAAAAAAAAGAGGAAAAAAGTCCAGATTTAAATGAAAAGTCTTCACCGAATGCATCTCCACCAAAATTAAGACAGCATTTGACCAAAATCTTCAATAGTGGCAAATTAATAGCATTTAGAGCCTAACATTTCCTCGCTGTTCACTAGCTAGAATCACAAGGGAAGGGTTGAACTTCAGAAGTCCCACTGTGTATAACTTTGCCGTGAAAGAAATTTCTTCTTTCCCTTGCTGCTCAGCAACTTGTGACATGAAACATCTGGTCTGACCTTCACCTATCGTTATGTGTCATTCCAAATACTATAACGGATGTATTTTTATAGATAATTTATTTATAAATATATGCGTGACCCCACGTTTCTGCTGTTGAGAGGGGTACACAACCTGATTTTTGTGTTTATGAAGATGGACCTATCCATTCCTAAGGCATAACAAAATGAAAATGCTTATCATTCCAGTAGGCACTACTTCCTAAAAACTCGATAATCATTTCCTTCATGACATCATTTCCTTCCACCCACAAATTGAAGTATTTTATTAACTATTTCTAAAATATTACTTTACTTTGCAATTGTTTGTACTCTTTTCTCACCCATTATACAGATCTGCTTGAAACAATGAGATAAGGAACCTAACAATTCTGACAAGTAAAATGACACAAATGCAACTTCCAGCCATATTTTCACATACGGTTCCTGAACAGAGTACATAGTCCTTAAGTGGCAGACCATAATGAATCCTTTATTTTCTGGAATAGAAGGGCTAAGCAGACCATCACAAAGGATGATTTAGCTGGGTCTAAATCTCATAATCTGGACATGTGCACACAGGACTGGTTCTTCCTACTCTAACCAACACAAAACAGTAATTTTTGAAAATGGTATTAAAGGGTAAAGTATCTGGAATACTGATATTTAAAAAGATAACAAACCTGAAAACACAAAAAGCGTATAAACTGAAGGTATGTAAATTGTCATGTTCATCATTTTCTGTTAACTTCTAATGTCCTGCATAGCAATAAACCTACACAGGAGTGAGTGCAAAATGTGTTTCTTAATGTCTGACCTCTGCATCTGTTAATGACTGGTGTTGTCAATAGGGTAAGGACCATGTTCTAACCATGATGGAAATCCTTACATTGCTCCACTACTTGTTTTCTACTTATTTCTGTACTCACTGACATAGTGACTTGAAGTCTTTCCAAGTCTACAAGTCACTTACAAAGAAAAAGAAAAGCTCTGAAGTGGTGCCTTACCTTTGCATTGTAAACCTTGTCTCAAAAGACCCCAGAGCAATGAACCACAGTGGTCACAGAAGGTGGGCACTTTGTAATTGTGAATGCTGAACTTGTGAGGCATGTTGACACTGAAACGCTGGGATCCCACTTGCTGAAAAACGACAGCACAGCATATTTCATTTTAATTAATTTCTTCGCAATTGGTGTATGCTGAGGCCCTGCTGCATTTTGAAACCACACAGAATTCAAATGAGATGAAGTAGATCTGTGCTCAGATGATCGCCATTGCATTAGACATACTCCAACCCCAGAATTCTTCTCACTACTTTATCTGGGGAAAAGAGGGGGAAGGGCTGCTGTTGTCCATGAGATAAAGACTAAAGTCTACTTCCTCGTACTTTTGGGAACAACAAATACATAGCTATCAGGAAAGATCTCAGTGTGGAAGGCAAGGAAGTCACTCCCAATTGTTTTAGGAACATGAGGCCAAATTAATACAGGACTAGAAAATGAAATATATCATAAACCCTTTACCTTTTCATATCCCACTCTTCTCCAGATTATGGTAATGACGGTGATAACCTGTTGTGTGTTCAGGGATTCCAAGGTATGATTACTTACTTATTAAAGGATGTCATTGGTAAGTTTTCATAGTACCATTGCACTGCAGGAGATTTATTTTTATGTTTTTCCTTCCCTTTTCTATTACCGCTGGCTTTTCTCCAGTGATCTAGTACCCCTTCTAAACAATGAGACTATCAGCAAAGTATGCAAGTCTCCACCAGTCTGGAGCCTGGGAACATAAACCTGCACAAGATTTTGTATATTCCTGTGAGTACTACACAAAACCAGCACTAGCCCAACACAGTCCTTTATCACAATTGTATGCATGTGATCATATTTTGGATGTAAAATACTGGTTGTGGACCAGATATTACAGAATGGTTCCAGTAAGGTAAATGCTAGTGAGCTGCACAGAAAAAATGAGATCATGACTTAGTGCCTCAGTCAAACTCATGTTGAAGTTGAAAGAATAGATTGCAACTACCCTGTTAGATACAACTCCAATTTGTAACTTAAAGGTAGGCTTTTTCAATCATATGAATGTAGGTTTTTAACAAATAAAGTTAAGAAATATAGTTTTTGTGTCACCAAGGAACTGCAATGACCCAACCTAAGCCTATGGTGAAAGTCAACAGGCCTTTGCTGTTGCACAAAACAGCAGGACAGTGAACATACATTTGCTTTTCTGTTGAAGCACAAACCAAAAACTTCTGTGTAAGAAAAAGCATTTGCTGTTTATACTTGAGGGCTGAAACTATTTTAAAAAACATAACGACATTTTGATAGTTTGGATGTAGTCCTTGTTGAGGTGAGACTTTGCAAGCAAAGTCTGGTCAGTATTTTATGTTCGTGCCAGATACCCACCCAAGCATCCCAGCTCTCCTATCAGCTGCTGATGGCTCAGCCACAAAAAAATGCAGCCAGGGAAATGAGGGATCCCAGCCTGATTCTTCTGAATTAAACTGACAAGACTTGTATTAACTCAGAAATGGAGAGAGAATGTTAAAAATGAAAAGGAGTGGAAAGAGCTCTCTGAAACTTTTGAGCTCAGATGTTATAGAAAGTAAACCAATTAGAAACAAATTTCTGTAGGATAATTCCCATGTAAATGAAACTGTGATGGCAGTCTAGCATTCCAAAGTAAATGCTACACCACAAAATGACCAGAAGAGCACAAAAACGTCTGTAGCGTCTACTGATTAAACAGAGCAGATGACACTATTTTAAACAGATCAAAGACAGAATTTTATATATAGAAAAATTAATTTCTAAACATTTACCTCATCGTGAGTTTCCTGTTTTTTTAAGCCAGCACACTTCGTTATTATAAGTTCATGGCATCTCTTGTGAACTACACAAGTGCAAACTAGAAAGACAAAAACAGATAAAAGAATGAGTTTTCATGAAGATTAATTTTAAAGCAGAAGTTTGAACTTAGAAGACTAGAACCACTGGGACTTGAAAATGTGCAAGTGACTGGTGGTGATTTGGTGAGTCCTATGAAATAAGCTGGTTTACAAAGGCAGAAGATAATGGACTTCCAAAAGACCAAAGAATTTTAAGATAACTAAAGCATATCACCAAATATCTAATCTGTAAAACTACAAATTACCTTCTGAAATGTTAACTGCAATTTTTCTTGATTTTTACATATGTGATTAATTTATCTGATGAAGTCCATGATCTCCACATTACATGAAACACAACAGCATAAACAATTCCTGTTTAAAGAGCTTCCAAAGGAAAACAGATAAAAAGATAGCTCATTGTAAAATTCAAAAGGATAGAAAAAAAAAAGTCAAACATTCTTTCTGTAACACATTATCATAAGTTGATAGCAGCAAGAGGTTTCAGGAGGCAAAAATGTTTTGCCAATATATATCCTGATTTCTTAATCTATGAATAACATTTGCAGATGTAACAAATAAGATAAACATTTACTAGGTCTATTGTACTATAGAATTCAAGGTCATTAAACAAAGTAAAAACGCTCATAATGAAGTAATGAATTTCACTTTCTCCAGTTTTGGTTATTGTTGTAGAAAAAAAAATTAGATCAGAAGTCAAAGTACCTCTTCAGGTACCTCTGTGTGTTGATACAGTAATTCTTATTACAGCATATAAAGCTCTATTAAAAAAACTGGCATTTGCTTATTTACAATGAGATTTCATCAAGTCTTTTGTAACTGAAAAATCATCACTAACTTGATGGTTTCTACTTGTAAGATGAGAATTAACACATCATCCCAAAGGGTGATTGCATAAAGAAGTAGGAGTACAAGAAATTGAGTTGAAAAATGGGAGATGAAATTGAAGCACTTGTTGCAGTTTTTGCTATAACCTTCTCTAATGATGACCTCTATAATTATCTCTTCTATTTAAATTACAGTCTTGGTAATTACCTGGAATTTTTAAACTCAGAATCTTAAGCAGAATAAAGAGCTCTCAATTTTAAAATGAAAGACTTTAAAAATGAAGACGCCAACATCTGCAGGTATGGTTCCCTAGTTGGATATACGTGAAGAGATATCTGAGATCTGATGTTCAGGGCTGTTAGCTGAGCTCTTACTCCATATATGATGCTTAAGACCAACAGTTTTGACAAAAAATACTGTGACTTGGTGCAAAGATTGTATACTTTTTGAGACAAACTTATTCTGATCATCATGTGCTAAATTCTAAGCATTGTATTTATACAATGCCTGAAAAAAAAATCTTACTACTTATATAACATAATAAATATATTTAAACTGTCCTTATGTAGAATTTCTCTTACCTTGACACTGGTATCCCTGTTTTCCTATTACACCCCTGAAAAATAATAAAGTGTTTTAGAAAACAAAGAGGAAATATTTAAAAAATGAAAACATTTTTGCTTCCTTTTACTGGACATGCACATGTTTAAAGAAAAGCTTTTCAAAACCAATCATTTGATAATTGCATGCCTGGACTGCGATCAGTTCAAAGTTAGGTGCTGGGAAGTAACAGGAAGGATGAGAGACCATGAAGGCAGTCAGAAACACAGACACATTTACTATAGTGAAATAGTCAAAACCAAAGGGTGCATGGAAAGGGGACAAAGTGGTAAATCATCATCAAGCAGTCTTCTAAATAGACAGATTGCATAAGTAAATATTGCTTAGCCAATATAAATCCTAACCCCCAGGCACTTTTTAGAGGAGTGCAGTTGAGTTCATGCACATTTCACATGGTTTCACATTAAGAAAGATTGATTCATTATACACTCCTAAGAAATATTTACTGTCGATCCCATCAGATCTTATGTGTAAATCAGTATCTCTAGGTCACTTTGGAAAATTTGCTGAAAAATAACTGAAAACTGAATGTCTCCACCACTTCTCCCTATTTGAAAACTGAAAATACTCAAAATAATGTAAATAATTTCTAAAAGGGAATTCTTGATGAGCATCATAATAACAAAGACCCTGTACACTGAGTACCAAAATCTCTGTGTCATTAGAATATATACCCATGGGGTAATAATACACCCATATTCCATTAACTGCTATAGGATGTTTAGGAACTTTGCATTTCTTAGAAGAAAGATGGTGATTCTTAATCATGTTAAAAAGAATTCTGTCATTATGACAAAATGTAAAGGCCTAATATTAAGTCTAAATCTGTGCTCAGGCACTTACATAAAACTAAACTGGTTGTCTACCTGGAATTTATGGGAAATATTGAACTTCGTGGCTCAAAGGAGAAGAACCACAAATACAACCAATTTTAATATTTGTGACGGGAGTTTAACAGCCTTCTATTATCATCTGCAACACTGTTTACAGGCAAATGTCAAAATAAAGAGGAAAACAACTACCGCTCTGTACCATTTTCACTTCAGCCAAACAGGCAGGTATGCTAACTCCCCAACCCAAAGCTGCAAAGAAAGCAAAGCCAAAGTCTCTCCATACCATATAAAGTCTCTGCAGTGGGAGCAGTATGTTGGTTGTCTAAGGTAGGTGGCCATGAACTTGTGTCCATTAACCTGATGCACCCTGCGCCGCACGGCACCCTGGCGCTTCCTGGGGCGCATCCGCTCCCGGAACACACGCTCCTCATTGTCCTTGGGTGCTGAAACACAGGATAAAACAATGAGATGGGCACTGGCTGTCACAGACACATGTCTGGGGAAACTCAAATGCTAAGCGTAGATAGATATTCTTCAAAAATAAAAATAATCCTCTGTACCCAGTGGTGCAAAATAACTTCCTTTAGTTTTGGGCAATTTTTATTCATTTTTAGCATCAGTTACCAGAGGGCAAAGGTTTTCATCACCTAGTACAGGAACTCATAGTTCTTCTAAAGCTTCATCTGTAAATTCATGCTAAATTGGGAGCAAGTCATCTACACTTTATCGCTATCAAGCATAATGACAATCTCTTAACAGTAATTATACTGTTAGATTCTCCTAACAGCTCAGACTTTCACCCCTCTTGATCTTCAGGAGAAGAAAAAGACCCCAACATCCCCATGTCCCTGTACATTCAGAAAATGCTGATACAAGTGCAAGAAAGCCATGTAAAAATATGTATTATCAAGCAGAACAAAAAAATCCATCCAGAATTGACTGCTTTGTAGAATTCCTGATTAAGATGTGAGCTTCAGGCTCTAATAACCCACTTTGATATGAATACATGCTCAGCAAAATGTTCAAGGGAAGGAAGTTTTTCTTCTTAACCAATTCCTATGCCAATTGTACATGAGATGTAATGGTAGAGGAAATATAAAATGAAGTTAATATAACTCAGAGTAAAAACATTTGGAAAAAATTCTCCAGTGTCTTTTTCTCGAGGTTTTTTTTTTGAAAAGTATCATTAACACCACCATAATATTCTGTAAGCATTAATCAAAAGCTGAAGCTGAATTAGCAACAAAGAACAGTTCAGAATTGTTAATGAAAGGCAGATTTCACAAACATTCCCTGAGCCACTCATGCCTTGGCAAACTACAATATAAGACTTAAAGGGGACCAGATTCAGTCATCCATTGCCAACTGAATCTATGCACTCGATACTTCGTTGCATATAAGACTTTGATCTGTAGTTAGCACTTGTCATTCTTTGAATTTCAGCTACTGTGAATCATTACAATGGCCTAAAAACATCAACTTTGGTCTGCTGAAAGCATTTCCATACATGATTGAGTTGTCCAAGCAACAGTACAGCACCTAATAATAACATATAGAAAATTCAAAGTCTGAGAACAACTCACTGCATAAAAATTTCAAATTCTTTTACAAATATTGGAATAAATCCTGGTTTTGAGGGCTGTAAACATAAAAGGTATTGATAAAAGAATTTCTAGAAAATTGTCTTAAATTAAACCAATGGATGGACATCTTGGGAAATAAACAAAACACAGATGAACAAACAGAGCAAGGGCTAAACGCCTTGACACCAGCAAATTTATTTATGCACAGAAGAGCCTAAGCTCCATACACACTGATGTTTTACAAACACTTAATACTCAAATTGGTTTTCATCCTAAGATGACACATCTGTGGGATGACCAGAGCGGCACTCCTTTTCTTTGAGTGAGCTACAGTAAATAAACACTGCCTCTTACACAAACCTGTCCCTTTAACTCACACTGAAGCAAAACTCTAATGTTTAATAAATATCACAGCTCCTTAAGAGAAAGACTGTCTTCCACAAAGATATAACAAGTAGTTGAAAATCCAACAAAAGATTAATTTTTTCAGCTTCTTGAATGATTCACTGACTTTACAAAGCTGCTGGAAATCTTTTAAAAGCTATTATAGGAAATAATTCTATATTAACACAGATCTGCTCTTTTGGTTATCATCCAAATTGTAGACTTTGCTACAGCCTGGATGTGAGAAAGTTAAAATCCAACTCTTCTGGAAAGATTTCCCAAAAAGTTAGATGCTTACATGAAATGAACTAGATGTTCTGACAGTGCACAATACATGATACGATATTCAGTCCACAGTATTGTTTTTCTCATTTTTTCATCTTAAGTGCAATTCTTGACATCTAAAGCACCTGTAATTTTACAGAGCATGTAAAATCCTCCTCATGATTTGGCTAATAAACACAATATCATGACACTGGGATTTTTTTGTTTGCTTTGTTTCTACCAATAAAGTCTTAAAACTACTTTCACTGCATTAGTTTCAAATCTATATTTAATTCTCTAATGAAATTCCATTTTTCCCTTCTAATACTTACAGTTTAAATAAAACAATATAACAATATCCTTTTCAGAAATGCACTGACTTGAAAACAGACCCAAGCCACACATCTGAAAGTATCATATTAAATGGCAACCCTCGATTATCAAAAATCACTTCCACACAAACAGCATCACTGTTTGTGAGAAAGATGTCTAACTGCTCAAGAAAATGCAGCCTTTTTGGTCTGTCTTGGATAATGCTGGAGGTCCATTAGGCAGCTGCCCTCAAACAGTCTCTGCTGTCAGTCTGCTACCCTCCTTTAGTCACTGAAGACCAGCACTTGGCCAAACCCATGCACCATGCCCGGCTTTAGAGTCAAAGTGCACAGATGAACTGCGTGTTTGAGAGCATCGACTCTGCCTCCACCTCACCTCTCATTACATCCTGTGTAGAATCCCCACCTCATCAGTCAGCAGCAGCACTCGTTTAGAGGGCTTGGAGCAGCGTAGAATTGTCAAATCATGGAATCAGTAAAATTGGAAAAGGCCTCTAAGATCTCTTGGTCCAACCACTAATGCAGCACTGCCAAGGCCACCACTAAACCATGTCCCTAACTGCCACATCTACCTGTCTTTTAAACATCTCCAAGGATGGTGACTTCCTCAGGCAGCAAGTTCTAATGCAAGACCACACAATTTGTTAAAATTTTTTTCCAATCTAGACCTCCCCTGGTACAACTCGATAGCACTTCCTCACCGATCAACTGTTATTTGGGAGAAGGGATCAACTCCCACATCACTCCAGTCTCCCAGAGAGCAGAAAGGTCTCTTCTCAGGCTCCTTTTCTCTAGTCTAAACAAACATCTGACATTACAGTGTATGGCTGACCACTGGATAACTGGACATGTGCATTTCATCACACCAGATGAAGCCACAAGAGAAATTAGCTCACCCACAAGCTCAACATTAACTTCAAGTTAACATTAAGTTCAGTCACTTATTCGCTGTGACCCTATATAAACATATAAGTAATGCTTTCCCACAGACCCCAGGCAAAACACTGCCATAATCTTGCGTAAGACTGGATTTTAGAAAAACTTTTTACTGAAAATTTGGTCAGCCATTGCAACAGGCAGCCCATGATGTGGTTGGGTCATCAATCCTGGAAGTGTACAAAAAACGTGTGCATATGGCATTAAAGTCTATGGTTTAGTGCTGAACATGTAGGTGCTGTGTTAACAGGTAGACTTGATGACCTCAAAGGTCTTTTCCAGCCTTAACAATCCTGTGATTCACACTGCTGTTTTGGGCCACAGGCATAAAATCAAGCAGGAATTTTTTTTTTTTTTTTTTTTTTTTTTTTTTTGTGTCCCAGGTGACTCAGAAGCAGATGATCACATCTGTTCTAGCTCATACCCAGGGTTGTGAACCACGTATTTCTAGCAGAACTCACAATAGTCTATATTTAAATTAAAACCCATTTATCTCATGTTGAACAGCCACACTATAGATGTTAATTTTTCTGTCTGAAGACACCTACTTCAGAAGGGAGCTACACTGCTCTCCCCAAATATCTCATTGTTTACAGGCAGGAACATAAAGGTTAGTAAATGCTATCAGAAAGTATGGAGTATTTGAGAAAACCCCCAACATCTGTATGATATGGACAAGTAGTATTTTCAATGCATTCTTTTGAAAATACTAGCATCTCCAAAACAAAATTGGCCTTTTAGATATATTTTTAAAAGTCTTACAGAGGTATATTTTAGGTTCTAGAAAATTTCATTAGCATACTGCATACTGTGCATGGCATTTCTATTCTTAGCAGAGGAGTTAAAATTAAGTGAATTTTTCATAGTCAGAACATTAGCAAGTTTCAATATGAACAATTTCTTCTCATGGTACTTCTACTAAATAGTCACAGAGGGTTATCGTTTCCTCACTAAAGGCTGTTTCTTTATGTAATGTACATTCTGTTCCCTGTTTTGATTTCAAGTCCTTCTGTCTTCTGTACTGTTCAGTTTATCCTTTTTAAATGCATTGCTTCCATTTTATTTTCAAAAGATGGAGTAAGAAATAATGATAATTTCCAAGTATCCATGGAGAATGCTGTTGATGGAGTACACTGAGTTTAGGCTTCATATGATGGTACTTGAGAACTGGCAAATTTAGAACTAATTTTATTTCAAAACCATACCCAGTAATGCCACTACTTTTCACTGTAGCCAAGAGTTACTCTTGAGTTATTTGAAAAACAGTAGCACATAATTGCTCTTACATATTCTTATGTACATACATACATAATGCCTACAATTTTAAAGACCTAAAAAACTTGCAAGTTAACTCCAAGCTCTAAGGGAAGTGTTACAAAAGTCAGAAGTATCTGGCATGAAAAATTGCATGAAATTCAAATATCTGCAAAATAGAGGCTTAAACAAACTGTCTGGAATATTTTTAACACTGTTCATTGTTTAGTATCCATTAAGTGTAAGTCACAACTTAAAAGTCATTACTTAAAATTTAAAAGAAAGGAAAGTGATCCACAATGCTCAGCAACCTTCAAAGGAAACAAGACTGGGGGAGTAAGACCTGTACACCAAATAACAAAGGCTCAACCGTGTCAGGTCTTGCTTCATTACTAAAACAGTTTCAGCATAAATGAGAAAGACTCAATGTGGAGGAGTAACTGCAACAAGACTATCCTGCATAGCCATTTCCGTGTCTTATCTTCAATGTTATGAGTACTTACGGAATTCTGACAAAAAAACCAAAACAAAAACAAAAAACAAAACAAACACAAAAACAAACAAAAAACAACCAAAACACCACCACCCCCCCCCCCCCAAAAAACCCCACAAACCACAAAAAAACCCAAAAAAATAAGGCAGAGAAAGAGCAAGAGAGCTTACACACAAATAGAGGGGCTATCCAGCATTTTTTATTGCTGATGATGCTGACTTCTAAATGGGAACAATGCTGATGCCTTCCCTGATGCTGCAGATGATTGTTACCAAACTGTCAGTGTTTGGAGAAAAAAACAAAACAAAACAAAGGAAAACAAAAACAAAAAAAACCCCAAAACAACAAAAAACCAAAACAACAACAAAAAACAAAAAACAACCAACAAGGAAGCTTTAGTTAAAAGGCTTCTGTGCCATCAAAGCCGAAGTGTGGGCCATGTACGACAGAAACATGGCAACTGCTGGAGCTGCCAGATAACCCCTTGCAAGTTATAACCCCCTGACCTCACATGGCAGTTCTGGCACAAGGGGCTTTTCACCCTGGGCATCTCCTGGGTGTCACACTGCTGTTGTTCCCATCTTACAAGCACCATCCAGAAAGCTAGCTGGTTTAACATCAACCTTTAATAATTACAACTGCCCCTAACTGAACAACAAATGCACAGGAACAATGGTTGTACAGATGTTTCATTGCTGAAGATGAAAACTAACAGCTTTTGTATCATATTTAAGCCTGATCACTTTAGCCAATATGTATGTACTGAAATAGAGCTTTTGTTTCAGCACTATATAATGTCTAAATGGAGGAAGGATATTGATCGAAGTAGGAGAAGTAATTTGTCTAAAATATGTTGGAAATTGAGAAGGGGCAGAAACAATGTCCAGAACTTCTCAGGATTCAGAATGGAGTGTAACTGGATCATTATGCATCAAAATAAGGTCTCAAAGAATTATTCCCAAACTCTATTCTGGGCTGTACATATATACTGTCATCAAGATTTCTCCAGGCAGAAATCATAACAGGATTTTGCCTTTAAGACTTTAATCTATTTTAAAGAGGAAAAAAAACCCCAAAACAACAAAAACCCACCTCAAACAAAAAGCTAAACACCCCCATATATTTGCATTTCTATATCCTTTCTTTTGAAAAAGTCTTGTTTAGTTTTGTATTACTATATATGCAACAAATTAATTCTGTAACTTTCAGAGAAAAAAATAAGTAAGGCAAATGATATAATATGATTTCATAAAGCTGTCACTGATGAGCACAGAAATGATGTAGTTTACCACAGCCATTGAAAGAGCATAAAAATTTTCTGTGTCTTTTTCTAGAAGTATTATGTTTCCAGGTTTTTTCTTAAACAAGGAACAAGCATATAGGTTTTGCTTACTGTAGCTCAAGTCTGTGTTATTTAAGAGGCCAGACAGGAAATCTCTTGTTTAATAGGAGAACTAGTTCCTTCAATAACACTGTATTGTTAACAAAAACAAAGATGCTGAGTGCTACTAAAGAAATGAAAAAATTGCTCACAGAATGGGTGAGTTTTAAAAGAGATATGAGTCTAGACATGTCTGCTAACACCAGCTATTTACTAAATGCACTTAAGAATAAATTCCATTTCAAAGTATATCAAGCCCAAATATGGTGGTAGCTTTGTAGCATGAGCTGAGGCTCAAATGTGAGCCTTCAACCACATGCTTATCTTTAAATGCTTAAATTCTTGTCTAAAAGAGAGATTCTACCTATGTGTATTTTAAAATTTCCCTTTATATGCACACAAATAAAGTTGATTTGGATTGTGACAGGCACATATTTTTGTTTGAGGGCTTCTGTTACTTTCCTGTTTTTTAAAAAAGAGCCCAAACCAGAACAATAGCATTATAAAGCTATCTGATGATTACTTACACATGCTTCAAAGTTTTTCTACATACTAAACTATTATCAGGAGCACATTCATAAACTCACTCAAAGCTGAAGGGACAACACTAACTTCCCACATCTTTTCAAACAGAAATATTTCCACATTCAATACACTTAATAAAGGAAGACCTTATGTCCAGAAGTACTAAAGAGTGTCATAGATACTGATGGTCCAACTGCAATTTCAGCATACGCAGAAGTCCAGTTTAGTTTTCAGCAAGGTCCCAGCCTTGGTGGCTGGCAATAATTTGGACCAAGTGCTCAAAACCAGGGGTGAGGTAGCTGGAGAGACTGGGTGAACCCCCCAGTGCTGCCCAAGCTGCAGCTCATCCACTTGGCTACAGTAAAGGCTGGGGTGAGGAGGGATTATTTTCCATACCTGCTCAGACAAAATTTTCCTTTAAATGACTCAAAGACTTTTCTTAAGAAAGACTTCAAGATAAGCCCTCAAGTCTCTGTGCTTGATCTCCACAGTGCCCACAGAATTAGTGACAATTTACACAAGCTTAAAGTATTAACAACATGGAATTTCAAACACTCATCTTCAGTGACCATACAGTACAGTTTAATAAATCTAATATTTAACAAAGAGAATTCTGTTTTATAGGAGCTGGACCAATGGTAGGGGATGGATATAAATATTTGGTCCATTTTTTTGATTCCTGAGAGCTCACACGGATGATGGGGTACTGATCACATTTTGGAGGGTGGATATAGCAATTTCTATCCTTAAACATCAGTCAGATCCACAAAGCAAGCAAATTGGAGATGGATCCCTCGTACTTCCTCTCAGTTTCTTTATTGGACATTAATGATTTTAAGAAAAATTGTATTCCTGAAACAATGTAACAAATTGTAACTATAATTTACTTACTACAATTTATTTGACAAAGGGTGTGATATCACTAGAAATACCACAGGGAATTTATTGCTATGTGCCAGGTTTTCTGAAAAGTGAATTTCACATCTCAAGGTTTTTAAAATAAAGTTTCAACTTTCAAACTGTTTCCCACAACCCAGATATTAGCGCTTTTTTAGTTGTAAAGGAGATGTCACAGGCAATAGGAGCAAAAGTCAATGCTAACTAAGGTTCAGTCTTTCGGTCTTATTTTTCAAGAAGAACAAACAGCCTCACTCTAAACACAATGTCCCTATGTCAACAAATCTGCAATTGAAAATAAAGAATTGGAAATGCATTCTACATATGGCCAAAACTAAAGCTATTATTCAGGAGAAAAAGCTTACTCCATGAAATTTAATGTGTCTTTTCGTGTCCTAAGTAGTAATGTAAATTAGTAATTTACAAAATGTAGAACAATTTTTGTGCCATAACTTGACTTGATAAACTTGCAGGCAGAAAATTAAATTAGTTTGTGTCAGTAAGAGTCAGATCATGTTGTTACAGTTTTAGTAATGAGCAGTATTAGCAGCCTGGTGTTAACATTGTTAGTGTTAAGCCCCTGACAGACTAACAAGATAAAATATCTCATATTAAGTCAACTACTTACTAGAGCTAAAAAAGCCCAAAATCTTCTAAATGATGAAACTATACATATAACAGATTATTATTGTAAGTTTATTGTAACTGATCAGATTATTGTATTGATCAGAAAAGCTATCCTTGGGACTTGACCGCTCTACTGTCACTGCTGGGAAGTCCTCAAACATGTCCTGCAATTTGATTGCACCGTGCTCCGAGGAGGAGGATGAGACAAACCAGCACAGTCAGGGCTGCAGTGGGAGGTGAACTTCCACAGTGGTACACAGCCATGCTTATTTTAACAGCGCTCCAGGCTATGGAAGTATCTGCAGGGTCAAATGACCTCTCTGCAGGGTCAACACCTGAGCTGCTGGCCTTTGTCAGCTCCCTGGAAAGGAAACAGGGTTGTGTTGGGAAGAAGAAAAACAAGCATTGTAAAACCTTCAGGACAAAGCTCTTTTCCCAGAGGTAACTACTAAACCAGACAGATCCCAAATGACACTATTTTAAGCAAGTGTTTGTGATAGATTAGAGAAGTTCAGCAGTCTCTTTCTAATATTTGAAAAAGCTACATACATTATGATGAAACAGAACCTTGTATGACTGGGATTTGTAGTCTTTCAGAAGTTGTTTCTTAAATATTTGTTCAATCCCAGGTTTGTTCCTTTCCCACAGAATAACAGAAGCCCAAGTGGCAGGCACCTAGGAGATTCCTGAGCTCAGTCTCCTGCAGTGGGGAAGTGTCCCATGTACTTCAGGCATCTCCAGCTATCATTTTTTTGATGGTTCTCCAAAATCTCCAGTGAGGGAAATTCCTCAACACACTCACGTATCTTGTTTCACTACTCTGGCAGGCATGCTCTTTTTCTAATATTCAACCTCAATCCTTTTGCAGTAAGTTGTGCTGGATGAGTGACGGCACCTTGAAAAAGCAAGTTTTTGCCAGCACAGAAACTACTGAAGTATCTGTAGCAAGGCAGACATTATCCTGTAGATACCATGCAAAAGGCCAGAGACACAGCAAGATCTCACAGAAAAGAAAACTGCAAAAATTTTTTATGATTCTCAGGCCCGAGTAAGACAGAAACTGCTTTGCATTACACAGGACCCTGTGGATATCCCAGTCACATGCTAGCTACAGAAAAGTCATGGTATCTGAAGGCAAGAAGGAGAATGAAAAGCACTTACTGCCTTCAGCTACTAAATCTCAAAGTTGTCTTGCTGATTCCATTTCCAGATCCCTACCCTGATAGCAATTTCTATGTTAAAATTTCATATAACCACATTCAGGATCAATGGGCAGAGCCTACATAGGTCAGAAAAGACAGCTTTCAAAACATGGTTTTATATTGGTTGTACCCTCAGCAAGCTCAAGCCTGTGATATAGATTACACAGATCCAACACACTTCACAATGGCAGTGAAATCTTACCTACAATTAGAGAAGTGTTTTTGCTTTTAAATTTTTTTCTTTATTTGTTTCTCAGTGGAGTACTAATTGCTTGCTTGTATCTTCCACAGGGCAGGGGGAGCCCACTGCAGAACTGACTCTGATTCAGAGAACCTCCCACAGCGCCTATATAATAACTGAGACAGCCAGAGAAGATTGCATAGCAGTTTCCTTATCCCAAGCAGGAAGAATCCTTTCAGTTTGACTGATTTTGGTACAAAGTAAAAAGCACAGAATCCTCAATATTTTCCTCAAAAAATGCTCTTGAAAGCCAGAGGAAGCTTCAAAGGCAGGGAGAATGACAGTGATATATTAGTGTTTTATTTATGCAGAGATTTTTTTTTAATACTTTCAAGTAATGATAATGCTATTCCTCAAGTAATTAAAATAAAGACTTAAAAATTTGGAAATTACTTCTCCCTTCCAACAGTACTGAAACAGTAAGACACAAAGTAGCTATACCTCCATGTAGATAAACCCACTGATGAGACTGTAGTGGTTCTAATAAACAAAACAGGATTTGACCCCAAGCAGTATGACATATTAAAACAAGGCAATTGAACCTTTGGGTTTCCTTTTTCAAAACTCTACCGATGAACTGAATTTAAAAAGTGAGAGATATTAGTCTTATGCCTCGAAAGGACTGTTCTCTGACACAGCTGTCACCAAAAAAATAACTTCTGACACAATTTTTCCATTTTTGGCCCAATATACAACCCATAACACACAGCAGTGTTCCAAAACGTCACTACTCTTTCTAGTTTATCTATTAGTAGGACTATGTTATGACAATCTTGTCATTCCCTACCAACAGCCTCCTCTTGCCCATTTCCTAAGTGGGCAGTTCTTGTAATCAATTGCAAGAGACAAAACTCAGCAGCAAAAGAACTCCTTCCCTCTTTCCACTGTCTTTCTTGCAAATGTGGGAGGAATTTTCCTTATTCTGATATCCCCCCCAAGCACACAACAAAAGCTTAAATTAAGAATCTCTCTGACTCACAAGCAGCACTATTATTAAGATAACTCTCACATCTGTGTCTTTCAACATTACATACATTACTACAAATTTCCACTCAGAAAACAGCAATAAATATCTTAGGCAAATCCTGAAATACTCAATATGATTTATTATCAGCATATTACTTTCACACCCCAGTTCAACAAAGCAATCCTGGATGTGGCCATAAGAAAGAGCATATTCACTCTGCTATGGAGATTTTCCAATATTTAAAGCACTATTTACCTGTCCTGCATGATGTTAATCCTAGGCATCTAAGGCATGGTAAAAATGGACACACATGCTAAACAGTATGTTCTTTCTCCTTGTCAGGCTTATGGACCCAGCATCATGAGGGAATTGCAAGTGAATAGTCCACATGTTGTCAGTAGAAACTGAATGTATTATATAGGTTTTTACTAGGGACCTGATTGACACATGACAGGAACATGGAGATGACCCCTTGTTCCTATCATGTGTCCCCTCATAACCTATTATTCCTGCCATGATGTCTCCTCATAACCTATTACTGGCAGAAGAAGCATTTCTCAGTGACAAGATTAAATAAGAGAAGCTTTAACGTTTTTCTCATTTGCTTTGGGTTTCAATATACAGAATATTTTATTGTTCAAACACTATACAACAATAAAAAAAAAATAGAGCAATGAGGGGAGATCAGAGTGTTAACTCTGTCTAACTCATTCTAGAACGAACTGGAGTCCTACCCTGCAGTCCCCAGCAGGTCCATCATGTCCTCTGATTTGTAATATCAGATTGCTACCTATAAATATAATGCTGATTTTTTGCACGTCTTTGTGCAAAAGAACAGTAAAGGGATCTCTCTCAAGGTTCTTAGGATTCCCAGCAAAATTTGCAGCACTTGAGGTTTTCTACAGTGTGCTTGCTAAAATACACATGACATGAGAACCCTGGCTCTTGTTAAATTAAGCAACACATATCTAGCCCTCAGGTTATGGAGGAACTCTTGAAAAATGTGACGCAAATGCACACCTCATCCCAAATACATTACAGAAAATTGTGCTTGTCTCTCTACACTGGATACATGAATACAAATCAGTATGGGGTTCACATGGCAAGGTTTTGGTGGTGGTGGTAAGCTACAGGGGAAGCTTCTGTGAGAACCTGCTAGAGGCTTCCCCTATATCCACAATGCCAGCTGGGCGCATGACGGACCCATGCTAGCTGAAGATGAGCCCATCAACGACAGGGGTAGCACCTCTGACTTTAAGTATTTAAGAAATACAGAAAAAAACCCTCTGTGCAACAGCAGACGAGAAAGAAGAATATGTAAGAAATAAGAATATGTGGGACAAACAACACTGCAGACAGCAAGTTCCATGAAGAGGGATGGGGAGAAGGTGCTTTAGGTGCCACAGCAAAGTTGAAGACCATGGTGAGGCGGCCTATTTCTTGTAGCCCATGGAGGTTCACAGATCCATCTGCAGCCTATGGACAACCCAGACTGGAGCAGGTGGATGCCTAAAGGAGGCTGTGAGCCCGTGAGAAGCCTGCGTGCAAGCAGGACCCCAGTAGGCTGTGGAGACCCACAGCAAGAGAAGCACATGCTGAAGCAGGTTTGCTGGCAGGACTTGAGACCCTGTGGAAGGGACACACACTGGAGCAGTCAGTGAAGGACTTTAGCCAGTGTGAAGAATTCATGTTGGTCAAGTTCATGATGGTCTGTCTCCCACGAGAGTGGCCCTGTACTGGAGCAGCAGAAGAGTGTGAGGAGCCCTCCCCCTGAGTAGGAAAGAGCCCAAGAGAAAATGTGTCATGAACTGATAGAACCTCCATTTCCCGTCCTGCTCTGCTGCTGGAGGAAAGGATGTAGAGGATTTGGATTTAAGTTGAGCCTGGGAAAACAGGAGGAATGCGGGGAAGGTGTTTCAAGATCTGGTTTTATTTCTCATTATGCTTCTCTGATTGGTTTGCAATAAATTTAATTAATTTCAAGTATGTTTTGCCCTGAAAACACTCTCCCCACAGAGTGATGTCTCCCGGTCCTTATCTCAATCCATGAGCCATTCGCAGTACTCTCCTACCCTGCTCTGTTACAGAGGGAGGTGGCAGAGAGACTTTGTGGGCACCTGGCTGGGGTCAACCCACTACAGCTGCACTAATTTTGTGTCTTACTCTATAAGACAAGACTCTGAGCCAGGTTCTAAAAGCGTACTTATTTCTAACTTTTACTATGTTTTTTATGTTCCAAATGTCCTAGCTGCAAAGTTCATTTAGCCCTTATTCTCCAACCTTTGGTAAAACAGATGGATGGGTGCCTTTCTCGTTTTCAGTGATTTGGTGAGCATGTGGCTCAAACTTTCACATGAAATGCAAAGTGCTTCTGGCTTACAAAAATATGCTTAACTGGCCACCTAATTTCTAACTGAGTCAGAATTTCGAAAAAATGTTGAAGCATCATCTCCTTGAAGGAATCTAATGGGACCTGAGCTCTCTTACCTGACTTATGGCAGATTCAGTCTCCAATAAATTATTGAAGCATACTCACAGACAAAAAAAACTGGCAAAGAGCCTTCAAAAAGGCAACAGATGTGTTGATTGGGATGCATTTTGTTTTTCATAATTCTCTAAAATTGATGTAAAATTCAGGAATGCTTAAAAACTTACTGATGGAAGCAGCTGGCAAGTGGGAAGAGTGGGACGTTGGATGATGAGGTGACTTATAGCATGGGAACTGAGAGGAAAAAAAAAAAAAGACCAAAATGGAATTCGATGGATTTTTAAACCTCTCACTTTGGAGAAGGAAACTCAGAGAAAAATGGAATGGGAAAGAAAAGGGAGGGAGGAAAAAAAGGGAACACAGGCCTGATGAAAGAGCACATCAGAGAAAACTCCTTTTCCTCCCTGTAGAACGAACTGTGAGCAATTCAGCTCGCATCTGTCAATGGCCCAAACTCCAAGGGCAATCTGAGTTTAGAATTATTGTTAATCAATTAATTTCCTTTCTACTCATTTGTTGTACAGAAAAGTTAACTCTCCTTTTTACAGAAAGCTCATATATAAGAACTACCATATATGCATGTACAGAGTTAGCTACAGAAAAGATCCAAGCCTTTTCCGCAGGGATCTAAATACCTGTCTTACAGTGGTCTAACAGATTGGATATTCTCATGACAAAAGAAAATATGTTAGAACTGCTAAGGTTTTCCCAAAGATACTGTCAAACAAATTCACTGAAACAACTAAAAAACCCCACCACAGATGCTGTGTCTTTAGATTCATGGTAGTTAAAGCTAATTTAAACTATCTTTATGCAGAAGAACAGGTACAGAAAATCAGCTTTTCTAGTTCTTTTCCTTCCACAAGTCACCTTTTGTTACTTCCTAAAACAGAAAGCAGTTCAGTACTAACAAATGCCCTCAGCACTCACTGAAGGTTGACTTCCAAAGTATATGTGAATACTTCATATAAGAATTAACGTGTGCAGGAAAAAACCTGCTTCTAGTTTTTCTTAGAACTCTAGGTCTTTCAAGAAAAATACTTGCTAAACTCTGGGCTGTGTATCTGTATCTTGTATCTGAGATACAATATGCAATAATTGTAGATTTAATTTTTCTCTTATTATTCCAGTGCTGTAATCTGTTTTCCATTTAGCACTGACCCTGTCTTCACACCAGTGGTACTACCTTTGGACATTTTAAGGCGCCAGGTAAGTTCTCCTAACACCGACAGCACAAAACTCATCTAGAAACCTGTGCACAGCACAAGGAGGACTGGGTCCAACCAAAATCTGTGGAGAGCCAAGAGAATGACAAGGAGACTGCCTGCAGCACAAAGGACAACTATTTGTACAACTTAATGCTTTAAATGCATAGCCACATGAGGATAAGATCTATCTTTGGTTACGGCTCTACACTTATGCCAGAGAACAGAGACACACACGGAAAATCCAGGAGAATTTGGCTCAGTTTACTTACAGTAGAGATAAAAAAAGAAACCTTAATTGTCTGTGTCCAAACTGGAAAGATACAAAATGTTCTAGCAACTGTAAAAAACGAACCTCTAAAACTTCATTCCATTTATTTTTTTGTTTATTAACAAGTCAAGAGATAGCAGACACTTAAAAAAAAAACCCCTTTCGTTAAAAAATTCAGGTCACAGCCTATTATTTCAAAACCTTGCTGTCCTCCTAGCTTTGCCAGCACCTCTGCTCATATTCAAACACTGCATAATTCATTTTAACGTAGCCTTATCAGGTTGCTGAATAAGAATGTGAAAGTCAGCTGGCTGTAAGTTGAAAAAATATATTCAGTGCCTTCTTATTGCTGCTGTCACTGATTTAGCTGTTCCCATGGTAAACTTAAATACCAGTGCAGGAAGCTGTATCATCTATCAATTCACAAGTTGCAAAGTGTGGTGGATGGAGATTTCATTTAACAGAACCCAGAACTGTCTCGTTGAAGGATGTGGCAGTTGAAAGCTGGAGACTGAATTTCTTTCTTTTTTTTTTTTTTCTCTCCTTTTTTTTTTTTTTTAAACAACCCTGTATAATCTCAAGAATAAGACATATGGCAGCACTTCCAAGTTGGTTTGAAGGAGGTTTTGATTTCCCACTCACTTTCTCTCAGTGTGAATTACCAAAGAAGGTGTCAGAAGTTCCTCGAGAAAATCCTTTTAACACTGGTTGTCTTTAGAAAAAGAACCTCTAGAGAGAAGCTCCTTTAAAAAAATAAAACAAACAGAAAAAACAAAACCTCAAACAATTTTGCCTGCTCTACAGCTGGAGCCTCTAACTTGACTCTCCATGACACATCACAGCAGTCATGAATTAGTTTCTTACAATCATTTTAATTCAGAAAAAATGCACTTCCTTCTCGAGGAGGAGACAAAAACATCCTAAGAAAGAGATTAGCCCACACACTAAAGAGATTTTTACCATTAGAAATTGCATAAATAAGAGCTAATGTACCCTATGAAATCTCTTCCTTTAGTAACTATCTATTGAAAATCAAAAATATAGTCTTACATGTTGAAAAGATTTGTCTAATTCTTTTTTTAATAAAAAATTATCTTTGCCATTAGCATACAGTAGCCAAATAAAAATATTGACTGCATTTCAAAAAATACAAATGAAGGTGGAAAAAAAAAAGCTAATTTAAACTAAATAAAACCACATTTATAATCTGACCTTTCCTTTATTCCACTGCTGGAAAACCACAACCAAAAGACTTTAACAAAGAGAAAAAAAAAAAAACACATAAAGATTTTTTTAACAACTAGAAAAGAAACACAAGGAAATGGAAACACAGCATTTCAAGATTTGAGCACTCCAAAAATCTCGTAAAAAAAAAAATGTTTTCACCATGAATCCTCAAGATTTTTTAAAGCCTCCAGTAATGAAACCAAAAACATGAAACCAAACCCTACTTTTTGATATATTTGGAGCACCCCCTGAATCTGAAAATTTGATATCACAGAGAGAATCTAAACCAGTCAATTGCCAATTACCAATTTTCTGATTCTGTATTTTTGTTGAACCACTGCAGCAAACTTACGCTAGAAAGCACAGATTTTACAGGATACAGTGAAACTGTTTGAACACAGCTGCATTGAAAGTGTCTTAAATCCTATATCCAAACCCAGAGGTATTCAGAATAACTGCCTCTTTTTGGGAACTTGGACCATGATGCCCATATTGTGGAATCAGTTTGCTTACTCTCCTACATGCAAGAACATCATCTTAGTATACACAGTGCCCCTTGTTCCATGGTGGGGAAAAAGTTAGAGAAAGAGGCCAAGAAAATTAGATGTCACTAAGTGATTTTCAGTCAGCCCACACAGAACATTAGTGGGGAATAAAGCATTCTTCTGAGCAAGCATTAGCACTATTATTAGCAGCATCTAGACTTATTTAAAATGATTATTCCTGTATCTATTCCAGCAAGCAACACAGATTACACTTGTCGCTTAGATGGAAAGACAGACACAAAATCATGAATACGATCCTCCCTCTACATTGTATTTATCTTTACCAGAAGGAGGAAAAAAAAAAAAAAAAAAACAGGATAGAAAATATTCCTGGAAACCAAGGGCATAAATAAATCTTAGTTTAAGAGAAGCCAATTGAAACATTATGATTATTGTGCCAGAGCTGTGGTTTTGATGAAAATGAATTGTAAATTATTTAGAAAGAAGTAGAAAGCTGCATCACAAATCAAAAGTAGTAAGATCCCAGTTTGAGTATGGAGAGAACAGCAAATCATTGCTACCTGCCATCAGCAATGCAGGAGTTGTGGGGCTCTGCCATTGCACCAGAAACATGTTTTGAACCACCATCAAAATAAACTAACCGGGGCATTTATGAGTTTTTAAACTAATACGACAATCACTAGATGCAAGGACCACTAGCCTTCTGAGCAGTGAAGACCCCTAGTTTTATTTGTATCACATTTTCCCCTTCCTTTCATTCTCATAAATGTGCAACTTTCTGCTGACATTAATGGACATCATCTGTCTGGTCACACATGCAACAACAGGGTGAACTTCTATTAATAGGCACTGAAATACTCCTGGTAAGTTATCCTTTTTAACATGGTGTTATACCACTGGTCCTAACACAGGAACTCTTTCAGCCCAGCACTCATTTCTTTAAGGGCCACTACCTCTAAAACAGCTGTTTCCCCCTCAGACACAAACTGCATCCGTGCTAAAATACAATGGTTTTGGTCAGGGACCAACTCTGATAAGCTGCCAGGAATTTTGAGTTATATTGCTGTAAACTCACACAAAAGTTATCTGTCTCTGCACATATAAAATAAAGAAAGAAATGGTTCTCAGAAGAACAGTTATTTGGAACAGATTTTTAAGGTGCTTTATGGCTCATGCATAACAAAATTAAAGCAAAAATCTGTCAGCAAGCACGAGATTTCTTTAAAAAAAAATTAAAATAGAATTTTTCCTCTTATTTCAAACGAAGTAGCAGGTTATACTAGACTACAGTAATAATGACTCATTTGTTAATTAAAAAAAGAATTATCTTTTTATTTACATGCAACGGTGTTATTCTTTCATCTAAGTCTAACTCCTGAGAAATAAAATTTCTTGTACAATCAACTTTTTCTTCTATCACTGTCAAACATCAGTTCTCCCTTTTTCTCCACTTCTGGGTCTCGGAAGAACAAAAATTAGAAACCTATTTCTAAAACCCCAGTTATAAAAGCTGCGATTTTACTTCCACTGAGCAGGCCATGATGGCCCCCTTCTCCTCCCCCTTTCCTTATCTAGGGCTAAGAAAACAGTCCATATCTAAACTGACAAAATTTTCAGATACAATTTACAATGTAATAGGTAGGCAGGCAGATAAATCAGACAATTTTTTAAATTTAGTGATTATGGTTTACTGTGAAAGGAGATTTTTTTCCTGAGAGGAGTTCAGGATTTTCTGGTTTATTTCTGGTTATCACATCTTTCTGGCAGATCATGATTCATTCACTAGTCCTCAAGGAAGACCAGTGCATATGAGTATTTTTAAGCACACTGCTTGCAGTTTAAAACTCATTTGCAGCAGTGAGATTAGATGCCTAATGAAGGCTCAGCACTTCTGCCCATGTATTACATACAAGGGGGTGGGGAGCCGTACAACTCGAGCTGGACTCCAATCCTGCAGAAACCCAGCTGCAAAGCAGCACACGCTGCGGGATCGCCTCAGACCAGACTGAGCTAATGTTCTTAAACGGAGCCTTTAGCCCAGGGATGGGGATGTTTTCTGCAGTGAAGCACAATTTCAGAAAATATTTTAAAAATATTTTTATTTAATGTACATATTATGTGGCATGTATAGATACATACACAGTCAAATCTGATGTCACGTGCAGAAGAGATCTCTGCTGTGCCCTCCTACCCTGTGAAATTTATAATCACATATGATTTAGAAAATTTGGAAGATTGTGGAAGAAAGCATATTTACCAGCACAGAGACTCTCTCTCATAAACTTTACTAATGCAAATTCTCTTATGCAAGTGTGATACAACATTAATTGCCACCTTTAACTCGGTCTGTTAAACAAAGGTGTAACTATTGGGCCTCTTGAACAAAACCATACCCAAATTTCCTAAGAGGTAGCATCATGTAGAAGTATTTTGCTTTCCCCCTTGCAGAAAATATTCCTCTTAGTGCTTGAGGCTTTTCAAGACTATTCAGTTTAGTGACAGTCCATGAATCAGTGCTCTGCTTCCAATTGTTGCTGAATTACTAAGAATTGGAAGTAACATTTAGAAATTTTAAGAAAGGAACTTCTGAGAAAGGCAATTCCTAGGAAACAAGCCTGACTAAATACTAAAGAAATATGTTAATATTTAAAATGATAAAAGATAAATTAAATTCAATTATTAAAGGAGCTATAAAAATCCTGAGCATTTGGAAAATAAGATTTATAATCAAGACAACCAAACCTTTAAACACAGCAATTCAAATATCCCATTATTCTAGGCTCCAAGCTGAATAAAGCTTTCAGTTGTAAGTCTAAAACCCATAAATATTCCATAAATTATAAGATCCCTGAAGACTTCAAGATATGGTCTAACATATAATTAGAAATTTCAGGAGCTCACTTTGCCTTGTGACAGTAATCTGGAATGATGATATATTTTATCATAACCATAAATTGCACAGTGTGTTATTTTTTAACTCATGTTCCTTGTTCTAAGTAGCTCCAAAATGCTACCCTTAGATACTCACATAAATTCATGGATGCTCAGTATGGAAAGCTAACAGAAATTGTTTTTCCAGAAAAACATTCAAGGTAACTTTTAATTATATAACTGTCAATTGCCATATTTTAAAAAATTATTTAATGGACACGGGATTTCAGTTATTTGGGTTTTTTCTACCCTGTCACAAATAACGTGCCAAACTGCCTCCAAGGAATGCTATAATTTACATGGAGAGACCACCTGAAAAACAATCAGAGAAGAATGATATGGAAAACATTAAACAAATTTTAAACTAATAAAAGAAGCTTAGTTTATATTTAAGAGGTTGTGGCACAGACACATGACACTGTAAGTTGTTATTAGTTGCGCTGTTGTCCTTTCACTTCATTCAATGGGTTCCCTTTGCAGAGTGAACTGAACGTGGAGTTTGCTTCTCAAATAGGGACTCAGGAATGAAAAAATACATTACTGTGCTGAGAAAGCTCACACCCACAAAGTATTAATGAGCATATTATTTGTTTCAGGTGAATGCACTACCTTTTCCTTTCTGCAGAACTTGCTTACAGATTCTCTGAAGACTTGCTCCTGAACAGTTCTATGACCTAGTTTAAAGAAAATGTAAAAGGATTGCAATTTTGGCTCTTTAAATCAAGGGTTTTTGCATTTACAAACTTTGCTGAATCGTTTTGGCTGTGGTGCCTGTCCTTATCTGCCCAAGCAATACTCAACTGTATGGAATCTGCTTCCAGTGTATGCTGAAAGCACTAGCACTTTGCAAAAACCATTATTTCTTTAGCAAAGCCTTTTTCATTGTATTTTACAAAACAATTTTGAAACCTTTGAAACAGTTTTGAAACAATGTCCATCTGCACAGTAGAAATGTACTCAAATGCATCCAAGAAAATCTTCAGAGGGTGCAAGAGTCTATCAAAATATGACCTAAAAACATCCTGCAACAGAACTCTGTTGATTGATACATGGATATAAGACCTAGTGCTTCAAGCATCAAGGAATGAGCCCTGAGAATCAACTGCAAAGACTTTTTGTCTAAGAAGGTTTTTCTGAAGGTTTCAAAATCTGCAAAATCGATTAAAAGAATCAGGTTTTATTATTGAACATATTCTAACTACATGAACAGTGGAAGGGAGATGGCTGAGCCTCAGAGGTAGCGCTCAGTAGAGTTAATAAAAAAAAGAGCTAAGTGATTTAATTACACCTTTCAAATCTGCCTGCTCACATAGACCCCATACTTCAACATTCCAACTTAGTTTCATCCCTTCTACTAAAAATATCTTTTATTACAGGGGAGTAAAAGTAAAAAGCTTATTCAGAACAAAAATTATAATTTCAGACAATGCATGGTGTGAAATGACATGTACCTTCCCATGTTAATGAGTATTTCAGTAGCAGCACGGCTTACGTAATAATCACGGGGTTTATGGCAGCTGGTTATTTTGACAAGAAAACTGAAGGAGCTGTGTGAAAATAGCGTGGAAAGAAGCAAAGAAAAGCAATAGGTCTGACAAGTAGATACCCTTGTAAAAAGCATGCCAAGTCTGCTCTTTGTGACTTAGTTTTTGTATTGAAGGTCCAATTTTGAATCCTATGAATAGATGAAAAAGGAATTTGCAGCAAAAATCTTAAGGAACCCACCTGCAAATTTGTTTCTACAGATCTCTCCACTGAAATGGAAATTGTTAAATAGAGAGTGGGCATACTCCTGTATTTTTAAGCAAAGACTGACTTCTTAATACATTGTAGTGAATGGGGAAAACAGAAACAAGGTTTAATCAGTACAGTTCAACGGTGGTTTTGGACAATTTAATTTTATTTCTGACAACAAAAATTAGGGACTAATAGTGTTCTCAAACATCAAAGAAAGATTTTTATTACTTTTTTTCAACAGGGCTAAGGCAAAAAAGGCAAAAATAGCAAAAATGTGTAATTTACAGTAAATCCCAGCAGATGAAACGACAATTTTACTGAGTGAAATGTAATATTTTTTTTTCCCTGAACGTGTAATTTGAAGTTTAACACTTACAAATGCTTAAGTTAAAGTCTAACCATCAAAACCAAAACAATCGTGATAGTCCATGGTTTGTTTTCACTGAAGCCACAGCAGTGCACCTTTCTCAAAATGGTCGTTTATTCTGAGCAGCACAACCACATGGTGGCAGAAGAGCCAACATCTTGCTCAGCAGCTGGATCGCTCTGGGGAGGCCAGGCAAGCTGACGGGTTTGCACAATAAATGATTTGCCCCTAATAAACCATGATGAAAAACGGATTGGTTCAGGGTAACTCAGCCCTCAGGGCTGATAAAGGTACGTCTTCCCAGAGCATTCTAGCCGCTGGAAATTGAATTGCTGCTTTATAGATTGAAAGCTTGTACAACTGGAAACTTCAATTTAAAATAAGATCAGATTATTTTATATCTAATTGTTAATAAAGTTTCAGTAAAAAAAACAAAAACAACAACAAACCCTCCAAACAATTGTTTTGATGTCAAATTCAGCTTGAAAATTTGGAAAGCTCCGATTTGAAAACACATTAAAAATAACAGTATTTACTGAAGGTTTTACATACCCATCCATAATTTTAAGAGATTCTTTTTGTCACTATTAAAACAGACTCCTAATTATTTTACTAGATTAGTAAATAAGGCTTCAACTAGTCTGATTTACTTTTCTCTCCCCTCTTTCATACTATAGTAAGACCAAGGCAGAATGGAGTACATTTCACAAGTCAGGAAGGCTTGCGCTCCTCAGTGTCACCAGGCTGGGCAGAGCAGGGGCTGCATAGACACGGCCATTCCCTGCCCCAGCCCGTGCCAGTGTCCCCGCACGGCTGCCCAAGCACAGCTCAGCATCACACCCCTGACACGAGCACCTGCACAGCGAGGAAACCATCCCCTCTCCTTGACTTGTGCACAATCCTGCCGCAACAACGACAAACAATTAACCTGCTAACCCAAAAGGATCATTCCTGAATGAGCCTGAAAGCTTTAGCAGCTTACTGCGCCCAAGCGAAACCAGGCGGAAAATCTACTGAAGCAAAGCTCCAGGGAATACCTCCTGCAAAATATCTGAAATACATATATATGTACCTCATCAATTAAAAAAATAGTGTGTTTGGCAACTAAAACCAAGAATCTAACTAAACAGATCTCACAGTCTTTTTATACAGCTCGCTAAATGTAGCTCCTACTATTTACAACTTGAAATAATTGCACATAATGCTTTTGCCTCTCAACAGAGATTTTTCTGCTCCTCAGTGTTTCCTGACAAAAATCAAAATGCCCTCAGCTAGACTGCAGCAAAATAAAAGAATGACTGATGACAGATGCAGATCCCAGAATGCATTATGTTGATGATTGTTATATCCATAGATACTAGTTGTCTGTAGCAAAATGATAATCATTGGAAGATTCCGGCTGTGTAAAAGAGGACAAAAAGACAGCATGAAGCTCTCCTCTTACAGAGAATGAAAAGTGTGTTTACACTGGCATTCAATCACAAATTAAGAGTGCTTTTGGGAAGCAAATCTCCTGATCATCCCTACCTACCACGCTTTGCTCCACATCACCAAATGCTCTCACAGAGTACAAACCAGACCCTTTTCCAGCAAAACTAAGGCAGATAAGAGCTTCTCTAAAGTAAAACCCTCAAAACATACAGTGTGGACATTGGATCCTCCAGCACTGAAGCTCTGCCTTACAAGTCCAGCCCCATGATGCTGGATGCTGTGCGAATGCAGATCCACCAGACTCTGGGACATACTTTGAGATTCAAAAATACAAACCAGTAATATTGTTGCATTCACAAATTATTCTAATGCTTTCTCTTACATGAATATTTCATTGTGTCTACCATGATACATCTCATTATTTGTAGTACATTAAAGTACAAGTCTACTGAAACCAGAGGAAAAAAACCTGTGCAAAACATTACTAAATACCTTTTTAATTAATACCATTTAGTTATTTGAATACCCGTGGCAGGTTACTGATTTCAGCAAGTTTAGTGATAAAAGTAAGCATTACCCCAACATGAAAAATTACTAAAAATAATTCAGGAAATGTAATTTTCTTTTCTTTCCACAAATCAGAACGACTACACAATACTCAGGAGCAAAAAGCTACAATGGGAATCTATTACAAATGCTTTTGGAGAGCATATATGCATGATCAGTGTCTGAGTGACAAAATGTTCATACTGGCAAATGGCTCCTAAGCGAGGCTCTGATACATGCTGTTAAACAGAATGTTAACGTTTTTCTTCCTGTGATTTTCTTTCAAGAAAAATAAAATTTGAAAAAAAGAAATATGCAACATCTAAACCGCAAATTCAATATAACCAAAACAAAAGGAAAACATTTATATTAAATAGCTTTTCTGTTCTGCTCAGCAGACATAGCCATAGTAGAGCATATTCATTACCAAATTCCCACTGTACATGATTAATTTCTGCTTGACTGGTGTCACTTGTAAGAGGATCAAAAGTTTGAATTTTTAGACATTGGAGATTTTTAAAATTGATTTTTTAAACTTAGAAATAATCTTTAAATTTATTTTTAGCATTTTTAACAAAAAAATTTGGATTATAACTACCCTTATGGAAAATGTCTCTCCTTACTAGATTATAGAAAGAAATGTATCTCTTTAGCTTTAATACCCTCACCCGTTGCTATTTGCTTGTACATCTGCATTGCATCCAGGACTGAGGTGGCACTGCACCCCAACCACATGGCCATTAATAATTTAGCCTGGAAAAGACCTTGAAAGGTCACCTGGCTGGGAGCCCATTCAAAACAGGACTAACCTCAAAGTCAGTCAGAGCTCATAGCACTCATCTGTGTAGGCTCTCTCTGTTCCCCATTTGCAGCCTTATGACATACATCTGAATAATTCACAAGGTCTCAGATTTCTCTAGCCACTGTACTAGAATAACAATTGCACATAATTTGTAACTTGTGAAATATTTTACTAATGTTCATGTACATCCCTTCGAAACCTTGCAACTAATATAAAAGCAAAAAGTATGTGAACAGAGGAAAACATAAAACTTTAATTTGAGAACGGTAATTGAAGAAGCATTTAGATAGTCAGATGTATTCTCTAACTGAAAACGTTAGGGGGAAAAAAAGTTATCTTGGATCCGAATTCCATGAAATCACAAGACTAGAATGGTGACTGCTGAACAGCAGCAGTCCAAGCAACATTAGTAACTGGTCACAGAGAGTTGTTTTGTATTCAAATTCACAGAAAAAAAAACCCCACTGAGATTCTTATTACAAAGTCATTTTAGACCATTATAAATCCATGCTGCCAGTAGAAGAAAATCCTCTCCCTTGTCAACTCTGCTGGAGCATCACCTATGTCTCTTGGTGCTGCTGCCTGACAAGTTCAGTCAGGGCATCAACATGCTGAAAATCAGTGCAAGAAGGTCTAAGGAGAGAACCAACTCATGCCAATTTACAGTACGCATTTAAACAGTCTCATTTTCATTTCCCAGAACAATTCAACATTAGGCTGCAGGCTATTTTTCAGAATTTGTGACTTCCAACAGGAAGCATAAGGCTGTACATTCTCAAGATTCTCCAAAAGACACAGCCAACATGCCCTTTGAAAAAGGACGTACTAGGATGAACATCAAGAGAATTAATATCATATTAATATTAATCACAGTATTAATTAGAGATACGATTACACGTACATCACTTTTACATAATTAAATGCTCTTACATTTGCATAGCCCCTTTTGTATTGGACCATCACCAGCTAATTTAACATCGGCAACACTGATGCCTCACTGTTCTCTTTTCCTCCAACAGAGCCCTGGAAAATCAAGATCCCCTTTGACAGGCGTGATATTTGAGGTAATGGTTGGGGTGGCTCTTGCTGAAAAGCAGCATTTCCCAGTTCTGCTTTTCCTACCCTGCAGAGAGAGTAGGAATACTGCTTTTTCAGATGACTTCTGTTTTTCAGCTTTCATTCACCCTTCCAGAAGTAGGAAAACCTTGGCTTGTCAGCCTCGGGATGGCAAAATGTATTTTTGCACATACTCCTGAGTAGATTTGAGCTAAACTTAAATTTTATGAAGTCCTATCTGCCAGCACTCAGCTCCAAAGTCAAGAAAATCCGATGTTGCCCTCTAGGTATCTAGCAAGAAGAGAAGCGCTGCAACATAAATCCTAAAGAAAACCAGGACCCTGCTATACATTATTTATATCTGGTGCGATCTGGCTGGACTAGTATCAGAGTATAGATTTTAAACTTACTTGTGCAAATAAAAGAAAAACAGTCTCAAACTGGAAATTTCATATAATAGCCTACATTATCAAACAGCCCCTTCCTGGCCTCAGTGCCCAAGCTGTTAAACTGCTGTTTAATAGCAATATGGGAGAACCGCTTCAACTGCTTTTGATGCTTTTAAAAACGTTCTTTCAGCAGTCCTGAAAGCCACAACTGTAACCTTCCTGAGGTAAGAAAATTTCTGAGACACACCAATGAAATCAGGAGAGAATCCATCTCGTAAACTCGCATAAATTACTTTTACCAGACAAAGAAATGTCAGTAATGGAAAATAATTTTTATCCAATTTCTTTCCTTATGGTATTCTGACTCTTAGGGACAGATCCTCATCTTCAGACCAGTTTGGAAAGAAAAAGGATGCAAAGCAGCAGTTCCCAGAAATCCTTTATTATTTCAGTGGAATCAAACAACTCCAGAGAAAAGAAAAGCTGGATTTGCTCTGCATTGTGAGTGAAAAATTCTAGTTTAAAGCGACAGAGAGGAGGAAAAATTCTACAGTTTGATGAATGATTTCTACCTATAGACTGCAGTGGTAATTGCCATTCCGGAGCTTAAGCCTCCTTATCAGTGTTAAGAACAACTTCTCCACCCTGTACTAGGGAACTAACACAGCTTGCTAGTTTGGGCAAACTCCTGTTTTCCATCTTACAACCCCTTTAAAATTTCCCACCCCCCCTGCTGCATCACATTCCACACGTCTAACCCAAGACACCAGCCAAAAACAGAGGACAGAGTGCCAACACTTTGAAAGCTTAGAAGCTAGCAGAGCACAGCAGTTTTATCTACAAATGGGGCTTCTGCCTCTCAAAACATTCATGCCTGAATTCCTCCCTCTGCTTTTGAGCCACAGAGCAGTCATGCCTCTTTTTGTTCCTCCATTCACTCCAATTTGATGAGTTTTTTTATACCAGGTCTGGTGCACAGAACAGCATCCCAAATGTGGCCCAGATTCTGAGGACCTAAATGCTATTTAAATCCCGAGGATACTTGGCTTCTGGAGCCAAGGCACCTCTGAAGGTAGAAAGCCAGACCAAGGAAACACTTGGCAAAGGAATATGAATTAAATGAGATGGCTTGACTTGAATGTTCTCCTGTTGTTCAAAAAAATGTTGCATTTCCCATTTATTCCAGAAAACATTTACAATGCAGAACTGAACTGCTCTGTTTACTGCAGCCCTCCAGTGCTGTTAGGCTGTAAATTGTTTGGGGAAACCAATAATGGAAAAGTTTATTACAATATCCTGCAGACATTCACAGAACATTTCAGCTAATATTATCATTGTTTACTTGTCACATTTGCTATTGCAGACTGCTACTGGAGGACAGTAATTTTCTTTCTTTTGAAACTAAGAGACATTTCATTTGGCAATTTCCACTCTTTCTGCCATATGACATACTCCATATCAAGGTATAAATACTAAGTATGACAGGAGACTCTGGAGGGAGAGGCACGGCTGGAACCAAGCTACCCCACCTGCCCCACTCCAAAGCATAGAGACAGAATAGTCAGGAACCAAAATTACCACCTTGGTCATAAAGTTTCTTCCTTAGTGCCCACCCCTCAAGCAACACATTCTCAGGATTCTTTAAAGTGGTTTTTTTCCAAATACTGGAGTAAGCTGTGACTGCTGTCACTCTCTGCCACAAATGGCTGGCTCTTTTTTTTTTTTTTTTTTTTTTTTTTTTTTTTTTTTTTTTTTTGATACATGAACTATATATGAACTAGTTCGGGAAGAAGCTGAGGCCCCCTATACTGTCAGAACAGGAACTGGGGCCTTTGCTTTCTCAGAACTCACAAATTCAGTTTTTGGAACAAAGCAGACAGGACAGGTGCTGTCACAACATCCTTTTGAAACAAGGGTAGCAACAACTTACTTGCTAAGTAATAAGCATAGCAAAACCCCCCTACACACTTACAAAAGGAATACATTATTTTTTGAATTATATCCTTAAAGAAGCACTATTTGTGTTTCTAAAAGTTCTCCTTTCCCTTGGTCTATGTTCACCTGTTTGAACTTGGCAGTTACACTCCCACTCTTAACCTCAAATTGTCCTTTTGTGCTTGACATTTTTGTGACTGCAATTACACTGAAGTTTACAACTGTTCTAATACAGTTTCAATTTAAATCACCCTGATGATGCATCTTTCCTTATATTAGTATTACTACTAACACCTGCAGAATTCTCAGAATAAGTGAGTGAGAATGGTGCCTTCAATAGCAGTATACTTTGTTTTTCCTTATATCTATTTTACAGAGGCAACTATTATTTTCACAGGTTCGTTGTGTGCCTTCCTCGAATAATCAAAATGTAAACCAGTTGTGTACTATGAACCTGTCTCTTTGGCTAAAAGAAGCCCACAATGGAAAGAAAGTACCAAAAAAACAAGCAGAAAGACTAACCAGGATAGCTGGTCACAAAACTTCTTGTGCCTGAGTGCTCTGTGACAGATTTTTGTTGTTTGTTTATGTCCAGACTGAGAACAGAAAAAAATGGAATTTACACAATTTTTCCAACATTAATTTGGCTCAGTTCCAGCAGTAATCAGAGCAATTGCAGCTGCTCCTCGTCTTGTCTAGGAGTTGGATGAGGTATTCTGTTATTTGTAAGTGATTATATAATACCTTGACATAGCTTTCAAATCACTATCAATACACTAAATACAGTTCATGAACTTGCTTTGTATCAATACAAAGAATACAGTTCAAGCCCATTCAGCCAACACACATACAAAATACCCTACATTATACATGTTAATTATTCATCCACAGCCTGCTGATCTAAAGGAATAATTTTCCAAAGCAACACATGGGCTAAACGTTTGCACATGCTCCCTCTCATTTTTAATAATAAAAGATGGGATTAGAATTAATTCCAAAAAAGATGTATTGACTCCGGGAGGTATTATTGGATCTTTTATGTCTTTAGTCTCCGAGAGACTGATTAACATGCACAGAGCACTGTACTACCATAACTAGACCATCTTGGTTCTTTTGAGCTCCTTGAAGGCTCATTCAGAAATCTTTCAGAGAGATGAGGAGGGCTGGGACCATTATGGTGAGATTAATTATTTACGCCAAGAAGCAAATATCCATTACAAGTACCGCTCCTCCTCTTCTTCCCATCGCTATTGCTCAAAGAAACACAAACTCTTCTTCCAGCATTTCTCAGGTTGTTCTATCCCCTCTTCTGTTGAAAGCAACATTATACTCATGCACAGAGGTATTGCTGTCAAAAATTCTTCGTAATCAGTATTAGTATTCCTTACATATGTGTATTTAAAGAGAGCTTATTGGCTCAGGTTTCATGAGGACTCCCACAAAAGCTATCAAATCAATCTTCCCTGCTCACACCTGGCAAGAAAACCACTCATCTCAGGAGATTCAAATTCAGCCAAGGGAAACAGCAGTTCCAGGAGGCCCTCCTGGTGTCCTACACACCTGGGTACCAGGCTTGCAACCCGAGAAAGACCCATGATTCACCAAAGTTTTTACATGCTTAAATCCTTTTGTTTTCAGGGGTGCCTGGGCTCCAGGATGCCCCCTAGCCTAAACAGAAGTGATTCAGGCGAACAGCTGCTCTGTGGGTGACTTCAGGCAGTTGTAGGGGCTGTGCCATCCTGCTCAGGCTGGAGAGAGTCACATGAACCACAGCGCTCCCACGGTGACACCACACAACTACTGCTGCCACCCAGCCCTCCCACAAAATAAGCAGATGAGCAAAGTGCTATCTTCTATTCAAACAAAGCAAAGTACAGTTCCTCCTTTAAGTAAGGAAGGAATCGTTTTGAGGTACTTTCTACAACGTAAGGGCAGAATTAAGAAGCAATATAAAAAGGGAAGAATGGCTCAGTGATTATCAATCTAACTGGAAAAAACAGGTACAGTAGACATATAGTAGGCACAAGGATTTTCTAAAAATCTATTAGTATCTATATTTGTCACTTGCCATATTCCAATTTAATTACTGGTAGTAATAATCATAATACTTGTGTAGCAATTATACTTATGCAAATGTTGGGCTATTTTTGCTAGTGCATAATGCAAACTTAACCTCACCTGAAAACACGGCCATACAGCAAGAGAATCAGACTCTCAGGTCTCATTAAAGATAACTTCAGATTACTAATAGACAACAGTGCTTGCTCCTTTGTGCAAATTAGATTTTGCTCCTGATTTAATTTTCCATAAAGAATATCTGCAAGTCTGCAGTATCTTATATATAAACATATCCTTACTAGGCTTGCCTGTATAGTGACTGCTGTTCATCTGCTTTAAAGCTGCCACAAACTAAACTCTCTATAGCAAGCACAGTGACCACGGATGTGGCTAATGCTGAGAAAAACCCTTTCCACTTATTTTCTTAAAACCCAAGTCAGAGAGGACTGAGACCTATGAGAAGGGAAGTTCCCACAGAGGTTGCCATTGACAGCCAAGGAGGCAGCTGCTCACACAGCCTGCATGGAATCCCTTTCCAATGCAAAGCAATGCTATGGGGCAAAAATCCATTCACCAATCTTTGAAACTGATCAGTTCAGATTGTCTCTGTCACTTCTTCCTCCTCACAAGAAGGACTTCTCAAATTCTTCCCCCCGCTCCAGCATGGGTCCCTTCCACAGTCACAAAGTCATGCCAGTAAACCTGGGCTTCCTTTAACATGGATCCACAGGTCTTGCCAGGAGCCAGCTCCAATGTAGGCTTCCCAAGCAGTTACAACCTCTTCTGGGCATCTACCTGCTCACCCAAGTACCTCCCTGGGCTGCAGGGCGACAGCCTGCCCTGCCATGGTCTTTGTCATGAGCTGCAGGGGCTCTACACCAGAGCACAGAGCAACTCCTGCCCCTCCCGCTACCATGACCTTGGTGTCTGCAGAGTTGTTCTCTCACATATTTGCATGCTCCTCTGCACCTGCAAGAGTGCAGGTATTTTTTTCCCCTTCTTAAATAGGTTATCCCAGAGGCACTGCCACCATCATAGTCAGCTGTGCACCCAGCCTTGGCCAGCAGTGGGTCTGTCTTCATGCTGGCTGGAATTTGCTCTATTGGACATAAGGGAAGCTTCCAGTATCTTCTCACAGAAGCTGCCCTTATAGGTCCCCTACTACCAAAATCTTGTCATGCATACACAATACAAAGCTTTAATTGCACATCAGATCTGTTGCCAAATCCTGCATATAATTATACTACCAAAGAAATACTTGTGCTGCAGACACAATCACTACAACTTTGGAAAAATGCTTTTAAAGAACACAGCTGTGAAAATGTCTGCATTGAGGCCCATGTTTATGTGATGCTTCTTTCAGTTTGGAGTTTTGTACAGAAATCAAGCTTTGTCTTAAAAAAAAAAAAATTATAAACCCCCTTAAATCGTATTATGCATGTATGTTCTTCATATGTGGGCTGCTTTCTTCAAGCAGCCTCCCAAATAAGCCACTGCACATTTCTCCTAAAAACCAGGACACTTATCTCATATGCACATTTTTTTTCTTCAAATTAGTTTGTATGACTGTGAGCAATAGTATTACTTGCTTAACTCAAAGTACGTTTCAGAAGTAATCTTTCAATATTCCATTTTCAAGTCTGTCAATTTGTGGTTGAACAATATCTTAGATTTAATCAGTAGCATCAACAGCATTATAGCATTATCAATAATTCTACTAAAATCACCAAAAACTAGTTCACATAAACTTGATTTGCTAAACTCATTTATACTGCCAAGGGTGCCGGAGGTCCAGGCAAAAAAAAAAAAAAAAAAAAAAAAGCAGAGAAATGCTCTATGGTAGGCCATTAATTTTAAAATACTGTCAAATCATCCTCACTCTAAATTTTGTTATTAATCTGTAAATAACTGTCCACCCTCTCAGCTGCAATCTTTCATGGAATGCTGTTTCTTAAACAAATCATGAGGCATTAAGACAAAAATGTAATGGGAACTTCTAAGGAATCACCTTTCTAAAATTTCCTCACATCCCACTCTTTAAAAACTCATCCCTCTAACAGATGACTCTAAGCTTTTTCTTACCACTCAATTGTACACTGCCTTGCCGGTGAGAAAAGGGAGATCCACAGCTCAGTGTGACTGCAGAGGAGGGGCAGGGGAGATCCTCTGCTCTCTCTCACACTTCCTTGGGTGGGAAAGGAAATTGCAGAGTCCTTTGCTTGTGATTTCTCTGGCAGATAGGAGCCAGCAGAGACAGGAAACTGAAAAACCTGGCTTGTCTTCCCCTCCCCTGTCTACAATGCCTCATGACAAAGGATGCTGGTAGGTTGAGCTGCTGAGGCTGCTGCCCCACAGATCCTCTCAAATCTTTATTTGGTGCCCTTAGGGAACAGGCTGGTCAGGCAGGTAGGTAAGACAGTGCTCTGCTCTGTATTGTCCTGTACAGCATCCATCCCTTCCTTGTCCTTTTTTCAAACGCAGAGGATCAGACAAGTCTGTGAAGTGCATTTGAGAGTATCAGTGATACCTACGTTTTGGTCAAAGATGCCATACACCGTGATGAAGGATGACTTACTTTTACTGACAAGACCAGTACATTGCTACATCACCCTCTCCTCTTGAGATTCTACAACCTCTGCTGTCAGTCTCGAGATGCTGTACTTCAGAGACCACAGTGTTGCAGAAGAGAGGCTGGATCTCCATGTGAAATATAGATCCACGCTTATTAAGAAACCTTTAGGTAAATATTCTCTCGGATAATCAATTTGACGCAAGGTGTAATTTAATTATCACCAGCTTTTGAGTGTATTAAAAAGGGTATTCTACAGATGTTATGAAAGGTATCACAAATAACTTTCATAAAAACCACGAAAGGCATTGACTAAGGCAAAACAGAAACATGAAAATTGCATTATTACATCAAATAAAGAACTCTGGTAAATTACTTATACCTCCTAGATAATAAAATATTTTGCCTTTTCCAAAGGCCTTTAGGCCTTTTCCAAAGGAAAAATATAAGAGAACTTCCAGGGTTAAATATTTATTCAAGCAATTTATTTGGTGCACATGTGATAAATTTGGATATAGATCTATGGTTAATATTTGAATGTGTCGCAAGCAACAAGGGTGTTGTAGGGGGTGTGTGTGTGTGTGTATATATATACATGTATATTTATATATATGCTAGCTCACATGCACAGCACCACAAGGCCAGATATGCATCTTTTTTTTTCATCTATCTTTGTCTTTCCTCCCCGTCCCAGGTCTGCTAGAACAATATGAAGGAAGTATTAGCAAGATTCTTCAAACGCAGAAAAACCCAAACTGAAGCGCATAAGCCTAAATCAGTTAACAGCATAATCATAGCAAAATTACTATATTTAGTATATGGAATGCAAAAATTTTCCCATGTAATGACTATCAAAATGCTCACATAATAACAAGATAGTCTTGATAGTGATTATCTTTCAGGGTAGAAAGTTTTCTCCACCATCTCTAAGGATGGCATGACTAAAACAATAATTCCTCTATGTTTTATCATTATGCTGCCAATTAATGCCATTTTAAGAACCACAACCATAAGAAAAATAAACAAAATAAGATCACCCATAGGGTGATACCACCTGAAAGTTTTTTAATCCCACCTTTTTATTGTTTTTCAGCAGAACATTTACAAGTAAAAGTTCACATTAATAAAAAGGAAGAATCAAACTATTGTTAGTACCAAAAGAATTTGAAATGCAGACAGGATTGGATAAAGGTAGCTCTGGATAATCTGGGAGAGTTCAGCAGCCAGTATGTTCCAAACAATGCTTAAGAGTAATTCTACAGGAAGGTATTTAAACAACTGAACAGTTGAACAATCCCAGCCAGTTTATGATGCAATAAAGACATCTTGCTTTATAGAAAGAAGGGAGGCAAATGAAACAAGCAGATAAAGGTAACAACAGTTAAACTCCCCTCCACCCCCCCCCACCCCCCCCTTCTTTCTTCCAAAGGCAGGGAACTTTTGGAGGCGGGTACTCCATGTACATTGGGCCTTATTCTAGTTATTTATGTTCTGACTATTTATGTTATTTATGTAATTGAGCAAATCTAGGAAAAAACAGCTTCAGACCACACACCAAGAAAAGATGTGCAATTAAACAGATCAACTGTGTAACTATGCATGACCTTTGCAGTAACAGAGAAGGAATTTCACTACGAGTAGCAAATGATCACAACTATTTGCACGGGGTTTTCCCTTAGTTTTAGATAAATGTTCCCCTTTTCTTCATTCCAGATAGAAACATACAGAGTGTGATCCCGTCCCTGGGCTAGGACAGATGCTTAGTCCATTTAGCTAAAGTTGTCTCCACTTCCTGCAAGATAATTGTCTGCTTTTTATCAACACCAGGACCTCTGCTGCTAGAAAAGCATTTTATAATGCACAATGGTATTCTTTTAACATTTTCAGGTAGATATGAAAATTGATCTGAATTTGCAATCTTTTCCCACATGGTGTTTTTGCTTTAGACTCTGAGACTGGGCCAGACTGCCAGGGCCTCATTTCATTAAGCTTGAGTAGCCTTTTGCAAAACCTAGTTTATGACTATGTGATAAATTGCTTTCTATTTATATTTGTACATTAATAAGCAGATAACAGCTAGAGGAGGCTAAAGGCAGCATTATGGATGAGACTATGTTTATTAACACTTACTTTCCTCAAAACTACTTAGCTAACCTACCTAAATTCATCATAAACACACATTAAAATTTCTCAACTAATCCTAGAAAGAATAAAAAAATTTAAAATGCTTCTCTTTATGGCAGAATGTATTTTAACCTGGTCTTTCTGTTTATTTGCATTGCAAATGATGAAACCTGCGGAGACTACAATCCAAACTTCAAGAAAACAGCCACCAAGAACACACACTGCTGTAATCATCATCCTGATACCTGTGTGCACCTTGATGCTGTACCAGACAAAACCAACTTCAAACCTTAGCCAGAACACATTTAGGGGACACAGCTGCTGCACTCTTTCAGCTTACTACTTACCAGGTATTCTAAATTCTTTTGTAATTTGCCACACTTACTCACATCTCTCTTGAAAAATACAAGCTTTAAGTAAAGTTTGAGAGAAGCAAATATCTTGAGGAATACTAAAATATTTTCCAGATCTTCCACAAAAGTTCAGCTGCAATCACAGTTGCAGACCTAGTGGTTAATCCCAGCCCTTGGGATGTAAAAGTCTATTCTACATCCCACATCCTTTAGTTAAGCAGGAAAGCAATTCTTTGATCCAACACCTTTATGAGTGTTATCTAAGGATGTTAATGCATAAATAGATTTTTCCTACTCAAGAAGTATTAGTATTTCTCTGCTTTCAAACTTCTTTAGTTTAAATATTATCTTTTTAGCTTTCTAGCTTTCTCTTTCCACCATTCTGATAAATGAAGTCCATGTTTCTCAAAAATGTTCCCTAATTTATGTAATTAATCTGAATAACAAGCGGTGTAAATTTAGTGCCACACCAAGTTCAAGGTGATCTCAAAACACTCTAACATTTCTTAATCTCTGCACTGAGAAAGGAATAAAAGCCAATGGTGTATCAGTTTAAGCACTGGAAGGCACGGACATGGGACTTACAGCGAGTTTATCTTTCAGCCTTCCAGAAAGAAAGTAATATGATTTATTCTATATATTAGGTATTACTATTAAAGAAAAAAAATAATTCAAATACTGTATCTATATCCACAGACACCTTACTTACATAAGGACACCTATAGCATCTTTGTCAGATTTCCATATAGACTCCCAGAAGGGAACCAAGACCTCAAGAGTGACCACATCCATTATATCAAATTTACTGGGACACAAACTTATTTTCACGAGGCAATTATGTGACATTGTAAAAGCATTTTTCTTTTAGTTAAAATAGTTGGCAGTTAAAATTATCTTGCAAAGAAATATACATTTGATTCATAGTCTTTAATATAATAAAGGTATTACAAAAGGCTAGTATCTTGGCTTTTTTCTATTACTTCTTACACTTTAAATGAGAAGAGTAAGCAACTGGCTATTTTTATAAAACGTTCTTCCAGGATTTTTATTTTTAAAATTCTTCCTCTGCCACTTACTTTAAAAACTGTAGAATGATGAAGAATTAGATGGAAGGAAAACTTCATGAGTCCCACTGAAGCCGTTTATTCTGGAACACCATTTATAGAAATGCCATTTTGTCATTTTTACCCTGAACAGAAACTGTGTGTGATATTTCCACCCTTATGCAGCTCAACTCATTATACTGTTGCCATAACAACAAATAGCAGTACATGAAATTAGATCCCAATAAGATTCCGAGAAAATTAAGTTACAGCCTGCTAACGTGTCTCTTCGAGATTCATACAGTGAGCGAGAAATCCAATCTGCAAAGCTGACAACGTGGGTACCTAATAATAGCGGTACAAGAGGTTAATATCTCATGAAGGGAATCAACCTAAAACTGCCTTAGCCTATAACAAAGGTAAGGAAAGCCTTTGTCTCACACAGAGGCTATATGGATGGACACTTTTGACTCAGTGTTTTATCCACGAGTTGCCCAAATCGCGGATAGAAAAAAAGAATAATGGCTCCATGGGGTATACTGTCAGACAATAGTTTGTCAGTGGGAAACTTATTTCCTAACTCTTAAGGACCCCTACAGTCCAGCCTTTCTGTTCCAGATAATACATACAGCTGAAGTCTTTAAACTTTTGTAATTGTCTATAGCTGAGGACTACATATAATTAATGTCTTTTGGACACTGTTTTGATTTTGCAAAACAAAAGAAGTGAAATGAGCTTCAGGCTCATTTCAGGCTTCCTCTGCAAGGAACTCGGTCTTGACACAGAACCTACTGAACACCAGTGCTAAGCTCTGTTGTTGCTCTAACTCAAATAATTCTAACCTTGCAGTGACCTGCAACACCATCACCACACACACTACAGTCAGGTTCAAAGGCTTATCATGTCAGGGGGAGAGCTGTCCTGCCTTACTACAGCCTGATTTTGTATCTGATCAATGATGACAGACAAGAGAACACCTAGCAATTTCAATGCAATTTATTAAAATATTGTTAAGAAATTCATAAGACAGTAATGACCCTAGATCACACTACTCTCTTCTCTCTCCCTACAACTTGCAGTGACAAGCAGCTGTACACCTTTCTTCTGACTCAAGAGGAACAGAGAAAACAAAGATGGAGGTGCCTATGCCTCAACAAAAAGCATCATTCTTAAGAACTGCTGATTCCTTTCTGGTACAAAGCATGTGCAGCTTTTCATACAGCAAGGAACATCCTGCACCACGTACCTATCTACAGGCCTCTAGGATCTGAGGACGGCAAACAAAATTCATCTTGCTTCAGACACCACGACACCAAATTTGCAACATTTCAAGGATGTAAGACGGTTACCCAGGCAAAAAAAGTCTGATGCTTCAGCTACGCAGTACGGTATTTGTGGACAAATTCCTTTCAAAATATTTTTAACTGTCATTAATAATGGTCTTTTGCATAGCCATTACAAGTAGTCAGGATGCAGTAAAGGAGTAAATAGATATCCTGGGGAGAGACCAGCACTCAGAATATTTGCCTGTAGGGGACACATAACTAGCCACATTAAAGGACTGAAATCTAGGCATTCTGCCATAACTCACATGGCCCCAGCAGCTAACAGAAGCATACATAACTAAATAAAAATAACTGAAATAAAGGATATTGTCAAGGCCAGAAACTCCAGAATTAGCCACAGTAGCCATTTTGGGTTGAATTGCACAAGCCCTTTTCTGTGGCTGGCACAGTCTCTTGTCCTGGTCAGGTTACGTATCAAAGCAGACAAATCCTCCTCATTACCATCCAGAGACAAGCAATTATTGTCTTTCGGCACCTGCTTTCTTCTTCAGTTTGAATGAACAAGAAGGCAAAAGAGCAGACTATTCATGCCTCTGTCACAGCGTTACTCCCGCTTCAGACCCAATGACATAGAGGTGCACCAAAGTGACATCTTACTATAACACATGCCAGACATCTTTGTGGAACCCTGAACTGCCATAGCAATAAAGTCTTAACCTAACCCTGCTGAAAAATGTTTCTTCAAAGCATAAGAACCCATCAGTTGAGGAACACACACTAGATTTCAAGTATGTACTTCACATCTTAAAAATCTGCTAACTTAAGAGTTTTCTTGCAAGAACTAAATTCTATTTTAAAGTTTCCATCATCTTACTGTGTGTTGTTCCTGAATTTCAAAAGGACTCATTCATCAAATGTTTGCTCTCACTCTAAATAATCCTACTATCTTAATAATCTTCACAAAAATAGAGGCCTTGTCTACAAAAACTTATTGTGAGCATATAAATAGAAATGCAGTTCCTTTAGTGATCATTCAGAATCTGATAATTTGCAACAGCAAATATGTAGAAAGAATCCCTACTCTGATCCTGTTGTGATGACCATAAAAGTGTATTTTTCCCTAGACCTTATAGGAATACCAATCACAATATAAAGTACAATTATATGGTACGCATGCACATTAAAATGCCTTTTACCAGCTGCCCATATTGAAAAGATTTCAGTAGAACAGCTTACATGTGAGTATGTAAGCACAGAGCACAAGAAAAGTGGTTTTCTTTTAGGCTGAAAGCCATCTTTAGGGATAAGTCACTCCATGATGAGCCTAGGACATCAAGTCAGTACACGTGAAAGACAAATAAATTCCTGCATCCAAATTTGAATGACTCGTGATATTATTTGACACAATTAGGAAACACTGTCAGTCATCCATATCTGGATACAAGTGTGGATTATAAGCATTATTCTTAAAAAAATCATTTTTCAAGTAATAAGTAAGGAGAAGAGTTGAAGCCCAAGAGCCCAAATGCAAAGTCCCGACTTGTGAAAACAAAGACAGTAAGGTATTCTCCTGCTGACAAAAAAGACATAGAGGGAGAAATATTCATCAGCAGGACATCAGAGTTTCTGTGGTCAAAACAAAACTGCTTTGTCCACAAGAACAGAGCAGGTCATTGCCACGGGTCAATGTGGCACGTGGGTCAGGCAAGCTGGGTAGAACTGGACTGAAGCAGGGAACGCCCATTCTATTTCCAAGGCCAAGTCGTCATGGCTCCACTACAGTCAACTGAGAGGTTGTAAACACAAACAAATTGCAATTAAGTAAAATATGAACTTAAATTAACAATTTGTCAACACTCCAAAATGAATGAGATTTAAGAAATTCCTGTTTACGTTAGGTCAAGAGCATGCATACAGCAATCATCAGACATAGCAAATAAGCAACAGAAAAAGAAATTATAAAATAATCAGTACCTAATCCACTACATCTGAAAAACATTTTATTTCTCTTTTAAATCAGCACAAGAGCTAATGGTAAGGAAAATAACTTCAAACCAAAATAGGTCAGATGTCTGTAAGGACAAAATACTGATAACATGTACTTAGGTGATACTTCTTTTGATAAAGTGTTATTGATTTAATGAAAAATTATTCCTTCAGTCTAGTGAGTAAGACAGGAGGAAAAGTAGCAGCTACTAAGTAGTCACATATGCATGTGACTGCCTCAGCAATTCTTCAATAATATAAAGTTCCACTGCAAAGAGATAGTTTCTACTCCTTGTGAAATAGATCACCCTCTCCAACTGATTTGAGGCTCAAAGTTCTCTTCAGAAAGAAAAGAAAATCAATGCACTGTTTTAAATATCCCCAACAAAACCACATGCTCCCTCTCCCCTGCCCTCAGTTTGCTTGCTGCTTTAAATTTCAAGTCCATACTGATTTCAAATACCTGTAAATCTACTCATCACTGTAACAGATATAAACAGCAGACATATTCTTGGATAAAATGCTTGCAACTTCAGTAAAGTCAAGATCCATAAATATCAGCACTGTTGTCAATCCTCTTGCAGGAGTAAAAAAAAAAAGTCTGCTTGCTTATTGAACAAAATCTTGTAAATAGAATTTTGAAGATATAAACCAATGATGGATAATGAAGCAGAAGTTCTCATTTTTGTCTGGAGTTTTCAAACAGGAAAAGGAAGTGTCACTTTAGTACTTTGAAACCTTTGAGAGAAAGCAGTTCCTAAATAAAAATAAAAACAAACCCCCACAAAGTAAAAATAAAAAAATATAAATAAATAATAAATAATGACAAAAATAAATAATAAAAGCACTTGAAGTTTTTAAGTTTTGAAGTTTTCCCATACAAAATTATCATAATTACTCTTACACTGTGCAACTAAAACTAGATGCCTAGAGGTTAATAACTTGACTTTCTGTCCTTTAGAAACTGTCAAATCAGAAAAGATGCCACAGTTTTCCCCTGTCTGAAGCACCACTATTACACTTAAAAGAGAAATAAACTTTATTAATAAACTGTGAATTGCACTGTGAGAGCAGCACTGGGCTTCTCTACCCTGTCTTCTTTGGTAAGACCCAGAAACTGCTGATGGGAAAGATGAATGTTTAATTTTTAAACTTTTATTGAATATAGAAAGTATTAATGGTCAAACTTAACCTGTCTTTTGATAAGTGTGGTAAAGAGACCCAGTTCTGCTACCACCTTTATACATTTTGGAACTTAATTATGTACCATCAATATTAATATCATTTGCTAAGAATCATCTTTCTAGTCATTTCCAGTTCTCCTACACGAAAGATGATTAAGTGTAGCAAGGAAGCTGTAGAATAGGTGATATTAATACTGCATTGATCTTGAAAACTACACATTAGCAAGCTAGAAAATATTAAATGCCAACAGAAAAGGTACTGGTGGATGATAAATTTTATAACAATAAATTAAAGCTCCATGCAGGAGAGCATTAACAGGCAATGACTTACGTATAAGACCTAAAACAGCAATCTACCAATAGTTAAACAACAAATAGTTAAAACTATCAATACTTAAAACTATTTCAAATCCAGTGAGAATGTTGAGGGAGTAAGTTGCAACTCAATAAATCCTACCATCAGGAAGAGCAAGAATAGATTTGCTGTCTCAAAAAGCACAGTTTAACTTTAATGTAATTTTTTTTTCCATCTGCTTTCTCAAATTAGAGAATGTAAAGAGTATAGGACCCTTGTTTAAACAAACAGCTTTTCTGGTCCAGTACAGGGTTGGTTGATTTTCAGAAAAGACTTATTGCTCTATACCTGAGAAAGCAGAAAAAAGTAAATTCATACCTATCAGTGATTCTGAAGCCAAACCTTCTCCCTTAACAGCAGAGCACAAAATGATGCTGGTTTGTGAGACTACAATAAAAGCAAAAAATACACTTTCAGAGAATTTAACCTAAAGAATATGCATGCAAGTTGGTACTTGGAAAGAATAATACAGTTTCCTATAATTTTACTGAATCTGGAATTAAATAACCGAAAAGTTAAAAAAGAAGATTTTAAATTATTTTTGTCCAGAGCACCATTCAGAAACAAGTTAGACTGATTTTGAGAACTGTAGCTAAAAAAAAAGTACCACCTCGTTCATCTTTTATAAAAATTTTCATCATGGGTTCAAGAGAATCTCAAATCAATTCTCATCTCTTACAGTACTCATTTAAAAATTATAAAAAGAAGTTTTCTCAACAAATTGTCTGTAGGGAAACAAATTTGAAAATATCTATTTGCTGTGAATATAAATGCAGAATATGTAATTTAAAACAAGTAATATTTACTATGATAAATAATTCCCTCTTTCCTGAACTGTCTCCTCACAATATATTTGCAACTGAACAACAGAAATTACCAGCTCTTCAGAACTGGTAGCTTTGATGACACCTTCAAGAGGGGGAACCCAGTGCCTAGAGGGCTACTCATCAGCAGGAACATAATAATTCCTCCTGCAGCCATGGAACAAGAAAGCTCCCTGATTCTTTTGACATCTACTTTTTGTCTTGCTGGTGCGTTACATACTGGTGCAGACAGTAAGAGGGTGAGCTTCATATGTATTTCATACTAAACTTCCCCTGAGCCCTCTTGCTTGGACTTTCCAGAATGGCTCAGGTTATTAAGTGCTCCTCAAATCCAGAGAGTTTAGAACTTCAGCATGTCTGAAAATCATCTTCTGAAAACCAAAGTGTATGTCAAAAGGTTATTCTGATGCTTTTTGGAAGCAATGGACACCATCTTACTATTGCACATGTCTCTGGATAATGTTTTACAGGAAATTAAAGGAATTGCAGGTGAAACTGCTCCTGTAACAACATGCTCATCCAGACTGAAAAGCTCTCCAGGCAAAAACTACTGCAGCAGCATTTAATGATACTGCAGTCTAATTAAATTATAAGTAATATATATATATCTAAAATACATATAAATATATAAGTATATATAAGAATACAATAATTACCTTGGACATCACTTCCTATGCATTTTATACACATAATCTCTGAATTTTTAGCCAATTATAAATGTGTCAAAATGTTTCCTGTGACCAAATATTCTACTAAGTATCAGCAATGCTGGCTATGATTTCCTGTGACTAGTTTTAAAAATGGTTGCTTCTTGGTTTTACTGGTGCTCTCTCAAATTTCTCTTGGGAAATGTTTTGTAGAAATTTACTCTCTAATGGACATTATGTTTGTGCCAGCTATTCTCTTCAATCATTATTTTACTGTGAAAACTAGCGATAATCTCCTCATGCATAGAAGCTCATTGCAGATTTTTCCATCCTTGTTTCCAGACTATTCTGCATGTGCAACAGCCAGTCAGAGTAATAAAAACATAAATGTATTATTAAATTATTTGTTTAAAAATATTTTGAATACTTTTGGCATTGTTGCTTCACCCTTTCTTAACATCATTTCATATTTGTTCGTTATCTACAGCAATGGAGTTGGCCTTGGAGTACCAGGTAACCAAGTCAAGTGGGTGAAATACTGGTGTGTTAATACAAGCCAACAGCCCTACTTTGGTTCTCAAATACCAACAGAGGATTTCACTACTCTCCCTGCCCAGATATATGGCAGAGGACTAAGGAAAAGGTAGAGGAAGATCGTTCCCTGATCACTTAATCATCTATAGAAAGATTAGGAAAAAACTATTGCTCACGCCTAAAATACATGAAGACTTCCTAAAGCTAGAGAAAAGCCAAACCTCCCATCCCCCATGAAACCAACTTTCACTAACCAGTAAAACTGGAGGACAAAGTTTGAGGAATTTGAGCTCAGCTAGAAACTTAAAAGTGAAATGAAAGTTCTGAAAACATGCAAATATGACTAAGCAGATAGGGCCCATGAATCATGTTTCCTACGTCTTCATCAACTGAACGATGATTGAGCAAAGTAGCACCATATAACTCCTATACAAGTAAGTTAATTCAAATTACTTTTAACTGAAATGAAGGAAGCTATTCACACCTCACAGCTATTGTTTCAGGCTTTCGTGTAAACTCAGGAAATAATTTCAACACTTCTGAAGCCCTTTTCATGTTTGGAATGTTTTCTTTGCAGCTATTTGAAAGGCCTCAGAAACCTATGCTACAAATATCACTATGAATTGTACTTAATCTACTCCTTCAAATACTCTGCTTATTTGACTTCTGAAAATCGGATTATTACACAACTAAATATTACAATTTTGAAAGCTTCTTCCATAATGCTGTTTTGCACTCAAGAACTTCAAATCCCTGATCATTCTAAAGAGAAACCCCTCTGATATTACTTCAATACAAATTATAAGAGAGAACAAAACTCCGAATACACTAATTTTCCATCACCTACTTTTTTTTTTCTTCTGGAATTTTGCTGAAACTTCTGGTATTGCTAACCACAGAACTGAATTTCACTTCATGATTGTAGTTCCACCATGAGGCTTTCTAGTCATCTTATGATCCATGCTCCTTGTTTTTTGATCTTGCACAACACACTATTCACCACCACAGCAGAGTCAGGAGGAGTTGGAAGGACCACAGGAAAGAAGAAACTAATTTGCAGCTGCACAATCAAGTATAATTTAAATGATAAGAAGAAGCATTCAGGATTTTTTTTTTTTTGCATGAAATTATACACACACACACAATGCCAATTTAAATCATGCCTAGGACGTGCACACTGTACATTCCCAGAAATTCATTACATTTTTCAGTAGTCAGCTCTATTAGACTAATGTAATAACACTGCCAGCCACCATGCATAAGTCATAAGTGGTATGATTGGATTTGTCTGCTCATTGCATTTTCAATTTGAATAATAGTCATTTTATTCAATTGAAAATGTCTTTTTTTCCTCTAAATACTCAGTTGTTATATTTAGTTGGAGCTGGGACAGCAGCTAAGGAGCAACGGAATTGGCTATTTGTATTGGTATACAACCAAATTTCTAATTTTTGGGAGGTGCTCTACCTTACTATAGCACTAGAAAGATAAAGTCTCATCCCCGTATGCTACTGTTATAAAAACTACAGTCATTACAAAGATTTTGAATTGGCATAATTAGGCTAAATTTTTCCAAAAGTTTGGTTGCCAATTTTATGAGAAAAAGAGCTTTGTATTGGTCCAGCAAGGATGGCAAATACCATGTAAGTGCTTGTCTACCTGGAGAAACAAGTTGGAATGGCAGTTCCACAGCAGCTCCTACAGGACTTGCTCTTATTTTAGAAAAAGGCCTTTTTTTACACATTAATAAAGAGTAGAAGCCAAGGCACCCTGAGGCCTTGGCTGTGTCAAGTAATACAACATTCATAAAGAGCCAATGTGAAAGAGTTACTGTTTCTCAGTATCTACACTGGAGTATTTCATAAGGTTTTAATCTCTCCTCTCATTCCTTTCAGACAGACAACTCTTTAATGACTTATAGGGACTGATCAGGTTGAACTATGCTGTAGATAAGAACAGGCACCAGAAAGTGAATATATGATTCAACCTTCGGATGAAGGGGACCCGTCCAGCCTGACTTCAGACAGGCCACTGCAACATTGCTGTAGTGATTCACCATTGTTTCAAGGAATCTACCTAATAGGGGGAAACCTTATGTTTTATACTGCATAGGAAGGCAAAAGACTTCTATTTTAAATATAAATTAAATTCCATCATTAAAAGACAATAAAAAATAAAACCGTGTTGAGAAAGAATTAAGGTGCGTATACTTAAAAAGCCCAAGATGGATTAAAATCTAACTTTTTCTTCAAAAATTGTATATATAAGTAGACTGATACTTGTTCTGCTATCTAAAAAAGAGCAAACTGACATTCCAGTTTATTGCATTCAATGTTTATATTGCCATCCTGTCTCTTTCATTCCCCCCATTTTGCCACTGATATAGACTGAAAAAAAGGATAAAAAAGAATTTCATTTCTTTTAAACCTTTGTAAAAAAGAAAGTTTATTTTTCCCTCAAACCTGCAACATGCGTATAAAGACAGGAAGAGCTCTTTTGCTTTCATGTAATCAGTTGCAGAGGCATTTGATTTCTTTTTCTCCAGCTAATGAAACCATGTATGTACATTTTGAATTCAAGAGAACCCAAGGGAAAAACAGAGCATAATTGCCCTGTCTATACTGTAAATAACTTTCTAATTTCTCAAAACTGTTAGCCTTTCTAAGCATATGAAACAATAATCAAGCTGTATCCCTTTATTTTTTTATGTGAAATACAAGTGTCCTTTCTTTGCTGGGATTTTTTTGGAATCTTCAATTAGAGTTGCCCTTGGAGCATGGCCTGCAGCCTTACAGGAAAACAAAATAATAAATGAAACTAGGAAAGGCTGTGTTATGTACTGCTCTCTGCCAGCAAAGGCCAGGGTATGGGCTGTGGTTATGGCTCCTCCAATATGCTGGAATGACCTTCCGTGGTTGGATTCATAATTTACATGGATGGGTTCCTCCTCCCCAAGACCTTGTTCAAATGCCTGTACAAACCAGTGATTAATGCGAACAACATCACAAGCAGGTGGTGCACAGGGGTGGAAGGGTTTCACAGTTTCTATTCAGACTGAATTCAGTTTAGAAAACGGGGTGCAAATTCAAGAAGAAATGTAAGTTTTTATCAAAAGTGCAACCAATAGAAAACCAACTAAGTGTGAAAATAAGCATGCACTGGCAGTTTTTCTCATTTTGGTGGTGTATTGATACCCAACTTGGTTTTTTATACTCTTATTTACTGAAACGTACATGCAGAGGTTGGACAGCCCACCAGAGGGCCCCCATATTTTTTGTTTTCAGCTTAAAAAAAGGTTGATATTAACCGCAACAACAAAATTATAAATCTTGCTTCTAAGCATTAAAAAAACCCCAGAATTAAAATAAGGAAAATAACAGGCTGTTATGATGATTTTAATAAGTCATCTGGTGGCTGGAGAGTTTATTCAAGAAAAGTTAAACATCCTGAAGCTTTGAGGGCTGCTTTACCACCCATGTTCACAGACATAGCACTAAACAAAATGGGTCAGAAATTATGTGTGCCACCTGTAGGCATTTCAGTGAAATGAAAGGCCTAGGTACTGATGCTATCACCTGGCACACTGCCTCTCTAGAGAATGCCTAAAAATTACTTTTAAAAGAAATAGAAAAAAAAAATCAAACCAAACAACAACAAAAACCCACCAAAACACCACTAAAACCGACCAAGAGGGCAAAGGGAAACATTATACAGGCCAACAAGGGTCTAATATCTCTTTTCTGAGAAGTAGAACTGTCTGCAGAAGGAAAATAAAGTAGAAAAAAAGTACAAGTCTGAGCAACGCAGTGAAATGACACATGCACACTCAGAAATAGCTTTAAAGTAGATATGGTTAGTTGTATTCCAGTTCACAAACTCACAGGAGCTGTTGGGTGACTGTAAAGATGAAGATCCACATGAAAGGACTGAATGTCATGAATCAAAGATAAACCAATCCATTCACATTATGGGATAGGAAAGATGGCATTTTCCAAAGATATCATGTGACTAAGCAGCACTCCCCGAGTTCCAAGTAGGTTGCTGTGGGAGCAGTGGTAGGGAATCTCTGGAGCACTTTTAGCTGAAACAGGTCAAACAGCTACGATTAAGAAGGCTGAGCCTACAGAAGCAACATTACCACTTTCCTGTCTCTCACTTCCACTGCAATTGTGGGCACACCCAATGGAAATTATCTGCCCAACAGTGATGGCAAAGCTTGTTGGAGAGCCACAGAAAGCTGTAATATTCTGGAGTAAGTGAATGCTAATAACAGAGAAAAAAACCAAAAAAACCCAACCAACCAAACAAACAAAACCCCAAAAACCCAACAAAACAAAAACAAAAAAACCCCACCGGCTGAGGAATAAATACCTTTAAACCCATGTATTTATGTTTCACCATTTGGGACTAATGACCATTGAAACGACTCCTGTACAAGTGAAAACAATTGTTAATAAAACCATAGTAAGATTTTCAGAAGACAGAATGACTTGCTCATAAAGGTATTTTTAATGCAGTTCACATTCCCAGCTTTCTATGAAAAGGTACTTCATCAAAACAAAGGCAGAATAGAAGCAGTTTGTAATACGAAGAAACCATTTTATAAAGTTTATAAATTAATAGAAATACAGCAAGATAAAATATGTATTTTATTAAACTGTCTGCAAGAAAAAGAAGCAATTTCTACACAATTATTAATGGCAGCTGAAAATACACGTTCATGCAAGAACTAGGGGACATCAAGTGTGACAGGGCAATGATATTAATTTAGTGCTCCATTGTCAGAAGAGTGTGAAAAGAAATGGTTGAAAAATGATCTAGCAGATGTGGTGCTGAGAGACATGGTTTAGTGGTGGACTTGGCAGCGCTGGGTTAATTGCTGGGCTGGATGATCTCAAAGGACTTTTCCAGCCTGCAGGATTCTATGATTCTGTTTTTCTATACCCATAATCCCGGCAATCAAAAAAGGAAAATTCAAGTGATGAATGAACTTACAACGTCTAGCACTGAACTATACAAATATGACTCTAAATCAAAATTCTGAAGGCAAAGTCACACAGCAGAATATCCTTATGGTGCTACCAGGTGTTACAGAGAAGCAGAGTAATTCTAGATAGAAAAAGGTGAATAGTATTTTCTGAAAGTAAACACGGTTGCCAGAGTTTCATGCCTTCAACTTTTGTCATCACTAATGAAACCAGCATAAGTAGTACTGAAATTTGATGTAAAGAATTGTGATTGATACCAAGTTGAAATAAATTTAAAAAAAATTTCAAGGAGGACAGGTAGTGGCTGGGCATCTATGAGACCATAACACTCTGCCAAGTGTGAGACACCAGTGTCCAGCTGGACACCACCTTCAGTAGGAGGACACTGCAAGATGAAGAAAATTATTGGTGTTATCAGCTTGCATATTTGCTGTCCTTTGTAGCATCTCAGCAAAAGGATGTTTCTGCTTTCCAACAGTAACAAAAATATATGATATCTCTAAAATAAATGCAAACCAAGAGTATTTACTACAGACTTCACCAAAACTAGTCACGGTCACACATCCTAGTGATGCTGTTCAACAAGAAAAGTTATGCAACATTATTCCTTTGTAATTTCAAACTTGTATCTCAAAACTGATATGCCTAGTTTCCTCTGAATGTCCCTTGCACAGTTCTCTGATGGCATGGGACTTGTGGCTGACAGTTTTCAGCCACACTGGTCTCATTTCACAGTGCTGGAGTAAGGGTCAAAACAGGTCATTTGCTGGAAAAGTCACAGCAACTGCTTTTTTTAAAATCTGCTTTTCCATAAACAGCAGAGAAATTTGGCACCAAGCCAAGCAGTTATTTATAGACAACACTTATTCTTAGGTATTTATTTTAGTCACCAGAGAACAATTGCAGCTAAATGTACTTATTACTATCTGGAAATCTATTTTTTTTTTAATATCCTCTGTCAACATAATTTTTTGTCACTCTAACTGTATTTGGCCGTCTATGCACATGCTGTGTGTATTAATCACATTCACTTCCATCACACTGGAACCTGCGTGATATACCCAAGTGACAGATGCAACCTTGAAGGTAGCCCTCATTTTTTATGTAAAAAATCCTATTTGTTTTGCATGCTGGTTTTCTTAAATAAATGCTAGAATAAAAATTGAATCTCAGGATTCAATTTTTATTCTAGCATTTATTTAAGAAAACCAGCATGCAAAACAAATAGGATTTTTTACTATGACTAGATTGAACCAACTTTTTACAAACCCTCCGCACAGACACAGACTTTCAATTCAGAGCCATCCATTCCCATTGCTAAACAAGAAAGGCTGTGCCTTTCAACAGTGTCAGCTGCTTACACAGACAAAAGAGCATGAAATGAAAATTGCGCACTGTCCTTTCAGAGGCCAGAGCTTTTCACACTTAAAATGTCACCCTTCTCTCTTCTCTTGATAAAGCATCAACTTCTGCTCTTCACATTTTCTGCATCTTTCCTCTTATCTTCTTTCATCTGACTGATTTGTCCCACGCTCAGGACAAGGCCTGAACTGACCTCAGTGTCCTCAGTCTTGCTCAGTTACCAGCAAGGTAAGAAATTTTTGTTTACTCCAGTCTGCAGACTGATAGCTGGGCTGCAGATCAGATGATTAATTGTATAATCCAGCTACAAGCACTTGTGCTTGCAAACTCTGTAATACCAGTGCAACATATTTCAGTCAGCACTTGCATGTAAGCTATCAGCAGGAACTTTCAGAAGTTTCTGCGCTGCTTACAGGGCTCAGAGGGATGAAAGCTATTGCACTAAGTGCAGGACAGAAGGGTGAAGCGGCACACAACTGTGGGCACATGCAAAAATCAGCTTAATGCTCATGAGTACTCACAAAACCTTCTAGATTCTTTTTCCTCTACAGAAAAGAGGGAATCATCAGGACAAAGAAAAAACAAAACCAATCAACCAATTAAAAAAGAAAAAAAAAAAAAAAGAAAAAAGAGAAAGGAAAAACAGAAAAAACAATTCAAAGAAAAAGTGAAAAGGTGACATAATTCCTCACTTTGTGAGGAATCCCACTGTTTTTACCAGTGGGTTTTTACCATTGTTTTTCAAACAATGGAGTGACACCACTGTCTTTAGAAGCACTGTGTGGGCAGAATGCAACACAAACCATGTACAGTTTTTTCCCACTGCAAATGCCATAATGGCTTTTCCATTATTAATGATATCTTAGAAAGATCCAAAATGTTGTGAAGTGGTTACTGGACCCATAATCTACCTAGACCATTAACTGTTTCTCTGATTATGCCAAAATGTATTTCAATTCCCCATCTACCTCCTTGCTACAATTGCTTCATCAATATTTACAAGATCCAAGGGCTTGATATTGATTACCACATCTAATGGACTCATTATGCAAAGTCATTGTGACCTCTGAAGCAATCCTGCTTTTATGACTTATCTAGACGCTTGCTCAAAATGTTTTGAGATATTGGTGCCCACACAGGAGCAAGCAGAGCAGGATCTTTAAATGATGATCCTCTGACAGGATGAGCCTTTTCCACACCTGTATGAGATGTCACACAGCCCTAAGGCTCTGTCACATTATCCCTGACTTAACAGGAGCCCTTGTTATCACACAGCAGAAAGAAGTAGTTAATATTAACTAATCATTATTAACATTCATTATGGAAAATCAATCTGATTGTGCTATAACCTCCTGCTGCAGTCAGCTGGGTTATTCTGATATTTGCACAATATTGAGTTCTGGCTAACCAAAATTGTGGTGGTTATATAACATCTTGCAATGTCATGGTGATTCTGCAAACAAAATCTATTCCATTTATCAGCACCAAGGTACCAAATAAAGGCACTTTGCAAACACTTTCTAATGGTAAATATTTTACTCCTTCATATGTCTAACATTATTAGTGACAAGCATTTGTTTTTGAAAAGATAAGAACAAAACGAGGCAAAACTACAGCGTGAATTCATCTTTTAGTCTCAAAATCTAACCTTTTCTGGATGTATGATATTCATTAAGAACTCCCTTAAAAAACAGGCACAAAATGACAACATCCTTCCATATGCTAAGAAACTGAAAGAGTAAAAATAAAAGTTAGACAAATTTTAGAGCAGGAATTAGAAATAATATGTTAAACTAAAAAAAAACCTCAAAAACAACCTACAAGAAAGAATGACCTAGGAAAGAGGTGAGTACAGTATCACTTGGATTTTTCTATTTTTTTTTTTAATAAAGTATCTGTAACTCAGAAGCTAATATCTGGATTCAAGAATAATTTAGCAAAATATTATTGGTACAACTGCAGATGCTCTATTATAGTTAAAGTTAACTATGAAAGTATTATTGGTATGTTTTCTGCCAACTACATATGATTAAATCCAGATGGGAAAAAAGTAGAATACCTACTTTTTCAGGTCATGTCTACACACCCCCCCCCCCCCCCCCAATAATTTCTTGTAGATCAATTACTATATGTGTCAAAGTTACAATGACTGTCAGGCTGGTTCTCTTCTGCACTCTTGAATAATGTTTCTCTGTCAGTAAGTAAAGTTTTCATTTGAATTCAGATTGTTGAAATACAATTTGAGGCTCCCAAAATAGTCTATTCCAAGTGTTATACATGTAAGTATTTATAGACAAGATTAACACATTATTCTGTTCTTTAATGTGAACATACAGATAAAGACTTTCTCAATACAGTCACCCACTTGTTTTGGACTTGTGTCTTACAGCAGAACAGCTTTTGATCACTTGGTTTTTAATCTTGTCCACTGAAAATTAATATAACCCCAAATAAGCTTCATGTATTTCCAGTAATGTAGATACATTTCCCCTACATACACGTAACTGAAAAATTTATTATCTCAAAAATGTGAAACATTTTAGTCAATCTGAAATCAATTCAAATGTGAAGCTTGAAGAAAGGAATGTCAGCCATAGTCAGAAAGTAGAAGCAAAAGATTATTCTCTCTGTGCATGTTATCAGGTGCATCTATAGTTATCTCCTTGGTTTAAAATGTGACTTCTGTGTCATTATAATCCTTGGAGGGAAAACACAGCAGAACACAGGCATCTCATTCAGGTTTTACTTTTGCTACATCTGTGATTCTTCCTAAGTAAAGATGGAGCAAGACTGCAGTTGTGCTTGGCTATTTTAGGCAGTACTATAGCTAGTTTCTTCAGAATTAGCCGAAACACGCCTAAACATGATACAAAACAAAATACAGATTACCATAAAGTCTTTGTTATTTTCATTATTCACAGGGAAAGTAAATCTATATTATGATGCAGAATTACAAAGCATGGCTCTAAAACAAGTATTTGCCTACAGTAATTCATAGGTTTCATTACACCACTCATATTTGGGCATGGCCTATACCAGCAAATTTTATCCTCATTCATAAATTTCTATTTCTTAAGCAATATGATCTAAAAGGACAACATTTTTCTCCAGACAGGGACCCAAAATTAAAAATTCAAAGCACATACTCTCACTCTGTTTCACAGCTGAAATCTCTGCCAAGTAGCAACTCTGTCAGCACAAACCTAACACTGCAAAAATTTCAAAGGTAGAACTAATTAGAAAGCAAGCATAAAGAACACAAATTACATGAGTTCAAAACTCTAAACCCTCAGTCAGTATTTAGATAAGTGTTTGAAATGAGAGCATTTACACATGCAAAATGGCAGCTTGGATTTACAGACCTGCAAAAATTCGTTCCCCAAATGTAACTAATATAGATGTGTTTGCCATTTATCACGTTATAGTCACTGTTCACGCTTATATACAAGAACACTTATGTATATAAACCAAAGAATTACAATGTCCTTATCACAGCTTAGTCTCTGGCAGGTAACAAGCACTTTGCTGAGAGAATGGGGAGGGCTTTTAGGTAAGCCTTCAGCACGTCCTGGAGCCTGGGTCACAGAGGACTGAACAAATTAGCAGCTCCAGACAGGGAGAGGTCGGGACCTTGCCCTTGAAGCTGGTCCAAGGGAGGAAAGAGCAGACCATGACTATGCAGCACAACTATGCACTGCCTTCTAAAGAAAGCTGCCTTGGAAGAGTGGTCAGAGGAGGGTAAGGAGCTATTCACTCTGAAAGGACTCACACGAGTTAAAAAGGCAAATACAGTCTATTAACTTGGTTTTAAATGGAGCTCTTCACATTGTTTTTTTCACGTCCTAATTTTTAGTCTTTTTTTTCCCCCCAAGTAGTTAGGCAGGCCTATTTATTGATTACTCACCCTACCAATACTATCTAACATTTCAGGGTACTTCACTTACATCACACATAAAAATCTGTACGCTAAGAACCTTAAATAGCTTCCGTGTTTAATTCCAAATATAAACCTCCACTGCATCTGCTACGGAGACTACCATACCCTTGGGCAGAAAGGCCCCAAGTGTTTGGGAAGCTGCAATGTAAATGCTGCAAAAACCCTGTAGCTTTATGAAGTTGCCAGACTTGATTTTGCACCTGCTAAAAGCCTATCAGCTTCCCTGACATCTTTCAGATGCTCCATGAACACCAGCAGAGTAAAATCAAGTCATATATACTGTATAAATGGCATTAATAGGAATCAAGAGACATTTCAGCATCCTTCAAGAAACAGTAAAAACTGTTATTCCAATTTGCCCCTGGTGATGATGACCGCTGTTGCGGTTGTTTAGTTTAGAGCCAATCACTGATCAACCCATAACTCTTAATTTTATTCCTCTCTCTAGGAAGCCGTGCATCAGACAGAAGTAACAAAGGCGCCTGATGACAAATCCAAGTCCTGTTTCACAAACCTGAACAGCCTGAAACATTAGTTCTGCCTTTCAGCCCTTTTAGAGGTGCTGAACACCTGTAAGATCATGTTACAAGGTTCAGTTCTAAAATTCTGCCTAGAGAAGCACAACGGCCAGGAGCTGCCAAGGTCAAAACTGAACCATGAGGGTCAGTGTGAAACTAGAACAGGATCTATGGAAACTTTTCCAATAGCAAAAATAAACTTTGAAAAATTAGCTACATGGCCAAAACCTTCCATCCATCTAAAACCAGATACTGTTTTTGCACAATAACATTTAGAGTTGAATATAACAATCAGCATTAGAACTTTAAACTGTGTGATATAATATAAATTTATCCTATTACCTTTAGTATTACATAGCTTTCAGACACCAAGATCATTTTGCCCTTTCAATAAAGGAGCCATTAAAAAGAAAAAGTTAATCAAAATAGTAAAAGGAATCATACAAATTCTGATGAGGCTGGACTGTGCAATCATCACAACTGTGAAACCAGCACAAAGAATCTGATTGAAAGAAATTAACTTTGCATAGATACTTTTAAGTGTACATGAATTTGATCAATTAGTTGAATACTGTGATAATCCTATCTCTCCAAATCTGCAAGAGTACCACAGAAATTCAATCGTAGTTCAAAGATTATTTTTAAAATCACAATATGCAGGTTCCAAAGTAAAAAAAAAAAAAAAAAAAAAACTGTTACAAAACAAAAAGAGAGAGAAATCAGCTAAACTTAAATAAAATATGATCGAAAACCCACTCAAGGCTGAAAATTTGAAGGACAGGTATGATGGTCTTGTTGGATGGATACTCCACAGAAGAACAGATGGATTTTGTTCCCTGCAGATTATTTTTTTCTCCATGAGATGGGCAGGTCAAAGTCCTAGCAATGCAGTTGCATCCCAGAGCTCTCATTCATCTTCTGATAGAATGACAAGTACAGATCAGATACTCGTATCTCACGAGAAAGGATAATTTATAGACTTTATGTGAGCTCTTTGAGATGGAGGTGGTGGATCATTCAGTGTCAAAGACTGGACTATTACATTGATATATGTTCTCAGTACAGCAAACTCTCACACTATTAAGTCTCCCAGGTCCCAAGAGTGTTCACAGGGAAACAAGTGTAGCTTCAGGCCACGGACAAAGGGGCAAACTGTCTACCTGCAGATCCACGTCCAGCAGCAAAGTGATGAATCAGCAACTACACAGTGCACAGAAGGGGACTATTAGGAACAGCCTGTGCTTTTAAATCACATTCGTTTCGACAGAGTTTTGGTCAAAGTAAGGAGCATTTTTTTTCAACAGTGCCTCTAAGGAGAAAGGGGAAAGGAAAAAAAGAAAGCTAGAAAAACAGCAGATGAAAGAAATGGAGATGCCCATGACAGGTAAAAGTGCTTCCATGAAAACTGGAATTACCAAAGTCTGCTTTCCTACCAGTTTGATATGAATGGTCTCTAAGCACTTCTGAATCTTCCATAAAAGTCCTCCCTTCTCCACCAAGCCATTTAATTTTCACTGAGCATGTAGGAACATAATCACCTTTGACACTTCACTTGCTCCATCACATTTGAAGTAAGTCAAGAGGTTCCCAGAAGTAACAGTATCTTCTTCATTAGGAAGAAGAGACATAGACATAGAAAAATGGAACAGCTTTGAAGCTGTTTCCAAGGGGTGTATGTGCTGTGGCATGAAGGAATGATATGCTGAAAATCTTGAGGCGCAGGAGGCAAAAACAATACGGACTTTGCACAGAATATTTTTTCCCAATCCATCTCTCAAGTTTTAATGAACTGTCATCATAGTGGTTTTGAATAGTAAGTACCTGAGCATGAAGCATTTTTAGATCTCCTTTAGGAGTTCCTATATTTAGAACAGCACTGCCTGAAAAATCAGGAAGTTTCTGCTCAAAAGTTCTTTTGTCAAAATGCAAAGCTGAGTGGAAACACCTATTTATAACAAATTCAGTTCAAGAAGTCACACACTAGGGTTTAGCCAAAATTACTCCAAAACCCTTTTGGAAAAGAGGCTGGGAGAGGATAGGGAATGAATTTTTTTACAAAACTCTGCATTATTTTCAGAAGCTTACATGCAAAATATATTTTTGTCAGAAAACTCTCATAGAAATGGGAAAAAAAAATTTCCTGTCCAGTTTTGGCATCTTGCCTTTCAGTGACCAATAATAACAGCCCAGTAAAAACAGAGCACAACACACAGGATCCAAGTGTTTCCTCCAGATGCACCTGCAGATGTTCCCTTGCCTTGAATACGAGAGTCCTCTCCCTACTAAATCTCATCTTTGCAGGATGACAATTTGAAATAAATACATTTAGTTACATCAACAGGATCTGATTTTCTCAGCATTTTTATTTCCTTCTATAAGTTATTCCACACAGAAGAGCGTTCTGCACGGAAATAAAAGGAGACAAGAAAATACTGTTTTAGCCACAGCTTGTGTATGATTGAAGGCAAGCTTAACAAAATGACACATTTCTGAAATTGAAATTTAAAACAAGGATACAAATGAGAAAGGCAGACCAAACTTTTAAAGGACCTCCACCTGCGCTTAAGCATGCAACATTATTATGTTTCCACTTTTACTATTGCTACATTTCACTGTCACTGAGAATGCCTTTGGTTAACACAGCAAACATTGCAACGTGCTGATAAACAACTTTTTAAGTTTCACCACAGTGATCCCTCCTGAAGATGCACAGGGAAAGGTGTCAGTCAAACTGCACTAGAACATCTTGCACTGGATTTATAAAAGTGGTTTTGCAGAGAGCCAAGAGGAAGCGTGCAGCTTTCAGCTGCATGACTGCTCAGCTAGGGCTCCTCCCGTTCCTGATTCCTGGTTTGTAGAATACTGGGAAACAACAGAAGCAGAAACATGAATGGTTTGTTTAAAGTAAAACATCCTCCAGCAAGAAACTCCACTGGGTTATTAGGCTCAACAAGCAGCTGAGCCCTGGAGTGTTATTGCATATGAAAGGATGAGACAAAAAGGCTCTCAGACAAACACAAGAGGGGTGTACAGCACCGAGAAACTACTGCAGTACAGAGAATCCTCATCTTCCACAAACACAAACTGTGAAACCTTCTTAGAACAATGGCAAACAAAGGTTTGAGTGAATACTTTGTGTTCTGCCCTACTGCTGCCCAGCTGTTTCTGTACAGCTGTCAAGAGAGGTGTCTCTAAAAGCAGCAATAGCAGCAAATCCCATGAAATGTGGCAGACCCTGAAGCGAGCTCATCTGCTGAATTCCTAGTCACCTTAACAGGTTTAGATAAAGCTCCCATCTAGGGGCTTAACGATTGTATTATCCTCATCTTAACCATATCCAAGGTAAATTAAGCATTAACTTGACAGAAATAATGGAAGTCTATTATTTAATACAGGATGTATGTTTCTTATACGTTTTTTAAAGACACCATAGACAGACATAAGCAAAATAAAAAATGATCATGACTGCATTCTACTGTTTCTTAAAGAACATGTATCATATTGGAAGAAAAAAAATGGCAGGCTTATCTCCAGATACCACTACTAAACACTCACAGCTTCACCATTTATATTTATATGCAGTTGGCTAAAATCTAATATCATAACGCGTAAGAATTTTCAAGTACCTCACCGAGAGGCAAATTAATTTATTAGGCTGCCATCAACCAGTATGTGGATTTCCTCAGCCACACCCAACAGCAGATAGTGAGTGGATTCTCTGCCTCATTTGCTCCTTTCGTTCTTTCAACTGACAGTGAGGAACACTCTGAACTACAAAAATACCACCACCTCATACACAGAATTAAAGATCACGTGTAATTTACTAATTGTTAGTTTAATCAGTAAGGGCTAAGGCAAGAAATTTTGCAAGATTTAAGTATATTGCATGCCAACAGGTAAGACACAGAGAAATTATATTTCAAGGTATAAAGTCAGTATCTAAATAAAACTTTTCATGGCTTCCTGTACTTGCTCAAAAATGAGTGAACAGTGGATGGAGATCCTGCCTTAAACTATATCTGTATGCTGGTTATGAAATTCAGTAACAAAATAACACAGAAGACTCAATTTTCCTCTACCACTATGGACAGGGTTCTAACAGAAGATGAAACTAAAGGTCACAGAGGATTTCATTCTTCCACTGCTCAGTTTTTCTTCCATGCTGAATGTATCAGCAAGGGTGTTGTTTATAAAGAAGGAGGTTTTCTTAATTGTTTGTTTTTGATGCATCCATGAGGAATTAGACTTAGACCACCAACTAATTTCACACAGGCCACCCAAGTATTATTCCCACAATATCAAAAGCAGAGATTATTTTTTAAAACTTTATAAAATTTTGCTTTTGCCTACAGTGCTGATTGCAATTTAACACCACCAGAGATACAAGAATTTTGCTGTAAATCAGAGCAGAGGAGTCCTGCATAATAGCAAGGACTATTTAAAGACAAAACACAGAGCCACGGTGGAATCCATGCATTCCGAACAACATTGACATCATGGTACAGTTCACCCCAGAGTCAGTTTTCCATGCCCCAGGCACACGCTCAACTGCCTTTTATCAGCACTATTAGTCATTAGCATGACAGCAATATAGGATGAAATCAGCATCCCTTACATCGCATAGTTACCTTAAATGCCATCAGGCCACTGAAACACAGATGCCTGGAAAATTACTTGGAGCAATATTGAGGTTTTGCTCATGCTAGTGCATTTTTCAATTGATGCAAACACATTAAGACAGTTAATCAATTACAAATCAAAATCCATTCCCTCTACTATTACTGAATGCAACTTTGTTCAGATAAAAGCATTACGTTGAAATACTTTGAACTGAACATCAAGTGTATAAATTCTGAGTAACAAGAGCAAAACAAACTTCTCCAAGGAGTTTGCCTATTTCAGATATAAACCTCTGTCACTTTCAAAGATGTTTCAGATATTCTCATAATCAATTGCTCTCTTCTTCCAGGAGTTTCCAGGTAATGCAGTATGAAAATTTGACTGTGCATATTTTCCATTACAGTGATAAGCATATGGATGAAAGACTTGGGCCAAAAGAGCTAATTTGATACTCTACACTACAACCATAATGTGGGATATTTTATAAAAAGGAAATTAAAATTTGCACCCTTTCATTAAGCTGCTGCTTTTTCCTTATTTGTGTCACACAGATGAGACATAGGATAACGTATTTGATTTGCCACCTGTACATCAGCAATCCCCACTTGCCCTGCACGAATGAGGATCATGGTGCTCAATCCTGAAAAGATGTTCAGTCATAATTTAATAGCTTTAAAATGAATCACTTTCATGTCCATATTATTGCATGGCTTTATTACCCAAACTTGATTTTCTTCTCAAGGAGGTGAGAGGTGAAGTACACTGCCAGTTCCACTGCACCTCTGAAGTGACCAAGTGTTAATAGAAATACCAAAAAGACTGCCTAGGGCCAATCCTACAGGAAAACTCTGCCTTGCAGATCTCTGTCATGGCCTTCAGCAGCAGTTGACAGGTTAGGGTAGGTTTTTTCCTCTAAACCAACAAAACAATCTGATGTATTTCCTTCATCCATGTGTGCAAATCCAAAAATTTGCATTTTAAAGTTATTGCACTCTAATTTAATATGGATTTTCATTTGAGAGAACAGCTGATAGACCTCCTTTAGAGAACCCAACTTCCAGTGCCCAGCTCCCAAAAAACAATTCTGCCTCATATTCTGCCATAGTTTGATGGCCTAAGGCAAAAAATAAAGAACTTGGTACTAGCTGGAGGCTCTGAAGTACCGTACTGAAAAAAGAGAAATAGAAATACCAACATTTCTAGCTATATTTTCCTCCAGAATCAAAAAGGCTCTTTCTTGTTAACAAGAAGGATTTAAAAGGCTTCTGTCATGTGGTATCTGGCATAGATATATCCACTAGTTTTGTGTCATCTTTTTCTTCACAACACCTGACTATCCAAGCTCCGGCTCCTACCATGGGCATCATGACAATCTCTAATCCAACATGCTCCAGTCTCTCTGCAGCCCTAGCTGCTTGATTAATTTTCCACAAATCTTATCCCTGTGGCAGTCCTATTTAATAACAGTGCTCACATACAAAGAATTGAGATGTGGGGTGAACTGATGACTTGTCCAAAGTCACAAATACTTTTTTGCTGGGGAAGCTTCCTGAGTTCTGTATTCACTGATCAACCCATGAGCCTATAATCCTCCTAGTTTGGCAGCATCTCTGAACCCATAAAACCAGACTTTCTAAAGATGTAAAGCTTAAGCAATATATAAAATGTACCATGATGATAAGAAATACCATATAAATGCAATTATTGCCATGCAGGGGAAACCTTGGTTGCTTTCTAAATAAACTACATCAACAATAACAACAGAAGGAATAAGACCATGGTATCAAGATCATAGTTTATATAATATTTTAATTCTAAATTACATATGCTATTGTCCTGCAACTTGTTTCTAACACCGGGGTTTTTTATACCTCAAACAAGAGATAATAAAACACTGAAAACGCCTTCCATTATGTTTTGCTGCACAGTCAAGTGGCTGCTTAAATTTTGGCAAGATTTTCATACCCCTTACTTGCAGAAACAGTTAAAAATTTGCTTTGACTTTTTATTTAGTTTTCAAACAAATATTTCTGTGCTTTTGCCACAAAGAACATAAAAATTACCACTAGGCCATGAGCAGAAATAGGAAGCAAAAGCAGGTCTTAAAAAACAGTCTTGTTCTTCAAAAAAGTATTTATATATTTAATAAATTTAAATTGATATTTAAATATTAAACATTTATTAATATTTAAATATTTTTCTGTATCTGTCTTGAGACAGACAATATTAAATAAAGGAAGCACTAATTTTTTGATGTTTGTCACCAGCTGTGATGGAATGGACATAAGTTGTTTATATTTTTTTTCCATTCAGAAGAAGATTAATGAGGTGGGGGGAAACTAGGGGCAAAGTGAGGTTCTGGGATGAGTACTGATATTTAGGTGAAACCACCTGAAGCCAACCAAATTAGTAACTGGATATTTCATGTACTCCAGCACCTTCTACTTAAGTGGTAAAATTTATTCTACCTAGGAATATTCCAGACAGGCAAAATAATAATCTAGACTTAAAACTGCAGGTAACTTGGACATTTGAACATAAAAAGAATATATATTTAATCAGTATTGAAAAATATACTAAAACTGTTGCAACCATTTTCAATTATTAATATGCTTGGTAAAACCGTAACAGGACTCCTCATTTTTCTGATGTAACATATCAAACACTAACATTTTTCAGGCATCCACGAGAGGTTTTTCAGGAATAAATTATTTCTTTAAATCAAAAAAAAATCTATATGCATGTGTGTACATACACACACGTTTTTCTGACTGATGAAAACAGTTTAGTCTAAATTTTCTTCATATTTACAATATTAATATTAATTTTGGTTTTGTAATTGTAATTTTGAACAGCAGTACCTTCTATTTGGTATGCTTTTCCTGTGGATCCGGTTTATCTTCTCAAAAGCAAAATGTACAAGTGGTGTTTTGGATTGGCAGTTCCATGCATCATTATTTCTACATAAAGGCAATTCAACCCTAGAACTTGTAATAAAACACAAACATTACAATTTGCAATGATTTTTTTTCCTGCTAAGGGTCAACTCCAAATAATAGACAGCCACAGCCTCTCTGCCACACTAAAGTCATGACTTCTCCCCAGAGCAATTACATATTTCAGTGCTCTTTCCAAAACAAACCAAATAGGAAAACCCATCCTGCTGTTCAACTGATTCTGTCATCTATGTAAGTACTTTTACTTATTCTAACTAGAGCAAACTCTAAAGAGCCCAGCAAGGAAGGATTTACAGGAAATTACAGCTCCAAATACTGATATCCAAGTAAGAATCAGTTTTGTCAGGGCAGGGACTTCAGATTTTGGCCTGCCTGCACTTCTGGAGGCGAAGCTGGCAGGAAGTGGAAGGGGAAGCAACGCACTTGGGGCCGGGATAAGCTGCTCAGCAGGAAGCAAGGGAAGACAGTTACAGGCCAGTCAGCAAGATAATGAATACAATCCAACCTCACAGTAACAAGGAGAAAAAGAAGTTTGACTTTGATTTTTAGCTCCAAATTCAAACAATACAATTTATGGTAGTCTGCTGTTTTCCTCCCATTGTAACAAGGCATAAAAAAAGCTTTGTTTGGTTTAGTAAGAGAAGACACTACTTGAATGCACTGGTACCAAGAGCTGCGCATAATCAAGCCCCACAGAGAAGTACAGGACAGATTAAGGCTTTAGTGCCTACAGGGAGAGGCAACAGGTGGGATTTCCACAGGAAGCTAAATGAGGTAGGTGGCTGAATCTCAGGTAAATTAAGGAACATAAGGAAAAAAGCCTTGTATTGACACTGATTTCTGTGGATAGGTGTTTGCTTCAAGAGGCTGTTTGCCTAACTGCTCCAACTTCTCCATCGGCTTCACTAGAAGGAGCTACCAACAATAGTAACCAAGTGAAAAAAGAAAAATATCTTCAAAAAAATTTTAAAAGTCTTTCTTCACACTTACTGAGGTTTTGCGCATGTTTCTTAGACAACAATCTGAAATGCTACTGCTTGCACAGCTATGCAAAAGTAGCAGCAAATTTCCAAAAAGAGAACACTACAATGATCCTTTAAAACTGGAACTACATAATCTTTAACAGCACATTTACATTCAGCTCATCTGTGATTAATGCATACTAACTGAAGTCCATCCTCAGCTGTTATTTGAGGAAGGACTACACGGGGAAAAAAGGAAAATATTTAGTTGGGTGCTATAAAAATAGGAAACAAGCAATAAAATTTAGATCCTACTGAATTTAACAATGCTATTATTTAAGTTGATTCTGAATAATCCTTAACAGAAACTTCCATTTTCTAACTAATTAAAAACCCCAACCATATGTCTCCCAGAAACAGAGAGAAGAATGAATAAAAGAAAACCCAACATCAATACCATAAAACTGAAGAAATATATTCCAGATGTTTAAAAGGCAGATTCTTTTCTTGGTCTCTCTAAAGTAGGTATGAAATTGGAAGGTTGGATTCTTTCCATGTTGTCTTCCAACTATCTTATTGATGTAAAATTGTTTCAGTGAAACTGGGCTGCCTTCATTGCAATCACAGAAGAAATACTGTGCGCCTCATGCTACCCAAACTGTTCAGACCGGAAATGCTACAACAATTTCTGTCTCAACCGTGTTATGGTAAATCCAATCTTCTTTTATTCTTTCACGCAGTCCTTCAATACCAGTAATACTGGCAGTAGCAGTATTGTTAGAAGGAATCAGTATGAAACTATCATGTAAATACAACTCTGAGTGATGGTAGCTGTGACTTCAACAGCATCTGGTATTCATGACTCAGAAAAAGGATTTGGTAACATGGTAGTTCGATTTTAATACTTTATATGGTTAAAAAAGCTTGGGCAAAGAAATTAAGGAAATGCAAATTCTCAATTATGATTTTTATAGCCTGTGTATCTGCTGTATACACAGCAAAAGAAAACTGCTTTGACTGCACTTACTATGTACTGAATTAGGAATCAGGAGTCTTGTTCCCTAAGGGAAAAAAAATAGGAACACTGCAAAGAAACTGTGTAAAATGTATTGGGCAGTATTCATTGCACCAGCACAAGGTTATTTGTAAACTACTTTCCTGCAAAGGCAGAAGCAATGAAATTAAATACTCTCCAATGCTTTCCTTAGTTCCTTCTGTGTAGCTAAACTGGCACAGAAAAAAGATGTATTCCCTACTCCCAACATTTCACTGAGTTCCTGCTCTCAGTTTGTCAGAAAACACTGTGCCTCACAACTCCAGTGATCTGTCCAGTCAGTGGCAAGAGTTCCAGTGATGCCTGCTGAGACCCAGGAAAAAGCCACAGAAACATGTGCTCACGCTATTTCACAGCTCATAGCCCAAGTCAGACTTTTTGGTGCAATACAGAATTACAAAGCTGTAATTAATGGTGCAAAGAAACAGAAACATGAAAAGCTGGACCACATCCTAATGCGGCAAATGGCTTGGCTAGCCTGGTGGAAACTCTATGAGTTCCTTCAGGGAAGACATCAAACAAGGTATTACTGCACGTGTGAAGTCTCCCTCCACTTTTCCTAGTCAAAAAACTAGGAAAAGTACTTGTACAACATAGGATTTTCTTACATAACTTAGTCAAGCACCAAAGCACTGATAAGGGAAATGCTTAATCTACCTAAGGGAAGCTAAATAACTTCTAGTGAGGTATACATTCTTCTGAGATGACACCATCAAACCCTCCAAAGCAGTATCTTAACAAAACAAGAGATGCAATTTCTGGTACTGATTGTATCCCACAAAGACTACATGAGTAAGTCAAAATATTTCTTATATAAGTTAGATGTCTGACTTTCCCTAAGCATGTAGAATTTATGCTCTCTAATAATAATTGGACTGAAAGCAATTATTTAAAACAAAAAACCACAAAGCAAAATAACAAAACCCAAACAAACTATAATTAAAGAATTTTAATCCTCAAATCCTGAAATCATTAATTAGTTAAGTCAGCATAAAATTACAGAATCATTTAGATTGGAAAAGACCTTTAAGATGTTGCATTACTAATCCAGCATTGCCAAGTCCACTACTAAGCCCAGTCCTTACGTGCAACATCTACAGCTCTTTTGAATACTCCAGAGATGGTGACTCAACCACTGCCCTGGGCAGCATATTGTGATGTACAAATTTTTCCTGATATCCAACCTAAACCTCCCCTGGCACAACTTGAGTCAAGTTCTGTTTTGCTTGGATTTTGATAACTTAATATTGGATTTGAAATCCAGTACACCATTGCACACTGGGGAAAAAAACAAACAAACAAAAAAAAACCAACAAAAAAACCCAAACAAAAAAACAAAAAAACCTCAACCAACCAACCAACCAACAAACAAAACAAACAACAACAAAAACCCCCTGCTTTTTCATTAATGGTCAATTTGCCACTGTCAAATTTAGAAGTTTAACTCCTGCATTTGTACACAAAGTATTATACTCAGTAAAATGCTCCAAGAAAGGATTTTGAAAAAGGACCTGACTATAATTTAGTAACTACAGCCAGGAAAAAAATTTAACAATAATGAATCCTTAAAAACAAATAACCACTCCCCAACCTAAAAATTTATTTAGTATTCTGAAACAGGAATAAATACATTTTATTAACTGCAAGTTCATTACCTCACCAAGTGCAGTCTTTCAATGAAGGGCGTGCAGTTAACTCAAGAGAAGGTATAAATCTAAATCTCAAGTCCTTTTCCAGTCTTTATAAAGCTCTTTCTTTTAAGGAATGCTCCCACCTATAGTAGCCTTGCAGCACAACAGATATACTCCAGTTTTCCAGAGAAGTTTGTTAATGCACTGAAGAACCTTGTCCAAAGTCAGGATGGCAGATGTACAAATCACTCCAGTTACAGGGTTTAACCAGACAATCCCAGACTCAAAAAAGTTATTATAAAATGGATTCTTCATTTTTATTAATATTTAGCATTAATATTATCTTGCCTGAAGTATTGGATTTGCAAGAGTCTCAAAGTGTATTTAATATAATAACTAAACATTTCTGTTCACTCCAAAAACTCTGAGCACACAAAAACTGCATGCTCTAAAACAAACATCTGCCATTGTGAATATACACAAAATTTGCTACAACTATGGAGTGCATACAAATGAATTATAGAAAAAAACCTCTTAGAATTATTTATAAACTTTATCACTATTTTTCTTCAAAAACACTTAAAAGCATTTAAAAGTAAATAAAAACATGTTTAGTTCACAAGCTGTTCTGAAACCAAAGTAAATCAGATATTGAAACTCAAGTTGCTGTAGTTGAAAAATTAAAATAACTCCCCACTACTTAAATTTTACTTCCTGTGTTTGCAGCCAATGAGACCTTTTTATTCCTCTTCTTTCTCTGTTCAGCGGGTATGATGTGTGATTCTCATGCTGACATTTATGAAACACTGAAATACATGTGAACTCTGCTTTTGAATATAATATTAAATACAATGCTAATTTGAACATGTGGCAGTGCATTGCTGGTTTACTTATTCAACTAAAATGCAAGGGACTGTTTTTGTAAAACTAAGAAGTCACCCCGAGGCAAAGCAACAAACCTCATCCTAAAATTCTGACCTCTGTTTGTGGAGCTCTCTTCAGATGAGAAGACAATTCGACAGGAGGCACCTGATTTTTACTAAGCTCCAAAAAAAGCTCTGGCACAAGATTACCAGGAGAATTGGACTGTTAGATGGGCACTCTTTCAAATAGAACACAGGATGGCTTCAGGTCTTTGTCATGCTATAGTTAAACACTACACCTATTACAGCTATTTTATCTAGAATTTGAAGAACCCTGACCCAAGTCTGAAAGTGATTATACACTCACACAGTTCCATTTTTCTGAAGTCTAAATAAAAAAAAAATTTCTTTCTTCCTTTTGTGCCTTACAATATCGCTGTGCAAGCTTAAACAATTACATTGCTCTGTAAAGGAGTACAGCAGTAGAACACTGCTTCCAGTATTTTAGACCGAGGTGAACAAATACCCTGGGTCACTTTTATCTACTACAGAATGTTCATGAATTGCAATGGAAGATGTTTCCTTGAAATAGAACCATTCACAGCACAGCAGACTTCCATGGTGAAGTTAGAAAATGCTGTACTGAAGATTTTTTGAAAACACTAACTCTAATAAAGAAGAAAAGCACGTGTTTCAAAATTCACTGGGAAGATCCAGTTTCCAGGTACTGATCTAGGAATTATAACAGAGAAGTTAAAAATTAGTATTTCTCAGTGTTCCTTTACAATATTGTAATATAAATAAGATTTTTTTTTTTTTAATCTCTTCTGTCTCGGAGGAAAGAGCCCTGCTTGTGCAAACTGGAGTTATTAAAATTCCCCAGATTTATTCAAGTTGAATATTTTGACCTAGATGCTGATATTATTTGACCATTTATCAATGCTCAAGCTTAGTGTGTGCATGTGTGCAGACATCACAGAAGTATAATTTCTTAGAAATATACCTCATCCTTACTATACAAGAATTCAAGGATCTACATAACATGTAATAACTGCAAGTTTAAAGTATCTGGCAGTTTGTTTGCTAAAGCTGCTAGTGCACATTAAAATCTGTATTTTACGTTATTCCTGATATCTATCATATATAATTCACTTTTTTTGATAAATACATGGAAGAGATATGGCAGAAATAATGACACAAACTAAAGAATAGAATGAACAAGAAAAACAAAAAAAAGGAGACAAAGTAGCAGGCCAGGCTTAGAGTATGTATCCCAGCTTGCAATACTGCCCTTAGTATAACCCTTCGAAAAATTCAGAGAAATAATCAAAGAGTTTAATCTTCCTTTTTGGACCTTGCAGCTTCCTTTTAAAAATTCTAACTTGCAAGCGGTGCAAGGTTTACTCAGTCATTTTTAATTCCAGACGCTGCTTTTTACAGTGGCAAAACAATTTTTCCTGCCATAAGTACAGAGAGTCCATGAAAAGTCTCAAGTAGTTTAACCTTTCAAGACTATGCTTAAAAGAATACAGATTTTTGACACTCCAGCTGTTTATACTAGTGTAAAATTCATATTTAAAAAAACAGTAGTAGATTTTCAGGCTGTGTTGAAAGCAGTAGACCTTTGGTTCATGATATTCACAGAAGTAAATTTTCATAATCCAACTGATGCATGGAATAGCCAGGAACGTGGCTAGACCTATCTTTAACGTGCTCATTTCCTCATTTATCCCTCCTAAGATTCCTCATTATTTCTCCATCCCTGGTTGATCAATCAGAATAGATTATACCAAGGCCTTTTGCCTCAATTACCCTAACAATAAACAGGTTTCACTGTTGAGAAACAATGAGAAAGAGGGAAAAGACCTATCCAGAGCATATTACAGCACCAGCAAAAGTGTAGAGCAAAACACCAACAAATCACAAGAGTAGAGGTTATGTATTTTCCAAAATACAACAAAAAACCCCTCCCAAAACTCTAATATTATATGCATTTTCCACTTCACAGTATACAGCAAGTGTTGGACTCACCCATGTTGCGTTTTCTATTATGAAATAGCTAGCCACACACAGATTTCAAAAAATATATTTTTATTTCAAAACTTACTACTAGTTCATGTCTCGCTTATGTATGAAAACACCACTATAGCTTTCAATGTGATAACATTTCTCCCGTTTTCTTCAAAAAACACACTAGACATAGGCAGTGATAAAATTAAACATTCCTACTCCAAAGGCCCTGCATGATTTTGTTAAAAAAACCCACCCAACATATGGAAATCAGAGATTTTACTACATAGATGGAAAAGAGAGCGACAGCAGTTGGGAACATGGTATGTATATGAGTTTCAATCCTTTTTCAGCCTAACACAGTTTCCCTTAAGCAAGTACAAACTCTTCTAGTACAACATAAAGGTGCCTTTAAGCCAAATTGTCTATCTACGTCTTGCTCCCTGCAAAGCATTTATTTTGGCAAATGGCTAAAAGCCTGCCAAGGAAAGGTCGCTGATCTTTGCCTGAAAAGCTTGAGCCAGCTTTCTACAGTAAGGGCTTAGTACAAACACACAATGCTTACCAGATGTTCAATCAGCTAACTGGATACAATCCAAGGGGTAGCTATAAATCCATGGAGAGATGTTCCTTATGAAGGCATTTGCCACACAAAGTTAAATTTATTTAAGCACCCTTTGCAGAACCTCTACACTGAGCAGTGCAGTTTAAAAGGCTCATGCACCAACAGACTGAACTGTCACCAAGTGCTGATTTGTGCGTGCACAGTTACCTTTAAAAGAAAATTGGGGGTTCAGCTGCTAACCTGCAAGGTTCATTCTCCCAAATAAAAGCCTGTGCCATTACTCAAGTCAGTGTCAACTGGCAAGAGTCAAAAACTTAACAAGGATTCAGACAATTATTTCACAGCTCTTGTTTCTCGGGCTTTGCAGTTATTGTCACTTGGGTAACGACACAAAAAAACCTGCTCTCAGATCAGATGCCATGCTACCAATGGGTGAAATTTTGTCTCAGAAGAAATACATACTGCACCAACAAGCAAATACACACCAGAGTCAGGTATTGCAGTTATCTACTGACATTAACATATTCTAACAGATTGGGGGAAAAGGAGATTTTTTAGAATGGTTCATTTGAGATGAGAAAATTGTCTGACTGAGCAATGCAACCTACAAATCTCCATATTAGTATAAATGCAATGCTTGGGAAGTTTTTAGGTGGGCTTTTTGTTTCATTGGTTGGCTCAAAAAAGAAAAAAAAAAACAAACTAGAAACTCAATACCTGGAATGTTCAAGGTTTCTTACAGTTGTAAAAAAAGTCATAAAAGAGATGAATAATTTCAAAACGAGAAAAAAAACTGAAAAAGAAATTCATTTTTGCAATAGGCACCCACATATCAGGACTGATGTATTTGAGGTTTAAACCAAATAGGACTCAAGAGAAAAAGCATATTAGTAGCAACTTTGCATTATCCCTCCTAAAAGAAGAAAACAAAGACATAGCAGAAGGAGAAAACTTTGCAAATCAGTTTGTTTCTTTTGTTTCTTTGATTTTAACCTTTCCCCTCAGTTATAGTTTGAATGAGTGCTGAGCTGGTACTGAAGAAATGAAAACCTGAATGGGGAAAAAAAGTAATTCCCCAAACCCTATCTACATAAAGCCAGAACTTCAAAGGAAATGAGTTCTTAGTTGATACACTACATAAGGAATTTTGAAAGGGAAGATTGTGGTTAAGTTTGTTTTTAAGTTTGTTTGCTGTTTTGCTCTTCAAGCCGGGATGCCAGCAGAAGGAAAGCCAAAAGCCAGTGCAGGACTCTACCTTTATCCAAGCTATGAATAAAAATGTGAAATTAGACCTTTAGATTGAAAGTCCTTCTTACTGAGACTGAACAGAGCAGAGCAACCAATGTGTGCCTGGTTTTTCTGACTGGATATTTTGCTTTACAGTAGGAAGAGAGAAAAGCTGTACAATATTGACACTTCAAACCCTGTATCTCCCTGAGCACACAATATTCCCAAGAACTTCTAGGAGAAGCTGTATTTGTGGAAGAGCTCTAACTTGCAAACCTACATAAATCAAGTGACTGAAGACAAAGACAGTCCAGTTAGCACTGCCAGCTCACCACTGTCCTACTCATATACTTTCAGATTACTTTAACTCCCAGCAAAAGCCCCAGCCTAAAGTCTAAAAATGAAATGTTCAAGTGGCTTGCTGAGTCTTAGTGAATAGTTTCCCAGACATCAAACACATCCTTACTTCACAGACACTTCACATTTTACCACTGGAAGACCACTTGCCCCAGTGCCACAACAGATCTTTTTGTACAGATCCTTTCTGCTTCACCTACAGTCTGGAAAAGTGACAGAGGTTCCTTAGGTCCCCCTGAGAGATCCGTAGTCTGACTAAACCACTGACTCTCCTCAGACTCCCCAGGGGTCTATCTAAGACATTTCCAACATTCAGCTTCTTCTGAAACATTAACATACAGAGAAAAGTAAGAATGTGTGTGAGCTGAATGCTCAATCAAATTCTGGGGGGCAAAATAAGAGATAAGAAGAGATAAGGAGATTATTAATAGTGAACCTATTATGACTGTGACTATTTTTTTCCATGTCTTTACCATGGTACGTGAGTTATTATGAAACAGGTTCTCCATCCATTCTCATTTAAAAACAAACAAGCAAAACTAATCTAGTAAAGATGTAACATTTGCAAAAAAGTGGTTAAACAAGCAAAGAGAAAGCTAATACAATAAAGAAGGTTGGCTCCTGTGCTGAAATCTTGAAATGCAATTACTTGCAGTGAAATGCTGGTGATTAACTTGAACCTTTAGAGAGAGATGGTACTGCCAGGAGGAACAGCAAAGATGGACTAGAGATACATCCTGATGAAGAGATCAATAAGCAGAAATAAAGAAAAATTTGTACCTTCTGAGAAGGTTTCTGAGAAATGTGGTGAGCTGCTCTTCACTTACGAGAAGAATATTCATGTCTGAGGTGTATCTATTGAGTCAATAATATAAATTCTGAACAAACCTAAGAATTCTTTTCCTGCCTGTTCAGCACCCCAAGATCAGCAGCTGATGGCTAGGAGGAACTGACAAACAAACAGCCTGTCAAAGTTGTATTTGCTATAGAAGGTATTAATGAAAGAAACCACTACTCTTCAGTAACACAAATTCCTGAAACAACCAATCAAAAATGCTCCCTGATTTAGACTTTGATACTTCTGACCAAGCACCTTCCACTGTTCTCTGTTCAAACAGTGCCTGGCACAACCAGATCTCATTCACTGAGCCCTTATAGCACAAGAAGCATAATTAATGATGATGACAATGACAACTACAAGTACTTCAAGGAAAAGCACTGGAAAAGAGATACATCAGGAATTGCAGGGAAAGTTTTTTATCCTGTAGGATATTTTCTATAAACAGATTTTTGCAAAAGGATGCTACAACATGGAACAGAAACACATTTTTTCTTGCTGTATCGATTCTACTGAAGTTGAATGCCTGAAACAAATCCTCTGGATATTTTGATTAACAAACTGTATCTGTATTACAGATCTATCAAGTATGGGACACAAAAATGGCATTAAGAATCATTTTCTGCTTCTACTAATACTTTTTTCATGCAGAACTTCTGTCCTGACACACCAATCAAGAATAACCATATTTGCAAACCTGAGAGCCTTGAAGTAAATGAGCTAAGAAGAAAACCTCTCACCAATTCATATATTTTGGATTACATGTTAGATACATAACCTGGTGCAGTCAGAGTTCTAAGGACTTTTTTTTTTTTTTTTTGGCTAATTCAATGCAAAAAGGCCAGATAATAAATGTAAACAAAATGTTTTCCATTCACAAAATACCATTACTTCAGCTAGCAGGCTTCATTGTAAAATATCCCCTTATGTTCATCTTGTGCAACTTTCGTATCTTACAAGCAGATGAATCTGAAGATGAATGTATTAGAAGCTGTGGTATCTTATTGCAATTCAACTGCCCACTTGAAAATGGAGAATCTGTGATTATAACAAAAGACAAGTCCATAGTGCAAATTGGAGCACCTAACAAAGATAATCATTACAACTGATTAGACATAGAACATAGAAAAAGTTTTGAATAGTTCTTAAATTTGTATTACTTATTACCTATAATTAACACAGTTAAGAAAAAAAGATAACATGTCAAGGTCATTCTGAAGTTCCCCGCAGTTGATTCAATATTGACACATTTCAAATGGTAGCTTAATTCCTAAGTTGGCAGAAAGCTACTGCCAGAAACTGTATATGTTTGTGTCCCACATAAACCTGTAATTCCAAAGAAAGAAGAAACCCTCAATGACAAATGCAGCAGGCAGGTCACAAGCTGTTAAATATAGCAGCACCTGTCTTTCAGTACATATAAAACTGACTTTGCTGAAAATGTTTTTTAATTATTCCTCAGGCAATTTACCTCTCTTACCCACTTGCTGGCCATCTGTTACTCCAGTTTGTAAATCAAATCATGTCATCATATTAGCCAAGTTTTAAACTTTAGCCTGCATTTGGATCTTAATCAGTTACACCGGAGCTCTTAAGTATTTCTCAAATAACGCAAAAAACTTGACTTACAAAGCTCTATAAGAACTAATAGAAAAATATGAAAAAATTTGGCAGTAAAGACACTGCCAAAGTATGTCAATAAAACAGTCAGTGAGTGCACTTCAGTATAGAAATACTGCATGCCCTACAGAAACATGAATTAATATAGAAAATCAATATGACCTTGCACAACAAGCAGCACTAAAGAAATGAATAGGGCAGCAAGTCTTGCAGAGTCTCCTGCTCACTGACAGCCTGATACACACACACATCCTTCTCCATAGCCCAGGCAGAAGTTCAAGATACAAGACTAAAAACCTGCGTATTAGATCCAGTTTACAAAGTAAGAGAATAAATACAATGGATCTTTTCCAAGCTAATTCCTTTTTACAAACACCAGACTACTATAAACACTGTTTTTCTTATAACTGCATACATAAAGAGGAGTCACCAAATGTTTACTTAATAGCAGAATTGACTGATTACATGCTTTGCAAGACTGACAAACTATTCTGGGAGATTAACAACTGCAGCCACCCACATTCTGATTTGGTGTCCCAAAACCAAGCTGTCAGAAATGCTTAAACATGCTATGTCCTTGCATATGGCACAGTATATATCTATGCACCAGATTATGTTAATGTACATGTTACAAATCTATGTAACAAATTCCAATTCATACTGTGTCAGATTTCAAGAAGCCACATTTGTTTATTTGACCAAGGAAATTGTTTTTGAAATATCCCTTAAACTTTGGGCAGGCAGTTCCTTAACAACTTAAAAACACTTAAAGAAACCAAACCAAACTATTAAAATTATTAAAAAAAATTATAAATAGAACTTTACTGATTAACTGTTGCAGCTAACTGTTACTGAATAACTGTTGCAATTACTTCAGGCTGTGAATAGACACCTTAGTGCATATCTACATTTGGGAAGATTCCACTGACACAGCTGCTTCCATTCACAGAAAACAAATATAGATTTACTCTAAATGCACAGACCCGTTTTAAATAAAGTAAATCTACAGAAGGTAAATAACTCTGCAGATCAATTTTGGCAAAGGAAGTGTAAAGACATGACTCACAGGTGTTACAGAAATACTGCTTACATAGTTTCAAATGGAGAATTAAGAAGACTTTATTTAAAGAGCTGTTTTCTCACCCTCTTCCTATGTCAACATCACCAAAATGGTAAACTATTTTGCAGAACTGATTTGGAAGCACAATATGGAAACCTTCATGTTTTAGCAGAAAAATTTAAATTCTAACTTTTGAGAACATCACCTTCTGTGTGACAAGCAGTTTATTTAGCATTTTCTTTTTAGTATGTGGGCTGGACAGTTCCTACTACAGAATTTACAGAAAATTGCTAAAATAAAGAGTTACTCACCCTCCCTAACAGTGCAGAAACAAACACTCAGAAACTATAAGGAGCTTCCAAAACAGGATTAGTGTAAAAAGGTGAGGATAAAAACTCTCCTCTTGCGTTTGTTGCTGCTCTTGTAAGGGCTTTTTATGTAGCTTGCTTTCCACTTCTCAGACTTTAGCTTTTGTGTTTTCCAATCATCTCCTGCTTTAAAGACTAGAACTAGATGGAAGCAAGTTCTAGAAAATTATTTTTTCAGAACAAATCTAAATTCCCTGAAATTTGAACAATCCATTGGAAACTTCAAGTAGCAAAGCCAGCAACTCTACTATTCTTTCTATAGTTCCAGGTAAAAAATATTGACCAGATGCTGATATCAATATGCTGGGGTGGCTCTCAACAGGTCTGTCTCTGCCTAGGGACAGGCAGAAGTACTCTTCACCTGCCTTTGTAAGCTGCCAGATTCCCATCTGTTCTGCACACCTAAGCCACACAAGTTCATGAATGATTCAGTTTAGACATGGGGGGGAGGAGGAACAGTGTGCTTTTGTTGAGGAAGTCAGCTTACAACAATGAACTGTTTTCATTGTTTAGCCATACACATGCAAATAGTACAGAGAGATAAGCAATCTGGCAGCGGGGACTAAGTGGAAATTGGATTTTAAGAGGTATATGGTAACAACATAAGATTACTTTCAATTTATGTATCAATTTACTCACATAAGGGCTCACTTGGAAAATTAGGACTTTTGCCTTTTAGAGGCAGTACAGTAGAGAACAATGCCCTTAGTCCATATTAATGGATTGAACTAATCTTAACTCACTTATACCAAAAGAGGACTTGGCTATCTGTCTGACAAAGTTTCAGAAGTGCCAGATAACTGAAGCTACATTACTGACTGCTGGTAACTAGAAACCTGCTTATATCACATAGGAGAAACAAGTCCAATTTTCAGTACACAGCATTATAAGAAAAGAGTGGTTGGTGAGTATATAGTACAATTTTGGATGTAAAAAGAAACAGGCAACTTGATTGCTTCCTCCAGTTAAAATTGTTGCTATGAGTATTTCTATTTTCATAAATTGCCAATTTTCCCCCTCCAAAATTCCAGGTGAAATAGTGATACCTATTTGTTCATCATGAAAAGAATACTATGTACTCTTGCTATTCACAGTGATGACTGGAGTGCCAAAAATCAAGATCCTGGTTCAGAAATTTGGTCAAGAGTAGCAATCACTTCAACCAACCCTGGCCACTCAAAAGTGATGCACCTAGTATAACTTTATATTCCTTAAATATTCAAGAAATACAGATCAACTACAATGAACTGGACCACTGAAATTCATAAAATACCTCTCAGATACATTATCTTTATCTACATATATGTACATGTACATAAAATTAAAGAGGCATTTTTGAAACATGTAGAATAAGCTACTTCCCATGTGGTCTAGGTGCTTCTGTTCACTACACAAGGATGCACACAGTTGTTATGCTAAACTAGGCACTTCAATGACATAACTAAATAGCCAAAATTATTTAGGCCACAGTCCTAATAAAACAGGACTGTTTTATACAGGACAGGACTGTCCAATAATAGGATTTCATAGTATCATTAACAACACTATCAAAATGGTTTCCAAACAGTTCTACAAACCTGGTCTGCTTTCCTTTGTGAATAAAGCTGGAACCCTCCTAGAGAATTTTGCAGTACTTCTACACAACACCTTTACACAGTTATTTAATTGTATGGGAAAGCTCAAAAAGTATACAAGTTCTATTGCATTTTGTAAGTGCACCAGCTTCTCTAATTTCTACCAAATTTATCTCAACTAAAGCCTCTCGGTCTTCCTGAGGGCTTCCCATAAGTATATAATAAGCTGTTTTCCCTCACTGGCCTGTTTCCATCTGCGTGTTCCCCTTCAATTCTACTGTGGTGACACAAATTTCTTTCCAAGTACCTTTCAAGTGTCACAGGGTAATGCACCACACAATAAAGGAGACATTAGGCTAGCCATTTTTAACTTTCCTCTGTAGAAGGTTAGAGAGTTTTACACAACTTTTGAAGAATCACATAACACACCATTCTTCCTGCCCTTAGAGAGTCTGACACACTTGAATGCATCTTGGGATGAAATAGTAACAGCAGGCTCACCTGGGGGTCAATTAGCTATCAGTGGAAGGCTGGAAGAACATCTACCTGCCCTAGGACAGAATCACACCAATGCCTTTAACCACATTTCAGGTGATCAGTCATGCCAGTCAGAAAGGTATGTGGAAACTACTACTTAATGGATACTTTCTTCAGTATAGAGGAAGAAAAAATGGTAAAGCATATCTTATGTGGGTAAAAAAGAGGCTGTAAGATAAAGTTTGTTTCTAAAATTCAGGATTTATAGCGATATGTGTTTTTGCAAGATACTGCCAGTAGCTGCTCAGAGTGCAGCAATTCATTACAAAGAACAGAAAGATAAACATGCTCTTCTGCTGTTTCTCTATTGTGCCAGGCAAAATAATTTCATTTCATAGCACTTTTGGTTTCAGCTCCTGTCAGGGTTCATGTGAATCTTCTTTATGTACTGTGAACTGACAATAACCTCATTTAACTGAACTCCATGAGCTACTGGGGGAAGCTGATCAAAGCTGATTGCTGGACATAACTTAAGATAATCAATCATCTAGGCCACTTGGGCAGATCAGGCTGTCACCAAGTGCATGACTAAGACACACAGACTTGCTTCTTCATAAATTATCTTATTCCTACCATATATCACTTGACTCTGTTTAAAGTAAGCAGCAGAAAAATATTTTTAGAATTTTGCTTAAGAATGTAATAAATACTTCTCTTCCATATTTGGGGCTTTTTCCAACATGTAACTGCTGTGTCATAAAAATGAAAATACCTCACATAATTACAATTCTGGTTATTACTTCACTTGAAATGGAAAAAGAACAAATATTAGAATAATTTAAAACGCAAATAAACTCCTGTCCCTCATCTTTGACATCTTATCCTTTTTACCTACATAATCTATTCCTCCAAGAAAACAAAGAATTTGGAAGTTTCCTCTGGAAATCAATACTAATAAAATATGGTCATTTCATCATGGTCATTTTAGCTGGTGTTGTTACCACCAGTGATTAACAGGGTTAAGATGAAGCAAAACTGCTTATTGACTCAAAGGCAGAGAACAAAGTGTGTTCATTTTGACTTGAGCTCATACAGATTTGAGGATATCATCACACACCTCTTTAATACTTTCATTGCAGAGACCCTTGGAGATTCCATTCACGAAAGAGTAAGATAAAATACCGAATGTTCCTACCTTCACCTGACGATCCTGAAAGGTCTATGATGACATACACTCTCCCTTCTGGCTCCAAGTCAATCTGTAATCAAGAAGAGAAAATAAAAAAAAAAAAACAAATTTAGAATGGTTCCCACAGAAAGTGACTGCACATGCAGGAAACAAGAAGTTTCCAAACTCCACAAAGTCAAGGTGTAGGCAGGACACATTCTCTACCAATAAAGCCTACTTGTGCAAAGAGGTGTTGAGGACCCTGCACCTTCTCTGGAATAAAAAAGAAGTGAACACGCTTGGAAAGTTTGAGCTCAGTGAATTTTACATCTCAAATATTTAATGTACTGTTCTGACATATATTTGCACTATTTTCAAGAAAGCCAAAAAGTGCCACAATTGAGCAACTTTTTACCATAATTTATACTGAGCCCAGATATGCAAATGTGGAAAACAACACTGACAGCAAGACAGATCAGCTCTGGTCACAGAACGGGGGAAACGAACACACTCAGCTCATACAGCCGGTTAACACGTGTTTATAATACTCCTTTTGTATCCCCACTGGGAGAAAGAAATACATGCTTTATCCTCTTTTTCTGAAACACAAAATTGGTTTATTTCTGCACTGTTCTGGTGGATTTTAAGGAGTCTTTACCCATGTGGAGATCACTTTCACTCAGCATGAAATACAGGTGCTCAGTATCAAGCTGCTGTACTTTCACAGGGTATGAGAATAAGTTCCAGTAAGTTTAGGCACCACAATGAAGATCTTCCTGTAGTTCATCACAAGTTTCATCAGCAAATCTAACTGTCGCTGGATTTGAGTATCTTAATGCTACGCAACAAATTAAAAACTATTTTTGCTGCCACACATCTCTCAAAAATAAAACTGTAACTAAAACATTATGTAATCAGTAGCTTCTGCTGTAACATAGCAGTTACTGTCACATGATTTCAGGGACTGAGTGATGCGACGTTGTGCACATTAATACTGTATTTTCAACCTATTTTACTAGGAAACCCACAGAGGTAAGATTGCAAGGGACCTTGTCTGCCAGGACCTGTCCTGTGTCACACCACTGCAGACAGGAGCAGCTGGTCAAGGAGGCACCAGGACAGCCCCAGCCTGTCCATCAGGGCCAGAGCTGGGGATGTGTGCTCTGCTCTCACAGCAGAAACCCCAGAGCTTGCAAAATGCTTCTGCTGCTCTGAGGGAACCCCAGGCAGAAGTTGTGGCTGGGAGCCGGCACTCTCCCCTCCCTCCTCATCGCAGCCTCCTCTCCCACAGCAGGGGAATGTGGCCCGGCCTCCTCCCCATGCCAGCAAAGGACACCAAGCTGACCCTCTCCTGTCACAAGGGACATCAGGGTACAGCACCAGGCCAGCAGGAGGTCAGAAGCAGGAGATCACCAACTCACACTAAGAACTTAGGAGACCAACCTGTTGGTCTTCACAAAATGGTGAGTAAATAAGGGGACAGCAGAACACTCCAGCTATGTCGGGCTTTGCCAGCCTACGTTCAGCGGGCAGCCCCATGGGGTTTTGTCTCCAGGTTTCTCTCATCACCTGAGAGGACTTTACAGAAGAGGTTTATCCCTCTCTTTCAGGACATGGTTGCTCCATGCATCAGGATGATGCAAGCTCCTCCTTCCAGTGACCACTGTCCTTCAAGAGAGGGCTGCGAGAAGAGTCCACAGGTCCTGTTGATGTCATCGGGCTAAGGGATCAAGAAAATGATCTCAGCAGCTGTATTGTAAATAGACCAGGCAGGAAACAGTGTTGGCAAGGCCAGGGGTTACTCAAGGGAGAGGAAATTGAAAGTGTGGGTGTCTGGTTTTTTTATAAATAATAGTGTTGAATATCCAAAAATACGTTTTTAACAATTCCTGAATTGGCAGCATGAGTTTTGTTAGGGCAGGTTTTTTTGGGGATTTTTGGCTTTTTGTGTTTTGTTTTAAATAAAGCTGCTGATCTTGAAATACTGCTCCTCTCCCTTTGCCATTTTTAAATAAGAAAAATATTAGAAGATCAGAAGCACAGGTGCATGAATAGACTTTGATGTCTATGCTGAGGGAGGCTTTTGAAAAACTGCTATAGCACTCAACAGATGGCTGTATTAAAGACAGACATGTCTAATGCTCTGTTTGTATCAGCACTATACACTGTTTGGTTAAGCTTTGAGTAAAATACTTTATGCAGTTCAAATCCCAGCGTGCACGCACACAGAGAAACCCCCAACATCATCCCTGCAGAAGAATCAGGCATCTGGACAAGTTACTGACCACAACCACAAAATCTCTGTCCTGCCCCTTTAATTACAAACAGCATTGGAAGCAACTCAGGAAAAAGATTGGAGGCCTGAAACCAAGTTTCCATTACCCAGCAAGTGGACTGTTTCAATTTACGTTTTATTAGAAATGATGCTTAGTGATTTTGAATTGGAAATTTTGCTGATACTCTAAGAAAAATGAACTATTTATAAACAGAAGTCTCTTACAAAGAAAGCATGTTTCAGTCTTCATATGTTCTAATGCCACTAAGAACGAAATGGACATATTTATGTTTTTCAATTTTAGATATTTATGAAATACCCACGTTTCATTTTAGTGAGTACTTGCGCTGACAGCATTCAGTCATATGAATTAGTACTTCTGCCAGAAGCCAGCAGCTCAGCTGTCTCAGTTGACCCTACATATGATATGAACACCCCAACAAAAAAAAGCAGAATCCACTAGACTGATAGGAACCCATCTTTTCTTCTCAGGTCTTTCATGGATCAAGCCAAAAAGAGGGAAAAAAAGTACTGATTCTATCTTAATTATTTATTAAAAATGTCTCATTTAATGCCTAGAAACATAATGGCATAAATACCTCCAAAATAGACCACTAGAATATGCATATTTTTTCTTTTCAATCTGTGCATTAAGCTATACTTAGATTCTGCAATGTCACTTTATAAATAAGTAACAAAAGATGCATACAGCAAAATCTAAAGTTCCCATGCATTTTTGACCGAATGCCACAGAAGTTATCACATGTGAAATGCCCTTAGACTTATCAACCAGAAACAGAGTGACTGGCCAAATTCAGCTGAATTGAACAGGCATCCTTGAATGCAATGGAAATGGTTTGATCAGGGCAATTCTGAATCTGACCCTTCTCTTTGACTAAAAATGCTTCTCTCTGAATGCAGCCTAGCTTTTATACATGCAGAGAGAACTTATGAGGAGACATCTAAAAAAGACATTACTGTTCAAAAGGAAACAGGGAACAAGACAAGATGCAAATTAGGGATGGGACAGAGGATACAAGAACAGCTTTGATGTAAGCAAGACAAAGAAAAAATATGTGCCTTGCACACATACATCACATTTGCCACATGCAGCAAAAGACGTAACAACTACCACTGAGCAAAATCTCTGATCACCAAAACATTTTATCCTGTTACTGACCCATGCTATTGATGTGACTTTTGTTGAAATACAGTTTTAGCATGCACAAGTAACATTAATTTAAAAGGTAATTTAAACAACTTCTATATTGTTCAAATAACAACACGTGGCAGCATACTGAGATGAGTACAATCATTGCTGGAAAGCAGCACAGATAATCAGAAACTCCAGGCCTGAATAAAACTTATTACTAGCCTGTTTCAGGGAACAAAAGGCAACCATCCATAAAACCAGACATACTTTCAGAGGAAAAAAAAACATGTTGAAACCAAGGCCAAGCTTCAGCATATTGAAGGCATTTATATAGTTTCACAGTCATTAATGGATTTTATTTTCAACACCCTTCTGAGACAGTTCCCCATATGCAAAATGGGATACTCCCAAAGGCACAAGCTAGACTAAATGACTTTCTGGCAAGTCCTACAAGAAGCTAAACAAGAACTGAACTCTGGTCTCTGGAGGCCCAGACTGCCCCCTGGACCATTCCTCCTGTTCTTCAGTTAGGCTTCACTCTGTCAAGCAATACACATCCTGTCATCCAGCAGTATCAAACACTACCAAGAACTTTCTTTAAATCCTTTTTTAGACAGCTTTAATGGGTACAGACCTAGGATGCAATTTCTTCTCTTCTTCATTCAGATAATACTCATCAGTAAAGACAATACCAAACTAAAGTATGCTGAAATATTTTTCTGCGGCATTTTCAATGGATCATAATTAATCTGGGGTAACGCAAAATTTAATCAAACTATGCAGAAGCTGTGAAAATGGTCCAGTTATTTCTCAAGGTTTGTTTTTTGCAAGTTTTTAACTCCTAATTGTTCTGCAAAACTGAGCCCTAAACCTGGCTGGAACTTCACCATTCTCCTCCTCTCAGGTATAAGGCATTATTTACCACCCCTAAAAATATAAAACTTGGTGAGAATTCTCTTAGAGCAAGATTTTCTAAGGAAAGCAAACACACTCTAATCTTAAAAGCATGAGGAAGATTAGAATATGCTATGGAAATACTTGTGTTGCACTGATGCTTCATATTTGAATATGAATAAGATTTTATGTACAGCCTGAATAATTCCATCAGCATTTGAGGGTGTTCTTTTCACTCCATTTGACAGGATCAGCACAGATTTTGCATGCTTTATGGCCCAAAGTGAGACCTGCTGTAAGCAAATGACAAACCACTGTCTTCATGGCTCAGAACCCCGCTGCCATAGGGTTTCCTTTGATCTGAGTCCATCAGTCACCTGTGTCCCAACACAAGGATGTCACCTGAGATTTAGTGCAGTCTACTCATTTAAAAGCCAGCTTGTCTCAAGAGAAATTTAAGGACAATCACTGACACAAATCCAGATCTGAAATAAAAAATCAGTGGACAAATGCATTTTTCATGAGTGAAATTCCTAAAAGCAGAAAGGTTGAGTAAGTTTTACTCTGATCTTCCTTAGCTAGACAGTATATGAAACACAGCAAAACCTTTGCAAACCTAAAGCTGTTGAGGATTTTGGCAACAGTATAAACCTAAATGGACTGTATAAGCCACAGAAACAGAAAGAATTAAATCACAAAACCTGCTTTGCACCTCTTCTTGTGATGCTGTAGGATTATCTGATATTTGAGTAGCTTAAAATATAAACCTCCAAGCACATCATCTGTCACTGCAGATGGTTATTTGATTGATGTCAGACCTGGGAAGTCAGTATGGTTTAACCCTTCCTGAGTGGAGCATAACAAAGTTTCTTGTTGAATGCACAACTTCTCTGAAAGAAGAAGGGAAGAGATTGTGCTTAAAGTGCTGATAACTGCAAAGGCTAAAAGGGGTGGTGGTTTCTCTGTCTGTTGTTTTTAGAGGTATTTACCAGTTTGGGTAAATATTATTTCCATGAAAATGCATACAAAAATCAGAACAGTTATAATCTAATAGAAAATGACTGGAAAGTCTGTGCTGGTCTTTTGTTCTTTAGCCACAAGAAGATTTTTGTGCTTCAATTTAAATAGCTAACAGAGTACCTATTTTAACTTATTTAATAGAAAACTTTAACAGTGATACTTTTCAATATAGCCAAAATGACTGCAGCCCAAGTAATTTAAAAACTTTCAAACCCACCATGATTATTGGAACAGAAGCAAACTCTTGACCAAAGGAACAGCCAGATGTATGATTAAACTTGCCCCGGCATTTACACCTGAATCCCTATCAAGCTCATCTGAAATGAAAAGGTTTGCAATAAGCTCCGTAAGGTCAGCAAAACAGCTGAGCAAATGTTATTTATTAGTAGTATCTGAAAATTAAGAATTTTACACATTACATCATTAATTACTTGAGTAAACTTGACTTTCAAAACAAATTACCCAGAAAAAATGCTGAGAAAACTTCCTTAGAATCTCCATTTACGTCCATGATGTTTTACACCCCGCCAGCCTCTTGCTCTTCTGGCAAAGGCAGCAGGAAAATTTGGAGTCAGTGCACTGCTATAATGTTCACAAATCTGCCTTTCATTATGAACATTACATATTTGATTATTATAATTAGAGAGAAATGTAAGCTTGATGCATTGTAATTGACCACAGTGATATACATAAAGGTTCAGAAATTTTAGCCACAGGGGGATTCTATCAATTATTTACTCATATTCAAAAGTCAACAAAGACCATCAAACATCTTGCATGACCTACAGAAAACATCAAATACTTTTCAGTGACAGACACATGCACTGACATAATACAGAACAGCAGCAGCCAGGGAGTAACAAGATTCAGCTGAAATAGCCCACAGTATTCAGAAACAAATTCTAAAACAAGAATCCTTCCATTACTTAAGAAAGCATATACTGATGCTCACTTGTGGTGTCCTGAACCACAAGTGATAAGACCTTGGCCTTTCATGATCTGGTGTGCCTAAAGCCGCCCAGACACCAAAGAAGGAGCATTTCTGAACGCACCGTGACACATGCACACATGTTTGAGCACTAGCACATCTGCACAGACAGAAGTAAAATTCATTTTTATGCATTAAAAGGACCAACAACTTTTACAGACCACTGTGCTGAGCCTAGGGTGTTCAGGGCTCATTTTCTTGTAGAATCCAGAAAGTGAACCTGGAAAATTGGCTGTATTTACATGTGACAGACAGCAGAGCAGTAAAAATGACTGCAAAGGCATCGAGCAGCATGACCACAGAAGTGTCACCGGATGAAACCAAGTTTTTGAGTCCATGATATGAAGCAAGGATAAGATTACCTTTACTTCTTTGAAAGCTTCAGAAGGCGGAGAGTATATACAAGGTATTACCTATTACTGCAGTATTTCAGAGTTATATATATAAACTGGTTAAGGTTTCTAAACACCTACAATCACAATTCATGACAAAGGAAATAAATCAATGAGAGAAATCTCTTCATGAACAGAAAAATAAATCAATGACCTTAAGAGATAAGGCTGCCTAGACGAACCATTCCAGGCATTCTGCATGTGAACAGGTCAATGGAAACTCACTAGCCTGAGTGTTCCAGACACAAATGTGTGCTATTTTTTGGTTTATTTAACCCAGTATAGTTATTCTGATGATGTAAATATGTTCCCTTATTAAGTCTTATGAAGACAGGGGAATAAGCCAAAGTTACGTAGTATTTTTTCACTGTACTAAAACTGTATCTACGCTAAAAATGGAGGTGGCATTATTTTAGCAATGGTAATGAAGATAAAATACAAGGAACCTACACAAGCCCAGAGACAACGTGAAGTACAATGTGCAAGAGCTGGGTTTGGCTGAGCAACGCCCAACTAGGCTTTCTGAGTGAACAGACAGTAAAACCACCTACAGAACAAAAGCCTTCATAAAGCCATTCTCTTGAAACATCTGCTAAATGTATTTCAAGAAAGAAAAGAAGCTCTTTTTGAAAGAGCAAAAACACTTTCCCAGACAGATGGTTATTTGATTTAAGAATAAGGGAATTGCATTGTGTGGTAAGATCTGTCCAGTAATTTCATCACAACGCTTTTCAAAATGTATTTCTTAATGCACTAGTGCGGTGGCACTCTCCAAACCACAGAGAAATAATTAACTGTCACAAAGCATTTAAAACATGTTTGTTGTTTTGGCTTACATGCATATTTTTAAGTCCTGCTATAGAACTGCAACCAGAAGGGAAGTTACCTTACACCCAGCAAAAAAACACTGAGGAGGGAGTCGGGACTGCTAGCCCATAGTGGTTAGCCAATTACTACATGTTCAAAACTGATAAAGGCTATCAAATTATCTTACCACAGTACAATTTCAGACAACCACTTGCTCATATGCCGAAGCCAAACTCATAGGTGGTACATTTGCTCAGACTCAGGAATTAGCTAAACATAACAATATTTGAAGTTTTTCCTAAATTACTTTAACCAGATATTTGGAGTTTCTCCTAAATTACAATAATAGGTCCTCTGAGTAGACAACTATACAATGCTTTGCACAATGATCATGAAATATGTGTCTGTATAAAAGTAAGTACATCGCAGTTTTTTCTGGCCACATAAAACCATTTTGATGGACTGCATACTTTTTCCTTAATTCCTTAAGTAATTCCCACATTTCCTGATGTCCTTTAAGCAAGAATTTCTGCCTGAAGACTTACAGATTAAGATACCAAAGGAACACTACCTATTTCCGGTAAAGATGTATTTCTTCTCTATACTGTCAAAACACTCCTTTCTCGCACTCTCCTCCTGCCATGTATACTCTGGGAACTCAAGGTAGTATACAGTAGGCAATATCTATATAGCATTTCTGTACAAAGAATAAAGGAAATAACTGTGCTGATTTTTAGATCTCAAATCAGGGAAATTAAGAGCTGGAAGATCCAACTTTGGTGTAACATGTTCATTTTTTGTGTGTTTGGTATAAATTAAAATTCTTCCTAAACAAGGTAAAATAATCTCCAAAGACAAGATATAAATAAGTCCTGGGAAATGGTGATATTAGATGATGTTAAGTTGCCCTTCAGGTTTTTTTCCTGTTATTTCTATTTTAATCCTCTGTAAGGAAAAAAAAATCAAAACAAAAATCAAAACAAAACAAACAAACAAAAGAAACCAAAACAAAACTCAAACAAAAAATCCCCCCCAAAAACCCCAGCAACACCCAAAAAAACAAAACAAACAAAAAAACCCACCAAAAAACCCACCACAATTAAAAAAAAAAACCCAAACCTACAAAAAAAAGACAACTCTGGAACTTGCCTATGAATCAATTCTTTCAAAACAAACATTAAGAACATAGATGACACCTGGTTTGAGTAAAGCTTTCATCTGCCCTAGAGCAAAGATATTCCCAGATATTAGAAAAAAAATATACCTTATATATGAAACCTTTGTGTATCCCCACAAAACCTCAGCCCAAATTAGGCAGACACCTTGGTATTAGTCTCAGACCCTTTCCACAAGAGGTTCACATTTTCAGTCTCTCAAACACTACTGCGCAATACCTGTCGTGAACTTTTGAGACAAGTCCAACTGGACTTACTGTCTTCAATGAGCCAGTCTTCAATGAGCCAAGAATGCAGCAGGGAATTGAAGCCACTTCAGTTGAGCTCTAGCTCAGGCTCATTTGTAAGTAGAGCTGTGCTGGCTTTGTTTCAGCTAGCAACAAAACTTACATCTAGGTTTTGTTCCAATTAAAAACCCCCCAATATTAAAACAACCACTACTGTTTATGGGTGTGAATTCAGTTCAGCTCCCCGGGAAGAAAAGCAAAATGCCTTCCAGATAAGAAAGGCAAGCACGTTAAATGTAATCTCCACTTGCATTCACAACAGAAATTAATCCTCCATTAGGAAGTAAACAGCTTGAATCAATATGCTGCAAATGGACAAAGTGTACTTCAATGACACTTGCTGGAACTTTTAAGTAGCCTTGTTGATGTGCAACACCAGCATCGGCTGCAAGCCAGAGTGCATCAGCAGAGAGAAATAAAACTCTGATGGGTAAATTTTTACTCTTCTCTCTTGCCAATTTGATTTAGATATGAATGAGATTCCCTCTCCCCACAATACTCAACTAAAGGGGCTGAAACTACAGACGCAATTAGGATAGCCCTGGGGGTGTGCCCAGAGGTGCCTTTGATCTCAGAAACTTCCTAAGAATGACTAAGTTCTTTCCCTCAAATTTCCAGAAAATGAACACTATCTTCTTTTTAAAAAACACCTCTAGAAGCTATAAAGACTTTCCTGAAAATTCCCCAGTATCCAAGCTGCTCCTCTCTCTCTGCAAAACTGGACTTTTAACATGACAAAATCCCTGACCTCCTTTGCAGTTTACCTTCACGTACCTTTCATGAAATTTGGCTGGTAATCAACTTGTCAGCACTGCATCACCACACACAGTGACTGACTTGAGTTTTTGTTTCAAGTCTCACAATGGCACCCAAAGCAGGTCACAGGGCTGGACTCTGTGACCTACCCAGATGGTCAAACTGCTCCGAGGCAGTGCCAAAGAGGGGCAGCGCCTTGGACTACCACTAAGAAAGAAACAAAGAACACTACTTCTAGAGGGCAGAACTAAAGAAAGCTGCAGAAATAAAATAATACAGGGTTTGAAACATCTTCAATTAAAAACCACACGCAAATCAGAGGAATAAAGGATGTAGGGAAGGAGACACGGGAACATGCAGAGACAAAAATTATATTTCCAGCTCAGAAGTGGCATGAAGTTGTCACAAGGAAACAAAAGGAGGTAAAATAATATTTCAAGAACAAAGCTAAGCTAAAATTACTCTAAAATTATACTAACAGTTTTCTTTTGGAAATATTAACCTCTTTTAACCTCCTTCTTGTACCTGAGAGTGCTTCTCATTACTATCTCAGCTATGTCAGAAGACCCAGCTTTATCCCAAACATAAGGGGTAAGCTTTTAAAATGTAATAAATAAGTTTAAAACAGTTTTTAGATCAAGACACCAAAACCATGCTGACTTACTTAAGAGGTTCAATCATTCATCCAGGGAGTTGAACGCTTGTCATTTGTTAACAAAAAAAGTTTGTGTTCAGTTAACCTTGTAATTGATAATTTTAGTAACTTAAATGCAAGTTTAAGAAATGTATCTCCTATTTTCCCATTCAGGTTCACTACAGATAGATCTCTAGTTTCAAGGAAAGAAACTGGAAAGCAAATAGGGCGTAGTTATCTTATAGAATTATCTAAATTTGGGTTAGAAAGGAAAGCAGATTGCTAAAGTATCATGAAAACATTTGTTTCCCAGTTAAAAAAATATTCCTCCACCAAACACAAAGATGAAAGCATGAATATACAAGCTTCAAAAATTACAAATCGATATTCTTCTGCTGGGTTATGAAGATGGAAGAAAAAAACATGTTCTACACAAATATTCTTCATGTCCTTTCACATATGTATCTTTAACTTGAGTTTCTTTACAACAAACACTGACCTTATAATAAACAAACGCCACATGATATACAAACCACAATGGCTATACAGAATTGGCATCAAGTATTTAAACAAAAGCATCCTTTCTGGAAATATCTCTCCTTACAGCCTGCCAAGAATCACATTGATTCAGAGACTTTGATCAAGTTAAGTTCTAAAGAAATTTGAAAGCAAAAAAACAGAATTAAAGAAAATAAAATACAAGCTTCTTGCAAAACTATACTGGCGCTTTTTTTTTTTTTAATATCTTGCTAAAGCTTGTTCAGCTTAGAATGAAAGCCTTCATTCTGCCCTCACACTCTGTGGCACACACAAGCGCACGCAGGATTACACAAACTGGCTGCTGTGCAGATAAATTTGTGCTTTCCTATATTGAGTACACACAGGAGCCCCAGGGCAGGTTGAAGTGAGGATGTCTCTAACAGTGTGGGAACTGAAGGCACCACTCAAGTCTCAGTTCAAAATCTAAACAGAAAGATCAGTCCCATTTTCTAAGGGCAAAGGGAATTTCTAACATCTTGTAACCAACAAGCATTTTGCCACTAAATGTGGCAGTTTCGAGCACACAAAATTATTCAAATTAGATATGTTCAATCATGCAATCTCCCCCAAAAAAAGTAAATTCAAGAATAGCACAAAAATATTAAAGTTTCTTGAACAACTACCCAGAAATGGTAAAAAAATGCCACAAAAATTTGAAAGAAAATGTAATCCCCAACGCTATCTTATGTGCCTTTCTAAAAAAATGGCCAGAGGAACTAAAAATTTATTTCTATAAGAAAACATATCATTAAGACATTCTCAATTTGGTTCTACTTTTTCCCATGTTTAGAAAGTAACACAATAAGATTTTTACATACCATTCAATAATGTTGAGGGGTTTTTTTCCAACTCAGTTTTTGTGTTGCTCTTTTTTTTTATCTTCTATTTAATCATCAGATTAGAAAGATTAATGAAGCTAATTCTGTTAACAAAATGGCTATCCTGAGGACTACAATTATCTCTGATTCACTTGGACTTCCTCTACAGCTTTAGCCATAACAAACCCAGAGCAGCTCCAAGACTCCTTGGATGTCAGCTACAAAACACTTTGTTAAAAGAACAGCTGAACAGAAAACCGATATACTTCATTCTACCCACGTTTAAATGCAAAAAAGAAAAACAAGTAAAAGAAAATTTAGTAGCTTTATATACCTTTATACACGCTGCCAGGCAACCTATATTGCATGAAACGGATAGACCAGAATGCAACATCTTGAATACAGAGATTACAGCAAAGGAAATGGCAAAAATAGCCACTACTATTATTATGGTTCCTGAAAAGTTAGACGGCACAGTCCACCAGCCACAAGTGGCACACCAGGAATAGATATATCTTCAAAACTCCCTAAGACAAAAACCACGTTCCAGGGCATGTGGCAATAAGTGGCATTTTTCTTTAGCATTTATTTTCATTTACTGCAGTGCATTAAACAGAATTACATGTGGCAGTTTCACATGTTAGATATGAATTTGATGTGAAGAATGCCTCTTACACCTTTTAAAAATCTCACTCTTTCAGACATCCAGAAAGTTTTCCAGTATTTCCTGGGTTTAGGAGAAAAAAACAAAAACAAAACAGCCCCGAGACTTAGTATTTCTTGTATTGTAGAGATTTGGATGTTCCTCTTTTAGTCCATGAGGAAACAGGAAGCACAGAGTCATTTACGGTTTTGGTCTTAGGAAAAAAAGATTATAATTCCAACCCTTAAAACTCATTTGGGGGGGTGGAGTGGATTGGGTTGGGGTTTTTGTTGTTGTTGTTGTTTCTCCCCTCCTTTTTCTTTTTTTTTTTTTTTTTTTTTTTGTTTTGTTTTGTTTTCAGTTATGAATACAAGAGCATTTGTTATTCAGGTTTGAGTAACTTCTTTGCAAGAGCTCAGGTTAGATTTCATACAGCCTGATAGAACTCCTGGAACGTAGCTCAAGGTAGCGGAATAATTCTTGTTCATTTAGCTCTTGAAATTTAGTTCCAAATGCATAAGAACCATCCAGTTCTGCTAATGGAAGGCACAGCATGCTGCCCACTCTTGTATTGAACTGAGTAAGTAGAGCAAGGTTAACACCAACACCTGTCTTCCAAGGAAGGCTTTCAGTCTTGCCTGAAAATGTCTAGGGATGAAGTATCTGCTACATCCTTTGCTAACTGGTTTCATCAGTTTAACGTGAAAGCAAACATGTGCCATGCTGACCATTTTAATCTGTCTGGATAGTCCTCACTTCTTGTTTTACCCTTTTGAGATTAAAAAGCTCCTTTTTTTTCATGGTACTTTACATATCCAAATTAAGTAACCTCCCATTGTTCTTTTTATTTAAAGAAAACCAGTGAGCTCAGAGTCTCTCCCCGTAAAGAATTTTTTCCAATATGTGAATGCTTTCAGAAATCCTACAGTGCGCTCTGCTATTGACTTGCTGGGTCACCCTGGGCAACAAACTTTATTCACTCTCCATGTGCCTATTTCACCTTCTATTATTAGTCTTATTTAGAATACAAAGTCCAAAACGTTCAGGCTTTTTTAAACATATTTGTGCAATTATGCCCTCATGTTTTTATCATTATGTACACTGGAGTTAGTAGATTCTAAGCATGCTGCCATATTAAACAACCTGAACTGCTAAACCCACTAGGAGTAATCAACCATTAGTGCAGCCCACTGATAGTCCTGCACATAAGTTTGCTATGGTGCACCTATCTCTTCCCACAAAGCAAGGAACCTTATCATTTGACTTACAAAAAAATTTCCATTTGGGCTTTACAGCGTGAGGCTTAGCAATTCTAATTCAACACAGAGAGGGCAGAGAAAGGTCTTGCAGTAGGTCTATCTGGCCTTCAGTACTTTTTTTTTTTTCCTCAATTTCCAACCAGTTTACAAAATGTCGACCTCCCATAATCCTCCCATGTGCAGCCTACAGAAGAAGGAGGAATAATTTTGCACCTGGGGGAAGTGCCATGAAAAATCTGTCAGCTGTAAGAAGGATGGAGGCAGACAGGATAGGCTTCCTCAGGAATGCATCTAAGTTTTGGCTACTCGGTTCCTCATTCCTCCATGATTGGCCTACAATTTTCATAAGCATTATCCCAAACAGCTCGCAAAAATCTCTGCCTTGGACAACCCTATCATCAAAATTTAGTTGTCTCCAGGTTTGTTTCAAAATTCTCAAAGCATTCTTATCTGAGAAAAACTCAAAAAGTGATCTGAAATAGGAACTGCATACTTAGATTTTCTAAGAATGTACAGAAACAGTTCCCAAAGATCTGCTTGACCACAGTGTAACAGCACTAGTCCTTTTACTCCAGACTTCAAGGACGGAAGAGGCAGGAAAGTTACCTCTGTATTGGAGAAGAAAGTTTATGTGGGGGTTTGGGAGGGTGGAGGTGGGGGAAGAAAGAGGGCAGTGGTTGCTTGGTTTTGAGTGGTTTGTTTTGTCCCTCTTCCTTGTTGTTTTTTGTGCAGTGTATTTTCCTTACCAGTAACTGAGAGGAAAATGATTAATGCACAAATATGACCTTGTTCACCATCCGGAATCCCCTTTTAAAAGTCAGGCTTTTTTGGGGAATCCAATAGATGTTCATGATGTCTGTGTAATATTCCAGAGTAAGAAAGTTGGACTGTTTCCATTCCTGATTCTCTGACCTTGTCCAATACGTTGCTCGTGGCTCAGTCAAGTATGTTGCATTTTAACTTTTCCCAGGAATATACACAGTTTTTCTTTCGGATTGTTTCAGATTTTGTTCTCTGCAAAGCAGCCAACTTTAAAAGTGCCTTCAGTTTATCCCATTTCCAAACCAGTCCTTCATCAAGGAAAACGGCTTCCTCTCTAAAATTTCAATATGCATATACACATGTATACAGGGTAAGAAACTTGATAACTATTGAATTTAGAGATGCAGCAGGATCCAGCAACAATGAAGGATGACAACGTTAGCATTCTCAGAATCTGGCTCAAATAGTACTTGGTATTCAGCCATGAAGATGTGACTAATTCTCAGGAATCGGGTAATTTTTCTTATACTGTCCTTAGAAAAAAAAATAAAAATGAGAGATTATGCAACTGTGGAATTGTGTTCAGACCACAAGAAATTTAGGAGCATTTTCTAAACACCTGAGGAATTGCTGGGAAAAAAAATGCAAAAGTTGTTTTACTGTTAACGTTTCTTTAAGATTGCTGGTTAACCCAATTTTTATTTTTTATTTTGTGAAAACCTTAAAACAAATTAGGTTAAATCTGAACCGTGACCTGCTGTTTCATTTTCATCTTAGATCATTCCAAAAGAATTTTTTTTTTTTTTAAAACCATGAACAGTCACAACAGTAAAATCTGAAACATTACCGGGTATTTTAGAAATACTTTAATGGGAGTTTTTTCCACTTCAAGACAAAGGTGAGCACTGAACTCTGGTGTCGAGGAGAGCTGTCACTCCTGAGACAGCCAAGATCCCACAGCCATTCAAGTGACATGTCTAAAACAGGTATACCCCAAAACACTCTAGAACTAAGCAGAAGGCACAACCTGGGAGCCACACTCACTCTACTGATGTTCCTCACCCCTGAGCCCCTCACTCCTCAGCAAACTACAATATTTAATGGAGACAATAGCAGCTTTTTAAAATGCTGCAGTAGATTTATCACAACACAAAGGAACTCTTGACTTCATTTTGTTCTTGCTGCATGAAGAGTATCAAAGGAAGGAACTGGACCTGTCTGACTCAGCAAAGTGTAAACTTAAGACCAAACTAGTTTACTTGAATTTATTTTGTTACCATTCAAATGCAATGATGTTTCCATCCTCCTCTCAAATTCTGTTATAAAATAAGCAGCAAAAACCACAAGCAGCAGCAAACATGTTATCATTAAAAACAACACAGACCAGTGCTCTGACTCCACAGGCATGTAGCAAAAATCTCACAAACCTGAACAGGTAATTTGGCAAGAAAAAACAATATTGGAGTAAAAGACAATACACACAAAAAATCAGTTTGCAGCATTTTAAGAACTGACATTTTATCTATAGAACCATCAGTTCTCAAGGCTTTTTTGCAGGTACAAAATTAACCAACAATGGTTGAATCGATATTTCATTCAGGATTATTTTCTTAATGTGCGGCTTCGATTTTGTAACCAAGAACCAAGGCACATTTAAAAAATGTGATTCTATATTAGTTACATGCTGGAAATAACAGTTAATTCTGAGAGTTCAAGAAACACCAGCTCATTCTGGGACTTACAGTCTAATTAACTTTATTAGACCAACAACTACTTCAGATACCTCCTACTCTGACTCTTGGATTCCTATTTCATGGTAGCTTTTCACAGCAACTTGAGCAGTTATGTGAAAGCAGTTATTTTACCCCAAAATATTTCAGCAGCTAAGCATAAAATCTCTTACATTTAATTATCACTATGCATTTGCTATTTTCTACAAAATTACTGAATATCACATTTTCTGAGAGCTTTAAATCACAGTCATTTCTGTACCACGTCGATAACAGTGTTTTATTTATGGAGTAATTAAAAATGGCAATACAAAATAAAAACAAGCATGGCTTCCTTGTCTTATGGCTAAGCCAGAAGAGCACACATCAAACCAAACTGTTTGCTTTACTCTCAGCCATTTATCTTCCTTGTACTTCCCCTTACTTTGCACATGAATTGGGATAATGTCTGAGCTCACACTGCAAACATTTCTAAAAACACTCAAGCATAAGAGCTGTAGGGAAGGATCACACACTGAACACTGACAGCTTATGGCAGCGTTGCCCCCTTCGCCAAGGGGACCGCAGACCTCCACCAGGGAAGGGAAAAGTGAAAGCTACTGAAGCTCTCACTCTGTAGACAGCAGGTCCTTCCCGGGAACTTTGAGGTATTTGGAATTGAAAGATGGTTTTGAAGAGCACAGCAACAGCAGTGGGCTTACTTGGCTGCAGTCTGGAAGTGATGACTAAATCACTCTTTAGTAATAAAACAAATTAACTTCAAAGATATTTCAGAAATAATGAGCTGTCCTAAACCTACCTAACTACCAAACCTCCTACTGACTGCAGTTCGTATCAGACTGCTGTCAGTGACTCTGACTCCCTCGCAGATGGCCCTAGCAAACCAAAGTTCAAAAAGCATCCAAATAATGTCTGGGCTTGGTCATCTAAAGGTTCAAAAACAACAACTAAAAAATCTGTCAGACCTCAAGGCTCCATGTTTACTAGAGACATATTTTGGGAGAGACAGAATGAAATGAAGCCCAGACACAGTATTTTATTTCTCTCCCCTAAATCATCTCCCTTTCATGCCTACTTCTACTACTACAGAAATGCTTCACAAAGAGAGATGCAGTCAATAAAAGCAGAATGAAAGACTGGCTTACTTCAGAAAAGGACATTTGGTCGTTTTGAGAAATCAGACACATAACAGAAAAACCATATAGCTATATATCTCATAGTTACTCTCCTTGAAAACACCTGGTGCTACAGATACAGCTACGAGCATGCCCTTGCTTTTCTTCTATCTTATTTCACTATTTGTGGTGCACTGACTTTACCAAGCATCACTGAATGGATGACACAAAAATAAAGCTGCCCATGCAATGGACACTTTCACCGCCCAAGTTTATTACAAACCACACAGAGCTGCCTCTGGAAAGCAGCATCAGAAGAATACAGTGTAGGTTTCAAAAGAGGGGAACTTCTGCAGGAAAGCTGAATGAAGTCCTATTTTAAGCTCAACAACAGAATCTTTAATATTGTTCCAATGCTGCCAGGCTCAGATCTGTCAGGAAAAAACACACAATACTTTTCCTTTTAAATTTTATTAGTTTTATCAAACTCAAAAAAGGAAGGTCTCAGCAGACCTCTGTTTGAGTGGGGCATTCCAAACCAAAGGCTTAATCAATTCTTTTACTCCTTCCACAGTTGCATGTATCGTACAAATGCTGACAATAAAACACTTCGGAGCTAAAAATGAATTGACAATACCAAGTTTGTAAAGCAGGTTAAAAGTGAGGATTCCTACACTTCCTACTTAAATAAAGCAAGATACTGAGCAGAGATATAACCTGTGGTTTGTACAAACGGCATAACCCCCTTTCAAGTCCACAAATCTCTATCTGAAAAATTAATCCAGTTTTAGCTTATGGAAATTAATCCCGATTTAGCTTATATTTCCTATTTTAAAAACAGTGTACACAAACATGATTTTTTTAAACTCCTCTAAGTTAGATAAATATAAATAAAGCTCCCACATAGAATAACCTTCAGAAATCATTTCCAATATGGAAAAACACTGCTATTCTATGGGAGAATAAGGACAGAAGAAGGGGAAAACACTCAAAAGTGCATGTAGAAGTAGCATCCCACTTTGCTGTTATTTTCAGTTTTGCTTCCTTCTTGGAAATGCTTGAACATTAAGGGAAAAATAACTAACCCTTAACTTCTATGCCTACAAGAAGCAGCTCTGTACACTGAACCACAAACTCGAACAGAGTGTTACCAGCCCAATGTTATATGGGGCCCAAGGTGTGCCCAGTGTTCAGAGATCACTGGCAGCATCCAACACCATATCTCCTACTGAATAAATTGGGCATTCAGTATTGCTACTGGATGTCTTTGCAGCCTGCACGCGGGGCTGAAAGGATTTCTCATGAAGTTCTGTAATTCTTCCAATACAAGAACAAATTCACGGAGAACAGAGGATGACCAAACGAAAATAAGTAACACAGATTAAAAAAAATACTTCTCCCTGCAACTTCAAAGGACACAGGAATATGGAACACCATGCACAAGCCAAGTACCTATTCCCAATACACAAACTTTCTGAAACTGAGAGATTTTTTCTTGTTCTTTGCAACTTCAGTTGTGGCACATTTTTGCTGTTCGCCGTCACACAATTTCTGTGCAATCTACCTGATATTTATAAGCTTAGTACTGTTATAAAAGTCGTTCTAAATTTTGCGCTCTTAGCACAAGAAAACATTACATCATCCATTAAGCCTCTCTTCAGTCTTGATGTACCTACTAAAAACACATTAGAAACGAATTAAGATGCAAATCTGCTTGAGCCTTATTTGGCAGATGTAGGACTGAAAAGCTGGCACCGCAGCCTCTTTCCCCTTTGTATTCCTTATTTCTGAGTTTTGGATACGCAAAGCATTTTGCATGGCTGTGTTACAGGCAGAAGACTCAAGGAAGATTTCAAGAATTTTTCTGATGTTATTGTTGAAGAGACTTAAGGCTAAGGCACTTGAAAATGAAAATAAAATACATAACATGAAGAAATGTTTGCCTTCCCTCAGGAGAAGGCTGTCGAGGAGTCTCCAATTACATGAAAAGAACACTCTGCAAACTTTTACAGGACCGACATTATTTGATTCTTTCTGCAGAAAAGTTGTTACATTTCCTGGCCTACCAAAATAGAGCCTGGTATACACCACGTCTTTGATTTATACACCTGGAGCTGAGAATGCTCCCTTTACAAGAAGCCTGGTTTCCCCTAGGTTGCATGTTCTTTCTTGATGAATTGCCATGGAATTACCTATTGCTTTTGGGAACATCTGTTATTGTTCCATCTCTCAGAGTCACATGCACACCCACTTTCAGTTGCCACATACATGAAAAGTTTTGAAACTTCCCTGTTCAGAGCATGTGTTAGGAAGAAAAAGGAAAAGAAATCTTGCAAATTTTATAATCATGCTTTGTCTTTGATATTGTTATAAGCCATCTACAACAAAGAAAATTCCTTCCAAGACTATCATGGGGAGTAAAAATATATGAAAGAGAAAGAGCACTAATTTGGGCATATGGTGATCTCATGGGGTCTTACATCACGTTAATTAATCTGAATTTGAGCACAGATTAAACTGCTGAATTAATTCCTTATGTTTCCACACAAACTGAGGGATTCTGTGTTTCAATGCTACAGTCTCAGGTCAAGCATTAACTTAAAAAAGAAAAAAAAAAAGTAACAAGAGGTAGACTTCATAAAGAAAAAGTCTTTCTTTGTTTTAAAGAAATCAACTCAGGTTATCTAGCCAACCAAGTTTTTCAAAAATTTCACATGCTCCCTATCACAGACAACTAAACCCTCTTAACACTATTTTAGAAGCAAACAAGTATACGAACTGTGAATTTTTTACCTGTAGTAAATAATAAATTGCTATTACCAGCTATACAAAACAGTCATCCTAAAAATCTAAAAATTTTTCAAAGAAATTTATGTTGTTTGTAGTAAAAAGAAATAATAAAAAAGTAGGAATAAAAATCCCCCACATTACACAAAACCTTCTCTCCTACTACTACTTCTCCCCAAAAAAACACAGATCCTCATGTGAGACTTGAGACTAGCTGAAGAGTCACTGAGGCAGGCTATTTGATGAAGACTGTTCCAAATGAGAAGAGCTGCAAAACACACACCATAGATCACCAGCTGGAAAAGACAAAAACTTCATTTAAGACCATTATGTTAGAAGCCAGTACCTAATATGCTACTCATGCAACCCTTCAACTACTAGTACGCTTAGATAAAGAAAAAAAAAAAATATTGTCATCCATAAGCACCTACCTACCAAGTGATTTATCTACATTCAGTCAGCTTTCACTTGAAATTAACTGAGGCTAGATTTCCAAAACATAATTTGAGGAATCAAGCACTCAAAAGCTCCTGGATTATGCCTCCAAATCCTCAACACATCTTTGAAAAAAAATAAAAAATAAAAGCAAACCAGCACTGAGTACCTGGGCCAGGAATATTGATTGACCTCTCCGTAAGCTGAATCAGATGTTTGCAGTACCAAGTCCAACTCTGCTGCCAGTAGCCCTTTCAGCTCAGGAGAGTGGTGGCTCTGGCAAAACATTGCAAGGCAATGTAGGCTTTCAACAAGAGAAATGAATTGTTATTTCTGCAGCAGTAATTCTGAAGGGTGCCTGTGAGAACTCCGAGCCCAGACAGCAGCTCCAGGATAAAAGACCCACCTCCTCTTCTGGGGAACTTCAAGGAATAACAATCTGGTTTGGCACTGCAAGTAAACACTTTTGTTCCTTTCCTTGGAAAACCTTCACAAGTTTCTGTGGCTTTGTTTCCTCAGGTTTTCAGTATAAGAATTTATTAACTCCCACTAATGAGTTAGCGGATTTTGATTTCAGACATGGGATGAGAAAACAAATGGGAAATACTGGAGAGAAAAAATATGTAGAATACGTACATTATCTTAAAAGGAAACAGGAGAAATTATGATACATTTCTTACCAGGAAATCAAAAGGTACTCAAGCCAGAACACAAGACACTGGGTTTCTTCCCTGTTCTTTTTTGAGGACCAAACTCGTAGCATATTAGAGTGTAAATCTATTTTACTACTTTCATGCTTAATGTAAATTGACTTTATCCATTTGTACTGCTTTCTTATCATCATGCTCAAACCTGTTAGAACTGCAAAATGAAAACACTGTGATTTCAGCTGAAGAAAGCTTGTAACATCATATTCAGCAACACTTTTAAACTTGCAATCAGAATTTCCTGAACTGAATGATACCTGGTACCAGGACAGACAACAGAAGAAACACGGGGCATTGATAAATGTGCATGAGAGGATTTGTAAAGAAAGCATGTCCCTGTGACCTCACCAACCCTGCACACCATCTGTGGGGTGCATGTGCACACACAGAGATCACACTCCTTCCCACCCTGCCATTCAGAACAATTGCTTTTCTGATAGTAGGAACAGTCTCACCAAGAGCCTTTCTGACAGAACAGAGCTTACATCTGGCCTGATTTAAGTCTAGTTACGCAGAGAGGACAGAGGTTTAGTTTCACGAAAACTAGAAAAAGTGCTTATTTATACCAGTATGAACAGAGCTGGAGGTAGCACGAACACCATCAGCAGCATGCAAACATAGGAATGGACACTTATATCCCACCAGGACACATACATCTCACCAGGACTCATCACTCAAGCGCCATTACTAGTAAGGAGCCTGTCCTTTCTTACCCATCTCCACAACTAGCAGAGGAACTCCAACTAAAACGCATTTTTTTTCCATTTTTATCTCTCAAGGAAGTACAACAGGATTTCTGAACATGATAAGACAGTTTCTTAAAGACTCCCTGCTTGAAAAAGCAGACCTATGCAGTAAGCAGACTACACATGTGCCCCAGAAAATAACTGCTGACATTTATTTCATTTTATGAATAAATACTAATGTGAGTCATTTGACAATAAGCCTTGTTACATGACTAACCAAAAAAGCCCTCACAAACTTCCAGTTTGTTATGTGCCCAAATACCAAATTCCAGAGTGCTGTCAGTGTTTTAATTTTTAAATCTTGATTAGTATCACACTCTCCCGATAGTTTAGTACTGATCTATAGAACAACAGTTGTGAGTAGATGAAAAAGTCACTTGCATATTATCAGCAGAACAGCAATTGCTGAAGACTAAAGGATATCTTTCACAACTTTCTAATTTTTTTTCCAAATTCTTATTTAACACAATGATTCACAACAAAGAATATTTTGAGCATTACATGAGCTTTAGAAGGATGGCTAAGTAATGCCATCTTCTTCGTAAATCCTCATGTGTCTGTCATGTCCTGGGCCAATAAGTAATGAAAAATGTTAAGGGAATAGGAAAAAAATAAGCAAACATACATAAACCCAAGGAAAAACACCAAACTGAATGAGCTCCATAAGCTTCCCTTAAGTCCCTTCCCTAATTGACCCAAAGTAGTAATCAAAGTGATGAAACAAGGGTACAGTCTTTTTTCAGCGATGTAAGGCTCCCGTGAATTTCAAAATTTGCATGAGCCTTGTTTACATTTACCACAGTCTTTGCACAACAGCTTTGTGCTATGTCCTTCATCCTTCACCCACGTGGCTCTTTGAGAGGAGTTTTTCCCAGCTTTACTGGATGACAAAGGGTTAAAAGATGTTTTAAGAGCAGTTGGCTGATTTTGTGATGTTCTCCAGCAGCCTGAACAAACAGGAAGCCCGGAAATGAGTGATAATTATTAAATAAGAGCTCTTAAAACACCTGCTTAGCTCTAACTGCTAACTATTAAACCACTATAGCAAGTTAAAAACAAAATCCCCCAGAGAGATTTCCACCTGCTTTCCCCATCTATTTTCTTGATTTATACAATAAGACATTCAGAAACACCCAGTGGAGCTGGAAGCATGACCCCCTCCATAGGCAAGCACAACCTGGAAGGCCCTCTTGCTCAAACAACCCTCCCAAGGTGATACGGACATTTTGCTTTCCAGAGAAATGTACATTTTTAGTCAACTTGGTGTTTCTGAAGCTTTTACCCAAAGCTTTTTAGGTTTTTTTTTTTCCCCAGACGTGTCTATCTGTACTTCTTTCCTGCAGCAAATCTGTATAGCCATTCACCCTACATGGTGAGAAAGTGTTTTTGCAGGAGTAAGGCCATTCTGTAAGACAATTAAAAAAGAAGGAAAGGATTTTCAGGTCCAAACTGGAAAGGCGTGGACCTCCCCAGCCATTAAACTTGGTAGAAAGGCTTTCTGCATTGTTAAAGTAAGGAATACTGGCAGAATTACAACTACTTAGCTTTTTAAACCCTGAAAAATTGAAAACAACAACAAAAACCCCACCAAAAACCTACACGGAAAAAGCAGTCATTAATAAAAGTATGGCTTCCTTGGATATAGGAGTATGAGCACGACTCAAAAATCATAGCCTTTTGGAGTGGTGCCATGAGTGTCACCTCCATGATCTCTGCCCTCTTTTTAAGGCATTGACTTTTCTGAGAAGGTTACTCACAGCCTTTGAAAACTGTCTTGCCCTTGATGCATTCCAATGATGATTCTATTCCCTGAAACCCATTACTGTTGAAAAAGAAGGAAAATTCTTCATGATTTACAGGTCTGTATATATCTTGTTTCCTAAGCAACCTTAACAAGCCAATTCTGAGGATTAAGAAGAAAGTTATCCTCCCAAATTTCAAATAAATAAGCAGATACATAAGCAGGAAGCTAAGGGAAAAGGCAGCAATTTATCCAATTTAAAGGTTACTTGCAAATCTGTTCAAAAGTTCTGAAAATTTATCTCATTTGAAAAAAAAATACACTCTTCATACACACAAGGTTGTTTGCCACAAGTGGAAATCAGATTTCTTTGTAATTACATTGGTTTTCAATGACAAAAAGAGTTACCATTTATATTTCCTTTATTCACTGACAAACAAATTTATGGAAAGACAAAATGGAACAGAAAGCAGCAGATGCTTCAAAAAAAATGTAAGCAGCTCATCAGAACCTGACCATCAGCAGCACATGCTTCTAAATCACCTTGGTGATGATGAGAATTCACATTGTTGTCCCTTGCCATGAAAATCAGTTATTTAGAACATTTCTGGTTATGTCCAAACTTGCATGACAGTAATTTTCTAAAAAGTTATGAACTGGTAACTTTTCAATAACATTACTCAATATCTGACTTAAAAGTTAGAACTGAAAGTAGATTTATTTTTGAGAAGAAAATTAAGTGTGTTACCACAGCAACTTAGAAACAATTTATTAAACATTTGTGCCATTAGCCTAAACAGAACAACTGAAGCTGCAACTCCCATCCAAAAACCTGTTGGCCCTGTCAAAGGTCAACATGAGACTAACACATCCAAGACTTACCCTTCCCAGAAACAAAATAACTGAAAGCTTTTCTAGTTTTAGTTTCATATACTTTGTCCCAGCCAAAGCAAATTTAAAAAGAGATAATAGGAACAGTTCTAATCCACGAACACAAAATAGTATAAAAAGTATAAATGGATCACTACCTGCTTAACTTCTTCAATAAAATGAGTTTTACTTTAAAAGTCCTAATTTTCTCCCATGATTTTGTTTAATCCTTCCCATTATGACCATCTGAGCAGAAATCAGATTTAAGAAGAAAACACGTGGAACAGAAAGCTCCACAATCACTGGTCCAAATACACATTCAATTCCACATGCCAGTCTGGAAAACTAAACATTTCGGTTTTATACTAACAAGCCCGCCTTTGAAACGCCCGGCAATACCCAACTGCGGCACTGTGCTGTGCTTTTAGCAGGCCGACATCAGGACAGAAAGCCTCAGACACAAGACACAGGAGAAGAAGTTAAAGCTGTCTGCGAATGCTCTTGTGAGCGACGCCGGCCGACAGCTCCCCTTTCTCCCCGTGTGCCGTGGACAGGAAGCTCTCGGTGCCCGTGTCTGTGCCCTGCCCCGGCCGGGGCTGCGCCCCGACCTTCAGCGCTCGCCGCCCAGGGGCCAGCCCCGCCGGGAGCCCGCAGCACACCGAGCAGAGTCCCGCACCTCACACAGCGAGCAGGGAGGGCCCCGCAGCTCTCCTCGCCCACCGGCATCACCTGCACCCACCGAGCAGAGTCCCGGCGCAGGCACGGCCGGCGCTTCGCCTGCAGCCGCTGCCGTCCAGGGAACCGCGGCGGCCGGGGGCGAGCGCAGGGTGGCCCAAACCTGCTCCAGAGACTGCCTACAGCAAGGGCTGCATGAGACACCAGGCAGTGGTCTCACACCACGAAGGGCCAAAGCACAGGACTTCATTGATGAATCCCATCAAGTGCCCAAGAGCCTGTCCGCAGGCACAGACTTGGGGATAACTTGCCCTTCGGTGAGGCAGGTAGGGACCTACACCTCACAGTCAAGGCTTCTTTCTTCAAAAGCTTCCTTTGCCCAACCAAGGCCTTTGCCATCTTGTATAGAGATAGTGCTGACCATGGGTCCCTACCTGCTTCAGCCTAGCTTGTTTACCTATCTGCTTGTACCACCACCTCCACACCAAGCCTCTGCCTGCCCATGGCTGATGTCCTCTAGCCGCCAAGAATGAAGCGCGTGGTGCCAACTAGCCTTGTCAGCAGCCCCCACCCCTGCAAGGAGCTCCCACTGCTCTGTTGAGCCCTACTGACGAATTCCTGGCAGCAGCTGTAGGGGCTGGCACCTGGGGACAGGACTTCACTCCTCTCATGCTCAGTGCCTATCGGGCCAACCCACCCTACTCCCAGTAAGAAATAGTAATATAAGTAACTTGAACAAAACCCCAAAATTAGAAGCCCCACAAAATGAGCCTGGTCAATCTCCTTAAAAGCATGAGCAAACACACAAGCAAGGCTGGAGTAGATCAAGAATGCCCCTTAATTAAAACTGGCTAACACTTCTATAATGTTATCTGATGCTCTGTACTCTCTTCTGCATTATCTCAAGATTTCATGTGGTAAATCAATCATGACAAACACAAATGTCTGTACTTTCTTTTTGCCCCAGCAACTGACATATTTAAAGATATACTTGATGCTTTACAGCCACAGCAATATTTCTAAGTTTTGCTGTTCCAGTAGAGCATTCTCTGGCTTATTATGTAACAATAACATTTTCCAACCTAATTTTAATTTCACTTAAGATCTGCCTAGTGAAGGGCAAACACTTTAAGCTGCAGCTTAACTCCTATGAGCCTGGTTATTTCAACAATGCCTACTGATTCCTGCTCAACTAAAACTCACCTGAGGGCACATAAAGTCTGCTAAAATGTAGCACCAAACCCAACCCCAAAGTACAAAGGAAATAGAACCATAACCCTGTGTGAGCCAGCAGCAGTGTGTGTCCATCAGTGAATTATCTCATCTTTATTTGCTACAGCGCTAATTCATCTCAGGAATCAACATGTCCTGTCTGTTTGGGTTTTGTTTATATATGGAACCAAATTATTCTTCTTCAATCCTTTCTTTACTATGCTCTGTAATTTTTATATTAACAACTGACTTACTTGGGGAACTTCTCAAAGGACAAGAAAGATGACAGGATGCTTTTGTGCTTGTCAAACATAATTTTCAGCATTGGACTAACACTAAATGAGTAGTTCTCAGATAAATCCAATTTAAATTTGCTTACAGAAATATCAGTATGAATGTGTAAACAAAACCTACTGCAGTGGAAAGTAACCAGTTCAGAATTATCATGCACTTTCTAAGTGCTCTGCATTTTCTTTACAAGTAAAAACTGCAGTCATCTCATTTTTGATTTAAAAACCATTTATGGCCTCTTTGAAATTGCCATCCCAATTATGTGAGAATCAGAAGTTTCTTAAGAATTTGACTCTGCTGAAGAACCTTCAACCTGCAAGTTTAGAAAGCTTTTCTAGTTCATGTCTTAGAGAACATAAAAATTACATTATTAATTATTATTAATTATTCCTCAGAACCCACCTCAGATTAAACACAGGATGGTTTGCTATGGCACAAAGAATTCCATAGAAGGATGTTATTCTTTAGAAAATTATATAAAATATGGAAGTACCCTGTGATAAAAAATCCCTGAATATTTCCTACTTTTGTGCTGTATTCATCTCTGAAACTCTGACAGGTATTTGCCATGAATCAGTGCCATCTCCAGAGCTCCCAGCACTTCACTGTGATCCAGTCACATGGCACAGGAAGGTCAACTTAAAAAAAAAAAAAAAAAAAAAAAAAAAAAAAAAAAAAAAAAAAAAGCATCACCTTTCTCAAACAATTATTGCCACTCTCAGAAATAATAATGAGGTACTATTCCTTGCATTTCACCAAAAGGAAAAAATGTCCCAACTGGGCATTCTCAGGGTGACAGGATTGCTTCTTATCACAAGAGAAATAATTCCTGCTTCCATCCGCCTCATTCAAGTCCATCTCATATATCCATGGAAAACATATGTTGAAATGATCTGACGTGGAGAAAGCATTAACAGTATTTCATTTAAAAGGTTAAACTCTGACCTGACTTTAACCCCACAAAAAGTCAGTGATATTCAAATTATTTCAGCTGCTGTTGAATACAGGCAAAAGCTCACAAAATTTTGCAGCAGCACCTGCCCCAGCTGGGTTCACAGATTGTTCTCCAAGTCTATCAGAAACAGAACATGAATTTTGCAAATTGCCAGGCAGGCTATCGGGTAGGGTTAACCCCACCTTGATAACCAGCTTTCAAAGTCCTTATCTCTGCTTAAAGCACTAGTATAGAACAACATTCCTTTTCCACCCTCCCCCCACAGTACTATCCCTCTAATTGCCAGTGCTGTACTTCTCTTCAGCTGGAAGGGAAAAACTACTCAATCCAGTAATTTTACAGAGAGGAGTGCTGTCTTACATTAAGTTCTCTGCTCTGCAAGGTTTCTATCACAGTGTGTCCAGCTCAGTTTACAGCTGACAGGTATTTGTCAAGGGGACTGAGTTCCACTCAAAACCATCAGACATACCCACTGCTAAGAAAACATGGTTCTCACTACCCTGTGAGTACCCATGGGAAATACTGATGATCCCATTTAGCATATCCCGTTCCACACAACTCAGCCTTATAACATTCTACTTGTCACTTTTATTGGAAATCTCACAGGAAAGATAAGGTACTGCTGTTTGTGAAGGTTAACCTTAAGGTCATCAGGGCCCATGCAGCATAGCTTGACTAAACCTAAAAGCACTAGTAAAAATACCAGTGAAAGGGTGGCTACTGAGAATAAGAGAGTAAAAGGTAATCAGGTCAGAAAGACATTTTGTGATGAAAAGGTTGAAGGGCAATTGGTCTACAACCAGTTGAGCAAGGATAAAAATCAGGACTGGTGAGATGAGGCAGAAAGGTGCTTGCTGGTGGGCAGGGAGAAGTTTTTAGTTGGGGCAAAGTTTTTGAGAAAGTCAATTGTCAGTGGGAAGGGATCATATACCTGAAAGCACAGAGCTTCAGGGCTCTTGTGCTCAGAGCTTATGAGCCCAAGAAGTTCTGTGGCCAGTGGCAGAAACAGCTCCCTCAGCATAGTTCTGGGAGGTGTAGAAAAGCCATGAAAAGTCTACTACATGTGTGTGAGATTGCATGTCTATCTCTGTTATTTAGGTCCTGCAAATTGAATCAATGCTTAATTTACAACCCCTACAACATTTTTTTCCAACAGATACTAAAAAATCAGCCTTCAAATACTTTAAAAAAATTTCTTTCATAGAATTAGGGCAGTTTACAGAGTCACAAGTGTTTAATTCCTTCCTGTCCATCCCATCAATGTATTTACTGATGTTATAGACCAAATCCTTCCCTTGCTGCTTCATTATTCATAGAAGAGGCAGAGGATGCTCCTTGCCATTTATTTCTGCTGAACTACAAGTATTGTTCTGGTTTTGAAATAGGTCCATGGGAGCAATAATAAGGAAAAGCCAATCGCTGAAAGCTGAAAAATAAGTGAAAGATAAAAGGACCATTATTCTGGAATCAATACCAGTGTTCCCTAAAAGGCCTTCTCCACTGAGGTAATCACATTTGCCGTGGTGGAGCCACAGGAGCTGCATGGTGCAGAGGGTTTGCTGAGTGATGCTGGCTGCAGGAAGCAGTGGAGGGGTGCTGGGGGAGGCAGAAGGGAGTACCCAGGGCCACAGTATTATTTGCTCATATTACCTACAAAGGCTGACAAGGCTACCACACAGCTGAAACTCCCTGGCAGAAATTATTGAAAAGCTACTTTGCAAGCTTGCAACCTATGGGATCTTAACACATTCTGTTTTGGGAAATTCAGCTCTTGCTCTGAATGCTTATATTTGAAAACACCACTGAAATTATTAATTCTTTGGAGTTAAGACTAATGTAAGTTCCTGCATAATTTTCATTTAGTTTGATATATTTACAAACTATATTATACTCCCATTAAATGCCTTTTGGAAATGAGAACCTGTGGATATACTATCTATGACACAATGACAAACATACCAAGAATACCAAGGCAAATTATTTTTCCAAACTGTGCAGAGTCAAGAGTTTTTGATAACATAGCAATTTCCCAGAATCACCTAAGATGATAAGAGGATTCAGCTGATATTATAGGAATTATTGATCCCATGTAATAGAAAGCCACATGTACAAACTTGTTGAAATAGTTCCAGAAACAACCTTCACGATGTGTAGGAGTGGATGGAAGGGAAAAGAGCTGGGAGGCATTTTCAGCTTTTTCTGTGAGGTACAGAAGACCCAAATCAGACAAGGAGAATTTGGAATATTTTCTCCAAAACAGCTCCAGGCAGCACTGTGAAGACTGATGGATAGCAATGAAGTCTGTGGTGTCTGTGAGGATTCTTTGGGACTGGTTCTGAACCGTGGCACATCCAAGATGGAATACCACAGTACATGCACGAGAATAAGCAGCAGCTTAATTAAAACCTGCTTGGAATTATTTATTGATGCAGAATTATTAGGTACACTTGAAAATAATCTTGAAAGTACTTGAAAAATATTCTTTTAGAAATAGTTTTGCTCATGTTCATTTTTAACCTTTATATGGACAGCAATTCCACACTAAGAATACCAGACATATTTCAAGAGTTTTGTTTCTTTTTATCAAACATTTATAAGCAAGATTTAAATTGCACTTCTGAAGAACCAAATCAGGAGAAAACCCAGTTTACAGCTAGCATTGTAGTTCAACCATCTTAAATTCAACTGCAAATAACACAAGGGATCGAGATGAAAAGCCTTTTAACTTATCTAGTGTGAAGCCCTGAAAATGGGTAGGCTCAGTTACCTCTGATAACACCGTTAAAATTCAGGACCCCCTTTATAGCTCCAAAACAACTTGGCAACTTTCAAAATGCAAAATGGAACACAGACCACTCTCCTTATTTTGCAGTTGAATTAAAATGAATTCCACTTAACTACATAAAGGCACCTTTCCTCTTATGTTTCAGAATACTTACTGACAGGTGTTGCAATGTAACAAACTTGGAAGCCAAGTCCAAAATAACAAGCAAACCAACAAACATGCACATGAAAACAATATTTAGAAAGACAGTCCTGGCTTGCCAAAGACACTTCAAATCACCTATCAAAAAGAATGCCATTCACAACACTATGGATTGTGACCAACATATATTCCTTGAGATTCGAGGATCGGTATAAATTTTAGAAGTGAGCCAAGTTTCAGGCTGACTCCCCCCAAACTTCCCTGATGCCAGCACTTTGTTCTTGAGGTCCCTGCTAGCTCTGGCTTTTGGAAGTTCTCTCCATTGACAGACATGCATCCAGGCTTCAATTTGTATATTTCCGTAATGATTATTCTCATTACTTGGAAAATATGTTCCCTGACCTCCCACTGACGGAATATTCTGAAATTCAAGTAGAAATTTTAACTGATTACAAGATATGTAGGGTGGAGTCAGTTTTTTGCTTGGAGATAGTGAAATATAAGTAACAAGGCAAAGATTGACAGTTTCTGGAAATTATGAAGTGCAAAGGAATAGTCATTAAGAGGGAGATATCATGCTAACTATAGTATACAGACCTTGTTACTTAAATTTAATTATCCCTGGGCAATCTCACAAAATTCGTCAGCAGCTCACAAATTAAAGAGAAGTGTGAGCTCATAAATTTTCACTAAAAGGAAATGGAAGAGGAACAGGGTTACTATTATTATTTCAGAAAGCAGTTATTTATAGATATCTCATGCTAGCTATAATATGCAGATCTTTGTAATTCCAGAATTTAATGTCATAGTGGAATCCACTCATGGCAAAACCCTTAATATACGGAACGTTCCCCGTTATCCAATTTCTTTTCCCTGTATTTCAGCAGAAGCAAAATTTTGAGGGCAATAGGATAACTTGGCAACACAAATTTGAAGAAATGTGGAAGGAAACTTCAAATGCATCCTATTTTACTAAACAGCACAAAACCAGAAATACACAAATGTACAGTAAATACCAGGTTTAAAGTTGCATAACCTGCTTCCTGTTTTTTCCAAAACAAATCAGGACTGACCTGAGATAATTTTTCTTTCTTTTCTCACAGTTTCAACAGCTATCCTCCAGCCTACAAAACTGACTGAATCAAAAGCCAGTACTGCGGATTTTCCTGGTAGTTGTACTACAATTACATCTCCATGCAGGAATCTAAGTACAGACTTCTCTATGGTTTACTAATTATTGCCAAGAGATAAATTTTCAGCCATCCTTAAAAGTTCCTCTCCTGTAATAAAAGAGAAGTGTTCTCTGTTGTACTGTTTCTGTATCCCAGGTGTTCTGCTGGAGTCATTCCTTGGCACACAGCATGGCTCTCTAGCTCCTTTACAGAGATGATCACAACAGACCAGGACATGTTTTAGTTTAGATTTTTATCTCTCACTTTCAGGTTCATCAGTACAAATCCACATACATGACAAGTGGAAGGCAGCCCCTGTGACAGCCTAAAGTTTTCAAATGATGGACCCTGCCAAAAGGAAGTCTACGGGCAACGTGACACATGTAGCAGTAGGAGCACCAATGTCTTGCTGAACTCGTACAGAAACTACAGTAAAAGCCAGAGGAGCTCAATGCCTCCCACATTTTCTTCTGAAATCCAACATTCCATTGTCAGCAAGCAAAAGCAAGCAAGGTGATAGATGTTTTTAAAGGCTGTGTGTATCATCCAGGCCAGATTCTGCTGACAATCTGCAGCACAGCTGAGTGGTGCTCCCTTGTGCCCCAGACAACAGCCAAGGGGAGCCATTAAAAGGAACTGCCCAGTGAGAGTACGGGTGACAGAACAAGGTCCTGAGAAATTAAGAAGACTGCATAGGAAATGTACTTATAATTAAATATCAAATAGGATGTACTATAAAATACATGAAGTGCAATACAATTAGCCATTCCAAAGCTGCAGTAATTTTTCCTGTTTATATGGTTTATTTCTAGATCTTGTATTTCACATTATTATTCAGATCATTCAGTCACTGTCTTAACTATCTAATGTGTGTCCTTGCAGACATACAAGGAGCAGCAAGGAGATAACTCTATATGAATAGTAATGAGCTATGGAGCAATAATCAGGGAAGACAAATTTCAAAAAGAAAGAGGGAGGGAGGGAGAGAGGGAGGATCTTTAAATAGCTAATATACCTGGAAAATACATGCCCAAGAAATCAAGGTCTTGGTTTTTCAAGTCGCAAAATAAGGTAATTAAAGGAGAAACACAATCTTATTTCTCCCTTGAATCAAGAAATAGTACTTTGGGGTAAAGCAAAACCACACTACCAAGAAACAGAAAAAAAATGTCCCTCATCTCAATTTTTAGTACCAGATAAGAGGAAATGAGACAATATTTGAGTTGCAGATGTTCCTAAATTCTTGATGACATAACATGCACCCTGGGAATGAGGTTATGAATAGGAAAAACACCCTAGTACCCTGCTATTCTCAGGCTTATTGAGAATAGCAGTAATAACAGTATTACATAGCCCTTAAAATAACTGCAAGTATATTTATTTGCATATGCAAATTCTCTTTAAACAAAAAAAGCGAACCAAGCTCAAGTAATGCTAGCAATGTAGCTCTAAAAGCATAGAGTGTAGGATGAATTGGAAAGCCTGCATGAAAATTAAAAGGAAAAGTTGGGCAGATGGTCTCAGCTATATTTTGTTCTATCTAAATAATGTTCTTTCCCAGCTATAGAAGTTACAGGGTAGTAACTTCAGGATACCTGTGTCCTCTTTGAGAAGGAAGAGCAAGGAGAGCAGACAGAAATTATTGTGGCTGTAACATATCCATAAATGTTTGCCAGTCTTTGGGGGGAATAGCTCCTTAGAAATTCAGAGGGATTTGAAATAGGGATTGCAGAACTGCTCATCCTTTTATCAAGCCATTTCTTCTCTTTCATACAGTTCTGATTTTAAGAAAAGGTATTTTTAAAAGATGCTAACAGAGAAAAATATGGCAAAGTGAATAAAAAACATACTTATGGAAATGCAATCAAGATACTTTCACATAGAAAAGCAGAAGGAATCAGATAATATAATATCAGATAATAAATAAAAGAAATTTTGAAAAAATTCAAAACACTTTTATTCTTATTTTTCCAAATTATATAAAATCTGAAAATTGCAAGTATTTCTGTCTGCTCTCTGTCATAATAATGTATCAACACTTACTGATTAATTCTAATTATCTTTTATCTTCTTAAAAATTATTTACTTTAACAAAGACCATTGGCTGCTGGCTAATTTTTTTCACTCTCCTTATCAGCTTTGTTCTTTTCTTCCCTTGTTTGCAAAGAATTAAAATTAAATACATTATTTTAGCATTTAAATATTTGTACTAGGAGAGACACAGAAAGATGAGGAGAAGATGGTTTAGAAACCATGAAAATACTTCACAAACATTGCTCTGAGAAGAAAAATCTGTTTCCAGCAGTAGTATTACTTCTGAAATATAAACCAATGTGATCACCCAGACTAAAGCACATCGCCATCAATCAAGCCTGGATGACAACTGACAGTAAACAAGATACAGCCTTCACCGTCTTTGTCCAGCAGAAGTTACAATCTACAAGAAATAAAATTACAGGAAACACTGGGAAGTTACGCAGAGAAACAACATGTAAGGTCGAGGGTCATTATGAAAAGACACGAAGCCTGTGAGAAGGCTTAAGGTTACAGCATTTAAACAGAGATTTTGAAGGTGCAAGGAAGACTTTATGTGGAGTAGGGCAGTGCTTTGTTGAACCAGGAGTTTCATTCCCAGCTACAGAACAGCCTGATTCTGCAGGGCTAGAGAAACAAATGGAAAATTATGGACACCTGAACCCTGAATGCCACCTAAACAGATTAAGCCAAAGGGTGATGACCACACAGTTTTCACCAGTATCCAATACTGAGGCAGTCATTTACTTTCTCTGTCTACTTCTCCACTTGTATGCCAGCCTTCCCCTTATTACTCCCCTCTTTCACTGATTATGGATACCACATCCTAGTCCAGATTTTCTCTTAGTTTTATTTTTTGCACGCTACAAGTAAAATGTGAACTGTACTATCACTGTAACAAACATGGACCTATAATAAATATCTTCCAATTACTTTGAAGTCCTGTTCCAAACAAAGGAAGCAAACATCACACAGTGCTTCTTATGAGGAGGTTGGAGAGATTAATCCCAAGCCAACTCAGTACTTAGAACTTACAAATTCTCTCCATCCACAACCCTGGCCTTCCCAAATTATGCAATGCATGCCTCACCCAGTTACAAACAGTAAGACAGGGCATCAGCAGTGAGGCAGCACTGAACACAAAAACAGCTTTGCAATACCAATTGCCATTGATGAAACACAGACTAATATCCTCAAGCTAAGAAAAATTATAATAAGTCAAGTGTATTGACTACGATGAAAGCACATGGGTTGGCTTCTTTTCTGGATCATATAGGTTTTCTGAAAGGCAGGTAGCAATTTGCTTGACATATGTAAAGCACTCTAGATTGAATTCAGTTCATTGGTGGAGGACTGGAGAAAATGGAAAGAGAAGAAAGAGTTGTAACAGTGACACTGTCATAACTATCACTCTGCTAAATGTTCGGTGCTTTACAGGCAGAATGAGGTACAGCTGTGTTAGTGATCTCTTTTTTAGCACTTTGATTCAAAACCACAGAGATTGGGCATGAGAATTAACTAAAACCATCACTAAAATGCACTTAGAAATAATGCTTAGGTTCTTAGGACCCTGCATTGCTAAGCTGCAGACTGATGACTAAAGCAGGGAGATTAATTAAGCACTATGATTAAATCCACGAAAAAACCCTGCTACTTAGCTGACTCTAGCCAGATGCAGTTTCAGAAAAAAAGTGTAACAAGGCAACAGAAAGTGAATATAGCTTTACAAAACAACAAAAAATTAATTTAATCAAGTCATCGTATCTCCATCTCTACAAACCCTTAGTGGGCCCTGATCTGAAACAAAGGAGGGAAAAAGGGAGATAAAACATTCTGGAAATCACTTTACCCCAAAGTTTCAGCCAAATCCTACCTCCTGCTCTGTTTCACTGAACGTTTTCAATACAGTTTTGCACACATACACTAGAACACTTTCAATGTATGTTTTGCACAAAGGCTTGAAAAATATGTATTTTTCTGATCGTTTTTACGGGTGTTAGAAAATCGGCACGTTCAAAGACTTAAATTTATTTACATGTAGCAGAGGCACTGAAAAAGTAACATCACCCAGACAGAGCACAGCACAGAAACACTACCTTGTGCTTCCTCTGACAGTGTACTTTAGAAAGCAGCTTGGAAAGAACCACATTTGGATCTACACACCTGAAAAATATTTCTGATTTTCCAGCAATACATGCCAGAGTAACTTGAGCAATAAAATAGCAAGGCTTTCTCCATAGTTTGGGGAAAGGGAAGAACTGCGCCTTCATTAGAAAAGTAAGTGATGCCTTCAAGAGAACTGCTAGTTAACAGGCACCTAGAGGGAGGAGCATGATCGGTCAACTCCTTCACTCCCACTAGATGGCAATATTGGTTCTTTTGCAAGCACAGACTATGCTCTCGTCGAAAGGAAACTGCAGTATTTTTCATGGTTTCCAAAGTTGCATTTTCTGTTTTAAAAAAATAATAATCCAAACCAGGCTTTATTGATCATAGGAGTACGGGAAAAGGAGTTTATAATACATACAAGTTAGCCAACATATGCATTAAATCATAAATAAAGACTAGAGCACCTCAAAGATACACTGAATGAATAATAAATGCAATATATGCTTTTAAGGCTCCTAGGCTTATAATTAGGCTCCACATCAAATCAGATCTTCAATTTAATCCTTGCCCACTATATCAGCAGGATGTGGCAATGGAAATAGCACATTTAAATCGTGCATCCAGGAGAGAGCATCTCAATTTACTCTCAACCAACCTCCTGTAACATTAATCAGGAGCTTAGAGCAGTATTAAAAACACTCCAAATTAAAGAGGGCTCCAATTCTAGCTGTCATGATCAGAGGGAGAGTTACTGACACCAGGTCTAGAAAGAGCATCCTGATTGCTTTTAAAAAAGAAAAAAGAACAGTGCTAAAAAGTCAAATCTCCCAGTTTTTGAAAGAAACCAAATGTCTGCATGCATACACATGAACCAAAATGCACGAAGACATGATTCTAAATCTTTCAAACCATTCTACAAACAACACTTCAGGAAGTTTTTGTGTTAGCCTTAAAAATACTCAAGTAAGAATAGAGCTAACATAGAAACCTAGTGAAATCATCACTCAAGAAAAAAATCACCCCATGTTCTTTCATAAAATGCTACAGCTTAAAAAAGAAAATGAATTTTCCATTGTGAGCTGTTATAAAGAGACAGCCAGATGCCAGTCCTCATGTTAATCCCTGTGTTTAACTGTGCCCCCTAGCCCTGGCTGAAGGAGCATCACATCCCGAGCACAGGGCAGCAGGAGGGCCCAGCCATGCAGACACACACAGCACTCCGTGTGAAGGAGGGTTTCTGGGGACTACGAACACAGCACTTGGAAGAATCAAGTTCAAGGTTACATGCACTTGCATTCCTGTGCCAATCAATGGCCCTTACTTACAAATTGGAAGTTGAGGACTAAGCTCAGAAGAATAAATGATCCATGAGTCGATCAGACACTACAGCAGGGGACATATCAAAATACTAACCCCTGTTATACAGCACTTCGTCCAAGAGACCCATTTCTGGTATAGTAGGATGCTGCCACAGTTTAATCACCTGCAGGAAACTTATGCTCTTGTTACAAACAACAACACCAGCTCACAACCCCAGATCAGCCCTGACTCCTGGAATGAGGCTATTTCAGAAGATGAGACAGACAGTCATTTACGTTCTATTCATAATTTATTATTCTGCTTTGCCAGTAATTTCATTACACAACTTCACACAATTGAACAAAGCTTGATACAAAACCATTGCTTCAAGTCACTTTCAGATACTTTCCAGTATTTTCAGTCTTGAAAAAGGTCTTGGAAAAAAAAAAAGTGAAGACCTCATGGATTCTTTAAACAGTGCCTAAAACCAAAAAGAAATGTTTGGTAGTAGTTAACTGGTTCAGTCTCAAAAGACCTTACTCAAAGATTTCGGAAGGCATTTTGCACGTTATCAAAATATCTTCAAGTTACAACATAACATATACTCTGGTAGTGTACACTCATTTCCAGAAAAAAAAAACAACCTAATCTTTGATCAAAATCTTGTTTAAGAAATGGACTCTTCCTCTTCCCTTCTCCATCTCCATCCTTTTTCCTCTCCTCTGGTTTATATTTGCTTAGCATATGAGAGACAATGGAAAACAATGCTTTCCTCTAGGAGCCAGTAATACAGCCACACTAATTCCAAAGAGCAGTCCAGACAGGGAGCAGAAATTACATGCAGGGTTACTGAAACTTGCTCTCCCTTTGGGCAATCTGACTCCCACCCAATGTCTGTCCGCACAGACCTACATGCAAATACACACATCTAATTTACTGTGTTAAAAGTAGAACTCCAGAATATTTTACAATCTCCCAAGTATTCTTAGAAAGTATTAAAATTTTCCAGAAACTAGGTTTTATGTGAATGAAAAATATTAATATTTGAGGAAGTTTTCATTTAGCTCCCTCACAAATTCCCCATTATCTGCAAAAGACATCCAAATCCTACAAGGCTGGCTCCACAGCTTTCAAACACTAATGCCAAAGGCAGTTTATGAATCCATAATTGACAGCACCAGTCAGCTCCCTAATAGTGATGGTGCCATAGAGATCTGCCCCAGTTTTGGGGTCTCCTTCAATAGAGTCATCAGTCCCTTCATAAAGGCATGTAGTATCTTAGAGCAGACATAACTTAAAGACCATATTGTTTACAACAAAAGGGAAATGGCCTTGTCTCCAGCCCTGTATTTTCCATCAGCTGGTGCTGCTACAGAAGATCATGCTCCAGTGAAGCAAAGAGGCACTGACATACTTTATGAAGCCCTGCTTTGTTAATGCTCATGAAAATGAGATTCATCATCAATAACACCACTGGGTCACAATCTGCCATCTGAAATGCAAATGTCATTCTGGGCTGCAGTAGACTAGGGGTGAAGTACTCAGAAATGAATGAAGGTGACTCAAATGTATCCCTGAAGATTAAAAAACGGCTCAAATGCCCTCCTATGTAACAATGACTTTCCTCATTTCCCAAGGAGAGGATTCTGCGGGAGCTGTCAGCACTTTGCACAATGAAGTTGTAAGTGATAGTGCCTATGCTGCTGTCATACAGCATAGCCCATTAGGTGCTGTGTTCTGCAGGTATTTATGATCAGTGGGGCTCTAATGAACCAACTGATACGCCTCTGCTGCTTTTCAATGCATAAATCTTTTTCCTTGAGATTTGATAGGAACAATGGATCAAGATACACTGGGATATTCAGGATGACATCAAACATCACCTGCAAGATTTTTTGGTTTAGAATCCAAACTCATTGTTCTGGCATGCTCAATTCAAACATACCATGGAGACCAGTCCATTCTGAGTACATTAATTGCTGCAGACTGCCCTAACTGCAATCTGTCCTCTTTCCTACCATATATCAGCCATGTGGAACACCCACCCTCAGCTCACAGTCATAGCTACTGTCTCTTCCTAACATGTTAATAATATATTGCTCTCTTCATTTGGTGATTAAGGCTTAGAGTCAAAACCCAGGGACTTAATAGTTGTGCCAAATATGTGATAATTTTGTTTTAAAGGCTAAGAACACCCACAGTGAATTGACTAAATTTGCCAAAATTAATATTTTATTCTCACAATAGCCATATGCTATTCATTTCTACCTTAGCCTGAAAAGAGCCATTATAAATACAAAGATCTCAGTAAAAACATTTTCCAGCAAATTAAAACAATTTATTGCACCAATGGAGAAGGGCAGGACAGAACCTGTGAGGTCAAAGAAAGTCAGTAAGCTTGACTTTAGAGAATTCATCAGAAAAAAAATTATCAAAAGTATTCCAAGCCCAAAACAAGAGCTTCCAAGAATGTAGGTGAGTAAGTCCCTTGGATCAACTTGAAAACTGATCCAAGCAAAGTAGCAGAGAAAACAATCTTACCATACAGAGCTAAAACAGATTTGTCAGCACTAGGACAGAACGCTGCATGAGGGGCAAGCTTAAAACCTCTGTGTCAGGTTTTACTGTATTGATACAGAAAAGTAAATGCAAAGATTGTCCAGACCCTTAAAGAGCAGGCAAATCTAAACAGTCTTCCTTCCTTCCTTCAGCAAATGTAAACATTTAAGGCAGAACCCGCTTCAGCTATTAGCCAGCAATCTTTGCTCCAAGGTTTTCCCTCCCTGCTCTCCACAGAAAATCTCAGAGAGATAGAGTGCATGGGAGGTGGGAGGGAGAGTTATGGAAACAGAATAGGGAGCAAGGGATATGGAAGAAAGTTTATTCTCTACAGACATCCCAGCTCCAAAAATCCTTCCACGCAGTCACTTCTTGAGCTGAAGGGAAAAGACCTGTCTTCTCGCCATCTGCATCCCTGCACCTCCCACACATCAGGAACGAAGAAGGACAGGAGGGTAGAAGCAAGAATTCCAGCGTTACCTGTGCTAGACTCAGCAGTAAAACACTCATTAACTTCAGCAAGGCCAGGATTTTATGCCAGATTCACAAACAAGTCATTTATAAAACTCCAGAACAGGTCCCCAAACTATCTGTCAAGGAAAAGCAAGAATATGATGAGATATATTCCCCCAAGTCTGCTCTTTCTGTAAGAGGTTTTATTTTATTTGGCTCTAGCTGTAATGTATTGCTAAATGTCATTGTAAAACACAAAAAATATTCATTCATAAATATTCAGTAACATACTGAACTTACAATGAACTACACTGGCTGCAGCAGCAAATTTAACTCACAACACACAGGATCCTAGAAGCCACACATCTAGATCTAATTTATTTAGCTGCTGATAAGAAAACAGGTCCATGAAAATAAAGTGGATCCTTGCTTTTAGAACTGCACAGCACATCCTAGTACAACAGGCTGGTTGCCAAGTTCCAAGGAAGGTATCCCACTAACCTTCACGACCTGAAGATGTTGCCATAAACAGTATTGGCTCTTTTACAGATGTGTCTCTCCAACAGATTCCCCCACTCCCTTCACAGTCCTTCACTTTGCATCCTCCCCCCATCATATATGAAAAAAATCCAGGCTCTTTACGAGGCAGGGAATCTTGTAAAGACAAACACACCCTTAGAATGTAGTATTGTTCATTTTTCGGGACAACTACAAACAAATATCTACTATACATGGTATATTCTCTGTTGCAGTTCTTTGAGTGCAAGGCCTAACATGTACAGGAATTAGTTCAACTGCTGTAGAAAAACAGCCTTTAGGTGTGGAACCTCAGCTACCTAAGGACACAGAACTAAGATTTGAAGAAGGAAGTGAATGACATCACGTAAGATTGAAATGAAAAGTTTGTTGCTTGGTAACTGACTTCTTTCTTAGTCCTGAGTATCCTTCTAGTCCAAGACGGGACTGCCTGGATGCTTACAAGGAAAAGAGATGCACTATCTCAAAATAGGGAGATTTATACTCTGAAAACAACATAAAATTAATGTTTCTATCATATAAAACAAGACCTGGGTGACACAACCACAAAAAAAAACCCCAACAAAACAACCCCAAACAAACCCCAAGGCTCTTCCCATTTATGTTCCAGTCAGAAGAGAGTACTTCCAACTACCATACCTTCTGAGCCCCTGCTGAAAAACTGCCACTGGAAGCAACACAGGGAAGTTGCTCACAGGAATACTAACACCTATTCCAGTAAGTGGAAAGTTTAGCTTTGCAGCCTATCAATTTGAGATAGATGCTCTGGTGGCTTTTAAAATAGTCATAATAAGGTTTCAGGGATTCCACTCTATCAGAAACTACTGAATAATGATCTTATTTTGATACTCTTTAAAGTATTTCAAATTCTTCCAGCTGATAATGAAAACTGAAGTTAGTGATAAAAATTCAGGGAAAACAATCTATTGATTTACTGCAAAACAAAAGGAAGATCACTTTGCTTCTTAGTTGAGGAATTTTCAGCTCTGCATTTCTGTTGCATCAGTAATATTTTGGAAAGAGGAGATTCACACCAGGTATAAATCAGTGCAACTCCAGCGAATTCCAGTGGAATTGCACCAAACTCCACATAGCATAAGCCATTCTGTGCAACTGCCAAAAAGGGAGAGAATGGAATTCAGCTACAGAACAGTTTGGCTCACGTTGTCCTCATGGGGGAGAAAAAGCCCCTACACATGCTTCTTCAAACCCAAGCTAAAAAGGCAGGACAGAGTGTTTAAAAGGCTGAGCCCAGTTTACTCAACAGTGACTATTAAGGAGTTTCCGTACATATTAAAAGGAAAGACATTTGATTTATAAATGTAAATGCTAGAAGTGGAAATATTTCTCTAGTAGTAGCAGATTCTACCTGAAGGTAAACATAAAGCACAGGAAAATAGCAGCAGCAGTCATGATACAGTCACTAAAGGAAGCAGGGAAGTGCTTCCTTTTCAGCACCTACCATTCAAATGCTAAACACCTTTAGTAGCAATTTTTCCTAGAACAATTTTTCAGCTGTCTTACCCTACTTCACACATAGCCAAATCCCAGCCCCTAGTGAGAGTGCAGATGGCAAAGCTGAGGGCTTAAGAAGGAAAAGAAGAATGGTAGAAAAAGAAATTTTTGAGTCATAGCCCAAATTTTACATAAAAGACTTTTAAATTCCTTATTTTCCTGACACAGAAGAATAGTTGTTTGCCTGCCTGCAATCATTTTACATTTACGTTCGAAGGTAGGTGAATAGAGAGGAGAGTTGGATTTTTAGAAGATGAGAAACAAAATTCTTCTTCATACAGCTTAGGTATAAAGCTGAGCTTGCTGGCAGGGGGGCAGAGGGAGGAAGCGTGCAACCACCAGCAAGGCAGAAAGAGCATTTACTGTATGCAGCAATCACAGATAAAATAAGACAAAGAGACTTCTGCTTTTGCACAAATTCAGTTTGCTACAAGAATATGGAATCACAAAAAAGTTTCTCCCGGTTTCATCTGACAGCACCTCTCCTTTTAACAGACTGCTTTTGGGTGTGTTCTCTCCCAAAACCAGGCCAGTGAGCGTTAGCACAGAACTGACCAAGCCACAAAGACCACCTGAACAAGCCCGTCTTCAAAGACATGCTCAAACATCCAGCCCAAATCTTCTGTTTAAAACTCCGATCCTTCTCCAGGCTAGCAGTGCTGCAAGACAGCTGCCCTGCTACAGCAGAGAAACACCTGGAAAGATCTGCAGAGAGGAGAACCTGTCTCTGAAGGCGAAGTAGCTGTCAGACCTCACTGACTTCCACTCCACGCTGTGCAATGCACTTCCAGCCTCAGCCGGCAGAGCTGCTCTGAATGCTGCAGGATCACCAACAGCCTGCCAGACTTAAAGGAGTTCCTTTACCAAAGTGAGTGAAGGCAAGTAGTGTTCCCGCACACTGAAACTTGGTCTTCTTTCGCAGGCTCTGCTAACTGCAGGTAGTTACATTTTATGTAGAGGGTTATTTATTTTTTTTGCAAAATGTATTGCCTCAGTTTAGTTGGCTATCTCTGACTTCAGGAGAAAAAAAATTTCAATATTCCACACACCTAATTTACTACTTCTCTATACAAACAATCCTATTAATTGACAATAAGATCCATGGGTTTTACCTTTATGGTTGGACTCAATTTCATCGACACAGGCAAAGTGTTCAAACAAATCATCAGGAACAAATAAGCTGCAACATTTGAACTACTACAAAAATTTCCAGCAGAAATTCCTACTTGCAACTTTCAGCCAGTTGCCAAATAATTATGCACCACTGCCTTTTGCCCTATAAGTACTTATCCTATTACATGAATGTCTTCTATCAGGAACTCATTTTTCTAAATGTCTAAATTGTATCATCCTGTTCACTCACTACTTCAGGGACATATCCTGAAGTAGTGAGTGAACAGGAGGCACTTCATTCAACAGGAAAATTCAGTTTTCCTCTGCACAAAATATAGTGATCTGACTTGTTCAATTAAGCCTGCTTAGGCATTATAGAAAATTATTCAGATTATTCCATCCAGACTCAGTACTGTAGTTAGTTCATAATCTGATTGCAGGCATTTGGACTCACCAAAAGAAACTCCAGTTAACTCAGTATGTCATCTGCAAGACACCCTTTCTAAAGAAAGAAGCAGCTGGAAGGCAATGTTTAAAGGGGCTATGGGCATAAAAATGCTTTTTCACTTAGTTGGCTCCATCTGCTTGACAAGTTATGAACAGATGCTCCATATCTTTCCAAATGTATTTTACCAGTGACCAGAAAAGTCAATTTTTCAGCAGACAAAACATCAGCATCCAGAAGCTGAGAGCAACCTCTTTGAGAACTGTTCCCCTTTGAACTGGAACACTTTGTACAAAAACAGATGCAACATTAACAGATGATTAAAATATGGACCATTAAAATAAACTGAGGCTATTTTTCTTAAATCTGGAGAAGAGTTAAAAAGGAAAGGATATGGAACAGAGAAAATTAGAAACACTTTTAGGAGAAAGAGGGATAAGGCGTTTGCTGTTCAGATGAGGAGCAAAATGGGGTGTGACTATCAGCTAACTTCTGCTTGCTGGCTCAGCATTTGGGCCTGGCTTGTCTTGTTTTGGGTCTATGTGAAACAGTCCCTGTCAGATCACCTACAAATAAAGACAGAAAGGAGAACAGAATCACAGAATATGCTGAGTTGGAAGGAACCTATCAGGATTATCAAGTCTAACTCCTGGCCCTGCACAGGAGACCCCAAGAGTCACACCATGGGTCTGAGAGCATTGTCTAAAGGCTTCTGAACTCTGTCAGGCTTGGTGCTGTGAGCACTTCCCTGAGGAGCCTGTTCCAGTGCCTTCAGCCTCTAGGTGACAAACCCTTTCCTAATATCCAGCCCAAACCTCCCCTGACAGAAATTCAGACTATCCCCTTTGGTCCTGTCACTGGTTACCACAGAGAGAGATCAGTGTCTGGCCTTCCTCTTGCTCTCATGAGGAAGTTGTAACTGCAATGAGGTCTGTCCTCAGTCTCCTCCAGGCTGAACAGACCAAGTGACCTCAGCTGTTCCTCACAGGACTTCCCCTCAAGGGCTTTCACCATCCCTGTTGCCCTCCTGTATTGCTTTGGCACCAGGCCATGTCAAACCAATACACCTCCTTTGGACAGTTCTAGTTTAATGTCTTTTTTTATATTGTGGATCTCAGAACTGCCCCCAGCACTCGAGCTGAGGCCACCCCAGTGCAGAGCCCCCCAGTGCCTGATGTCCTCCAGGACAGGGTTGGCCCTCCTGACCCAGATTTACCTTGTCATTGACCAGGACTCCCAGGTCCCTTTCCCTGACACTGCTTCCAGTGTCTCATTCCCCCATCTGTCTGTACATCCAGGGTTGCCCAGGTGTAAAATACAGCACTTTCCCTTTTTTGAACTTCATTCAGTTGGCGATTGCCCAGTCCTCTAATTTGTTGAGGTCTCTCTGCGGGGCAGCCCTGCCTTTGAGTGAGTCATCCTCCCAGTTTTAGATCATCTGCAAATTTACTTAATATCCCTTCAAGCCCCATCAAAATTGTTCATGGAGATGTTGAACAACACAGGGCCAGGGTTGGAGCCCTGTGGAACCCCAGTAGTGCCAGGTTGCCAGTCTGATGTCACCCATTGACTGTAATCCCCTGTGCTCAACCCATGAGTCAACTGCTCACCCATCACATGATGTGTTTGTTCATGCAGCTGAATGCTCGACATTTTGTCCAAAAGAATTCTGTAAGAGACAGTACCAAAAGCTTTCCTGAAATTCAGACAGATTACATCTATTGGTCTCCCTTGATCCACCAGGTGTGTCACCTTGTAATAAAAGAAAACCAGATTTGACAAACAGGACTTTCCCCTCATGAAGCCATGCTGGCTGTGACCAATAACAGCACTGTCTTTCAGGTATTTTTCAATACTTCCCAGAATACCCTTCTTCATAACCTTACCAGGCACTGAAATGAGACTGATGGGCCTGTAGTTTCCAGGGTTCTCCTTCTTGCCCTTCTTGAAAACCAGAACAACGTTCTCCAGCTTCCAGTGAACTGGGGCCCCTTCAGATTCCCAAGACCATTCAAAAATAATTGAGTGAGGTTTTGTAATGACATCAGTCAGCCCTTTAAGTATTCTCAGATGAATCCCATTGCTCCGCCCCCCCTCCCCGCCCCCCCGATTTACAGGGATCCAGCTGGAGCAGCAGATCCCTCACAATTACAGGGTCAACTGTGAGTTGCTCTCGAAGTCCTGGTCCTTCAGCTCAGGGCTCTGGGACTCCCTCAGCCCATCATCAGTGTTGAAGACAGAGGCAAAGAAAGCATTAAACACCATTGCCTTGTCTATGTCCTTGGTTGTGAAGCAACCACCTGTAAGGGGCTGATATCTGCAGCATAGTGCAGTATCTGCACTGCCTTTTGCTCTTAAAGAATGGTCATTTAGCAATAAATAAACTTAGTGTACATATCTCTGCCAATACCTCTCTCTTGGACGTCTCTTCTTAAAGCAGAAGCAAACACTCACCAAAAAACATCAGTCAGGTAACTTCCAAGCTAAGTGCCCACTTATATTAAGCCTGTCAGTTATCCAGCCATCTTCCTACCTGAGGTCCACTGTTTTCTTAAAAATCCCATGATCTTTTATGTGGATCTGCACCTCAAATTTTTTAACTTGCCTTCCAGTTATCAAATTAGATCTGTGTAGCACAGTCTTTTTGGTCAAGTTTGCTGTTTGATTCACCTTGGTCCCAGAGGTAGGATAAGGTCCCACAGTTAGAAAGGTGAGTCAAGGATTTGCTCCAGGATGATCCCACACCCACAGGAAACCACTTCATATCTGCACCACATATAAGGCACAGTGAGCAAGGTTGGAAGCTCCCAAAGGGAGATAACAGCAGCCCAGCTGGGCTCATCCAGGAGTGGATGAGGAGCAGGCTTCCCATTGTAAAATGATGGGATAACACAAAACATTATAAACTGCCTCATTAACTAGCAGGTGTTAACAGATAAACTACCTTCAAGATCCAGACAACCACAGTTTATGGGTATTAAACAGCAGTGATGATTTTTTTAGCATTATCATCTTCTAACAGTGAAAGAAAAACATCTGTTAAACCTACAGAGATTACACAGAGTCTCATCTGCAGCTCTGCATGTGTCCCATCAGAGACTGTACAACTGAGCTCAAGGTTAAGAAAGCAGAGGTACAGTGAAGAGAAGAGATATTTGCTCTGGACCTCAACAGCTTAGGAACACGGCACAACAAATTGCTGAAGTCCAGTTCAGCATTTTCTCTCGTAGTGGATGTTGCCTTTTACCAGCACTAATTCAGATCCCACCCAAAGGCAACCAATATTCAACAAAGCAGTTTTTAGAGAGGGCAGATTTACGAGAGCAGCCTCTCAGGATAGTCACAGTCCTGGCTGCAACAGGCTGAAATTACTGTAGTTCCTGCTTCAGCCTACAAAGGTGTTTTCTCACTATGCTGAGCAAGGCTTCATTCCCAGCCTCATAACATAACTAGACACATATTATGGAATGTCTTCATGCTCATTTCTCTGTCCCACCTTGCAGTATAATCTTTTCTTTGGTAATAGTAGGTTTTCAGGAGTACCTGTTCTCTCACAGGTTGTTCAGAAATTGACAGGGAAAAGGAGAGACTGAAGATGGTAGCAGAGAAGATATAGTGGGGTAAACTCCTAAACCCTCCCAATGCGCATTCGACAGAATACCCTACTGTTACAGTAACGCAAGATTTCAAGGGACAGAGAGACAGGGTGAGACACAGCTGTCTTAAAAGAGGGTAACCCTTCATGTCCAAGTGAAAATTTCTGTAGTCACTTTACTATTTCTATTGCAAATTTCATTTTGGAGATTTTCCCAGTTCTGGGTATGAACCACAAGCCAAGTTACTCACATTTTCAGGCTGCTACAGTAACTGGAGTCCTATAGTATATCGAACCCAGCAATTATTAATGATATCTGTTGCTTTAAACTCACTGTCCAAATTCAGAGCTAGAGAGACAGTCAGTCACCTATTCCTACTACAGTTTGAAACTGAAAAAATCTTTTCTTAAAAACATAACTTTATCTCACTGTATTCTGAAAGTCAAAGCAAAGACAAGAGCACAAACAAAAAATCATGTTAAAGCTATGACCAGCAGAAACAGAATTTTGACCAGTGGTTTGAAACAACTTTCTGTGGTTGCTGCACATGTAGCCACAGGAAACACAATAATGGCTGAGGTTTCTGGTGGCCAAAAGCAAAACACAACCAATGACACGAGTTTTCACATGGGTGCTGCACATGAAATTACTGGTGCTTGGTAGCAGCCACATGGTAATTTAGGTTGCTCACAAAAGGCTCCCCTTAAACTGAAGTGACAGTCAAGCTGTAATACTTGCACCTTATTTGCTGTACGTTTTAAATTAATTTATTATAAAGCTTGTAAAACTTCAGAAATGCAACATTTCTTTGTTTATCTTGTGCAACTGCTTGATCTATACACAATGTTGATATACTGTGAGGTTCATACAAAACTGAATAACAAAAGCAGAGTGCTGAGCCTTTTGCCTCCAGCAAGTCCAGCTGTAATATACCATTGGTACATTTTTCTCATTTGGTATGAAAAAAAAAAAAGGCTTATGTTTTCTTGTCAATACTCAGCAGTATGGAGCAGCATCAGAGAAACAATTTAATAACCTCTCTTCTAATCCCTAATTCAAAGAAGTCAAACAAATATTTTGAACCTGCCTTCACAGTCACCTGCTTCTCTGCCTCCTCCCATACCTGCTCACTACTGTACACTTTGAAAAGGAAGGCATGCATCCCTTCTGGAGAGGGAAGGCTGTTGTCTGCCCACAACCAAGTGCAATAGAGCAATGTACATTTGAATGAGGCCACAAGGGACCAGTCAGTACATTTAAAAAAAAAATAATATTTGTATCATCTCTACTAAACCATCTTACTTAACTGGAAACTAAAAAACCTGCAGACAAGAAATTTGGTCAGGTCTGCAGTAAAGATGCGAGTTATGTTTTGACTGTAACACAATTGTCAGTTAGAGACCATATCCTACTTCCCAAGGATTTCTGCATAAACTTCAGAACCTACACTCTGGGGGCTGTGCAATACATACAGCTGTGATAAGGCCTCCCAGCTTGGCTTGAAGAGCTTCAATTCTGAGATTCAAAATCTTTTACTGAAGATGAAATATAAATTTCATCTTTTTGTAAGCCTTTAGCAAGTACAGCATAATCATTACATGCAAGCTGGTTGGTCAGTGACATCACTAAGCCATGGATAAATTTTGTGTTGATTTAACAGCACTTGCAATAGTTTTACACAGAAAGATTCAGAGCCTCGAAGACGTCGTTAGAGAGGTTGCTCAGCATCCAGAAAACACCAAGGGCTCCTGTGCCTCTCAGGGAGAGCAGTGATTCCCATCTGACCAGACAGCAGGTTCAGCAATTCACTGACCTTGCCGTGTAAACAAGGTGCCAAAGTTAATTCTATCGAAGTCAACGTAGTGATAACAAACAGACCCTAAATTTTCTAATTAAAAACTGCTTTCATATGCTACAAGAGATGTGGCTGTAAATATCATACAGCAGTCACTTAACATGGCACATTAGGCAGACTGGTGGTCTATTTCTAATATACCCAGGCTGTTGCCAGTAACAACTGCTTCTAAAGAAGTAAGGCATCTTTGTTAGGAACAATCACAGTATAACCTTTCTGGAAAAGGACTAAATTCCTCAAAACACTAGGCCCTTGGCAATGGATTTGTATTAATTAGCATTTCTATTTCATGAGGAACAGGGTAGGGGGGGAGTTTTCCTTTTCCATTAAATAAAAAATATACAGAGAGAGACTGAATATCAAACATCTAGGACAGTGCAGGAAAAGAAATGCAACGTGGCTGTAGTAAAAATAAAGGACAACACTGGTGGCGTAACAGATATTTCATGAAAAAGGCACATTAGAAGCCTACATGAGTACTCTCTCAATCCCAGTTTCTGAGTTTCAGGGGGGGTGAAATTAGATAGAGCTATCACTGAAAAAGGCTTTAGTATATATATATATTTCATTAGCTCTATTACTAAAAAATCCAATCATATTCCTATGCACAAAAATAATGCCAATGCCCTGACAGGACTGATAATCCTATTTTCACCGAAGACCAAGCACTACAACAGTTATTCAATGAAATCATTATGAGGCAGAAATACTTCACGGGATGCAGATTGTCTTCCTTGTGTCTATGGCAACATACACTCTAGGATAGTATTCACACAGTCTTTTTTAGACATCTAAATTTGGTTGTCTGTGTTAGGCACCTACTTTCTCTATGACACTGGTATAGAGGTACACACTTCTTCACTGAGTTGTCCTGCAAAGGCACCCTCTGATTTATTGGCTCCAAGGGAAACCTTTTATCACAGTTTAGCTCCTAAGTTCAAATCCTTAACAAAGAAAGTCTGAATACCTCTCCTAGCTGAATACCTGCCTTGCCACCTGTAACACTGAAGCTGGTCTTCTTGAAGTCAGTGCAGTTTACAAGGGACTGAACGTTTTTTTAACAATTGCAACTGGAACAAAACAATTCTCATTATCTTGCTGAACATACCTCATCCTTCAGTCCTAAAATTTTCATCTGAATCTTTTCCTTGGCAACAAAGAAGAAACTCAAAGAGAAACCCAACAGAAACTCAAGTAGAAAGTCAAAGAGAGGCGCAGGCTGTAGATGGAGAACAAACTTGACAAAACCCCCTTCATCCTTCACATTTAACTTCCTTTATATTACTTCTTCAAGAACCAAGAGATGCATTACCTGCCTAACATGAGTAAAAATGTTTTCCATTTGTCTTATTTAGAAGCTATCCCAACTGATGAAGCAGATACAGAGACCTACAGATAAGGCTCACATGAAAGGTCTTATCTTTTCTTTTAGTCAAGGTTCAAGTTCTTTTGATACAATAATAGAAAATTTTTTGTCATCTGCACTTCAGCTCCATCAGCCCAAAGGATAAAGCATAAGCTCCATTCTTTTATTTAAGCCTTGCAATAAAAAAGGTCATGCAGAATGAAGCTTGTACATTAAAAAAAAATGCTCAACACTTAGACAATCCTCTTCTGTTTTGCTCCACAAAGTTTAATGCCCCTTGTTAATCTATACATTCCTTTATGTGTGTTCATCCTCATGGTACCCGAACATTGCATTAAATCAGAGACATAAACAGTGAAGCTTCCTGTGGCATAGCAACCCACACTTGGATTAGTGGGGAAAGCCACTGAATTAAAGCTATGTTCTGCTAATTTCTATGTGCTGTTTTGATCGGCTATGTTTATTACTTTACTGCCTGTATTACAGCAAGCCCTAAAGCAGACTTGCCTAATGTTGTAAAACCTCATACTGCATTTCAGCTTGTAGGTTCCACTTCACCTCATGAAGTTCTCATTTTCACATCAAAGTTTGCAGCAGTACACCACAAACATTCCACATCCCAGTCTGGGTATATGTCAATTAGTGGGATTCCTACACAAAAGAAGGACTACCAGCATTGCACATGCTAGATAAACAATCTCTCACCTAGTTCTCTAACTTTTACCCTCCAGAGTACCAGCTTCCTCTACCCTTTAGTATAGTTCCAAGGCCTAGAAATTACCAATGGAACAACTACCATTTTTCCACTTGCCAATGCCAGTTTTTCTCAAAACACTTGAAGACTCATCACAGAAGGAAATCATCATGCAGCAAGTGAGCTTCCTCTGTAAGCCATCCAATCTGATCCAGTTTCACTGAGACTGTTGATATTTTAAATCTCATAACAAATCATAACTACTATACAAATCCTCTTTGCTCTAGGGATGAGACTTGCATAAACGGTATTACAGATGTCACACGAATTTGCAAATGTCCCTAGAGAAAACTAAGACCCACTTTCCAGAATTTGTTGTAAAGAAAAATTTTCAGCCTGTACCATTCAGAGCATCATCTAAATTTACCTTCCATAATAAAGACAGTCAAAACTAAATGTTTTCTATGGTGAAAAAACATAGCCCCAACATACCCACACTGAAATAGATCTGTCACTGTAGAACAGAATCCCTGTTTACATAACAATCTAGGTTACTTAAGAGATTGGGGAATCTGGGAAAGAATGGTTACAAATACTGTAGAAAGTTCTGAAACAAGGATTATTATCAGTCTGAAATACAAAGGCATAAATTAGTTAAAGCAATCTGCCAAGAGCTCCGAGGTTGACGTTCTAGTAAACACAACAATGATGATTTTTTTCCATTCAACGTATCTGTACTCCCATATGTTTCCAAGCATTGTTTCATAATTAATCTAGATATTGCAAGTTTTATTCAACTTTCAATATTCAAGTTAGATTATGCTTTTCTTTATTTTACCACCAGTTTCTGTTTCTAGACCCAATCCTTTTTTAAATCAGATTAACTGTTGGAAATGCATCTTTTTTGACCCATCATCTTCAACCTCTGTTTTATTTCTGTCATTCCTACCCTACCTACCTCATTTTTTCATAATCCTTTACAGTAAAATTATTATACAGCTGGCTAACCCACATATCCCAATCTACAACTTTCCCAGTTCAAAGCAGGAGTTAAGACAGTGACAAAGCAATGGGAAAAGAACATCAGTCTTAGGCAAACTCAGAGTAGAAAACTGATGCTGGGTTTTGTGCATCTTGATGTTTACATGACTCCATTAGCTGTGTTGGTTGGAGCATGGTGCTGATAATGCCAAGGTCATGGGTTTGATCCTTGTATGGACCATTATCTTAAGAGTTGGATTCAATACTTCTGAGTCCCTTTCAACTCAGATATTCTGTGATTTAAAGTAGAACCTAAAACACTAGAAGTCTCAGTGAAGGACCCATGAAGGCAGTGCAGTAAGCGGACAAATTGCACAGATTTAGACAAAGGCAAAAGGAGAAGAATGAACCATCTCTCACACAGAAGTTTGGGTTTAAAGCATGTCCTTCTCAACCTGCCAACTTTCTTTTTAACCAAGAAATTCAACTCCTCATCTTTTACATTCAGCATGCATATTCCCCAAAACACTCTGACAAATCAGAAAGACTTTGTGATCATTTTATATCTGCTCTCTTCATAGGCACTATCTCTTCCCAGAGAAGAGGGGATGGGAAAGATGGGTGCCAGTGTCAGGAAACCCTGATGCGGAGGGTTCTGCTCATACAATAGAAACCTTCATGGCATACCGGCTTCTAACTGAACCTATGGCTGCTCTCTGATGAAAATGTGGGAGAGGACTTCTAACAGGAAATAGCTGCAGGTGGCTTAAGCATGTAATTAATTTCAGGGTGAGCACAACTCAAAATTACACTGATTTCCACTGCTTACTGGGTGCCAGACATCACCTCTGCCAGGAAAGCTTTTGGGAGAGTAATGTTGTAGGTGAGTATCTCTTACTTGCACCTACATTAGCTCAGGGTTAAGGAATTTATACACATTTTAATCAAAAGCCTACCATGTGGGGATTCTTAAACTCTACTGCATTATCAAGTAAATGTGTGATATGCCTCTATTTTCTTATTAAACTTGGTTTGCTCTTTTACAGCCTGCAAAAATTACCAAGTGCTAAGATACCATGGTGATGGGAAAAACAGAAAACACCAAAACAGATTCTGTTTTCTTCAACTGAAATGCAAATTCCTTGTTTCACACAGGAAATTTTAGTCAGAATGACTGCATAGACGCAAGCCTTCACAAAGGTAAGTTTTGTGAATGAACAGTTAACGTAATGTAAAGTAAACCTTTTTCCACACATATGCAAAGATGAAATAAAGAAAGAAAGGGGAAACAGAAAAAGAGAAAATCGTGTGCAAAAATAAAATAAAATGGGACCAGGTCATATTAATCTCTGCAAGCAGTAATGAAACAGAAATACAAAGTGTTCAGAAAATTACAGTGGCAGAAGCATCATGGATTATACCCTGTGAATCATTTCTCTCTCCCAAACTGCCGGAGGTCAGTCCTGTTGGTAACTTTCATGAGTATTTTATCGAACCAGCAAAGCAAGCAACACGTAATTCATCGAACATTTGCCTTTACAGTGACACAGTTATAATGCAAGCACAAAAAGCACCATGCAGACAAATCAACTGTAGTTACTTGGGAGAAAGTTCAAACATCAATTCAGCATTGCTTCATTTGTGGCATTTTTTTAAAAATGCTTTGGTCCAGCCAGCTACATGGAAACTTCAGCTTCCAGCTGTAATTTTTTTTTTAAAGTTTCTACTCTACAAGCTCCTACTAGGAAGACCTACGTTGGAAAAAAAGAAGAAACAGAAGTCTTAAAAACTAAAAGATAAAAAATCTAATTATTTAAAACTTAAAATCTTTAGTATCATCACATGTTCTTTGCAGTCTTGTTTTAAAATTTGAGAACACAGACTAGAAGCAACATTAACATTTCTAGTAATACTAGGAGTAATTAACACAATGCCAAACAGTGCAAGCAAAACCGCCCTCCTTCATGACACAACATTCATCCAGCAGACATGCACATGGCCTTCAGTAGATAAAAAAGCTAAGCTTCCATTTTTACATTTCACCTGAACAAACAGGCAGCTGAAATAAGCAAATTTAGAAAAACAGGACACAAGGGAAAAGAATTGTCACTGCAAATTACTGAATGCTCAGAGCTGAAGGAGCCTCTGGTGCCATCACCCTCCTTTATATGGAAAACTTTCTTTTTCCAGTCATTCAAATCCAGTATTATTGCTACACTAACACAAAGTCTCTCACATGATGTTTTGCATGCCAGCTCAGGATCTCTGTAAATAGCTCAATAGACAAAATAGTTGAGCCATCTCACACCCTGTAGGTGGTAAATTATTAGGAACTTAAATATATTACAAGTCATGTCCAATATTGGTTTACTCCCACTTTAGCTACACAGCTGTCAGCAGACAAGCCACCAAGTTTGCACCTCTGTTGCTGCAATTTTAACTGTGTCAAGCAGCATCTGCTAACTAGTTGAATCCCCTTAAGAAGGATTTATAATATTTTATAACATGAATTGAACATTTGACCATGCGGATTTCAGAGTAATACTCTTTTTGATTTGCACACAGCTTGAAAACAGATATTTCTTTCAAAATCTCTTGCCAACAAGTTATGAAAAATTAATTTTATTTCAGGCATCCTGGACTGTTACTGACAACAGAACAGTGTTTCAGCCAGCTATAAGAGTTTCCAGGATCCCAGATTTATCTCTCGATGTCCATACTTCTTGTTCCCTAGCAGCTTGTGCAACTTACCAGTGATACAGCATAGGCTGTCAGCTCTGAACCCATCTGCAGTGGTGTTTTTAAGTCACTAACAAGATGACCTAATCAATATCTGTTCTTGCTATGCCTTGTGTGCCATTCTTTTTACCATGAACCTTTTTTCACCTGCAAAATAATGTTTAAAAGTTCTAATATAACAGGCAAAAATGTAATTATTTTCAGAAGTAATACCTGAAATTGTCTCAGTGAGTTCTAAATTATTGATATACTTTACTTCTCACTACAAACAACAGGGTAAATGCTTGTTTTACACTTGATCCTTTATTTTCACCCTCGTTTTTCAGGAGAAGCTCTGCTATGTATTTATAGCATGCTACTACAACTGCTATTACAAGCAATTCTGAACATATTTGCACTTCTAGCTCATCTAATCACTGGGTCAAAATTAATGGCACATTACATGAAATTGATGGGATTTATTTTTCTTTACCTAAAGCCTCAGATAATCTTGGATACAGATCATAATTCCAGGATGAACTGTGCATGCTGAAGATGGAAAGCACAAGACAATGTTTCCAAGAAGCCATGAAGATGGTGACATGCAGGATGTAGGAGGAACAAGCTCAGGAAAACACTGCGAAAGGACATGTATGATGGCATGCCGACAGATGCAGGAAAGGCAAATCCTACAAGGTATTTACAAGGGTCCAGCATACTATCACTGCAAACATACAGGAAGAGACAGCAGGCCAGAGCCTGCCTCAAGGCAGGGGCAGGAAAAGGCACTGCACATCACCACAGGCATGGCCAGACTTTCAAAGTACGGCATGATCTCCCCGGCATCACTGAGGCCCACTAGTGGGTACCAAAGAGGAGGAAGAGGAAGATAACAACCCACCAACCACCTGTCCCCTCTGAAGCATCTGGTGGCAATATTTTGAAAGAGAGCCTTAAATTCAAAATCCCCAAACACATGGGCAAATGATCTCCTAACCCACCCTTTCAGAAATACCTCTGCCTTTGGCTGGATCTTTAAGACCTAAGTCTGGTAGCAGGGACTCGGGTAACTCAGAAACCTAGCCTATTTTTCCTTTTTTTTTGCCTCAGAGAAGATGAGTACAATATTATATCATTAAATGTTCTCCTTTGATTGTACCTTGCAAACAAACTCTCCTTTAGCCAACTCAAACAATTTGTGCATTGCACACTCAAAAGACAAAGAATTACAAGAAGTTACAGTTGAGTATATAGAGCACCTCTAACTTGTTAAGCATTGAAGGCAAAAGCACACTCCATAACCTCAACACTGTAACCATATATTCCTACAACCAGCAGAGCACAGCAATCAGCTCAAATCCTTGCAATGCATTTGTATCATGATATATTTGCATTGAATGTCGTGTTCCAAATTGGAACTGGCAAGCATCTCGGCGGCACACAACAATGCCATATGGAGTTACATCTGATACAGTTCGAGCAGAACTCCCTTCCTATCCAGAATACATCAAAAAGCGCCACAGATAGGCTACGGCATTTAAATAGTAATAATGCGGATGTGAGGGCTAAATTAAAAATGTGTCACATATTAGAAACAATTTGCGCACCAAGATATAAAAAGGGATTCACTGGCATTTGGCAGCAGAACTTAAAGATATGTAAAGAAAAGCATTTTACTTAACTACCTATGTGTTAGCTTTCTGAGCAGAACAATTTTAGGACTAAAGATGCATTAAAAATATTAGCCCAGATTAAAAAGCCCAGCGAGCAAAGATTTTGCTTCAAGTGGATAAGAGGAGTTAAGAACTAGAAAACTAGATGTTGTGCATCACATCACAACAGGGTCATGGGTTGGGCTGGCTCTCAAACTCCACTTCAGACACTGCTTTAAAGCTCTACAGGTGTGCCTTTTGTGCTTGTGCAAATCAGATTCATGGCTCATGTTTTCCACTTGCACAAAGAACAACCGAGATGCATAGGTTCCCACCAACCAACACCACTCAAGGGAAAGGAAAAGTAGTTGAGATCTCCAGTTTTACTGCTTCTGCAGAACCAATGATTGATACAGTGGAACTGCACTGACACTCTCAGTGCAATTCAACCACCTGCTGTCAAGAAAATTATAAGGTTATCAGTTATAATCCATTGCAAGAATCAGATCAGTTGCCCAATACATGCCTAGATCAGACAGACATCAGGCAGAACGACCCACAACCATCTAGAACAGAGTTTAAGAGCTATACTGTCACTGGAGTCCTGTTAGCAGGTGACCAAGCTGCCCATCATTTCATGGGAAATTGTTGTTCAGCGGAGGTGACCAGCGTCGCACAACAAAACCCAAAAGCACAGTCTTCCATAATAATGATACTATTACTTGTACAGAGGATCAGATAAATCTAGAAAGCTAGACAAACAAGACTTTGGCCCAGGATCATTTGAAAAACTTTAGAGATTTATTTAAAATAGAATGTGGCATGATAAATAATTCAAAAACACTACAATGACTAAATATTTGATGGGTCAATTCCTGGAGGTTTCTTTTCAGCTTAGACTCACTAATGACTCCACTGGGAATGCAGGTTGAGTGAAAATAATGTGATTCCTTCAGTAGTTTTCATTTCCTGGAGCACATTGCTAACTAGTACTTGCAACCCTTCTTCTCTGAAGGTCTTCAGAGGTCAGAGCACTTCCAAGATGTCCTCTTCTACCAACACAGAAATTGACATTTCTCAGCCCTTAAACAAGGTGACCACCCTTAGCCTTTACCTGCTCTCCGGTAACACTGGCCGTCGAGCGGAGTAAAACTGATTCTGCTGCAGAGATCCCCAGATTATGCAATGACAAGAAAAAGGTGCAAAGCTAAGTTTTTCGAAGCTCCAAAGAAAAAAAAGCCTTCAAGTTATTTCATAAGTGATATTAAAGCTATAGCTTCAGGTATTCAAACCGTTCAGAGGATTCAGAAAATACAAATATTACATTTTGCAAAGCACAGCACGTCTATGCCTGTCACGTCCTGATTTGCCACAATGCAGCACAGAAACCAGCTGCTCTGACGCACAGTCCCAGGGCCCAACCAACCAAAATCATCAGAGCCAAAATGCCAAACTCCAAGATCCAACAGCAAACTACAGGATCTTTCCAGTAACTTCATCCATGTCAGTGGTACTGAGTGCCTGGGTTGCTTCTGAGCAGCAGCCAAGGGGCAGCAGTCAGCCTCAGCTCAGATGCACTTTGGCCACGCTGCTCATAGTGCCAGGGGGATCGGTGCAGTAAGCCCTCAAGACACCTTCACAAGAAGATAAACTTTAAATGGCCCAGAATCAAGGATTTTTTTTTCCACTTGGGGACTCTAGAAATGCATGAGATTGCAGTTCTCTGCAATTGTGCTGTTTGGTGACAACTTCTCATTTTTGAACAGCTCTCATCACATGCAGCCACACAACACGAAACGGTGTAGTATTAAAAGCCAACCTTCCAAGGATGTTATTCTGACTTGGAATAACAGCAGCAATACTTTTTGCATACAAAGATAGCTCACTATGAATTATGGGTGTGCTCAAGATTTTACAAGTTTTAGAACATAATTTGTGCAAGAACTTTCAGCAATGAAAGATTCCATGACCTGGTAACTTCCTATGAAGAAAAAGAGTGGAATTAAAGAAACTCCAGTTTGCATGGGAATATGAGCCAGGCTTTAAACCAGAAATTTGCCAAGTACAAGAAGATGCCAGCACATAAAGTTTATCAGGTGATTATTTTCATATATTTAGAGACTAATTGTATCATAAAATATGCATTAAATATAACTGGTCTGTGCATGAAATCCTTTTTGACATTCAAGTGGTTATCAGTGAACCATGCCTTCTTGTGCAAATTTTAACTTCACTTATATCTAATTATAGTTCTATGAAAGTAAATGTAATCTGTAAATCTCACAGAAGTTTTACCTTAAAATACTGGTCTTTGTTGCTGACATCTCCAGTTTTGCTGACTGATGCAAAGAGCAGACAGCTATGCTCAAAATCAACAAGATTATATTCAAGTATGTTAATGTGTAGCTCTGCTACATGAACAGACAGTATTTGTGCTTCCTGGTTATACATAACTGGACATTTCCTAACCTCTAACTGGAGGTGGGTCAGAGCTGTGATGCTCTGGCACTGCCAGCAGTATATACAAACTGAGGAAAACAGAACAAGGGCCTAATGGTCAAATTCTAACTTGTAACAGTGTATAAGGAGCAAAAGCAACAGCCAGGCAGAAAGCTTATGTGCCATTTAAAATCCTACTATCCTCAGGCAAGCAGGGAAAGTGTTTCAAAGGCAGCTAATGGTTTGGGAAGGCTCATATGCTGGCAGCCTACAGAAAGAACTGAAATAGGCCTGATTACCAGAAAACGAACATTTACAATGTCCTGAAAGATGTCCCAAATTGCCAACCAAGCTTTGGTATACCAGCCACAAATTCTTGTAGCTCAGGAGCAGTTTGATAATCACTACCACTCAGCTTTGTAAAGCACGTCTTAAATATATATATCCAGAAGAATGTTCAGACAAGAGATTTTTCTTTTTCCTTTCTCTCAGTGGTTTCAGAAGATTCAAAGTCCCCAGCAAGATTTCTGTGTGAACTTTTAGAAGCCGATGAACTAACATTAGTCACACTGGGAATCACAGCCCAGAAACACTACTAACTGCTATTTTCCAGTACAGCCTTCATTTATCTCTCAGGTTAAATCACAAAATTTCTCAAATCTAGAATTTCAGTCACAAACTTCAGAAACCATGTAAACATTTCATCCATTGGTCATTTTCATCATTCTTTCAACCAATAAACCATTGTTTAATTTTTATATATCATTAGCACATGTAATAAACTTATCTTGACATTTAATAGTACAGATTTCACTTCCTGCTGTTGCACTTCATAACTCCAGCTGCTATGCTGTAAGTATATTTATTAACCAATTAAATTTTCAAGAAAGCTTAAGTGATTTAGATGTCTCAGTCTTACTTATAAAAGAAACAACTGAAATGAACAGGATGTATGTAAGTGTAGATGATGAACAGCTCTTGCAGATCTCACCCACAATTATCCTAAAAAGTTTTTGTTGTCTGCTCAGCCTTGCTGCAGTTTCCAAAAATGCTATGTAATTGTTTTCCTCCATTTCATATCCTTTCATTAGCAGGATATTTGTACTACTACTTGCCCTCAAACCAAGGCTCAAACCAAGTTTGAGAGCTTCATTAGACTGTGTATGTGTTTGTTAAGAGTTTAGAAAGAGGCAAAGGAAACCATATCCTCTCTGTGTCACAGAAATGAGGCCAAACCCCTATAGAATTAAACAGGAAAGGTGCATTTGAGAAATCATAACGGTTGTCTCTAGAAGTTGCAGAAATTAAACTGGTGTTACTGGTTTCTCAACTTCTTGCCATAAATACTTTTAATTACCATTCTCATGTATTATTTTCATTTACACACGCATTAATCTCTTTAGTTGTGGCAAAATCCCTCAGCATTAATAATGACATGGTATGTGGACTCTGAACATGGAGGTATGGGAGAAAAGGCATCTGGAAACTCTGTGTTTTCCCCTAAAATCTGCTTTTCCTAAAAGAGAGAAGACAATCTCACCTTTATTGAGCACAACTGCCCAAGTAAAAGCAGAACCAAAACTTCAACCAAAAAAAAAAAAAAATCACAGCATATCACCTACTTAATTTATTCCTCTCTTATTAAGCAACATCTGCTCCTCTTTGTTTCAAGTTTACATGAAAAGAGAAATTCTAAAACCTGCATCTAACGAAAACAGTTTTAGTATCATCACACACATCTACAACACTTCACTAAAGAAGATGGCCAAAGCCTGGGTCTCACTCCCCAATGAAAGGTAAAATCATTTGAGTGTAGGATTCTCAACAAACAAAAGGTAGCTGTAGTTACTTATTAAGAAGATAATGGCTAACAAGCAGGTAGGATTAAGCTGTGCAAAATCTGTTGTTCTATTTTTAGAGTTTGCAGCCCCAGGCTGAATGCTGAGGTACTGGGAATTACGTGAATTATGCTAACATGCTTCACAGTTGCTTACTAGGCATGCTTCCTATTATCTAGACAGGATAAGAGTCTAAAAGAACATCTGTACAGACTGAATAAGAGCCAAGACCTCAGTGGATGATCCCACTAACATTAACTTTTTGTTGAAATTATCTGGACTAGACATGCTGTAAGAAAACCAACAATTTGGAGGATGTTTCTTCCCAAAAGAAATTATTTTAAAAGATAGTTTAGAAATGCCAAATAAACAAACAAATTGCATTCTGTTCACTTTTGGCAGGATGTAAAAGATAAATAATCTGATCATGTGGAAAAGGAGCTGACTTCCAGTACAAATACATATTCTAATCTCTTTGTGTTATACAAGGAGAAAACGAATAGGACTTAGGTCATATCCTTCACACTGTAGAGACCACCGAAGAGATAGGCCCTGCAATCTGACTCCCAACACAGCCTCTCTCCTCATGTATTATGGGCCCACAGTCGCTTGACATCTCTGTGCTTTTCCCCAAGTCACGGTGTAAGAGCGGCAATGCCACCGCTTCTCCCATTGACACTTCTTCATTCCAGGATCCTGAACACTGCTCATCACTGGGCACCTCTACTCAGATCAACCACGCTATGTCTTGCTACACCTCAAGTTAGGACACAGAGTGGAAAAAGCTCCTGAACACAGCGTTTATACACTCAGGGCTTATGCAAACCCTGGCAGGACAGATGAAATTCAGTTTGGTGGGACCTGGAAGAAGCCTTGGAAGAACCCAGAGACTGCCTAGACACTGACAAGCAAAACCACATCTGTTACCAGCAAGGACTAGGAAAGAATCTATCACCTCCACCAGATAGGCATGGAAGAAAAATACAGGACAAAAAGGGCAGAGAAAAGAAACAAACCTTTTCACTCTGAATAACCATCATGTTACATAAGGGAACGAACAAGTCTGGTGAGCTGAATTAAGTTTACTAGATTCCCAATGAAGTGCCATCCCTACTTACAGGCACAGAAAAATACAAAATAATTCTTTCTTCCACAGTGCCTTCACAATAGAATTTATTCATATGAAAATGGCAAACAACAAAGATGCTTATTTTCATCTGTTACTTGTGGGAACTCCTCCAAAAATACAAGCAAGTTCCTCTGAGCAACTTCGCACCCTTTTCCAACATTGCAAATGACACAGTTGATCCAAGATTTAAATTTCTAATACTGTAAAGCCAACTCTTCCCTGAGCTGGATTTGCAACAAATCCTTTACATCCAGAGGTAGAAGCTCAGGACAACATTTTGTAACATTTGGAACTGGGAATCATGTCTGTAACATTCATATCCAATGCTTACATTAATACCCATCTGCCCAGATGGTGTGGTGCCTACCTCAAAGACTGCTGAACCTAGTCTCCAGGACACAGATGCCAAGAAGTTTTACATGGTTTTCATGGCAACACTGTGGAGACCATATACACTGCAGAAAGGCCCTTGCTCCTTCTCACTTACATGGAAGCACTGTTGTGAAAGAAGTTTGCTGCGCCTCTTTAAAAGACAGAAAAACACCAAAAAATAAGTGAAAGGTGACATGAAGACTAACTTCATGGACTTCTGACTGCCAATTAGATGGTGTTCCAGCAGCTATAATGAAAAGATGATACAATACAAAATACCAGTTTCTGTCCTCCCCACTCTGTAAGTGGGCATAAAATGTAAAGGCAGAGATGAAAGGCTCACTAGCTATTACAGAAAAAGAGAGCTGACAGAGCTCTGAATATACATCAAAGCACCAGCTCCAAGGAATTGATATTCACAAGAAATGCATTTCTTAGGGCTTTTAATGTCTGGCACTGTTTCTTGCAATCTGTTAACAAACACAGTACATGGGAAAAACACACACTTATGAGGGATTGCTTTTCAAGAACAATTCTCGACTTATGAATATGGAAAATTCTTAGCATAGTGAAATGGAAACAAGACCATGGTCTCTACATTATGTTAACTGATCCAAGCTAGAGTAGCAGCAATCTGAAATCCCAGACTTGAGGAATACTAAATGCAAGTGCACATGGTGGTTCACAATACAGAATGGCTAAGGAAACCAAGGGAAGCTCTGGTAAAAGCAAAGATTGTGGCACAGCAATGTCTGAATTCTGAAGCACAGTGAAAATAAAGTAGTAAAATCTGTTAAATATTAAGGACATGTTTCAAGTAGGAATCCTAACAGTGAACAGAAGAAAAACATGTCTCTCTGCATGAAATTCATTGGTCTTGTCAGATACACACAACCAACAGCATCTGTGGCATCCTGTGAAATCATTCTTTTTAAATGGCATTTTGCAGATGAAACAATTTTTTGGCTCCAGTCTTATGTAGTTTCGAACTGAACTTTATATTCACTCATATCTCCAGACACACAAAGGACTGACTAAAGCATCAACTGAATTTCATGCAATATGGGCAACAAATTAAAAAGAAAAACTAGGAAAAAAAAATACCTGTGACTAAATGCTCGCAACAATATAATGATAATTTTCTTAAGAAAAACAGAAGTCCTCTTGTAAGAAAGATTATCTGTGTATCCATCCATAATTCAAAATACCATTTATCATCAACTATTACATCAATTAATTATTTTAGCATTTAACAATTAAATTACTGTTACCACAAATGATACACTACATTTGCATCCATTTGGATTATTTTTATGCACCAGAGGGAGAGACCTTGTCATTCACCACAGCCAGGTCTGGCAGAATTGCCTTTCTGCCCACCAATGCAAATCTGGTTCTCCCTCTCCTCTTTGGGATCTTGTGCTAGGTACATCCTGGTAAGCAGACAACAATTCTTTTTTCCCATTGCATACTTCCTTCCTACCAGACCTGGCTGTCCCTCACCATTATCTTTCCACCATCACATCTCAGAGCTGTATCTCCCATCTCAGCACTGCTAACTCAAACCTCTCCTTGGGGAGAGCCTTCCAGCTCCTGGACTATTATATCACAGCACAAGCTGCTGTCTGCCTGGTTAGTCACACCTGGGAGAGGCTGTGCCTCCTTGTGCTAAAGGGCTACACCACAACATACAGAGTTTTAACACCCACCTGTGGGCACTGCAGGTGTGGAGTGACTATGAAAACTGTGTCACAAGTCTCCAAAATTTAGATAAAAATGCAAAAGAAAGGACTTTGGGGTGCCTCCTAGTGAAGGGTATGATCACAGCAGTTCCATCTGCAATTGAAATTAATTCAAGAGCTGAGCAGAGAAGTACTGACACACACCTACGTAGCAGCAGAGATGAGCCAGTTTACCTTTAAACTGGGATCACTCCAACCTTCTTCAGATAAAACACATGGTGGTCCATTGCCTGCATGTCTGAACAACCTCTCTTTCATTTAAGGGAAATTTCTAAGATAAAGTTTTTTCACAAAGATGACAAACAAAAAAGAGATTGAAATTTTGTAAAACCAGTATCTCTAAAGTACCAAGACAGATTCCAGTGAGATGGAAGGAATCAAAGATAGCCTGAATACCCGTGACTGACTAGACAGGTTAAAAAAAACCCCAAAACTAACACCAACCCAAATCTCTCATCCTGGATGGTCATGGACTAGATTGCAGCCCTACCATTACCCTAAGGCTAAAAACACTCCCTAACCTCATCATATCCCCCATATCACCAAATAGCCAAAGAAATAACTCAATTTTATATATCCTGGGATGTTCCTATCTTAGTTGAATAGAACTATCCCTTTCCATTCCCAAAACAAGCCTTTGATCTTGGTACACCATCAGGTCAAGAACACTGCCTTAACTTCTTTACCTATGTGACTGGAAGCTTTCTTCTAACATCCAGTATTATTTTTATTTATGACTACTATAAAACTTGCTGGTGTTAACATTATAATCTTCCTTTGGTAAGCAAGGTGGCTGTATGACTAACATTATTAAAGGCATGTTGAATGTAGTTATCCAGGACAGTAGTGTGATTAACTCCATGTCAGCACACTCATACTGCACTGACCAGTATAGAACCGGTGTGGCTGGCAGTGCGCTTTGGTGCAAATTCAGAAAGAGCTTGAACTCATTACTCTGGATTTGATACACTTCTTGGGCCATAAGGATAGGCTAATGTCCTGCTCCTTTTACAGCAGAAAATTCCAGCCTCAGTCAGGATTTTGATTGCAGTTTTGGCACGTAACCAAACTCCCATATTTATTTGAGCTATATAGATTTGCCACTCCTGTGAAACTTTTGAGATTACAAGTATCTAAAAATTGCAAACAATTCTATGGTGGTTCCAGCTTGACTTGACATGAAATTCTGTTCAAGGCCCTGAATTTCTTGCAATGATGTTTAATACTATCTTACGTGATTAATTATAAATAAATAGCTTCTGACTCTATTTTAATTCTTAAAGCCATTTCAGCTGATTAACAAAGTAGGAAGAACTCTATTTTACAGATTTTTGACATTCAAAAACTACAGGACAGTTGTTTAGCTTTCTTCATTTGAAGAAATTCTATTAGCAAACACCTTAAAAAGAAAAAGCCAAGGATAACTCCTTCAGGATTCTCAGTTTTTTCAGTAGAAGAATCTTGTAAAAAGTTTCAAACAGGAAGCTTAATTGCCAAAGGCACAGACTCATCATATCAGACTCTCTTTATGAATATGGATCTTATTCATATTGTTTTGGTTGAAGTTGTAATTTCCAAAATGTATAATACTTGATGAAATTTTGTATGTTAATTATTTAAATAACTTTTGCTAAAACGATGTTCTTATCTAAAAGAAAAATGTGCTGACTTTTTATTTAAAAAAAAAAAAACTTTTTAAAACATTTTGAAGGTTAAGGAAATTAAATTATATAAATATGCAAAAACGTTTGGGGGTTATGTTTTTATCTAGACAGAATAATAATTATTCTAGCTTGAAATTGTCTTTAAACTCTCTTCTCTTTAGTCAACAAAGTACTTTTCCTGCTAAGGCAAAGAGTCTTGAATATTTTCCTTCCAGCTAGAACACACAGTTTGCAGTTTTATGAACACAGATATGTGTGAAATGGAAAATATAAAAAAAATGGCTTCTTGTCCAGGCAACTGGCACCAATTGTGCCAAAAGGTTGAAAGCCCTTTCTATGGTGTGTTACAATATATTGTGACCACCTCAAATTCTCTAAGGCATTAGGGAGGCTTTAGAAGGAGATGGCCATCATCAATTTTAAGATGTACTATTCAGCTTGGTTGTCCATATTGAAGATAGCTCAGAAATGTGTTTTAAGAATGGTACCGTTGTCTCATAATTGTAATGAAAAAAGATGGCATATATAGTAATCATTGAGCTGTTACTGAAAACATCACAAGCTTCAGCAGCAACTACTTTTATATGACAAAGAAGCATCCTACATATTGCTGTATAACCTTGCAAAAGACATTTTATTTTTACATGTCATCTATTAAAAACCTAAGCTTTTAGTTAAATAATTTCATTGTAGTGAAATTTGCCAGGAGAGCTACTGCATTACCACTACTCACATAATATTCCCTCTTCCTACACTTCAGTCCTTAGTAGCTTTTGCATCCTGCACTGCTGAAGCCAATGAGAATATTGTTACTGGACTTACAAACGTCTGATTTTGCACACAAATATGTACAATAAATACAATGACTGTGTAACAAGGTACAAAGGTGACAGTGCAACAGACAGGCAACTGTAATTTCCACTCTAAGTACTTCTTCCCCATTGTGTTATTGTGCTGCTACACTTAGGCACTACTGCAGCAAGGCACTAATCGAATCCCACATATTTTCACAGTATTGCAAATATTATTCTCTTACCTTAATTCAACAACTTGTCAGAAGTCAGCAAGCCCCACAGATACAGATGGAGCCCAAAAGAGCTAGTATTATGACCTATATTGTCATTCCTCAGAAAATGAAGATGTTAAACAATAATATTCTCTTATATTACATGCCAGCAGTAATAAAAACATCTTTGACATACAATGCTGCATGTAAGTACCTTGGATGGAAATGCTTGGAAACTTTCAAAGAAATTAATAACTTAATTAAGTTACCAATTGTATCATTACACTGAGATAAACCGAGGACAGTGCTTCCAGAATCTGTATTATAGGGTAAATAGCTTCCACACTAAATTTCTTTTTGGAAAGTGATTGTTATGTAACTGTTACAATTTACCAAGCCAAATTACATGAACTATGTATCTGGACTCCAAAAGATTCCAACAACTCCATACCAACATTTATTAACACTTCTGTTTATGCAAATAACTGTTACTGTATTGTTTTATTCAAACCAAATACTAAAAAGATGAAACAGAGGAAATGCTAACACACCACATACTTTTATGAATCTATTTCCCATCCAAAATTTTACAGACTACACCAAAAGTGTCCCTAGGTGCCAGATGATAAATGTAAAAATTAGTATCACGAGGTACCTCATTTACTACCTTGCCTATCTTGCACGTTCAAAACCTAATTTCAATCAGGAATTTGTACACTTAGTCTGCTTGTTAGTTTCAAACAGTTTAAAAGTCCTGCAGCTGTTACTTGGGTAAGCATAATCTTTGACAAGGGAGCTGCAATACTCAAACTTGTAACAGCAAAGAAGGAACAAGCCGTGTGCCTTCGGCAACAGCTCTGCAGCTGCTACAGGATTACAAGGGAACAAACTGTGGTTCCCCTGCTCTCTTCTGGCTGCCCGCAGAAAGCAGGAACACCTTCGGTCCCCGTGTGCCCAGCACGCCACAGGCACTGCCTGGCTTCAGCCTCCCAGGCAGCAAACACAAGGCTCTGTGTGCACTGAATATTTGGGGAAACAAAACCATTAAAACTTTCAGTTCAGAGGACTATTTTAGTGACATTACAACTAGAACTGAATGTAATCTGCTGTGTTGGTATAAACCCAAGGTCTCCACTGCAAGGAAGTCTGTGTAAACACTCCACTATTTTTTGGCACCAAGTTGTGGACTCCTACTCTGATTCCTCTCACTACAGTTGTCAGTCTTCTCTTAAGATAGGCAGCACAGCTCTTTTTCAAGTAAGTTAAGAAAAACTTGTTCTTGATTTAAATTGTCTTAGTTAATTTCTTGAAGGGTGAATCCTGTATGTCCACTGAAGTCAGTAGGAATATCTCCACATGCTCATTCTACTCAATACAATTTGACATGGAAAATATTAAATCACTTTAACTTATTAATAAGGATTTATTTAAATAAATTATTGATATGGCCATTCTGCTTTGAGAAGGGCGTCTGGGACAGAAACAACAAGCTACCTGCCAACACATCTAACTTATTAGCTCAGTGATGCTGAGTGCACAGTTCTCTCCACATTTCTGCCAATTAGACCACATTCAGCCACAGGTGTGCAGGCAAACCCCACAGCTGTGAAGCTTCCTAACAAAAATACTTAGACCCGGCTACATTTTAAATAAGAAAGACTGGTATGTGAAATGACGGTAAGGGTGCTAAGCCAAACCTGATCTTGGGCATAGAGTAGAAAAAGTTGACAGAAACTTTCTTGAAAGAGCAACACAAAGGACTGCAACAGCAGCAGCTTTCAGCTGTTTGCTTCCCAAAGAACCATGAGTTCAGACTGATGAAGGGAATCCAGGGACACTTTACCAAAAGCACAAACCCCTAAATCTTTGTTTCTGCTCTGCTGAGTTAAAGCACACAGACAGCAGAAGCAATTTGTAACAGAATTTTTGTTTCCAGCTTCAAGATCCATTATTTCATGTTTATCCCTTTTGTACCTTCTTGTATGAAATCCCGAAGTTCCTAATAACTCAGTGAAAACCACACATCAAATTCACTGTCTACCATACTACTGTAGATGTTACCTCTTAGAAGAACAGGAAGTCAAATAACTAAACTTCTCATTTGTTTGTGCTGGCAGGACTTGGATGCTGTTCTTTGATATAAAGGGGAAATAGCTGAAAAACTCTCTTTAAGGAATCTCACATAATTTTCAAGACAGGAAATTAAATATAATTTAAAAATTATTCTGTATAATAATGAGGGAGTAGGTTATACCTTCTAGAACCAAAAAAAAAAAAAAAAAAAAAAAAAAGTATCTCACCAATAACTCAGTATACCTGGTAACAACAAAACAATGTAGAATCCTTCCATATGAACACTGGTAAAAATGAACAGTGAAATCCGGATTCCACAGAGGTTCAGGCAAAGCTGGCACTAATAAAATAAGTCCATGAAACTTCACTACTCATTTCACTGAAAACAGAATTTCACTCAATATTTTTCTTGAAAAAAAAAAGTTAAATTCAAATTAATGGGGTGCCTGTAAAGCTGTATTTTTATAGGAAGTTTCTGCCAAAATAGCTCAGAATACAACAATAGTAATTTTCAATTCCTACCTCACCAAGAATTTAGAACCTTCATTTACAGCTATACCATCCTTTAACACAATTTTGCATGGATGTATCCCACGTAACATATTATACAGACTATCTTTTGCAGCATACACATTTCTGCAAGCTCTGCTCCTCACAAGCTAGCTTCACAAACGACCTTGAAGACAGAAAAAGTATTTTAGGATAGTTTTTGAATACAGCAACAGAGGTTTTGCTGGAACACAGTGAAACAGGAAAGAAGAGGTGGATATGAAACAAAAGCAGCAGCTTACAAGCATTACACTTGGACCAAGGATAGAATGAAACAGGACAGGAGACAAAGAGGAACACTGGACCAGGAGCACAGGAGGTAACACATGCGTTATGCAGTGTCCCTAACAAGTAAATAACTTCCCTTTGAAGAAATATTGTATCTGGTTGCTGTGTTCTTAACGGTTGCCTTCCACGGATGAGATTATCATAAGAGTCAAAAGAACTCATAAGCTGCTATATAGGCACAGTGAGGAACCTTAGGCATATTACTCATTATTAATATCAGTAGAATTCCAAATTAGTCTACCCCCTGAAAGTTACATATGCATTTATGCTTGTTATTATCATTACACACAGCTGCTTAATAACAAAATCCATAGTGTGTGTGGTCATCAGTTATCACGTAGAATTTTAAATGAAACCTGGAAAAGTCAAAATTAGAGGCTGGACATCAAGCACTACAATTCAGATTCTCAAGGTGAACAGATGGTGTTATCCTTTCACATGCCAGCAACAGTGCTGGAGATTCCCTTCATTGTTAAAAGATGCAAACAGAAAAAGAAATTAACCCAAGCTCTAGTGTGAACAGCATTATCTTAAAAGATGGTAATTGGCTTCCAAAAAAAAAAAAAGGAAAAAAAAAAATATCAAGGTGTTGAGTCACAATTCTAAAAGGTACTGGCAGCCTCAAAATCATTCAGAATTTTAAATTATTTAAGGATGCAGCAAACTTCTAGAGGTCACTGTTATCTGGAAGTATTTACTTTTGGCACACAAGTATAAGACTCCTGCAAAATTAAAAGACTCTTTGATGTAAAAATAATTACTTCTAGGTTAAATTTAAAATTAGGTAATGTTAATTATAGAAGCTTAAATCAGAGTACAAATAGCTTTTTCCTGCCATTTCATTATAGGAACTCATCTCTGCTCTCTGCACTATTTTGAAAGAAGATTTGATGAGCTGAACTAGAACATAAATACACAGGATTATTTATAAGACACCCCTTTTCTGCAGGCACTATGCCTATGACCACTGGCACCTATTTTTCTGTAGAAACATCTCCTAGTAAGAATATCCCAAACTCAAAGCCTCAACTAGAACCTCTAAAGAAACAGCCCTGATTGGGTTAAAATGTTTATGCTGTGATCTTCACAAGAAAAAGAAAAGTTCAGATATCTGACTGCACTGCTGGAAATTTTTAATCATTTTTCCCAGTTTGGTTTTAGCGTATCTATGCAAAGAAGCATCAAACTACTGCACAAGTAACCCAGCTTTATCAAAGAAATTAGTCCTCTTCCTTCTTTTATGCAAGTTTTACAACCAACCAGTCAAAGCTACACAGGACTTGAAAATGGGTCCTTCAGAGAGCAGAACTAGAGCTCCAAAAGAAAAGACTACACGTTATGCTGTGTGGTAAAATTATGCTCAGTCATCATGACCACACACTTGCAATAACTAAATTCAAACAGACTAAATTAAAGGAGACATGTTACATTAATTGTATCGACATGTAATCTAGGAGAACACAGGTTTGCCACCAGCGCCCAATGAAAAACTTGCCAATGACTACTATTTGACTGTCTACTGTAAGGCTCTGACCTCTAGCTCTCATGTAGGCATCTGACTTCTGTGCAAAAAGCTAAATCCATCTCGAAACTCATCTAAGCCTGCTCTTCTAGACATCTGCTGCGTCCATCACAGGCAGTAGAATCATTTAATCAAGAATTCCAACTGGTTACTGTTTGTATAACACTAAGTTAATGGATTTTTGTCCCTAGATAGTAACATCACACATGCAAGTAACAGCAAAAATTGCAATATTCAACATCTTGGAATTCAGTAGTGCCTCTCATCCTTTAGGGATGAATAAACCTCACTAGACATTCCAGTTCACAAGACTAAAAGCACCACATCAGTGACACGCACAACTTGAAGAGGATTTTTGATACTTCAATGAGATTTTGTTCTGAAGGGAAACAACCCATCTTCCTTCTTCTTTATAGTTACTCCACCCACGTTCATGGTTTTGTTTTCCACCTCTTGTCTTCTGCGTATCCCAGCGTCAGATAAGTCCATCTACTTCACGTCACTGAGAAAGCCCAGATTGTATCAACATCATCTGATGGGATGAAACAGACCAGTTGTTTTTCTTTGCTAATAGGTGCTTGGAACAGATAAGAGTGATTAAAGGTGTAGGAGACCTGGGTACTATTCAACTTTTGTAAATTAATCTCTCTTTCCACTCCCTTTCAAACAAAATCATTAACAAAACCTGCCCCAAAACTGGGTAACATCATTCACTTCTTTTAGTGAAATGCCTATTACAACAATTATGGGTTTTTATTTTACCATGCATTAAAGTGAAACCAACTGTCTTGGGGAGGAAGAGAAGAGCATTTTTCCCCCAGACAGTAACATGGTCTGACTACTCAGATGTGACACAGAACCCCACAGCCGGCAAAGAAACCCAGCCTTGAAAGTGCTCTCCTGCATGCCATTGAACCACTCCCATCACGAGCTCCTGGCTGGGAATGGTAATTCCACCCAGGACCTCATAAATATTTCTGCTGTGTAAATTACATGAAAATGGCTACACTCTACTGTGTAAAAAACTGCAACAGATCAGTATTTCCAAAGTAAGAATTGGATTAAGAAAAAAGTTCTGACCAGATGGAATAAATAGGATAGACTAGAGATCTCCAGTTTGCTGATCTGGCTTTCTCCTGAACTTGGGAATGCAAACCATTAGCCTTGCTTTTTGGCACACTAGCAGGTGTGAGGTAACAAAGCAACAAAGCAAGCTACCTTTATACTAGCAACTTTTATATTAGTCTCCAGGTAACCCTGACTGCCAAGGAATTTATAGCTTCGTTCCATGGACAGTGGGAAAGACACTAATGACTTATCAAGCTATCTTCAAAGTAAAATTCATCTTTCACACACACACCAGCACCCACAAGCATTTGACCAGCTATACACTATGACATTTTATACATGAAGCAAAGTATGTCAGGAAAAACTGGCAAGGATTCCTGCACCTCTCTAATCTCCTGACAACAGAGGTGTACTACACATTAGTATCCAACCCCAACTGCTGAACCACCGAAACCAGAGAAGTTGTGTGTCTCTCTACTCTCCAGCTAAAGAAAAATAAATATAAGAAAAATATAAGCATAGAAATACTCAATCTGGTTAGATGATGCCTGTATATTTTAATTAAAATAACATACACTGTACATAATGTCATATTTTAAAGACAACTGGACTCATACAGCATAAACATTCATTATCTAGCTTGGTCACATTGGTTGAGCTCACTGAACAGTGGTTACATTGAGAATACTATGCTGCAATGTGGTATAAGGTTTTCTAGGCACAATTTTAGGATGGCTACTTTAAAAGGAACAAAGACAGGAGTCTAAAACTGTTACCCTTCCAAGACAGTATCAATGCTATATTAGAGTGCTATATTAAGCAATATTTCTCAGTCCAAGCAAAACATGAGCAATAATGTATAGATACATGTATTAAGAAAAACATAAAGTATACCAATACTTTGCTATTTGGGCCTTGCAAATCAAAGTATCTCCTCCTTCCTGTTTTATATTGCTGGAAGGCTTAAAAAGCTAAAACAGTTCTTGGCAGAAATGAAGCAGTGGAAAGAAGCAAAGCATTAGCATTCACGTGAATCAGTCAAAGCCACACAATACATAAAATTCTATAGTGTGTGCTATTTGGCTTTGAAATTTGCTATACATAGAAAATACATATTTTTGCTCATTTAGAGATCAAACATTGTCATTTTTAAAAAGGGTACTGACCAGTACCCTTCTTCTAGGTCCCAAGACTTTTAGAAACTCTGAAATTAACAACGATGCAGTAGTCGCTGCAATGAAAAATATAAATATGTTTGCTAATATCTTGCTCAAATTCTATCTGTAGTTTTTACAAAAATCAGTCCTTATTTGCCAAAGAACAGATGAATACAACTCCATAAGGCTTGTTTTTCCACTTGCCTTCACTTTTTGAAAAAGCAAGGTTTAAAATAGTCCAAGTGGCCATTGCAAAGAACTGTTCCAGGAATGCTTTGAACAAAAGTGCAAATGATACTTAAAATTCGTCCATCTCCATCAAAAGGAAATTTGGAAAGCTAAGTGGAAAAAGGTTAATCTTCAAGAAATCACACATCCCCACAAATAGGTGCTCTCACAAGGACAATCAGTCAGGAAGGAGGGAGGACAGGCCATACAGTTCCTCAACAACTAGCATGAAGTTGGAGCTTAATACTAAAATGTTCATTACCATAACAAGTTCCAGCCAGCTCTGTAGCCTGAATGTCCTGAAATGGCCTCTCCCTTTCCTATCTTCCCCCGTCACTTTGCTCCCCACAGTCACACAGGGACCAAGGGATAGGTTCACTGTACTCCCCACTGCCGGATAATTGCACTGTGACCATGAGAGATGCTGGCTGTGCTTCCCCACTGCGTTAGTTCCCCCTTGTGACTTGCAGCAAGAGCATTCCTGACAGCAGCCACCCCTGTGTTTCCTCTCACTGGTTTCCTATGGGATGGCTTCAGCAGCCCCTACCACGGCAAGACTTCCTCTCAGAGTTCCTCTAAGCTCTAATAAGGGCAGATATCCTGGTGCAGTCAGAGGAAGAGCCTGTTTGGTAACACTCTGGTTGTACCTTCAAAGCCTAAACTAGCTTTGTTTTGAGTCAATGTAGCAAATAATCCCACTTTCATACCGGGTTAACATGATCCCTTATTGTCCACCAACTGGCAACTAATTCCCATGTACAGATACTAAAAAAAAATAAGATAAATGGCTGCCTGTCTCTAAGTAAAACACCATGTCACAGAATACCTCCATGTTCAGTAAGAAAGGTACTCCTTTTTTGTGCAGTGATAGAATATCAAGGGATGAATTCACCATGACACAAAAAGAACGCAAGCAGCACTCATCTTATTTATCTTCTGTTGCAGCAGCCCTCTTGTCAGAGGGTAGAAATGAGCCAAGATACAGACTTTCTTGTTTATCACAGCATAAACCAGGTCCTGGTTTATTCCTCTTTACAGCTCAGCCATCCTGACTCCAACCATTCACTGCCTCTGGCTGCAGCAAGCTCCTGCTGTAGGCTTCCCTTGCAGCCTCTGACTGCTGGTTATCTCCTGCTAAACTGTGACTGCATATATTAGTTTGCAGACTCTGACTGCATGCTTTTACCAAGCTAGACTGTGACTGCAGGTTCCAACAACAGGTTCTAACTGCAGACCCAGACTGACCTCACAGCAGTGATTCTATCTCCCCAGGATCCTTCTTTATGATTCTCTTGTTCCCTCTTCCTTCAAGGTTCATCCTCCTTCATGATTCTCCCCTCACCAGCTAACCCACCCCCTTTTATCACACTTATCTTTATTGGACACTACTAGACTCATCAGGGGCAAGGCTGTATTGGGTAATTAACTCAGCTGTTACTTATCAGGGATGAGGTCACCTGTATTCCCTTCTCCTATTTGTTCTTCTATGAGCATTCAGCCATTCCATGCTAAAAATTGTGAAGCAAGATGAAAGAGCACAACTAACTCCAATCTAGCTATGCTTTATTCCTCCTAAAGCTCTGGCTATGGATGAATAGCACCGGGAGGCATTTTAGATTCCATTTCTCCCTTTGCACACTTGATTTACTAACCCTGAGGCATGAAGTTGGCATAATTTTTTGAGGATTTTTTATTACTGTTATCCCACAACGAAATTATTTAAATCAGAGAAAAAAAAGGAGGTAGGATGGGAAATGACATATGCAAACAAATCTCACTGCACTAACGAATACAATATTATTTGACACACCATATGGCTGGCACAGTATTCTTCTTGGAAGAAAATCCTCAACATACAACAGAAACCTTAGACAGGTTGAAAGCCCACCAGTAATCCCCACACGTCCTTCCCTTTCTTCTCCCACAACAAAAAAAGACTCACAGAAAAAAATATAATCCTCAACTAGGCATAAAAACAAGTATTCAATTGGACATCAAAATAAAGCAAATAAAACACAGAGAAAGTGTAGTACTTGTATTTTGGGTGCCTATCAGACAGCACAGCTCTCCTACAGGCAGGAACCTGGAGGATTACACTCCCCTGCTGTGAGTAAACCTCTGGGTGACTGGCCAGTGCCTCTTCCTCCAGCATGCCAAGCAACTCCCTCAAGGCCCTGGGCATGGCCAGAAGGTAGTGTCCTCTCTGAGAAATGGAAAATACAAATTTTACTTAAAGCTCCAGTCTCCTTCCAATAGCTCCACTCATTCTGATGATCAAAAGGCAGGCACTCTTCCCACTCTCCAGACAAACATCTCGGTCCGTATCTGCTCACAACAGCAGCACCTCAACTGCAAAAGCATCTAAACCAAGTTTAGTCCCTGTCTGCCTTGTACAGTCAAGTCAGATGTAGACTCTGGTTTCAAAGCTGTAGCTTCAGAGCAGCCCCACCAGGTTTTAAGACACATGAAAATGCAACTGCTGAGCTAGGGGGATTCAAACAGTCAGCACCTTACAGAGCCAGGCCCGTATATGGACGTTCTTAATATGGCACTTCGTACTTCGCTACTAGAGACACATAAATATTTTATTTTTGGATTACAAAGGTTGCAAACAAGGTATGCCAACTAATGTCAAACAGAATAGCTTTACAAATTCCAGGAAAGTTATGTGCAATGTTTAGACAACACATACCCAACAAAAGGCTTATTCATAGTTACAGTAATAGGAGACGAGACATATACTCAAAATAAATGACCCCATTGGAAAATTCGAAGCACATTACTATAATTAAGCTAGAACATTTTCTGCAAAGTCATATTACGTAGACTTTTTAAAGTAAGGTTTATATCTGTTCATAAATTTTGGTATTGAGACATCAAAAACCTTATTTTTCCAACATCTTAAAGTACCATCTAGCTCTGTCCCTCAACTGATTAGTTTTTAATTCCTTTTAAAAACATTTTGGGTAAAACTAGCTGTCAGAAGTTTATTAACTACAATGACATAATATTGAACTCAAATATGAGTAATTTTTTTTAGCAACTAAAAAACTTCTGTTGGGCACTATGCTTTTACATATGCCCTCACATAGGGCATAGTACTGTCTCTCCAGGTATATGAGTGTCCAAGCCCCTTCTTTGATTTCTATTTCATCTCCAGTCTATAAATGAAGGTAAAAATTGGCTTATGATGAAAGATCTCTACTGATGCATGTGCCCTATTACTGCATGCAAGTGTCAGCCTCTACTATGCTGCCTATGCCATACTCCCTTCTCCTAATCTACCTGAAAATCCCACAGGATTTTCCACTCATTAGAGTTTATCGGTTATTAGAACCCACTGCATTCACTTGTTTTTGGGAAATCATCTTCCTTAGAGGAAAACATGTTACATATTTAGCACATCCTATAGATAAAAATAATACATGTTTTAGATAAATAGCAGCTGCAATACTTTTATAGGGAATTTGAGTTACAAAACTATTATTCATTCATTTTCTTGCTCAAACAATGGAATGTTGCTCAGTGATCTCTCTATCACTGGCATGCTTTTAAAATTAAACACTAGAAATAAACTGCCTTAGGTTAAATTAAATAATCCAGCAAACATAACAAAAGCATAAGCAAAAACAGAGCAATCTCAGCACCATATCTAGTTTGCATCCTTATCTAGCTCTAGCCAACACCCACTTCCACAAAGGACTGGAAGAAAAAAGTAGGCCCTGCCGTATGTGCCGGAGGTTAGCAAATCTGGGCTGTTGAACAGCAGGAACTGGCAAATTCTCCAAGTGCAGAGTCCTAAAAAAGACGCCCGCCAGATACTTCCCTCTCCTACTCCAAAGAGGCTTCAATTAAATGCCTTCCACAGCCTGCATCTCTGGCAAAAAAAGGCTGTATTTCTGCATGCATTGAACTGCAGTCATATTCAGTATCTGCACAAAGTTATTACTGCTCATTCTCTCCATCACGGCTGAGCATGGCATCATACCTGCCATGCCCACAAATAACTTTTGCCCAGTTCTTAAAACCAGCCAGTTCCTAGGTGTCCTTTCACTGCCTTTAAATTGGAGGCAGAGAGAGTGAGAGAGAGCACACAAAAGAAAGTGGGGAAAAAAGAGTGAAAGCAAACATATACAAAAAGTGCATTCAGAGCCAGATTTTTTTCACTGAGGAGTTTCAAATATTCACCACTCAAAATTCAAACCAGATTTTCAGGAACCTAGGCCCCAGTGGTTTCTATTGTGATACTTAACAATTTGATAGTTAAACAGATTTTAACAATCTTATCAGTTATTTAGTTAACAGCTAATGAACTCTACTAAAAAAAAAAAAAAAAAAAAAAGCCCTCTTGCAACTTAAAATCACGTTTCTTTGTGCACAAAACATTTGAACAAAAAGTCATGCTCTATATTTTACAAGTCTTTGCTATTTATTTTAGAAAATAGGGGAAAATCTCTCCTAGCTGGGGCTTTTTTTCCACAGTATGTCACTTTCCACACAGCTGTGAGAGGATGAATTGTGGCAGTGAAGTTCATGGTAAGGATGAGATTTTGAGTAGAGGAATTCCTGTTCAGTGAAGGTCATGCGTCAGAAATACCCTTTTCAGTATATCAGGCTTTAAAAGGACAGCACCTCACTTCCTGGTCTGAGCTGAATCTGCTGTGAATTTTCAAAATAACACTGATGTGTTTTTAGTGGTTCAATTTGTAATGGCTAAATCTGCAGTTAAAAACCCCTAAAGCCCAACAACAACAAAAACAAGCCTATCATCCTGTAGCTGCCTGCACTTAGTATGTCTGCTTGTGGTTTTCTTGCAGAAAACTTCAATAACAGAGGAATTGCTTTATTTTAAGAAGTGGGGTGAAAGTAATATTTTTCCAATATGATCTGTTCCTATTTATCTTCAGACACACTTCTGTGAGGGGGGAATATAATCTACTTTTTAGTTTTAATATTTATTTTATTTGCAAACCATTTCATTTTGTGCTTGAACACAAAGAGCAGAAAACAAAACAAACTCAGAGAGAAAAGAGAGCTATGACTATATTTTCTCCACCCCTTGCCAAAAACACTACAAAGAATGGAAAAAACAATGTCTCACTTTAAACCCCAGAACTGGTTAATCAAAGCAGTCGATGATCACACACACCAGCTGAGAAAAAAAAAGTTTTCTATCCATACTTTACTCAGAACTGCTACCTCTGGCAGCCTCAGATGGAAAACAGGAACTGCCATGCTCCTGTCAGAGGTCTGCCGGGTGAGGAAATCTTCCAGTAACCCCCACAAAATGCACTGAGCCAAGGTGCAAGAAACCTCCTAGCAGGCAACTACTGAGTGACCAGAGCAGCAAGGACACAGCAGTGACCCAATCTCCCTCAGCATCTATTTGGCCCATATTTGGATGCATCGTCACCTGAGGATGAGGTATCACTTGGGACTAGAGGTATCAGAAGAACCTACACAATTTTGTAATTAATGTAATACAGCCTTGATGCCAAAGATACAGTTCTCTATATAAGCAAATTTTATAAACCATCCAGTGTGGAATGAGTTTGGTATAACCAAATAATCTTTCAGTACATCTTGTGAGCATACATTTGTCGCCAGGTTACAGGATCGCACTACACTCAAGTTGGTTCCTAAGACCCCAGTGGACTGTGCATGGCCTGTGATGATAAGCTTCTTGACAACAATATCAAGGCCCATTTATCAGTGACACACAATTCTCTGGGGTAATATTGAGGTATTTCAGACATTATGTGGGGTTTTATGCAATTATGATTCCAGTTTTTCTCTTCCTCCTCTCCCTACTCAAGCAATTTTACTTAGCAGGACCAGCAGTCCAGACAGCTGTGATTCACACTCTCCAGCAGAAAACAAGGGGGTGAGGAACCAAGCTTTACCATCCTCATTTAAGAGAAGAAAACTTAGTTCCCAGTCAGATCTCCAGATAACCACACGGGTTTCAAAAACTCTCCAAACCACAGTCCACCCTTGTACTCCATACTACCTTGAAGAAAATTTTCTCCCATGCAAGTTTTTCCCACCAGGCTTTCAACTGACCTGTCTCCAGAGGAGGGTTTCATAGCCAGTAGAGTGACCCCATCCAAACTAACCAACTTATCACTGATTAGTAGTCCCCTTCATGAACCAAAACAGGAATAAGAGTCACAGAGAGTGCACCTCTTCATCCATCTTCTATTCCACAGATGCTATGGAAAAGGAAGATATTTACCTGGCTCTCTTAGTTCTTTAAAACATGGTGGGGGGAAGGGGTGGAAGCAGGGGGAGTGGAGGGGAGAGGGACAATAGCAACATTTAGCCCTAATATTCAAAACCAGCACAAGGTACTTCTAAAGCTCCAGGTATCTGGACTGCCCTTTTGAAGCTGAGTCTGCAAGTCAAAAATATCACACTGTTACTCAAAAGAAACAGATCTTTCCCAGCTTTTGATCCATACAGGCATGCTGCAGGAAAGGTGGTTTTATCTTCTGCTTCAAATTTAATTACTAATATTTGAAAAATTTCTACATAATCTGTACAGTGAAGAGGAAGATTTTGTCCGGTCTTTTCTCAGTAGACAGTCTGAAGCACATTTATTTTTACTCTGAGAAGCAAGAGATTCAAAGCACAGTCTCCAAATGTTTCAGAGGAAGTTACCCTTATCAGTAGTCTTTAGGCAATTCCTGTACACCACATACTTGGGATCAAGAAGGTGTAATGTGAAGTCTATAACCTAAAAGAGGTTAAATGTGCAACTACCAGCATAGCTCCCTTTTCAGCCTTGCTTTGCAGTATTAAGATCACCCTTTAGGTAAGTGGAAAAACACTGGCTACAAAATACTGTCTTATCCCAGATGGTGATGTCATGATTATGTAATATTATCCTCCAAAGATTATTGTATATTAAAGAATATGCTGTATCTCCCAGGCTTTTCCCTTGCATAACTTCCCAGGTAATTTGCATCACTGAACAATGGGAAACAAGGCTTGACAGGAGTAACTCCCTACACAGGAGTAACTTTTCTTGCTCACTAAATTTGGGTTCATCTCCCTGTGGCCTCCTGGAAGGTGTCACCAGCACCAAGTGAAAAAAAATTGCCCCAGCAAACAATCCCCCACGCCAAAGGATCATAGCTCAGCATCTGTACTCTAGCTGTTTCCTGGCCACTGCTGGTCCTGGGGAAAGGAGGCACTGTTTCTCTACAGCACAAGGAAGGCTCTGAAGCCTTGTGATTAATTAAGCGTGGTCAGCTTGACTCTCTTCAAGAGGAATGAGGAAACAGAGGTAGAAGAACCTGTTTGATGAAACTTTGAGCACCGAAGCCTGAGGCAGGAGCCTTGGTGGAATTAAACACTGTTTCTTTTTCCTCCTCTTTGCCTTCAATTTGTTTATAACCCATATACTGGCGGGGTCAATGAACACACAAGTTCTGTTCAAGACACAGAAAACAGAGTAACAAACAAACCCCGGGAAAGATACAATATAATCAATATCCTTTGAGTCAAGGTGGGCCAAGCCTTCTATACCAGCACAGATATAGAATTTCAGAAAATAAAAGAACCCAAACCATCCCTCATGTCCGTCATGCTGTTAAAAATATCAATATTATTTCAGGTAAGATTTTTTTTTTAATATGCTGCAATAACCAGATGCAAAAATTTTAGCCATCTTCTAATCATAAGAGCAACAAATTATGAGAGGACTGAATCAGTCTGACTACTGCATGTTCATTTCTCACTTCATGCTTAAGGCATATAGATTTCCTTGTATAACTTCTAAAAACTACTGTGAAGAAACTGTTTTCCCCTTAAGCATGACTAGCAGTGAAGTCTCATTATACCCACCCTTTAGTTCAAATAATGCCAACAATGACTGCAGTCACTGGTAGCAAATTAACTTCATAGGGACAGTAAAGTATGTACTAGTGGGGGAGGGGGAATCTAGTCCAAACATCCTTTACAACCTCTCCATCTCCATGCACAACATGGTGTATTGAGACGCCCATACAACATGGCTCCAATGAAAGTCAAAAAAGCTAAATGTGAAGGGCTTTGCAATTCATGTGAAAGTGAAGAATTACACCAGTACATGCTTCTTTACAAAAAGGTCTTGATTGCGTATTCAATACATTCATCAAATTGATATCCACTTAGGAATCTACTGATGAAAAGTACTACACAAATTTGGTGTTATTTTACTCTAAATAAGGGAAAAAACATGTAAAAATGCTCCTAAGCATGACAGTAAAATTGAAGAAGGATCTTCCTTTTGTCAGTAAGCATCTGGTATCTTGTTTCATCCTCTTGATGTCTCATTTTCATATCAGAGTTCTAATTAGTACAGCAGACAAACAATGAAAATGTGAAAGTCCCTGTAGATCAGCTTCTATCTTTACTCAAGTGCTGTACATGTCTGTGTACATACAGAGCACTGATGATAAGCACTGCAAGCAATATTGGCAGTCAAAAAAAAGCTGACAGCAGTAACCTAATTTTACTTCAGAGGGTAGATCTAATCTTAAGACCTGATCCTGTCAGGAACCGAGAGCCATAAACTTACTGAAAATCAAGCAAGCTCAGTCTTTCACTGAAGACACTCAGCACCTCACAGGTTCAAATCCATACTTTCGAAAAGTCACTTCCTATTTCTCCTTTGTTTACCCTGGCTTATCCTGAACAGTGAGGTTTTCCAACATAGAGATAACTTTGGAAATGATTACTCTCATATTCTTTGATGATTTCAAAAGGCAGGAAAGAATCTCTCCCCTTTCTGAGGGCCACCCAGCTGAAGCAAAGAACATTATTTTTTTCAGGCATATTAATAGGAGCCAATAATAACTCAACTGAGTTTCCTTGGCCTTGAAATACCTAACCGAATTTGCTTTTGTTCTTTCTCAGTAACATATTTTGTTCCTGTATCTGCTGTCACACAATTATGTTTCAAACAACCCTAAAAAAGAGACTGCACAACGACTTCCAACCAACTTAACCTCTTCCTATAACACATATTCATTCCTTCAATGTGTTTTATCCATTACACCCCTCTCACAAGTGGATGGAGCCACTGGGAGACAGAGTGTAACAAAGTAGGTCTTCAAATTAAGCTTTCCAATGATTAAATATGTTAACTGTAATTAAAGCTGCTACTAGTCTCACTTTCTCCAGGAGTAAAAAGGGAACAAGAGAATACGAGTGCTGGTGAAGGGCATCTTCTTTCCTAGATTCCTAACAAGAAAAAAAAAATACTGAATGAGTTGAACATATACATCCAAATAAATGAAGATAAATTATTTCATCCCTTTGCACTCCCATTTATGCCAGTTATTCTGAGCCAAACCCCTTTTTTTTATTTTTAATCAAGCTAGGAGATTTGGTAAATGCAGCTTGTCACCACAATTTTTTAATTCTGCTAAGAGCAGAAGTGAGATACTTCTCAACAGAGGAGCTGCTAACAGCAACCAATGAATCAGGAATTACAAGAACCACTTGGAGAAGAAGGTGCAAGAGGGAAGTGGAACTGGAAAAGTAGTATCCCTTAGAATAACAGGGTTAAAAGAAAAGAAGACTGAGCCTGTGGGCTTGAAAATGCAAGCCCTGGGACATGAGCTCTGAGCTTCAGGGCAGATGCATTTTGAGACACAAAGGAATTGCCTAGCTGTGTTCTTTGATTACAGCTCTTACCAGGAATCTGGTTTGTAAGCAGGGATACTTTCAGGACAGCTGAGTACGTTCTCTTTTCTGCTGTTCTGCAGCCTTGAGATGAACATCTAACACCTAAGGTAAACCTGTGACACCAGCAGAATTTGAAGAGAATTTTTTGTATTTAGGCGCCACGTCTTTTCATATTTGCCTAAAGAAAGAAAATCGTAGCTTTTCTGAGGTAAAAAGTGCACGGTATTATAAGCCTCCAGTATGAAATAAAGCCATTAACATACTCCCTTAAACTGTGATTCTAATTGCTGTTTATGAGCATATACATCTGAAAGATGAATCAAATCCATCAAAATTTTTTACGGGCTCTGGTTTCTTCCTGTAGATCGCTGAGCAGTATACTGCAAAGTCAATATTACATTTTGGATAGCCATATAGAAATGTGTAAGTACATTCTCCTAAAGAGATGACAACTGTAAGTAACTGAAGCCTTAAATTCACCACCTTTGTACACCAATGCCTTCAGCTTCATGTAATACCACATAATTGATATTCCCATCACTGACTACTTTTAGTATAATGGACCTGAGCAACCCACATTTCAACACCTTTTCTGTAGGATCTGCACAATACCTTTTGGATGAAAAAACGTAAGTAAAATGCTTTACTACACTTACAAGTCTAGATGTTAAATTTATACTGATCAGGGAGGGCAATACTATACACAGTACCAGGAAATCAAAGAGAAAACCTCTTCTTCACTGTGAAAGGATGGCCATGGGTATGCTGCATCCTTCTCCCACTTCATTTGAGCTCCAAACACAATAATGAATAACTTTGCAAAGCAACAGTGAGTAGCTAAATGAACACCTCCCTATAATTTCCCCAGAATCTCTTTAAAATTTATGAAGCCCCATTTGCTGTAATCTGCTCCAAGTTCTTCCCAACTGGGGTCAGTCCCGAAGCACAACATGTTAACCCCAAGCCATGTCAGCACATCCAGAGTAGTGAATCTGTGGCTTTTATCAAAACCAGGGACTGCCTTGTGTAAACCACAGCCTACCAGTCTGCCAGGCAGGCAACACCAATATAATCTCACTGCATCTGTTTTATAAACACACTCAGGTGTTGGGCTATCAGGCTTTGCTGCACTGCACAGCTGCTCCACAGCATACACCAGCTGTACTTACTCCCTCTTCACACCACTCCAGCTGGAGGATCCTAAGCCTTTCCACTCTTAGTAACAGAGACAAGACCCTAAAAATGTAAAATTAAATGTTCTGTTTCCTTCAAATGATTGACTCAAATGGAAGTTCCCTTTCCTCCAAATTCAGTGCATGAACAATGAAACAACAATCACGTTAACTCTACATTTTGTCTGCTGTTATCTTCTACCATATTAACTGCAGTTATGGGGCTATAAAAAAATATACAAAATTATAAGTTAGGACTGCAATTTTCAAAGTTTCAAACTTTTCAAAACAATCTGTTCTACATTTCAGAGGGATTTGCACATCCAACTCTTCCAGCCGTTCGACAGCTCAGATATATTCATGTACAGGTAGGCTCAGTACCGGAGGCGTTCTGAGTACATGCACACAGGATAACCCTCAGTGGTAATTTTTTCACTGGAACAGTAAAGCTGGTGCTGCCTCCAACTAGTCATCCAGAGGAGCAGCTCAGCTTCCAAACACGGACTCTGCTTTGACAGTCTGGAAGCCTGGTTTTATAGGTCCACACCTCTACAGAAAAAGCTCCAGTGTCAAGAAGGCAGCAAAACAGAGGCCCTGTATTTCTGTTTGTTTACTACAACTGAAGGAAAGCATCCCCACAATAAAGTGGTTGGAGAATTGAAACAGAAAAAAAAGCCTTCCAATCAAACCATAAATCCATTAGCACACAAAAGGTAAGCTACAAGAAGGAAACAGAAATGTAATGGTGAGAATCCTTTTACAAAAGTAAAAGGAGATATTGACAGATGAGGAAGAAGCTTTAGGACAGAAACCTTATTTCACTTGTCTAGATCTCAGCTCCTTTCTCCCCACTGCAAAAATGAAACTGATACTTCCACTGCAAAATTGTGAGATTAAAACCACAATGCTTCTACCATACTTCTGGGCAACATGGAGCAATCTCCATCCATTACACTTTCTCTCAGGAATGCTGTGAAGATGACTGTACTCAAGATTCTCCAGACTCAGATTATTTTGCTAATGAGTTTCATTATAACCTGACATAGATAAGATCTATGTATCACTACATGTAAATCAAAAGCAGACAAAGGCCTCTTCTGGAACCACTGATATAAAAGGTCGGATTATTCATTTTATAAGAAGATTTACCTAAATTATGAGTGAATGTTTGTCCCATCATTTCCATTACTGACACGCTCATTTGTTTGAAGGAATTATGTGAATGGAAATAAAGGCAATAATTACAGAAGAAAGAGGAGATAACATGCTATATCACAAGTAGATGCAGGACAAGGAAGCATGTAAAAACCTGCATGACCAGTTCACAGCATGCAAGATTATAATGAAGTTATTACACATCATCTCACAGCTCACACAGATTTCAGAAAATAATGTAATCAGGATCAGAAATACCTTGTGTACTGTGAAAATTAATTCACCAACCCCACCTGTTACCAGAAACACTAAGGAAAACCAAGCAATCCTCATGATGGCTACTTTTTTTTTTTTTTTTTAATCTGTTTTGACATTTTGAAACTTTTAGTTAAATAAAGCCTGCTGCAAAAAAGATCTCCCTTATTTGTACGAACTGCTCTATTACAAAGTGGCTTCACTTTGTTGACCATCTGTCATATTTACATGTTCCTTGGTCTGGCACACAAGCTTCAGCCTCTTTCTCTGCTGACTCATGTGAATAAAAACACTCTCCCTTAACTCCTCAGTTAGACAACTATTGCTTCCCCAAGGGCCATCAAATACATTTTTTAAAAGTTACAATAACACATAAATTATTTCTTTTGCATACTTCTGTCCTGTAAAGTACAGGTTTTTATTTTGTCATACATTTTCCATGGCTTTTGCAGGCCACATCTAGCTTGATACACAGGTTATTGCACTCCAAAAGTGAGACTGTGTTTCTTATTTTACATCATAAACTCCTGCAGGAAGAAACTATGAACTTTCTGTCTCTGCACAACCACATGTTATCAAAGAAAAACTAATAACTGCTACATTCAAAACTGTCACACTGCCAGCATGTGTGCATCCTTGCTCTGACAAGGTCTCAGCACTTCGCTCCTGTCTCACTGGGATATCACTACCATCAAGTACATTTTCATAGTTGCATAAAATGTCTCCGAGACTTCACATTTTTTGCATTGCAAAGTTCATTAACCATGCATAAATCTTACAATAGAGGGGCTCTGCAGAGCAGCACGCTGCTGCTGGGAAGCAGATTTTGCTTGCAAGTCTAAAATAGGGTGCAGGGTTGATTCACAGTCGCTGGAAGAGCTGCAAACTTTTTGGCAGTTCTACAAAACATTTGGCCTGTAATTTGTCTTACTGATCACTGCCACAATTACGTCCAGGTCCCAAAGAGAAGAAGCCCATACAGTTCAGCAAGGAGACTGTTCTAGGGAGAAAAGGCTTCACCAGAAGTGCCCCCACTTCTCACTCTGCCTGCCTTCCCTTTCAGTCAGATCGGGTTTTTTTTCAACTTCAGTCTTCCAGGAACAGCCTGGAAGACAAAATGACATTCTCAAACTTCACATCTGATTTTAGACCTGATTTTTAAAAAGGGTAAACTTTAGAATACACTAAGGGTTTTGAAAGCTTTATGGTATTAATAACACTGTTACAGCAAAACAGTGCTTGGCTGTAGAGCACTCACATTTTAAACCAAATGTAACGTGTCAGAGATTGTCAGTTTGATGTCCAGAGTACTCAAACAAGGCTAGAGATCAGTTTCATTTAATTTGTTCAAATATCCAGTGATTTACTATAGTTTTATCAATGAAGCGTCAGCCAAAATAAAAAAAAATGTTAAGGTTTTGGTTTTTTTTTTTCTTAGCTTAAAAATGCTCTGAACAATGCGACTTCCAAAACAACACACATTACCAAACTGAAGAGATGGCTTGATGGTCAGACCTGACACTTCTGACCAAGCACATTGACAAGCAGTTCACAATGTACTCACAAACTCATTCATACACAGTTTAGCAGCTGTGTTGGCTGGGTTTTTTAGGGTGGTTGGGCATTGGAACAGGCTCCCCAGAGAGTGGTCACAGCACCAAGCCTCTCGGGCACATGGTGATTCTTGCATGACCTGTGCAGGGCCAGGAGCTGGACTCAGCTGTCCTGATGGGTCCCTTCCAATTCAGTAGATTCTGTGATTCTATGACAGCAGATATAACCACTCATGAAAAGACAGCTAGATAACACTTTCAAAAAGCTGCTGAATCAGGAGCCTAAATTCTTCATGTAATTTCCACGTTGCTGAAAATTTTACAGCAGGTCTCAATTTGGAGAAATACATGAAGTTCAGTATTAAACACAGAAGGAATTCAATTGATGAAGACATAACTAGCTAGAAGCACAGAGGAATCAGTATTTATGCAACCAAATGATACACATATTCTCAATAGTTTCAGCAACAAAGTACACCACTCGAAGAACTACCCATTAAAATCAATACAGGAACACCAGCTTGGAATCTGTGCGCAAAACAACTTACCTCTCTCCTCCAGTCATTAATGGACAGCGCTCGCTACAAACTTACAATTTTTGTTTATTTCTTTAAGGTATATTGATTTTGCTTACTAACACATCCGCTTATCAACAAAACCAACACAGGAAAGTTTCTGGGGTTTTTGCACTGTTCTGGACTGTGATGAACCTTGGTCAATTGCTCCTCATCTATTTTTGATACCATATTGCTACGGTAAAGTGAATACCCTTCAAAAAAAAATCATGACCCCACATTTCTGCTAAGTGATACTTCCTAGAAGGTAACATTATCCCCTACCCAAGGCCTCTTGCAACTAATGGGCAAAGCAGAAAAGAATGAGCATGGATTGGCAAGAAAAGAGCACCTAAAGAGATTACAGGTGCTTGTCTAGGTCGTAGTGTCTGGGCTGCTCCTCAGAATTGTTCAAAATAAGTTTAGCTGAACTTGTATTTTAACACCTTTCACCCAGCCTTATAAAAATGCATATACAAAGTTTCCTCCCAAATATGACTACTAAGCGAATATTATTTTTAAAGTTAGATATAGATCTAGATATAACTGATATTATAGTTATATAATAGATCTTTATATCTAGATATATAGATATAGATATAAAGTATTGCCTAAGGGTCATCAGTAAAAAGCCCAAGGTTTTGCTTTTTAAGTGAAAAGCCCTGTCACTTGCTTTTGATTCAATGGATAACACTTCTGAAAAATAGGCATGAGGTGTTAATAAAACTCTTTTTTCTTCTTTCTTCCTTTCAGAGGCTTGGCATGGCTCTGAGAAATTGCTAGCAGGAAGATTAAAGGAGTGTGATAAAACTTAATATAGCTTATCTCGGCCCAGTGACCTTAGTACATACCATTATCCCTATATATCATATCCAGATTTGATTATTGTACTGCTAGTGGTCTAACCCACCTATCACTACAGAAAAAAAAGCTCTAATATAGCAATACAATACCAGCTTTCATTGAATTATACAGAAAAATTCTGTAGTTCCCTCAAACTGGGCAGTCCCAAACATTTTTGAAGCTAAGAACCAACCACAAGTTTGGGAATCATGGACTAGATCATATGGGCTGTCCCTCTAAACACATCAACTTCTTGAAGAGAAACACCACATTATGCAAAGCATCAGGAACTTCAAATATCTCTAGCAAAATTTCCACTATTGCCTCTCTCCTTGATATTTTGAGTTAGGGACACCAAGCAAACCTAAGCCAATAGGCTGCTCAACTACCACTGCAGCCTTATATTTCTCTTGGCTTCCCCAGTGTGCCTTTTGGACTTGTGCGTGGACTGGCATTTTTTGAAGACAGAAACCACCATTTCAGGTTAAACAAACAAACAAAAAGACAAAAAAAAAAAGAAATAACAAAAACAAACAAACAAACAAACAAAAATTACCAAAGACTAGGAGGTATTTTCTGTGATTATGAGTCCCTGAAAATCCCATCAGTCAGTACCAACTAAAAATTTTTAGTAGTGTTTACACTTCTTGGGAAAGTCCAGTTTTCAGGGATAGATCATGTTCCTACAATACCCCACTGAGTCTGCTAAAACCAGAGCGTTTTGCCTGAAGTTCAAACCTACACATTACATTTATTCCTTCAAACACTTCAGTAGTATAACTAACTGGAAAATCAGTGCATCCCTCCTTTCTGACTGAAAATAGCCACTGCAACAGCCACGAGCATGATCAGCTCCCTGCTGCTTGCTGAGCAGCACAGCGGGGACACGCTCTGGACAACAGCAGCTGGGCAAACACCACAGAGCTTCAGACACTGGGGATGCTTCTGAGTCCTACTGACAGGAGGATCTTACTGGTCCACTGGAGTGACAAAAATGGAAGGAGTTGGATTTCTGGGAATAATGGCAATATGGATATAAGGGAAGTAATAACACGGAAATGAAGGAAAAGTTACGAAAGCTGGGACTTGAGGACAAGGGTGGTGGATTAAGGGGAAAAGTGGGCCAAGAGGTCAAATGTTCAAGAGGTGCCAAGGCACTACAGGGTCACAAGAAAGGAAAAGGCAATGAAACTCAGAGGAAAAGAAAAGAAAAAAGATTCCTCAGTAACGTTAAAAAGAACCATGTGAGAGAGAAAACACAGAAGACACAGCATGAATGACTTTAAACTTTTTGTTTTCCAATACATTCTCAGACATCATTTTCTAAGGCCATGGATCAATCTCACCTTGAAATAAAGGGAAGTTGACAGATGCCAGAAAGACTTATGCAATGAGTAAATATGGTCCCAGCAAGAAAACTGTACTTGGAATAGATCTCTGTAGAGATCTATAGCAGAACATTTCATTCACATAGCCTGCCAGCATTGCCAACATCAAAATCTTATGCACTATTGCAAAAGTTGCCCAATAATTTCTTGACCATCTAAAAGCCAGAACCGATGATAAAGAGGAAACTGAAGGAAAACAGAGAAGGACACTACTGTCTTGCTGGTTTTTAATCTGTGAAACAAAAGCAAAGCAATTCCAGCCATTTATTTCCTCATCATCTATGCAGAGGATGCACCAGTCCTCCCTTCATATTTCCACCACTATTACATCTGCTGCATTGCTACCACATCACTCTTAAAATACACTTATAAATATTAACATTGTCAAAGCCATCTAGCTTTTAATGATATTAAAAAGGCCAATGGACTGAAGAATGGAGAGTTCTAAACGCATAAGAAATCTTGGTCCCCCATAATAGGAGGCTTGTAACTTATTTATACTTTCAAGTACTGAAAGATACTAAGCTGGAAACAGTAAGTATTAAGTTTCTCTACTCTTCATTTAAGATACAGAGATACCAAAGGGGGACTCCTGTTCAAACAATGCAGACATGAAATTTATTTGGTAACATCTAGCCATTATTCATGCTTTTTTGTTCCTGCCTGTGATGAAATTGCCCAGCAGGACACCAGAAACAAGCAAAATGATTCTATTGTCTGGAACAATCAAATCAGCTCAAGTTAGCTGATATAAGGCAGGAATGGCTGCCTACAAGCCTCCGATGGAATCAAACCTTCCTTTTTTAATTTTAAAAGCTATGATCTGACATTACTTCTGTTCCTCAACAATACAAGCCCTACAGAGTTCAGGGGGGGAAAAAAAACTCTTAGAACTGCATAGCATTTCTCTAACACTGCTTCCAATAAAATTAAAACATTAAAACTCCTGTTATATTTAATGGGAACATGCCAATACCTCTAGGTTTCTTAGTTGTGCTGTTCAGAAATATGTGAAATCTTGGCTTCTGTAACTTCTGTTAAATCACAGCAATGATACTTTAATATCATTGATTTCTTAACTCTTGGAGGAATGCAAGTGAGAGGACACTGAGAAATTAACTTTACTACCAATTCAAGCTACTGACTGAATAATGATCAGAGTGGATAAGAATTCTGCAGATGTTCTTGCACCATATTCATTTGCATTTTCTTTACCAAAATATAGTCCAAAGTACATAACTGCCATGAAAGTTACCCAATCTCTAGAACGGCTTATTAACTTTACAGTTGCAGTTTCATATTAATATTACTGAAAATACTTTTTAAACTGTCTAGTGACTGCCTGCCAAACAGGAAAATACTCACAAACGCAAGGTTAGAACTTTTTGTCAGCCTTCTGTAGAAACCACTTTTCCCCCAAACCGTTGAAACCCCTGTAACGTCTACAATTTGCACAACTCAAAAGGGCATGCAAAATACCCCATTCTCCAGGCCTTGCTCTGACCAGCTTGGCAAAAAGGTTTGGTTGATCCCACCCCCCCGCCCCGACCAAACTGTCCAAGCTGACTTTGGTCTTCTGATCTTATTCCATACCCAGATATTTCCAGCCCTATCTTTCCAGGCAAATGGATGAAGTCTCTTCTCAGTGCCCTCTGACCAAAGATATCCCATTACTTGCATGATCTATGGTTCCCAAATCCTCTCTTACAATGCATTGCAAATGTCTTTCTCTTACAAGGTAATAGTTGCGGTGGGGGAAAGATTAGGATAATGTTGGGTAAAGCTAAACCGAATTCAACCCGCCAATTTCAAGCCAAAAAGCTCCTGTCTCTAATGTTTTGCAAACTGCGTTCACAGTTTCCCTTCAAAACCTGAAAACCCCAAAAAAGTTCATTTAAATAAAAGTTATTTACAGAGTGAAAATTAATCACATTTAGCTGCCAAGTTCTACAATTCCAACTTATATCAAATCCTCATTTTGGCAATATTTAAAGAATTCTGGACATGGAGGACAGAAATTCAGTTTGATGCTTGAGTGCAGAAACCAGACTTACATATGCAAGATTTGCAGATGAATAATAAATCAGTAAGAAAAAAAAATACAAGCAAAGGATGTTGTTAACTGCTATTTATTCTTGGTTTTCCTTTGGACTACAGGCCCCTATTGAGAGAAGAATTTAAACTGACCCGCATGATATCCAGTGAACCCAGTGAGATCAGTAGTTTACTCAGAACCATGAAGCTCTGCACAGTGTCTACGGAACCACCTGAGCTGGATTAATGACACGTACTGTCTTAAAACCGGTACAAGAAGGCCATGCAGGAATTGTTTTCACTCCACTGGGACATTTCTTAGAAGTCTAGATTTGAACTAGTACCTATGAACTGGACTCTGCTACTGGTAACTTTTTTCTAACAAACACTTTCTACAGAGTTCAGTAGAATTATTTTCACTATGTGGAACTTTGTATCAGTATTTGGTATTCGCAACAATAGAATGAGATTCTGATCAGTGGAGGGATCAACTCTTGACCTACAGCTATGATAATTCAGTGTTAAGTGAAATGCATGCTCCACTACACACTTTTCATGCCCTGAGCAATTTTTTTCAAATCTGAAGTGAGACTTCAAAAGCTACACGCTCAGCAAAGCAGGCAAAAAAAAAAAAAATCCCAAAGCGGGTCAGCAATCACCATACGGCCTTCAACCAGCCAATTTGCCTATGCCAGCTCATCCCAGTCTCCTACACGTGTAGCCTTCTGCTGTTGCCAAAAGGGCAGCTGGAGTACGCGGTGCGGCAGCAACTATTCATTACCCTCCTCCAGGTTTCTCCCCATGCCTCGTCTCTTCCTTTCCCCACTTTGCCCTTTCTCTCTCCCTGCAGTAACAACCGCAGAGGCAGCGTTTTCCCCCTCTATTGCTTCTCAGCAGACTGGGAAGCACTGCAGGTAAGCAGGAGCTGTTAGGAGAGAACATTTCTAGCAGGGAGTAGGAGTAGATTTATGCAGCTGTAGAAAGGGATTGATACAAGACAGTGGGTGAGCTGTGTGTGACTGTACCACATCCCCAGCAGAGAGGGAAAAGAGAAGGCACAGGAGGGAGACAGACTGTGGGAGAAGGCAAGGAAGACCCCTGTTTGTACAAAGTTCTCTCCAAAATCTCTCAGCTCCTCTTGACAACCACTTACCCTCAAAATGTGAGAGTCCCTGTGCTGGGCCCCCATAGCTCTCTCAGCCTTGCCCCACAAGCTTGACAAACTTTGCTCCAAGACCACCTTGTCATGCAGAAACCTCTTAAACAGGACCCCAGCAATTTCCCTTTCATTTCAACAAATATGATTCCAAAAACAGCTTTTCAGCAGCCCATGAACCACAGTTTAGATGAGATCTAAAGTTTTTGCAAGTGAAATCCTAGGCCTTTCAACACTGCTAGCACAGATAAATTCAGTCAGCAGATGAAAATAAAAATGAAAATATGCTAGAGTCCCTTTCTGCCAGCCCGGTGCCAGCCCTCAGCAGTGCACGGCACCAGTGGAGGTGAACGCACAGGGTGACCTGCACTACAATGATGACAATTCCATTCTCTGTCTGCCAGCTACAACAGATCACCTGCTGACTGAGAGGAGTTTCCATTCCAACAACAGAAATGGCATTAAAAGAAGGGGCGGGGGGGGGAAGCACCTAAGTAGTCTTTCCATTTCATTCAGATTAGAGGCACTGGAAAGAGACAGTTCTACTTCTCACATCCATGGACAGCACACAGGACCAAGGACTCTGAAGAGCTTTAATTCCTCCCCTGCTACTGCCTTTCAGGTGACATTCAGAGCTCAGATAACCTAGGTGTTTAACTGCATAGACTGCAACTTCTTCCCCCTGCCATTTCCTATAACTCATCACCTAGTTGCTACTGAGATATTAGATTAATTCATAATAAATTTGCTTTATGTAATGGTGGCACAGTCGCACAACTAACGTCACATTGGCAAAATGGAAATATGAAAGGATGCATTCAAAAAAGTACAATGTTTAAATTTAGATCTGAAGAAGCCACACTGAAAGAAGAAAAATAGTACGGAAGATATTTTAGCAAAGAAAAGCTCACTGAAATCTATGTTGGTTTTTTTTTTCTTGACAGCATTAGGAATTTTTTTAAGACAGCAGAAAATTAAATTTCTTTCATTAACCTAAATACAGCAGTAAATTATTTTCAGTGGAAATAAAGTCTTTTCTTGTTAAACGTTGTGATGTCCTCACTGATTTAGTGAGTACTGCTACTCAGCCAGCAAAAGGATTTTTTAGGACAACTCAATAGGTTTTCTCATCTACAGCCAGGCTAATGGCTAAGACCCTTAGATGGAGTCTTTGGCATTGGTCCAATCATGCTGATTTCATCTGTCGTCAACTCTGGAAAGTGGACTTGAACTCAGAACCCATACTACCAATCATCCACACACATAAACATTGATCATGATAATTTGCAGGAGTGGAACCACACGGCTAAATATCAATGGAATTTTCCTTCCTGATCTCAATTCCACTGATTAAAATGTAGCTGCATTGCCAACTCAAGTGAATCATTTACATATGCCACATGTAAGACAGCTAGATAAAAACATACTTTATTATTACCTGAATTACCTAACTCAAAAAAAATATAGCCAGAGCTGTCAAGTTGCTAGTTTGTTTTTCAATCAGAACTTGCAAGTTGTTTATTGTTTTGTACTTTCTGCTTTTCAAAGCGTAAGTTCACCAGCATCCTCTTGAATACTCGGTGCCATTCTGTATGACATTTTCTGCGCTTACAAAAAGCCTGAAATGTCATAAATCCAAAGCTGTCTTTAAAACTGCAGTATAGCCATGACTAAAAAATCTGCAAAACTGACACTTTTACTGTGCTATGTCTGTATTGATGCACCACTGGAAAAGCAGCCATCTTTTTAATTGTCATTATACCTATATGAGAAACCCAAACAAGTATTTTCTATTGATCTTGCCAAAACTCCACAAAACTATGTACTTTGTTTAAAAGCTTTCAGGCAGTAACCTCTGAATCACTGTTTCACACCACAACTTTGAATAATTAATTTTTTTTTTTCAGGGAGTGTACGTATCATAAGGTTAAATGCAACTGTTGAACACTCTGTAGATGTAAGGAACCAGGGTTTTGCATATCTATCTGACTTGTGTTAATACAATAGACATTATCATGATTTCAAGCTTTGTACTTGTTTATCATTAGTGTTTCCACTGTAACCATGGCATCCATATAAGAACAGGCCTAAGAATGAGAAAAATATCCAGTATTCTCCTAAAAAACTCATATAAAAAAAATATAAGGATTTGCACAATGGCAAAAGTCAATCAAATTTGGTGAGCTGGCTAAAATGAGAAACAGTTCCCTCTTAGAGGAAAAAACCCCAAAACATTCTTTTTGTGAATCTTTTTTGCATTTTGGACTTCTGACAAGAACCTAGAAACCTAGACACATAACCTTGACCCTAGAGCAGATATTATAAAACATATTCTGAAATTTTCTTTAAAAAAACCCCATGCAGTACTATATGAGATCAAAAGCATTAAAGCTATTAATATGTTGAGAAGACCTGTTCTTAGCACATGAACATTTTCTCAACCCTCTTTTAATAGTGACAGTCCAGTCCTGCAATAACTGGTGCATCATTCTGAAGGTAAGGAGGGGCAGCGGTGCAATTACTCCAATCACATTCAGCAAGTACTTGGTACCCAGTTCCAACTTTCGGGACTGCTTAAAGGGAAACCCTCAGAATGGCATAAGAAGACCTGATGATCTTCAAGTGTGTTTCAAATGTGTAGGCTGCATTTATTTGATATTTCAAGGAATAAGGAAAAATGGGTTACTGTGATTGCTGGTTTTAATTTGCTTGTTACAGAGTTCAGAAAGAGTACTACAGAAATATCTGCCTTAAATGCCAACAGTGAAATGAAGGAACTAGTCCTCTTATTAAAAAGAAAAAACTAACTGTATCATACCAGCAGATCTTAGCCTAATGTTGGTTTAGGCCATGTGCATTTTCCTTGTAGTGTGAAACTCATTCACTTTGCAGATGACTCCTTTTTTAGGTTTTAATATAGACTCCAGACACTGGTGAAGACACCAATAAATATATTTACTTCAGTACGGACTCTATAGAGATGTCATGGCCACAGATTTTCTTGCAATTAAATGAAAAAAGACCCCAAACCAGTGTGACTTTGTAGGAGTCAGTTATCTGAAGGTTCCTATCTATTAATCCAATAAACACACTCAGTATTACAATTACGGCAAGACACTCAGTAAATAGGAAGATTTTGGGAAGGGTGAAATACAATCCTATAAATACTTACCACCCCCCCATTCTAACTGTGGTACAGGGGGGAGGTGTATGCTGTCTATGTAGCACATGAACACAATCCTAATGGTAAGGATTTACAGTACAGAACAAGTTAAGTGATGCTTCAGAAGCTGCATTAGATTGGGCTGACCAGTTATGATCCACTGCCCGGTTCTCAATTCTGTCACATCAACAGACAACAGGCAAAGTCACTCCCTCGTCTCCTCCCACTCACTGAATGCTGGACAGCAATGAATCCTGATGCAATAAAAGCCAGCATTTATCTGATTCAGCTATCTAGTTCCTCACAGATCCTGGTTACAATGGACCTCAATCTGTTAAATTCCGCTATTTATCATGGGAATGTGTTCAGACATCTGAGTTCACCTTAAATATCGGAGCCAGGATGCACCCCAGCCCCACCAAAATTCAAACTTGGCATCTGGAATCTGAAAGGTCCTTCCAGATTTGGTGACAAACTCACAACATGTACCACGCACAAAAGGAACATACAAAATTACCATTCTTTCACTAAAAATCTGTGCAGATCTCCTCCTCCCACTGGTCTCAAAGATGAAACCTCACTTGATATCAGAAGAGTCCCAACTTGATTATCATTCAAACCAGGTAAAAGACATCTGCAATACTGCTGCATTTGTCTTTTCCTGATATAGATATTTTCCCTCTTTCTGTCACCCATTTTCACCATTTGAGCTTACTAATGTGTAGCTTTTATAGAGCATCAGAATAATCTAGACCCTGATTATCACAATGCAACACATAGGTAGCAAAAAGAAAAATATTTTGAAGTCGTAAACATTAAAGTTTTAACAGCAAAGTTGATCAGCTCCTAATCAGCACAAATAGGGTCTAATTCTTTCATGCCCTTCCATCATCTCGCCATCTCTCCAGCACTGCATTAAGCAAAGAAGCCACAAAGAATACATAAAACTCAGACCTATTAGCCCTAGCTGTTTTTTCTTTGGTCCTGAGTTCTTTGTCTGTTTGCCAAAAAAAATACAGGCTAGTATCCTTGACCATGAAAAATAAATACATACAAAGATGAGCATATATAATTTCAGATGGCTGGTGGAGCAGGGCACACTGAAAATGAGATGATAGCTACTACTGTTTTATTATACATCTCATTTAAAGAATATCCACCATTTAACTGTTTAACTGCAGAAATGTGAAATGTGCATATTCACAATTCCCATTTCTTCATTGTTTGATTGGTTTCTCCCTGTTAAATCATACTACCTGAGGATATCAGGGCAAGGATTTTCCAGCTTTTTCTGTACTCTCACTGAGGCATGTTAGCCTCTGAGTCTTAAAGACGCTATGAAAGCTGTTAAGGCATGTTGTGTGTACAGACAACAGAATTTCTCTACTTGGGCCCAAATTCCACTAGGACCCTTTCATCAGTCTTGAGCACTTGAAGAAGCATTGCGTTAGATCTACGCATAGAGGTGTCGATCATCTGGAGGAAGGAAGGAGGAGCATCAGCGTTGATGCAGTGAGCTCTCAAGTGACAGGAAGACCCTGAGGTGTCTCGTATCACAGGTCAGGTCTGGATTTTTAAGGCTCATCATTGCCAGGCTATCCAAGAGTATTCACCCTGAAATGAAAGTCATCTAAAGCACTGGATCTGGGTTTTGCAGTAATGTTTTGTACAGATGCATTTATTTCGGGTTTTTCATTCAGTAAGACAACTAGATTTGTATTTATGTCACATAATTTCAAAAACTTGCGTGGTAACTACATACCTCTTACTTAGATTCAGCATATTTTTCTTTCCTGTCTCGCCTGTAGACCACATGCATTAGTTATATAGTAGCCATGACTATCTCAGTATAACAAAGTGTGGAAATAATGAAAACCCTTCAGAAGCATTACGTGCCCTTGGCAACCTAGCTCTGCAAGACAGATGTTGCATCCAGAGCCATGCCACTGAAAATCGTACGTACGTGAACGTATCTACAGCATGAACACTTACCCAGTCCTCGAAGTGACGGCTCCCGTTCTGCAGCAAGTCCTCAAACTGTATAGTGCAGTTAGCTACAAAATCGTCGTACCCGATGGGGGCATCGTGGAAAACAGCCATCTCTATCTTCCTGCCATTGCAAACGTCGGTGACAAATTCATCGTTCCAAGCAGGACTGTTGGTCTTTTGCTTGGTCGAGGTCTGCCCGATCCTGGAGTCGTCCACATTGAGGGCGATGTAAGGGTCCAGCAAAAAGGTCTGTGGCCTGGGACCCACTGCATGCCTCAGAGACCACGCCGTGGGTTTCAGATTCACCGCCTCGCAGATCTTGATTTTCAGCAAGCCATTGAAAACCACCATGGCTGGATAGCTGCACTTTTCCCAGGATCAAACACTCGCTCAACGCACTCGCACCGGGAGGGAGGTCTCGCCAATAAATAGGAGGGCAGGTCTGGGAGTGGGGGAGCAGGGCACGGTGCGGGTCTCTTCGCCTGGCTGCTGCTGTTACCTTCGATTATTTAGCCTTTGCTCTTGCGACACCCAGTGAATACATTTATTTTCTTGCCCGTGTTTCTAACGGAAAACAAGGGAGGGGGGCCGCCGGGGAGGGGGAGGCGGCCGCGGCTGCAGGAACCCCCGAATGCAATCAAAACCCGAGCATAATCAATCCGGGGGGTAAGCAAGAGCCTTCTCCCTTCACCCTGACCATAATCCTGGATCAGTCCTCGCAGTGGAAGCAGAGCCGCGATCCCGGGCTCCCGCACACGCCAGTCCTGCCCGTGCGCCGCACAACAATACACACACGCATACACACACACACGCACACACACGGATCAGAAACACCGGCCGACCCACCAGCCCTGCCTACTGCACAGCCTCCGCTCAGCAAACATCCACCCGGGGACGGTCCATCCGCGCCGCCGCCCGCAGCCGCCCGTCCTGCGCCGCCGCCGCCTCCTGCTCCGCCGCCGCCAAGGCCGAGGACCCAGCGGAGCGACCCCCGCGCATGGGGGCGCCGGCAGCGGAGCGGCCCGCGCGGGTCTCGGCGGGCTCCGGCTGGGCGGCCGCCGCCCTGGCGATGGGCAGAGCCGCCGCCGCCGCCTCCCCCCGCCCGCCTCCCGCCGGCCGCCCCCCGCCCGCCTCCCGCCCGCCGCCTCCCCTCGGCCGCCGCCGGCCGCCTCCCTCCGCGCAGCCCCCGCCCGCTGCCGGTGCCGCTCCGCCGCTCGCTCCAGCGCAGGAAATGCGCAAAAGACGTCAGTCAGTGTGTGTGTGTGGGGAGAGTGAGCGGCGGCGGCGGCAGCCCCGGCCGTGCGTGTGTTTCTCTGTGTGTGTGTGTGTGTCTGAGTGTAGAAAGTTTTGCCTGTTGGGGGAGCAGCGCGGCCGCCGCCAGCCGGGAACCGCGGCGGGGGTCGCGCTCCCCGGGATGGGCTTGCCGGTCCTCCACACCCGCCGGGCGGCTTTCCGCCGGGGACACTGCCCGCCCCGGCCTCACGCCTCCTCCGCCTCCTCCTCCTCCTCCTCTCAGGATAAAGTGGTGAACCAAACGTGGATAAAGCACCCCCGGACGCCTTCCTCCCCGACCGCCTTTATTAAAGTGCTTGACCACCAAGGTCCTGCCCGGATCGGGACCACCACTCACACCGCGCCGGGCGCTTCTGGCGCCGCGGTGCCGGCGGACGCCCCTTCCCGCAGGGCTTCCCGCCCCTCGTCCTTCTCTCCGTGATCCCCAGGACGCCTCTGCCCGCGCCTGACGGGCAGCGAACTCCGCCGCCCCCGCCCTGCCCCGCCGCCTGACAGCGCCGAGCCCCAGCCCGCGTCTCCGCCACCCCCGCCCGCCGCGGCAGCAGCACAGACAGCGCTACGTCAGCGGGGGCCGGGCCGGGCCGGGCCGGAGGAAGAGTTTTCCCGCGGTGTGCGAGCGCCGGAAAGTGCCTAGCGCCGCCAGGGGAAGCGGCCTCCCAGGGCCCGCCCCGCCCGGCTCGGCCCGGCCCGGCCCGGCCCGGCCCGCCCGGAGTCGCTGCCTGGGTTGGGACAGAAGGCGCCTGTTGGCCGCCCGACGCCCCGCGGCGGTGGGCACTGCCAGCCCCTTTGTCTGCCGCGATCACCTGGCCCGTGCCTGCCCCACCTCTACCCGCGGCGCCTTCCCGCTGCTCCGAGCTGGCGCTGAGCGGGAAACCGAAGGCCGGCGGTCGGCATTGAAAAGCGTACTGAAAAGCGAAAAAAACCCCCAACCCCAAAATCCCTTCTGAAAGGGTAAAAGGGTGTGCGTGCTGTGTTCTTGGACGTTATCTGCACGTCATGAAAGATTTCAGTCATTTTTCATCACCGTACCAAATACCTGTGAAATACCCGCGAAGCTACATGCAGCCTGACTTTCTCCTCCTCAGAACAAACGTACTCGGGATCTGAATGGTTTCCCATGGTGAAAATTATTACTGCCTTAATTATTTTTAGCCACCGATTTTGCCTTTGTGTGTGTGTGCTTGTGTCGAGAAAGTCACCAGGAAATGGATGGACTTTGCCCTTTGATGGGATTTGAGTTCGCTGTAATATCACAAGCGAAAAGGCATCAGTCCTGACACCCAGGAGAGCGGCTGGGGTGCTTCGAAGAATCAGCCAAAGTAGAAAGAAGCTGGATTGCCTGGATCCACTTGAATAAGGACATAAAAGATGAGCACCAAGTCCTTGATCTGGACCTGATATTCCTGACTGGAGAGGAAAGAACAGATAATTATGGATTTCTGCAGATAGTGGCTCAGGAGGCAGGTGTTATATTTGGAGCTAATGAAACAGCTCCAGTATCTGTGCTTCCAGAGCAGTTTCCAGATAGGAGATACGGTACTAATGAAGCCAGTGGGTCACAAGAGCATTCACGTTAATGGAAGACAGACTTTCTCGTGCCTGTTGCCACTTAGTCTACTAGTCAAAATAGAAGTACAGTAAAATCTCCATGTTCATTATCATCTTGACAATCTCCAAGCAGAATCGTTTGATACAAAGCTGTGGTATGGAGCCAATTATGGGAAATGTCTTCCTTCTCAATTCAGCCTTTCCTGGGCTCACAGCAGCCTTGATACATTTATCATGTTACTTTTGAAAAGGACCATACTCGCAGGCCCCGCCAGAAATACAAGAAGGACCTGCTCCTTTCCTCCCAGCCCCATTCACTACCTGATGCATATAGTACTACATATTAAGCTATATGGTTTTACATTTAGTATATGAGAAAGAACTCTGAAATTAAATCTTTTGCCTAGATGTCTTTGTGTTCTTTCTCAATGAGGGCAATGTAAACAGTATGGTCCATTTCCTTAGATACTTATTGGAAAACATGAAAACTAAACTGATACACTGTTTAATTTTTTTTCTGGTTATTTTTAGAGAACTGCAACTGTATGTATTCTGTATGCCCAAGGTAAGTAAACAGTCTCCATGGTGAGTTTAATGACCTAGCATCTCTCTGAGATTACACAGGCATATTACGAAAGTCTGAATAAATACAGACATTATTAACCCAGCATACAAAATAATAAATAGACCTTATATTTGGCTAATTACATATACAGTCTACTGCATACCTAGCTAGGCCCTGATGCCTAGTTTGAGCCATCTGCACTTTTCCATGCACTGAAGCAAGCTAAAGTTTGGTTTCACAAATCATTTCTTCGAAGGATAAATGTCTGCCTGCATGAACAGGGATTTACAAGCTCACTTAGGACCAGACACCTCCAGCCTTTCACTGCTCAGGAAAATACAAATATCTTGCACGGTTTTAATTTGGTTTTATATTTGGGTTTGTTTGTTTGTTTGTTTGTTTGTTTGTTTTTTAAATTATATTTTGAAAAACCACATCTATGTCAAGGCTGAACTTTTATCACTAAGCAGTTCTTAACTTAACCAAAGTACCCTGGAACAGTATTCTTAAAATCCAGTAACTCAGGTACATGGAGCAACATTTCAATGCTTCTTGGAAGTTCATCTAGAAACTTGTCTCAGTGGTCTCAAAACTCTTAGGTATTAGAGAGCAAAGAACATTCCAACTGTAAGTACCATTTTCCACTTGAAAAGTTTTTTTAATATTTCTTTGCTTGATTTTTTTTTCTGTTCTCTTGCTGTGCAGATGAAAGGATTTGGTTCTTTAAGAGCTGAAGAGCAAAAGCTATTCTATTTTGCACAGAGAGGTCTGGAGAGGAAGATGCAGCACTTGCAGTATTTCTCCTGCAGAAGGGCAGTAAAAAGTATTGCAGATACATTTATGTACTCTGTTACAAAGGCTGCAGCAGTGCAGTAAACCATGACCTGAAGTTTTTTTATGTTTTAGCTATTTTTCCCAGCTGTGTTTTTTTCTTTTAAAAATACAGGTAGGGTCTACAGAGTATCTAGACTCAGGGTTGGTTAAGGTGATTTGTCTATTCTCTAGAAGTAACTTTTGCTGGTAAAGCCCCTCTGTTCAGCACTCCAAGAGCAAACAGCCTTTGTATCAGGGCTGCTCTCAGTGTGTGCTGCTCAACTGGAAAAGGAAAAGACCCCTGAGAGACCATAAAAACACAGGCTAATTGCATAAGCTTCTATTTTCATTCTTACTTTTGGAAAGAGGCTACATCAAACTGCTAATGGATAGCAGCAATGGCACTGCCAGCACGCAGTCACCTGCAGACAGCGGCCTCCCAAGGCATGGTTTTACTCCCGCAAATCCCTTTTAGGTTGCGGCTTCCCTGTTCGAGGTAGTGGCGGGGGCAACGGCAAGGAGGGACGAGCAAGCTGTAGGCAGCCTGTAATCTCAGACAGCCCCTGACCTTTCCCTGGCCTGTGCATCCTCCGTAGCTCTGTGGAGAAACAGCACTATCTGGTGGAGAGAGGATGTAAAGTCCTGCCAGGAGTCGCGTTAGGCTTAATTCTATTATTGCAGCCACAATTGCAATGGGTTTGAGGTGTTGTTGCTCCAGACTGATAGATAGTTTAACTATATTTTTAAGAGGTTTTATTTTTTATAGTCCCATTAGTCTTAGAAAACTGTTCAAACGGTGGAGAAAAGTCAGCAAATTTTTAGGCTTCTTATGTTCAGCAATACTCAGAAGGAGAGGAGATTTTGTGTTGTTTTGGTTTTAAAAGTAGCATAATCTCTTAGAGTTACACTAAACCGATATGCAAGGAATAAAATCAGGCTTGAATGCAGGAGAGATTTTTGGAAACACCTTTATGTAAAAATTGAAATGAAAGCCAGACCCCTCATTATAGGCCCTGTGAAAATTGAGGAACTTTGAATCCACTCTGGACAAGAATATGTTCCAAGCATATGAAGATATTCACCAGTATGAGTATATTCACTGAATTCCTTTGAACTTAATGGATATGCTTATGCAAGTGCAATAGTTGGGTGTTATTGGAATCAGTCCCTTCCTGGCAAGAAATCAAAGATTGCTGTCAAATGCTGACTATCTTTGAAAGTCAAATTATTATTTAGTATCTAATTTTGGAGGCACAGTTATGAAAAAAGCATCCTCAAGAGCATTTTCACTCCTGTCATGATGCAAATAATCTTTTGGGTGTACTAATAGCTGATCCATCTTTCCTAAAAATGAAGAAAAAGGCTAGTCTCAGTGAGTTTGGTTCAGCCTCCAGCTCCATTCCAAGGTTTCCTTTGTGTCCAGCCAATTTCCTGCTGATTTATTCTTCACTCCCAAAGTATGTACCTGAGGAAGTTGCTTAAGGCACTCCCAATGTTCCCTGTGAAATGTCTCAGTGTAAGGGACCTTGTCAATGTGTGATTAATTAGGTCTCCAACTCTCTCTCTAGTGTAATTATACTTTTGGTAGTCTTCCCAACCTCTTTTAAAAGAACATACTAAACACTAGCCGAGTGTGTTAGCTTTCACTGGGAATAAATCTCTCGGAGTACATCTGCATGGGTTTGCAGCTTTGAGGAACGTGATTCTGGCAGGCACGGTGACACAGTGACTTCAGTGCAGTGTCTATCAGCCAGCCTGTTCTCAGGTATGCACCTGGTTTGCTAGCCAAGACAACCCTGTGATATCATACCTTCCCAGCAGTTCTTATCTGGGCTAGATAGATCACAGCCAGTTTAAGCATATCTGCACATGCTACAAAAACATACCTCTCCAGTTGCAGAACATATGCTTAAGTCACTTCTAGGCTAGAGATTTCTGGCTCAGGCAGGGCTGTAGAGCAGTATGATCTCAGACAAACCCAGCTGTGCCAGGGACTCTCACCATTGTAGGAGCAGGTGTTATTTTATTGCTTGTAGATGGTGTGGTTTTTCTAATTGATATAAAAAGTTTTAGCACTGTACACCATTCTGGTAAAATAGAATGGGACTTCTATACTTCTATATGTACCCCAAATATAAAAATAGGCTTCCACTTCATCTCCTACATGTCTCCTCTCAACCTTCATCTGAGTATGCTGACTGCATTTACTGTGGGTTTTCCATTTGCAGGATTGTTACTATTCTACGCAAGGGATGGCTGGAAAAACTTCTGAGGGGCTAAACCGAGCTCTGGTCTGTTCCTGGTTTATCAGCCCTCATCTTGAGAATTTACACGAGGTTTCTGGGGCAGGGAAACTTGGAGTTACCTGGCATTGCTCAGGACTATAATAGGAGTCTGTTGCTATTCAGACTCAGTGATTAGATTGTCATTGCTGGAAGTAAGTAATTTTGGTACAGAGTGACGAGGAAAGAATCCTGCAATGGTTCAGGATTCAAGAGACAACCCCCTGCCCTAGATCAGCCTCTGCACACACACGGTGTGAACCTTGGAAGATATTTTTTCTAAGAGTACAGTTCACTTTCTGCATCAAGACTAGAAGAGGACAGGAACATGAAGGTCAGTCTTACCTTCCCAGGCTGTTGCTTTCTTGAGCAGCACACAGGAAAAAAACCCCATAGTGCATACACTGCTTGAATGAATGATTTTGTATTGTATTGAAAAAAACAAATGAAACCAGCCATGCACAGTAAGTAGGAAAAAGGACTGGTCTGTTTCCTTTCTTTTTTCTCTACCAGCAACACAATTCCAGGCAAGGAGCAAACAGTCTAATGCTGAATGTGATTCCTTTCATGATAGAAAAGCTGGCCAATGGGTTGTTACAGCTCCCTGAGGCTAGACACTCAACGTGTGTTGGGGTCAGCTGTCAATTACCCATATTTCTCTTGGCTTTTGTTGGTTTTATTTCTTCCATATAGTACCAAAGTATTGTTACTCCTAAAAACTGTTCTTATTTTGAGGTGGACTTCTCCAAAAGAAACTGTGAAGGGATCTGAGCGTGTTTGCCTCCAGGAAATGAAATTGATTCTCTTCTTTCTCATACACTACAGGAGTGGAAACCACGTAACACACGGCAGGATGCAGCATACCAGGCTAGAAGCGTTCACTGTTCTGCTGATCTATTTGGTGTGAGTACACCAGAAGAAATTTAAAAAAATAAGGGAAACTTCAGGTCTGGGCAGCTTAATATTTACATGCCTAGCCATCAGCCAAGACAGTAATGTTTCCAGAGAATAGTAGCAGTGTGTATGTACTTCATTGAAGCATTGCTAGAATTCGTCCTACCCTGAACTAGAATGTCTTACCCTGAACCCTGTGCAGGATTTGGAGCGCCTGTCACTAATATGTGTGACACTCCAAGGCAAACTCTTCTCACAGCTGCTAAGTTGCAGGGGAGTAATAAGTATGTTCGAGGTGTAACTATCATTACCAGCTTCTGTTAATTTTCTTGATTATTTTAAGTTATGCACACTATTGGTTCAATAGTATCAATGAAATGTAAAAAGAATAGGGTTTTCAAAAGAAAGTAGTATCACTGCTTTAAAACACAGAGGAGTGAGAAAGAGAATGAGTAAATGGCTACGTTTTGGAAGTACCTCTGAATTCTGGGTGCTTTAATTGTAAGTATCTGACTAGAAATATTTTAGGTATCTCAAGTGGACAATTTTCAGAATTTAGTCCTAACCATCTGCTTAAACTCACATATGAAGAGTCACTAATATGAAAAGTCATTAAAAAAGACACTAATAAAACCAGTATGTTGTTATTCTCACAGCCTTCCTTCAGCCTTTTCCCATGGTAGTATTCAAGAAGTGAAACTTTGTAAAATTGATAAATAAAGGCAGAATAAAGATGTGATGTAATGATTTACAGTATTGGAGTGCAATCACACAGGACATGTAGGTTATGCTTCATTAATAAGCTACAGTGATGGCCAAAGCCTAAAAAAGACCTATATGTGTGTGCATAACACGATACAGTCTGAATTGTCAGGATTCAGGACTCTTCAGGAGATTTATTCCTGCATATGTCTTTGGAGAACTAAAATGTAGTACGTAGGCTCACAAGTATTTATATTTATGTCTTTGAAGTTGCTAAAGCCTAGTTTCATTTTCAAGTACAGGTGGCAGTTTCAACTTTAAAAGGTCATGGACAGTCCAGCAATGGTTGTTGCTCTAACATGTTTCTCATAAGCGGAGGAGGGGTGTCAGTGCTGGGTGAAACCTTTGAGGTGTGGACTGACAGAGATGACTTTTCCCACGAAAAAATGATGTTTAATGGGCCTCTACTGGCAAACACAGAATAGAAAACAGTGACCACTAAACTGCCATGACTCATGACTTTGGAGTTCACAAACAGAATAAAGACACAAAGGATTAGCAGCTCATAATTACTCCTCAACTGTTTATTTTACTTTCCTTTTTATGTTTGTGGGTGTGGGTTTAAGTCTGTCGCACTCCCTTTTTCTTCTGCAATTACATGCTCCAAACATACCCACCTAACTATATGTCCAGCTAAGAGCATCGTCTCTTTTTCTTAGTGTTTTCTGTTCTGGATTTTGGAAGCTCTTAATAATCCAAATAATGTCTTCCTTCAGCGTAATCCCACTTTGCTGTAGCAGCACGAGAGGGGCAGAAAGCAAAAGATGTGATCCCATAGCAGAACACTTGTAACAAGACAGGGCATGATCCACTCCCATTACAGCTAACAGGGAATTTCTGAGTCTGAGCAAATTTCTAGATGTCTGAGTTAGTGCTACCTAATTAGTAATTATACCTCTGTAACCTCACGGGTATCTACAAAACTTTCACACGTCTACCCTCAAAGCACCCTCTTCACTTTAATATTTTCATTTTGGGATGTGATAGTTATTGTATAAAGGCAAGGAAAAATCTGATTTTGGACATATCAGGTATTTGGGGGCAAAAGGAAAGTACCACAGACTACAAATCTTCAGTATCTGAAGCCAGTCTAGGTCTCGACTGAAAATAATCTATCATGGAATTTAAAGCTTTAATATGAGAGCCAGTTTCGCTGCATGTTGGTTTGTTAGTGTTTTGTTGGGGTTTTCTTGAGGAAAGCAGACACTCCTAAAGAAATGGGTGAGAATTGATTGCCTGCATCTAAATCTCATATAAATATGTCAGTTATTTCTTGTTATGTGAATTTAAATGGACTAGTAGAAGTATACTTGCCCTAATGCTGCTCTTGTAAAGACAAATAGGTAACTGATTCAAAGGAATCAAATGTAGGGCTGCTGACTCTTAGTTAATCCAAGATAGGACAAGTTACAACTGGGTTTTTCCCAGGTAGTTAATTAAAAAATTTAAATTAGATTAGTTACAGTGTTTCTTTGAAAAAAATATTAAATATTAATAAGATCATTGTGGGGTTTTTTGTTTGTTTTCATAATAACTGTTGAAGTAGTTTGGTGAAGAGATATGTCATAATTATAAGGACACTGCATTTTTAATTATTTTTCATGAAAACTGTTTCCCATTTCTAATATTAATAAAACTGAAGAAGCCTTGGGAGATCTTAAATATCTTCAATATCTATGGTTTTAACAGTCTATGTGAGTCTGAGGAATCCAGTAGTATTCACCCATCCTAATGCATTCTAATGCAAAGCAAAAGGAATTTGAAAAGTCTAGATACGATGCTTAAAAAAGCACCATAGAGAAAAAGCTAATGTTTCTGTTTATGAATAACTCTACTATTTTTGTAGATATTACAGTCCCCACACCTTCATTCTTCATAACATAAATTGCTAAAGTTTATGTTTTCTTTATTTATATTATATATTACATTAGTTATTTATTATATTTATATTTTTTTTCACATCGTGCAATACCTCATTGCTTCAGTTTTATTTTCCCCCGTTATTTTTTTTATCTCTTTGTTTATACTGACATTAATATATCTTTATCTCCTTTTCAAACTAATGAGATTTCTGGTTTGTGCCGTTATGCTCCAGTTTGTATTTAATTTTTTATACTAGGTTTAGCCTGGGCAGAAATGTTGCCACTTTTTTTTATTGGGAAAAATACATACTTACATGTGAATGAGTGGTTCCTTTATGTACCTCTTCCTCCAACATATGGAAGTAGCTCATACTTGCTGCAAAATACAGAAAGCTATGATCTGCAGAAAGGAGTCATAAGGGAGAGAGGAAGGAAAGGTGGATTAGCAATTAGGTTATAAACTGTTATAAGGTCTTATAATTAGTAATTATTTATTGTGACAGAAACAGCTATTATCCAGTATAATCAAAGTAATCTAATCTATAATTCTAACGTATTTTTCCCAACTTGTGCTGATGTATTTGTAATTTTACAAAATACTTCATTTGGACGGCAATTTTCTAGTTTTGCCTAATGTATTTTAATATAAAAGCTTGAGTAATATAGTTCCAAACATTTCTAAGTTATGTATGTATTAATAACATAACCTTACTCAGACATTTCAGTAGTGTATTTTATGCCTGAATATTTCAGAAATGGCAAAGGACAGAAACATCACACCTAGTTTGTTTTGGGGTGGTTTTTCTTTTTAGTTTGGTGTGATCTAAAAAATGCCAAGCCTGGAAAAATGAGTATAATTGTTTCAAAGTTTTGGGTTTGAAATAAGATATTTTCCTCAAGAAATCCTTATCAAGGATTGTTTATCATCTCTCTCTAAAAGGGCAGAAACTGACAGTTTCAAATGTACTAAGATATGTAAATATTACAGTTCTGGTGTCCAAGGATGATGATGCCACGATCAAGAGGCAAAGCTCCCACTGTGCTTAGCACTCTGGAAAGGTCCAGCACTGTACTGAGGTATAATGGATTCAAATAATTAATTTTAAGTGACCTCTATTTTGTATTTTTGGAAGGAGCTCAGATGTCTTCTGCTGATTCAGAAACTTACCTGATTGGATCCACATGAATATCTATCATCAAAACAGACAAGCAGAAATGAGAGGGAGTTCAAATATTTAGAGTCTGGCTTTGAGTAAAACCACTGAATCTTACCTCATCCATCAGGTCATTAATGGAGCAATTCAGGTCTTTCACCGAAACCTAATACTCTCTACTTTGGGAATACAAGTCCACTGATGAGAGACAGCATTCACAAAGGTGTTTGAAGTTGGCAAGCTGTGACATATTGCCACTCGCCTCTTCCCGTAAGGACACCGCGTTACCACACAGAAAATAAAATGTGGATGATTTTCTTCTCTTTCTTGATTATTAGTGGATTGCATGAAGTGGATGATAACATGTTTATTGCAAGCTATCTGACATACCCTTTATGGGGATTTTTTTCCTAGCTTTGCAGGTGAGTGCTTATTTATCTCAGGAGGCAACCTGTAGTGGCTATCACAGCTGTTCAGAAGCCATGAAGCTTTGTAGTGAAGCATATGGGCAGGTTAAAAATGTGTCTGTAACTGCAGCAAAGTGCTTCAGATTAAAAAAGGACATATTGTGCACACAACCCTTTTCTGAACTAGATCTCCATTTGACATAATTGAGTTTAGGGAGCTTCAGCTGAAGGTAGGGCAGACTAAGCAGCAGCAAGTTACTGTTGGGTGCAATTACTGCAGCTGAAAGGCACAAATGCTCCATCCTCAATAGATGGGAAATACTGGATTCATTTACAGTGCCCGATTAAAGTACATGTTCCTGGGGATTGTCCTAGGTAGGAGTGTTCTCTAAATTTGTCTTTCAAACAGCTGTTTAACATACCTGCTCCTATCCTGCTTTACAAGACACCATTCCAAAGCTTTCTTAGAGGGGTAAATATAAATTTATTTAACTCTATGGAAGGTCCTTCCAAACTCCACATGAAACTCACTCAGTGCCTCCTTTAATGGGCCAAGCACTGGGACCTACATCTTTCTGTTTCTTTCAAATTTCCAGTTAATTTTTTTTTTTTTTTCACAAAGACACATTATGGGAAAGTGTTTCTCAAACTGGGTAGAAGAGATCCATCTAGGTACACCAAGGGGGAGTAACGGGAGTGCTCTTCGGTATCCTGTGTACTTACCACTGGGATACTTTAGTAACACTGGGCTATTGCCCATCAACAACATTTATTTCTGTTGTCACAGAAGCAACACTGCTGTAGGATGGGTTGTTTCTTGATGTCATTTTGTTTGACAACAAGTTGAGAACACAAATATCTGCATTTTTGGAGGAGCTGATGTTGAATTGCTACAAATGTATTAAAATAAAGAGACAAAACAAACAAGTTAACACAATTTTGTTTCCTAAAATGATTCTTTCTTGTTACCTGCTTTCTTGTCACACTACTGTCAGGTCTAATAACATAGGTGTCAGCTCCTACTCTGAGTTATCTTCAGAGTTTGTCTTGTGGATCTTTTTGGCAGTGAAATCTTCAATAACAGCCTGTCCAAGATACAATGGAGCATCAGCCTGCTTTTTCAGTTATGACAGATATATTCCAGTGCTGCTCCTGTTCATTCAGAATCTTGTAGGATTTGTGTAGGTTTTTGCCAAAAACAACATACTGGTTACTCTCATTTATCCCTGTTTGCATAAACTCATGCTGTTGATTTTCACTTTCAGGTTCCTACGCATCCATCCCCACACCACCTACAATTGCTCCTTCCTAACAAGATGTCAACAACTTTCACTGATCACTGACTCCTAGAAGCAGGAGAACTCCCTTCTTAAGTTTTAATTCAAGTACAGAAGGTTTTTTTCCTATGTTGTCTATATGCCTAATAGCTCTCTGAAGGGATTTGCCCATCTGCCAATTAGTCTTCATGCTCAAAGCTCTCCTTTACTGTGACACCTACAAATACACACAATGCCTGTCTGTTTTTACTCCTATCTATAGTTTGCTATATAGGACCCTGCTCCCTCACAGAAGCTTCCAGTTCTAATGACAGTTTAGAAACAACCATAAGGATCAAATCAGCAAAAGGTATTTCATAGCAATGGAATACTGTTATTCTGAGAGGTACAAAACCAGCTGATAGTGCAAAACCAGCTTCACGTGAATAATGTCAGATTAGGAAAGAAAAAATAAGGGACTTTGAATCTTTTATAGGTGCTCTCTATACTTCTCTCTTGTGAAATTGTTAATCCCTACCAAAAAAGTTATGAAGGATGAGCAGCAGGCTTTCTAATTTTACCAGCTGTAGTAAGCAAAACTCCCACAGTTTATGGGCAATTAACTCTTTCGTGAATGGCAGAGATCACTGTAAACCTACCTTCGAAGTATTTAACCGGTGCCTTTTCCTAAAGCAGCATGATATTCAAGCTATTTAATATCACCTTCCCTCTCAAAGATGGATGACACATTTATTAAGATACATCACTTCTGATCTGATCTTCCATCAATTTATCTCACTTTTACTACCTATAACTGCCATTTGAAAGAGATTATTTTTAAAGAGTGAGAGTTTCAAATTAATATTGTCTACAAATTCATCCAAATGCCCAGGATAACCTGAAGCCCTTATTATACCTGTATAAATCCTAACTATAACATAAGATTAACAAATAATTGCATGGCAGTATATTTGGTGAAATGACTGTACTTTTCTTCACTAATAAAGGCTGAAGTGGCCAGCTAAAATGAGAACTAAGTAGCTAATGGAAAAGCACTTTATTTAGGAATGTGAGGAAGTATAATATGCCACACATATCTTGAATTAAGTCTTGTGGCATAGCAGAGCTATGAATGCAAAGTCATCGTGAGTATAAGTCTGGGAGTGGGCAAATAACTGTGTTGGAAGCTCAAAGTTTCTCTTTAATCTTTTAATGAGTTCACTGGTATTTTATTTACAGAAGCAATTACTTTTGGCTATATATAGTTAGCTACTGTAATAGTTATTTTACAGAAATAGCAACCGAGTTTTATGTGTCAACATTCTCCATTCACTGGAATTTTTGGAACTTCTTGTCAGAGAATGAATGACCTGCAGGATAACTGAGACAAATGCAAGCAACCATTTTTCTAGGCCTTCTAGTACTATTAAAGCTGGGGTTCCCATGTCACAGTTTCTTGAACCTAACAGCATTGGTTTAAATTTAGGAAAGTTGACACATAACATGTTTATGTTACTTCCGAAATGTTGGCCCCCCTACAAAACTGTGCACACTTCGAACTGAGCAGATACTGAGACCGAGCCTGCAAGACTGATGGCAGTTGTTTAAAAGAATGGTCCCTAGGATTGCTAACTGAGCCATTTCCCAAGTATTTTTAACGGAACCGCAGGCTGCCATGCTAGTGAAAATACTGACACAAACCAAAAGCAAGCTCTAACTTCTCCTGGGGAAGGCAGAAGGTCTGGATCTAAAAACACATCTCTCCCTGCAGCCAGGAGCTGCATCTTTTTCTCATTTAGGATCAGACTAATCCATCTCCAGCTGCAGCTCTGCTGAAGACAGTGGAATTTCAGGCAGGTGATAAAGGCCTTAAGTGACTCTTATTTTCATCTTTACAGTTGTGTGGATTTGATCACACACTTAAAAGCCCTCTTTTGGATTTTAAAGCATCAGCTTGCTTTTGAGGATGGCAAAAGAGAGGAAATGATGACTGAGAATGAAAGAAGTTCTCCAAATGATGATCTGAATCAGGATATCTAGTACTATGACTACATTTTGACTACATATAAAGTTTCTTGATTCAAAATTATCCACAGGTTGCTTGGTTAGAAATATTTATGTATGCCTGTATAAACTGTTGTGCCAGTAACAGACCTGCAGAGAACAGGGCAAACAGCAAACACTGTTAGTGCCTGTGCACTTACTGGAACTGGTCAAAATTTTTCTGGCAGAAATTTCCCTGTAAAATCTGACATGCTTATCCATCTGCTTTACGTGCAAATGTCTGAGCATGCCATAGTCATTGTTTATCCTCGCACATCATTTTAGGAAGCCTTATTAGTAGCCGATTTTAACAATGAGGAGCTGAGGCACAAAAAAGAGTCACTTGTTGAAGGTCACACAGGACATATGTAGTAGAGGAGAAAATTGAGTCTGAGATTCAGATTTATGTTCCATAGAATGAAGCCCTTTTTGTAGTTTGGTGAAAGTTTATGATCAATTTGTAAGCACTTAAGTCGCTATTTGAATGGACAGGAATAATGGACACGTTTTGAGGCTCCTCCACTTGCCAACATCCTCTCCTCTTCTCAAAAGTGATGGATTCAGTCCTATAACAAGACATGTGGCCTCGTGACTATTGAAGGTCTTGACCTGTGTGCTTCTGTGGAGGCAGCAGAGGAAACTGAAGATTCTGATTTGCCTTTGAGGTATCCTACTCCCACACAGAGAAAACTGATAGGCATATATCTATATATATCTATATCTATATCTATATATATATATATATGGGGTAAAAACAAGTCGATAAATCCTTTTATATGGATAATGGTACTGGAATAATGGGTTTTGATAGTTCAATGGTCTGACTTTGAGTGAAGGATTTTACTTCTGATTCTCCCAAATGTAACTTTTTCCAGAAAACTCTCGCAGCCCAAAAGAAATTTACTACCATCCTGAGCATGCTTATTTACAGAAATCAGAATTGATCTTTACAGAAGTGGAATTCCATCTGGAAATCCCTATACCACCTTTGCTTCTGATTCTGAAGAGATCTTCTCTTTGAAATAAATGCAGTAACCCAGGAACAGTAGCCTACACTTCAGTCCAAACATCCTTTGCACCCGTTAACTTCCTTCCAAGACTTAATTATTTTTTCATTCTCTTATGTATATAGACTGGAAATATGAGCATGTAACAGAACTTCAGGAGTAGTTCTACAAAAGGGCTGCTGGATCAGTTGGAAGAACTACACTACCTTCCTTCCTGCAGCTGTATGTTTAACTGTTCAGCTATGGAATACCAATGCATTTTGAAGGTGCTGGTACAGTTGTCTATGTTTGCACAAGGTATGCAATTTGTCCGTGCCTTTGTCCTTCACAACGGGGAAACAATAAAGCTGTGAGGATAAATACCAGGGCTTTCTGGAGCAATTCAGAAACTCTTCAAGCACACTCTGACAATATCATCCTTTCCTCTGGGTCTGGTAGAAAAAAGAAATTGAGGAGCTGTTGAAGCAAAGGTGTTTTTGTTTGGCTTGCGTTTTGGTTTTTTTTGGCAGATACTCTTATATCCGTGTTGTTTGCAAAAAGTCTTTGCTAATTAATTGGGAAATTGCTGCTGCTTCTTCTGCAAGGCCATGCAGACAGGTGCAGACGGACACAAGCAAACTGCTCACACTCTGAGCTGCCCAGACTTTGTAAGCTTCTGTCTGGAAGATGTAGAGTCATGCTAATGTGGCACCATGCCCAAAATAACATCCCCTGCCTCTCAGCAGTGCTCATTAGCTTAGGTTCATGTAGTTATCTTGCTTCTGGATTGGGGCCTTCCGGTGTCTGACAAGCTAAGTGCACTGGCAGAATTCTCCTGCCTCTCTGGCCTCCTCTATGTACATATACCTTTATGTCATTACACGTTGTCACTTTTCATTGAGAAATGGACTGTTAAAAATCACTGACTCCCTTCTCCCAGTTGCACTCCTAAGGAAACTTTTGTCAGCCTGCCAAGATGATAAAAACACATGAGGATCTCATGGTTCAGCTCACACCACCACCAAAGCAGCAGTAATGGCTGCAGAAGCAGCTAACTCACAAGCTGCCAAAGCACTGAAGTAGGAAACAGAAGTATGGATTACATTCTGTATGAAACCTGAGTACAGACCATATGACCCTCAGCATGTTACTGCAACGTGGCCAAGAATCAGACTGCACTCTCACAGCATAAGTAATCCAGCATCTGCCCCCAATGGGAAATTGTTGGGAACACTGTGAAGGACTGGATTTTTTCCAGTTCTCAAGGAGAGGGGAGTGAGACCCAGCAGATTGCCCTACTGGTCATCTCCTTTCCTGACATTTCAGGCAGCATCAGTTTTCCAAATCCCAGAAAAAGAGAATAAGATACAGGTATGATGAGTTTCTTCCCCCAACCACTGTTAGGACCCATAATCCATCACCCTACATTAAAATTACAAGTTTGACTGGTTTTATGTTGAACTGTGGCTATGTGGAAAAGACACAGGTTTCAATCCTCATTGGTAAGATAGGACATGGGACAACTCAATCTAACTTTTACCTGTCTATCAGACATAGAAAATTGCACTCAGTAATATGAGAATGCTGCTGAGAATGCAATGTGAAGGACTCAGTGGGGAAAGAGACAATCCAAGTTGCTCATCACATTTTTGTTCTGCCTCCTTGTGGTTATTTTACTACACTGGTCTCACAGTTTTCCATGGGATGTCTCCATTCATCAGTAAATATTTGCACAAAGGGCAGTATGAAGATTACACTGAGAGCTCTAAGCATGGCTTTTTGCTTAGTTTTTCAGCCTAAATAATACTCTTTAAACACAGCTTTAAAAAAAAACCACATCAGGCACATATATTTGTACAATAACATTTACACTAATACACATGGATGTGAGGTTTTACAATGGCTATACCTCATGTGTCTTTCACAAGTAGGTAGATGCTTATTTTGTGCAGCTTGCAGAGTGCTAGGAAGCTGAAGCAGCTTGAAGCTGCAGCTCTGTTAGCAGGGCCTATTAGTTTTGAGGTTAAGTGTTTCACTAGCTATGGCTGCACAGCTTTTGCCCAGCACAGAGCACACCTGGATCTTTTTCTTGTAGACAAACCTATAGACATGCCTTTTGCTGAAGCTTTTAAAGCTGAGCTTGAGAAAACATTTTATTGAGGGCAATACTGGAATAGGCTGATGCTTAAGTCCTTCTGAGACAAGAGGGGTAATCTGTGTTTAAACTTAGTCCTATGCTTTAATCTGCTTTTTAACTAGTTTGCTATCCTGAACAGAGATAAACATAAGCACGTGCTTTCCTGAGTGGAACTCTGAAAACGTTTACATATAGCAGTCGAGACATTGATTTATTGATGTCAAGTCTAGCCCTTATCAAAGAACAATAACATGAAGAACAAGCCTTACCTCTAGGAAATGGGAAGCTATTTTACTTTTCAACTATATTGTGTTGCATTAGAAAGTAAATCCTACGCATGTGAGAGAGGAAAGCCTGTTGTATGATCCAACTAGTTTTACTGAAAATTATTCAGATCAGGGAGTTTCAAATTTTATATACTTGAATTTACATCTGGTTCATTCTTCTGTGCTGAACTCAGAAATAATTGGGTAAATGTCTTTTTAAAGGTTTAGAGAAATGTCAGTCTTAATCTTTTGCAGCAGGGGTCACTATAAACAAATCTACAAAAACCTGCCAGCATGGAATACATATGCCAGAACAGACAGAAAATTAACTGATTATAGATAAGGAACCGTGTCCCTGTAGGCGAGCATGAGAAAGGAACCCAAACATTTATATATAGGTAATTTCTTTTAAATCAGTTGTACAGGCTTAGCCTATCCTTACAAGAACAGTGACCTAATTTCAAACTATTAATAGAAGAGAAGTAAAGTTGACTGCATGATATGTACTTAGACACAGGAATTTTAATGCAGTGCATCAAAGGAGTCAGATGACACAGGCAGTATTTTTATACTATGCACAAAGTTGCACTCTAAGTATTACAAAATTTAATCAGACCAAGTCTTTAAATATTACTTTTAAGGTATTTATAGTCGCAATCTTTTGTCCACAGTTATACAGTGCACTGAATTCCTATATTTATTTAAAAGTTGTTTTGGCGTAAGAGTAGAATTAGATCTGAAATATAAAGAATCAGAACCTTTTCTATTATAAATGACAATGTTTTATCCAAAAAACCGATGGTCTAACATGATTTCATGCTCTCTGGTATTACATTAAACTACCCTTTGCTCAGCTTTTGCTAAGACAAAACTCCAGGTAAATCAACTCTGAGCCTGCAAACACTTGCACACTTGATTACCTTTAAATATGTGAACAGTCATATTGAGGGCTGTGAGTCAGGTCCTCAACTTGTGTAAATCACAGGCCCTGTTTAAATCAACAAAGCTCTGACAGTTAATATCAGCTGAAGATTTGGCACCCGAGGTACAACCCCGTGCATAAAGACAAGTACATGCATAAGTCTCTCTCCAGGCCTCTGAAAGCTGAAGAGGTCAGGTAAACTCCATGCAAAGAGAGAGACTGCATTGAACATTATTGTGTTTAAAACCATTCCAGACTGTTAAACACACATTTATTATAAAGTCAAGATGAAAAATTGTGAATTATTTAAGTTTATAGCACCTTAGTTATATTTAAAATGTTCCTGTTCCGAAGCTGGAGGACAGCTGGCTCGTAGTTATGACCACAAGTTACAAATATTTATGATACAAAGCAGAAGACCTTTTAGGGTAATGGAAGCTCAAAAGGCGCCTTTAATGTAGCAGTGTGCTTGCTCCACGCTTCTGGTGATGGCTCCAGAAGCCAGCTCCCATTAAACTTTTTGCACGAGATATGGACTTCACAGGATACTTGCTGCACGCTGACTTAAAGACATGGATGAAAAAGGAATAGGTGTAGCGAAATAGACTGTAGAAAAACATAACTTTAGATAGAATTTTAAGGCAGGCACCTTACCTAACACTTGGATACTTTTTCCATCACTAGTGTGCAAATGCTTTTAAGGAAAAACAATGCAAATTTTGGTGTGCATGGGCAAAGAACACGAGCATCCTATGTGTATTGGGATCTACATGTTCCTATCTACTCCGGGGGCTGAAAGTGTATTTATTTCTGCTTCTCCTGCAGTCACCTTAGACACAGTACCTCAGGCGTCGCACAACGATTACTTCTGCTTCCCACGACCCCTGTGAAAAAACCCTGCTTCTTGGCCAGCTCCTTTCGAACTCCCATTAGCCCTGAATAGAACCGGGACATATCTGCACGACCTCTCTTTGTCTCGCCCTGGGACAGCCTGCGGGCCGCCCGCCCGCAGCCCCCCACCCCTCACAGCTCCCGGGGCGGTCGAGGGGCGGTCGTGGGGCGGTCGTGGGGCGGTCGTGGGGCGGTCGAGGGGCGGTCGTGGGGCGGTCGAGGGGCGGTCGTGGGGCGGTCGTGGGGCGGTCGAGGGGCGGTCGTGGGGCGGTCGTGGGGCGGTCGAGGGGCGGTCGTGGGGCGGTGCGAGGGGCGGTCGTGGGGCGGTCGTGGGGCGGTCGAGGGGCGGTCGAGGGGCGGTGCGCCCCGGCCCGGCCGCGCTTCCTGCGGCGCGGCGCTGCCGCCCCTTCCTGCTCCTCCCCGCGGCGCGCCGGGCGGGCGAGTCCGCCATTGCCGCGCTGGCGGCCCTTTCAAACGCGGCGGCCGGCGGCAGCAGGGGGTAATGACGGGGGGAGCCGCCCGTCCCTCGCTGGAACCGGGCCGGGAGTGAAGCAGGGCGGGCAGCGCCGTCGTGCTGGCCCCGGCGCCCTTCGTGCCACGCCGCAGCGCCCGGCAAGCGAGGGGTTCGCTCTTGTCTCGGTTGTTCAGGAGGAAACGAGCCTGTTCTTCCCCCCCCATTCCCACCCCCTCTGCCTGGGGAGAGAGGTGCCCGACTCCTGCGAGGGGATGAGCGGGACCGCGGATGCGGGTGGGCACCCCGGGCTAGGCGGGACAGCTGGAAGGGACAGGAAGGCGATTGAGAGGTGGCTCATTCTTGTGGTTCTCCCACGGAGCTGACCCCCTTCCCAGGCGGCGAGGGTGACATTTAGCTCTGTTAGCCATTCCTCTTGAGCGCTGTCAATACATTTGAAGAAATCACCGTGTCGCCAGGGAGAGAATAGGGCTTTGAAGTACACAAAGTATATTTTCATCTCGTTCCCGTTTCTGGGCCGAGAAGCGGTGATTTGGGATGGTATTGAGTCACTAAGCAACAAACAGTGCTTTGCTCTCGAGTCTTCTTGTACCTCCAAGCCTCCAAAATGGGTGTTTCGGTGTGATAAGCTCTACTGTGGCTCTATCCGTGTAGAAAAGATGCGTGTCTTCCATATCCCTTTGGGAATGAAGACATCCTGTTTAATGAACAAGGATGGATGTGTTTCTGTGGGGCTTGTTTGGTGGACTGGAGAAAAGGAATAACTGCACATGATGTAGCTGTGTGTTGCCGCATCAGAAGCAGCATCCCCTAATTTTGGATAATGTCTTCATAGGTGGTTTGAGATAAGTGAATTAAGGAAAATGCATGAAAAGTGTTTGTGTCCTCCGTTCCTTGGGCAGACCTCTTCTGATTCATTTACAGGGTGCTGCATAACACAGGTTGTTCCTTTTCCTCAGTGGTACTGCTAATTATAGCAACAGGCATGGGATCCAATTGCACCTTCTAGATGCACAATCTTTGTCCTTTGCCTTTTTGATGGTACTTGTGTAAGTAATAACAGTAGGTGGTGTTCTTGTTGGTTCTTGCACCTTTTCCTCTCTGAATAGCTTTGGGGACTGTTTTGGTGGATGTGTGTACCCTGTATGTCTCTGTTTCTTTGTGGTTATAATTTTCCAGTTAGTCCCGGAGGCTCCTAAATTGTGTCTGCAACTCCTTCCTCAGGCAGGCCTGACTGGTTTTGTACAGGAAAGGTCGTTGGAAATCTGCACTAGCTTCTCTGAGCAAAATTGTCTGGGAGTTCTCCAAGGTTTTAACCTCAAGAGGATTACAGTAAGTTGGATTTATATTTTGGAGAACAACTCAGCTGACTTATCTCTTCAGGATAAAAACCTGGAGAGACAGAAAGATTTCCATACAAGTCCCTACCATTGGTCTGCATAGCATCTTTCCCCCTTCTTACTGACTATATGCTCACATTTTGATTTTTCTTTTCCTTAGAATGTTATTGCAGTTGAGGTATCTTAAAATGACAAGCAAAATCAACCTGTTGAGAATCTCTTTGTAATTATTGAAGTGGGCCATTCTACTTCTACTAACAATGGTCCAAAATTCTCTTGTCATATGGGGTTCATATACTGCTCTTTTTGTCCTGCCCCTGGTGCTTCACATTATAAATGCTGTTTTGGCTGGTATTGTTAGACTTAAGAAGAAGCTGAAATGCAAAATTCTTTTATTTTTGCTGTTTTTTGTGGTAGAAAAGCAGATGCTGTAGAGCAAAGTTTGATGAGCTTCCTGCATAGAGGGATCCTTTTTTTTTAAGGAATACATTGTTTGGGTTAACTGGAAAAGGGATTCAGAAGTTTGTATGTGCTTTTCAGCTGGACAGGACTTTTTGCAGTTACTGAAATGAAATTAATTTTCAAGTGAGTTTGTGATGGTGGTGTGTTTTGGGTTGTTTGTTCTTTGGGTTTGTTTGGGTTTGTTTATTTATTTATTTAATCCTGTGCCTTCAGGTAGAAAAATCTATTAGCTGTTTCTGAATCTGAAAATTGTTGCTCTACTTATGGAGTTTTAAAAGAAGTGTGTGCTAGTGCAGGGTTTTTCGGGGGCCTTGGGCAAATGGTGGGGGGGAGTGAGAGTCTTTTAAACTAATTACTTTTCAACTGTTATTAAACTTCTCTTTCTGCAAGCAGTTGCTTATGCCACTAGGATTCATGTAAGAAGAAATTTATTTTTAATGGGTTGTGCCTTTGCATGAATAGGAAGATTGAAAAGAACAACAGTCTCTAAATGAGATTTGGATTGCTCCTTAACATAATAAAGTCTTTAAAACCTCAATCTGTTTATATTCTGTGGGCAACCTAGACCTATTTGGGGAGAGAGACCAGAGAAATGATTACTTCCTTGCTGTATGTTTTGTACATACCCCTATTAAAATTCTGTACAGTAAAGAATGAGAGCTACTTGGTCAGCCTTTATTCCTTGCCTGGCCTGACCCCAAACTACCTTCCCCTTATTTTAATGAGCCGGTGTCAGGCAGGGAGAAGTGGACTATTTGCAGCCGTCCAAATTGCGATGTGGAGCTCTGCATTGGATGCAGAGGATGGAAGTGGTGGTGGTGGGAACAAAATAACTGGCAACAAAACTGATGCCAAACTATAGCAGATACATTTATCTACAATAGTGATGATTTAAATAGTTTCAGCTCTTCTTCACTGGACAGCATAATAGCTCTGAATTTCTTTAATTTTTACCTGGAAAGTACTTTCAAAGAACATGCTATAACTGCTGAGCTTTTTGGAGAAGCCAGACTTTAGTGATGGATTAGTGTGTTTCAAGCAATGATGCTTCATGCTGTCATTTGGGACACGGACAAGCAGGTGAGTTTTGATTCCCTTGAAGAGAGGATCATGGGTCTAGTGTGAAGGTTCAGCATTAAGGTTTCAGCTATCTTACAGAAGCAAAAGATCTGTAAATCCATACACAGACAGATTTGAAATGAAGCAGCAGTCAGGAGCTTAAGTATGTGGGCAAGGCCAAAGTTTCCAGGGCCTAGTTCGTGTTGCCTGCCATGGAAGTAAAATACCGTTGGTGAGATAAGAACTGTTTTTCTTAAAGAACAGCATTGTCAGAAATTAAAAGGTTGCTGACAGTGTACATAAAATAAGAAAAGGTGTGTTGGCTGAAGGTTACTGGCCAGAAGTTTACTAGCCTCAGATGTGAGAAGAATTACTAGAACAGAGCTTGTTGAAGTTCAATGTATGACAATTGACAAGCTGGTGAAATCCTGGACAGAGTGGCTGGGTAACTTGTGCACAATTCTGGATACTGCATGTGTACTTCCTTCAGCTGATAAGCAAACACCAAGCACTGTAAACATCTGTGATATGTCTGTGATAAGGTACAGCAAAACTGAACACAGACATGGGAAGGGAAAATTACCTGATTGGTATAAATAGGTTACTATTAATTTTTCAGCTTTGTAATTGGCTCTTCCACAGCTGTGGGATTCTTCTGGATTTGGAAGGGACTACTATTTTTTCCCTCAGGGTAGAAGCCAACTCTTACTTGTAGTATGGTTAACTGGAGCTGACAGAGAAGGAAGTGTTAAAGGCAGTTTTCCTGCTGAGGCCAGTCTTCCTGGAAAACTCAATAGGGGATGAGTGGCCAACTTCACACTGGCTTGATCTCAGCATGCTGTGGGAGGGACACTAAAGCTGTTTCCAGTTCTCTCAACACTCGAGGCAGGAGATGTGGGGACTGAATCCCCACAGAAGTGGAGCGTGGAGCTGGCAGTAGCTTATTTAGTGCCTTGTAATGCAGTCAGTGTTGTAGGTGCCTCATGTGGAGCTTTACAGTATGTGCTTTGCCTGTTTCTTGAGTCTTCCTGCCTCACTTCAGGGACTGTCTCCAAGCTTGTTTTCTGTATTAGTTATCCCTCATCATCAATGGCATTTAGGCTTGTTTCTTTTTCATCCTCTTCCCTGCCTCCCCCTCTGCAGTGAATCACAGAAGGGCTGTTTTTCTTAGTCATTAAATGTAGGTGTTTGCACACCCCAGCAAAGGCAGATCAGGAAGAAAATTTAGCAGACAGCTGTCTGGCAATTTGAAATTAAACAAGGAGTGCTTTTGTGGATTCTAATTTAACAATTATTTTCTGTAAACAAAAACTATATATGTAGTAGCTATAAGATTCTTTTCTACAAATATGAAGTACAGTTAGTTTGTTGTATTCACTATGAGAAGGGGAGGTGGTTATAATTTGGCTCCACCTTGCAGTGGAAATAAATTTTTTTTGTTGTTTTTTTCCTTTGTGATACCCCATGCTTAATACTTATCATACATGCTTTTTTGCTATTGACTTTTATTTTCAGCTGTGGAACTCCATTTTGGCTTCTGACCACAAATTCTCCTTGGAGAATTACTAAGGAGCTCATCTCCTATTCCTCTGCAGATATGAAGAGTTAGATAGGTCACTAGTATTCGATGTCAGGCACTGCAACTAACTTTATAAAGCGAGCATTACTTTATGCCATAATCTTACTTAATGTAATGACACAAATGTTGAGATATTTTAAGACCCTTGGCCACTTGAGGCGAGGAGGGAAATACTAGTAGAAAAAAGGACCTTCCAGATGAGGTTTTCCTTTTATCTGGGCTTCTGCGTAGCCTCCAGAACTTTGATGGTGTATGCTAAGTGTTCCAAGCTGGCAGGGATGTTTAGAGTGGTGTTACTCAGTAGGGACAATGCTGGCCTCAGGTGAGAGACCACGTATATTGGTCTTTTCCTTCTTTCTTGCAGTGATTTAATGGCTACCCATGAAGAAGCTGGTTAGAGTGTTTAAAAACTGATCATTTTCCTAGAATACTCACCTTGCTGGATTAGCTGAAAAGAAGCATGAAGTGTCCCAGTGCCTTCAAAAGAGTGGATCAGGGATCCATCTGGCTTGGCTGTTACCTAACTTTGGAAAATCTTGGTGTTTAATATTTCTTGTATCTCCCATTCACACACTGAAGTATGATGTAAAAATGGAAACCTTCTTTTCATGCCTCTGAAGTAATATGAATACATAAGTAATTAATTCAGAACTGTGATAATGACTGTTCAGGTGTAAAGTGCAAAGGAACACAGAGAAGCGGAGTGACTGGATGAGTTTGGGAGTGTCTCAGAACTGATGGTGAAAAGGCATCTGGGGTGCTGATAAGGTGAGTAATACTTGTTGTGTTCCATGGGGGTTTGTGTTTTTCTGTGGTAGGTGTGTGTTCCAGCCAGTCACATAATGGAACAGCATGGAAATTCCGACCTGTTACTGCCCATGATTGTAGCTCCAAGAAGGTGCTTTGCAAGTGAGCCAGTGGTGCTTTTTGATGTGAGCCTCAATACTGCTCCTTCCACTGCAGTGCTGAAAACTGTCACCTAAATTTTTGTGCTGCTTTACAAGGAAAACTTGCTGAAAGTCATCAATAGCAAGTGTGTTCTAGTGCTTGAACAGAGGCCAGAATGAAGTTGGATTAAAGGACGTTTTGCCCTTGAGTTAAATGGCACTTTGGAAGACGCTTATCTAGTTTGTATACTGCAAACATGGGACTTCAAGGTTCCCATTGCTGTGGTAAGGCTGGATGAAAGGTCAAGGTATTAAAATGCGAAAAACAATGAAATTGTACCAGATATAGGTAAAATATGCATCTGAATTTTGTAGTAGTTGAAATACATTACAAGGGTGGGGTGTTTTTTTGTTTGTTTTTTCTTTTTAAGTTTTTTAAATTTTGATTTTTCTGGCAGATACAATTTTGAGGATACCTAACATTTTTAAACTAAGAGTGCCAGATATGATTATTGACATTTGTGAGCCCAACCACTAAATTCTGTATCTGCTTAACTGAAATATAGCTGTTGTAGGTATGAATCTTGGTTCAGGAGAAAGCATGTGCCTCCCCTTTTTACTTTTGGTGGTTGTTTTGTGCACTTTCTATATTCCAGTGAGTAGCTCATTCAAAATAATAGCTTTCATTGTGTATACAAGCAACAGATAGTCTTTAAATGTAAAAATCTGGCTGAAAATGGACAGTTGCTTTGTCCTGTCCCATCAAAACCACGCGTGAGCTCACTTTACTAGATTTTAATTTGATTTGCTATGCTTTTTAAATGGATGGAGGAAAGACTGGCCTACTATATGTGACACCCAATAAAATGTTTGAGTACCAGTACCCTTTTTGCCAGAACAGTTTTATATGCAAGTCAAATAATGTGAAGAGAAAAGTAGTTAGAGAGGTCATAATGCTGGTTTGTTTGCTCAGTTGAAAAGATTGTTGAATGTGTGCTGCTGTGGCCTAAATTCCTGGATACTGAGAAAACTAAACTTGCTCTAGAGGAAACTTTTGTGATTGCTGAAGACATTATTGGGGCACACTTGACGGTGAGCTGAAGAGAATACAGCTTCAACCAAATGTTGTTTCTCTCTTCTTTCCTCTGTTTCAGATGTCATCTCTACTGAGGAGGATGAAATCTGAACCCAAAGCCCCTACATCAGAAGAACTACCTTCATTTCTTAATTCGTAAGATCATTTTTTTCCTTCGGATTTTTTTAAAGGTTTATGCTAAGCATGAGCAATTGCATAAGAACAACATTCCTTTTCTGAGAAGTTGATTAAAAAGTTTTCATGCATAAAACTTCAATTATAAAATGCAAATTACTTAGGCTTCTTCATGCTCACAGTGAAGAAGCATGAGCAGTGAATTGCCAACTGTCCAAACTAAATCAAGTGTATGGTGTGTGTATACATCGTAAAATTTGATAGATTGTTTAAGTCATTAGCTCTGCAGCAGTGTGAAAGACCTGTATCTGTTGAGTCTCTCTACCTTTTTGTTAATTTTTTCCTGCTCACTTTCTTTCATGCCAGAAACCACTCAGACTAGCTAGTATTTTTTTATTCTTCTCACAAGCAATATTGTTGATTCATTTGTTTTTCAGGACCTCTGAATCAGAGGAGGAAGAGGAGGAATGGGAGCCAAAAAGCAAAATTGCCAGGAGACCTCGTTTGCCAAAGAAAACTGAGGCAAAAACTAAAAAAGCTGCTGCTCCACGGTCAACTGTGGCCAGGAAGATGGTCAAGAAGGTAGCAATAAAAGAGGAAATTGTGAGTATTTATAAACAAGAGACATTTAATTACTGCTCTTGGGAAGTAACATCAGCAGGTTTCTGACTCTGGTTTAGTTGGTTGCCTGAGTCTCATCAACTGATACAATTCCACTGTTCCTGTGAATGTTCAGTATGTTGCATAAATGTGGCTTTGATTTGCATTAAGTGTCCATGATCTAAGGGTCCTCCTTGAAAATATTGGCCAATGATTATAGGGTGTGGCTTTCCTTGGAGGTCTTTCAACAATGTAAATAAGTAAATGCCTCTCTTCTTTCTGTAGTATCTCTGGTTTTGGTGTAGCACCTTTGATGTCTTCTACCTTTTCACTGTCTGGGTGCCACCAAAAACAGGCAGCCTGTGCCTACATTTCCCTGCATGGCTGTTCAACTCAGTAAGGACTGCAGTTTCGTTATTAATATAAAAGGCAGTTATATTGAAAATTAGATACTTCTGTCAACTATTAACATCTGATCACATAATCACAGAAGGCAGTCAGTCCTCCTGACTTCTGAAGATGATCCCTGGGGAAAGTCAGTAAAGAAGGTCTGGCTTGTTAAACTGTATCTTGGCAGACCAGATCTCAGTTCCAGTTCCCATGCTAGGAACCTAACACCTCAGAAGTGCTTCTCTGCCCTGCTGTTTCCTGTTTTGTTGTCATGAATGGAGGCAAAGATTGTAGGTCAGTGTCTTCTGAGGGAAGGTCCTATTAAATTCTTTGCAGGATTTTTTTTTTTTTAATCTAAATCAGAGGTCTGCTCTATGTGTTTGTATTGTTTTCTCCATGCGAGATACATTTCAAGTTACTTGATTTCTGGCTTGGCGTTTCGCTGCCAGAGGCATTACTTGGGAAAACGATGTCTGGTAGTAAGTCTTTTTAGAGTTTAAATGAAATGTTGAACCACTTTGTAACAATCAGTGCTTAATATGGTTTTAATGTCTTTTTGGCAGGATGGATCCTTGCCTGTTGCACCTGTAGAAGATAGTAAAATGCAACTTCTAAAACCTAAGGAAGAAAATGCAGGCATTAAACCAAAAAGTTTGAATCGAATGCCAGAAGTGCCTAAGAAAATGGAAATGAATTCATTCCAAGGGAAAAATCAAAACAGTTTAGTGAGTGATGAAAAACCCTCAACAAGTGTTCCTGTAGTGAAACAAGAGAAATGCGAGGAGGAGTTTGCATTTGATGAACAACCCTCCAAAAAGATTAAGTTGAGTGCATGTCCTGAAGGAAAGCCAGTTAAAAATCTGGGAGGCAGCAAAATAAAAGAAGAATTTGAAATGAACTGGGATATTGTACAGGTATGAGATATTTTCCTTTTCTAAGGTACCAGTGAAACTATTTCCTGCATAATTAGTGCTTAGAATCTTAAGATACTATTTCAATCCTCTGGAGTTAAGTGGTCATTTAATCTTGCGTAGGTTGTCATAAAATGTGTATAAATATAGATATTGATTGGTAACTGTTAAAACTTCCAACTTTTACATCATTCTAATATCTGTGACTTTGGGTGTCCTTAGGACAAAGCTTGCCTGTAACAGTTTGTGTGGCTCTCCTGTATGAGCACATGGGGTTTTTTGTGGATATACTCAACTGAACCTCCCACAGGAAGGGATGCTGGCACGTTTGGGATATTTGTGTGCAGTTTTACAACTTAATATTTAGTCAGTGTGGATCATTTAGTTGCAGAGACCCATTTGAGAGTGTTTATCAGTTTATGGTTCTATCAGGAAGGAGATTTGCATTCCTCACACAACAGTGACAACAAGGGAGATATCATCTTTGTTTTTGTAGGATTTTAACTCTGAAGCCATTCAGGTGGAGGCAGTTTTAATGTAGCTCTTGTGCTGGAAGCCTGGGTATGATCATGGAGGATTTTAATATGAATAGAATGGGAATAGATAGGACATATTGTATTCATCATCCTTAGTACAGTCTGCTTAAGAAAGCTATAAAATTTTGTGGGTTTTCTCACATATTCCTGGAAATACATATGGAGAATTTGATCCTTATGTGTGCTCTGAAAGGAGTGAATATGGTTGTGCAGGTGTTGTTATATTCTTAGACTTCAGAATGAAGCTTTGGAAAGACTTTGGTATCAGCATCTATGGTAACTACTAGAGTGAAGTGAAAACAAATCGTGATGATTAAAATGTTACTAAGATAAGCTGCTAGTATAGGGTGTGATTCCATATTGATGCACTATAACTTTAGAAAGCTCAATTTGTACAAAATCAAGTTTAACTTTGTAGGGCTTGGTTGGTCTTGAAACTCAGTAATATCGCTAGTTTCCTGTTATTGATTGAGTGGGATTTGGATCAGCTCGGGCTTTGTGGCTTTTGTTTGTTTGGTTGAACCACGAGGTATGTCAGTGTTGGTTTTAAAAAAAAAATAATCAAGTTTTCTGAGTTGCTGTGTGCAGTTTACGGTCTCTCTTTTTGTTTTATCATTTTGGTTTTTTCTTCCTTGCCTTTTTTTTTTTTTTCCCCCTTTTTCTTAAGAGATACTGCTTCCTGCATTTTTTACTGTGGTTACAAGTTTCTGGAAACATTGGTTGCTGCATGACTTGCTGAAATCCTGGGTGTAGTGGCTGGACGCATGAGAAGCCTGATACCCTGTGTTGGGGAGGACAGTAATCTCTGCTCATACCCCCAGTGTAATGTTCTGGGGGTGGTTTTGAATGTTGAAAGAGAGGCTGTTTAAAGGAATCTACCATCTCTCTCAAATGTTTTTGGTTGTTGTGTTTGGGTTTTTCCTCTCCTTTGACAGGCCTTGTCAGAAATAACAAATGTTGAGCCATGGGTGTGTGCAAACTTAATCCGGCTCTTTCAAGAAGAGAACACGATTCCTTTCATTGCCCGGTACCGTAAGGAGCTCATCAATAACCTGGAGGCCGACGCCTTGCGGGAAGTGCAGCACGCGTTGGAAGAGCTACGGTGAGTCAACACACCAGGAGGGATCTGGGGGGGAGGTGAGTAACAACTGGCTGCTGCTCCTGTGTTCCTTGTCTTACCTCCTTGTGCACACTAAGGCTGTAAAGGAACTAATAAAGAAAAAAGTGTAAATTAATTATGCTTGATACCCATCTGGGGTTTTGTTGGGTTTTTTTGCAGGTTGGGTTTTTCTTCTTTGAGTAACAAGAAATCTAGAGTTATTAGTTGCCAAATAAAAGCTAACATCTTAATTTCTTGGCAGTTTATTAAAACTGCACAGAAAAACTTGTATTAGAAGAGTAGTTAATGGTTAATTAATTACTGGAAATATGTAGCATGATGAGATGAAAGCTCCACTCTTAGAAAAAGAATCACTAAGAACCCCTTGGCTCCGTGCTTGGATCAGGGAATCTTCTACTGAAGAGCCCTTCTTAGGTTGGAGTGTACCAGGAAAGGAGGTTAAACTGTCCCAGATCACTGCAGGAAGGAAATGATCAGCAAAGCTTTTTGTGGCAATGGATGAGGCTGCTTTCATTCCATGTTGCTTTTGAGTGGCCCTGTGTTCTTGAGATGGCAAGGGAACATTCTGTTCAGCTGTTCTGTCAGCTTGGTGTCATCCTGCTTGTACTCCCTGCTAACCCCTACCAAGAGATCCTTTCCAAGGAGGGAAGGTGGCCTGAGAGGGTTCTCGTCTGAACAGGTAAATAAATAATAACAAAATATCTCTGCTGCTTGCAGTTGCTCCCGTGGATCTTATTGAAGACCCAGGAGTTTTAATCTGGTAGCCTGTACTTGATGCTGAAGAACTATCTTGATATGAATTGCATCTGTATGAGCTCCTCAGTGTGGATTTATTCTAGGACCTTTTTATTTGACTTCCAGGCCAGTAATATTACAGAAATGTGTGAAGCAGTAATGACTATCTGTTACTTGATGATTTTTCTTAAAGCTACCACAGGATATTTTGAGACAGTTTTGAACTAACTGAAGAGAGAAGAGAAATGGTTAGAAACTTTTGGATTATCAACTTGGTTTGTTGAATATGACCATGAGATATAATTTTCAGGAGTCTCAGAGAGTTTCAGCAGCGTAATAGGCAAAGTCACAATCAATAAACATTTCAATTCACTGTGAAATGTGACTGGTAACATTAATCTCTTGCATTTTAGTACTGTTGCAAAAAAGACACATACGATGATACAGAAGTTGAAGAAAGAAGGAAAGTTATCCAGTTGCCTTTTAAAAGGATTGCTAAATTGCAGAACTTTGGAAGAATTAGACCATGTGGTCAGTACTCTAGTCTTTTTTAGATCAAACTTAGTTTAAATGTAATCTTGCATTACTAAATAGTGCATAATGTCAAGTGCACAGCATGATTGAAATACTTCCCTGCTTTTTAATAACTGGCTTTGTTTTTTCTTTTTGTTGTAAGTCTTCACCTTATAAAACTGGGAGTAAAGGCACCAAAGCCCAGAGGGCCAAGCAGTTGGGATTAGAACCTGCTGCTCTCTCCCTCCTGCAGAATCCTGTGGAACTCAATCTCTTTTCTTACATTAGACCTAATACCAAAGGTAAGTGCCCTGCTTCTTTGAGCAGTAATGTTCTAAATGTCTGAAAATATTTTACAAGGGAAATTACTTTAATTGTTCTGATGTTGCTGGAAGTTAGGCAACTACTTTAAATTCAACAGTGATTTTAGCAACATGTGGTAACATGTTAACACATTTAATGACTATTCAGGCTTTCCTCTCTCTTGGTATTGTAAATAGTAATAATTATGGTATAGAAATGACATAAATCTGGAGACCTTATAGTTAACATCTGTATTTACTGGTGAGAGAGAGAGAACTGCACCACACACCTGAGACCTTCCCGTTGTTCTACTTGAATTGTTTCCTGAAGATTCAATGCTGATTGTACAAGAGGCTTATGCTCATACTCTGTACTGAAGGAAGTGTCACCCAGCAAAGCATATCTTAATAAAAACTGGCCTAGGGGATTAGGAGTGAGCAGGAGAGTTCTTGTATCTGAGTGACAGTAGGGATTGGAGAAGGTTTAATTTCTGAAATTTTAGCAAGGACTTTCAACAGCATGATTGTCGTGTGCAGACTGCAGAACTGTGTGTCTTTGTGAATGCAGTTATGGGTGGATCTGTAGGGGGCAATCTCTGACAATAAAATGTGAAGATTGCTGCAGCCTTCTGTGTGATGTTAAAATAGAGATGTATTTCTATTCTTCCCTGCCCCAACACATACTTTTTGAATTTCAGCATAAAGGTACTGAACCTCCTTAGTAAGGTTGACTTGTACTTTGCTCACTTCAGTTTATTTAAATATTACTTTAAAAATTCTGCTAATTTTGCAGTGAAAATCAGTTACCAAATAGTCTGGTTATCAAATTACTGCGTTACAGCATATGTTATTACTTCGTACAGCAGTGTATTGCAGCCATATATCTGACTATTCTGGTGCATTCTAAAGAGCCAAAAGAAAATCTTCACTATGAAAGTACAGATAAATTATTTAGAGTATATTCAAAAGGAGGTGCTATTTGTTGCACTGTAAACATTAGTTTTTGAAAACCAGTACACCTATTTTCAATTTTGTGCTAAAAATAATGCTGCTTAGGTTTATATAATGGTCTGCCTTTGAAAGACATCAGAAGTTATATACATCTATGAACTGGGTCACTTTTATCACCTTTGGAACCAGTTTGACAACTTATATACAACTTGAGATCAGAGATATTTTTTTTTAAAAAAGGAATGAGCCATTTGCAGTACAGAAAAGTTTCCATCGGATCTTACAATATTTGGTTCTTTTAAATTCTCAGTGTTTTTCAACTTATCCTAAAAATAAACTGAAATAAAAACAGCAGTTCACGTTTCAAGGCCTGACATCTAAAAGTTAAAGAAGCAGGCTGACTGGAAAACTTTGTTCTTTTTAGTTGTATGCATGGTCAACAATTTCTCTTATTACACAAGCATGTGCTGGTGGACACAGTAAAGTGCTGTGTGAGTGGTGCTTGTTGAATGGGAACTTTCTGATTATTTCTCAAAATCTGACTTATTTGGGCCTATGCTATCTCATTCAAATAATCTACTTGAGTGTCCCAGTCTATGTTCAGTATGATGCATGTCTTCAAATTCCCTTAGCTTTGTGTTCTGACATCACTTCTGCCATAAGAAACAGTAATTCATAGATGTAAGGATCCAAAATTTACAACTTATAAATTTAGGCATTTAATAATATATTCCAATTCTCACTTTTTTTTTTTTTTTTTTCCTTTCTGGAAGGTAAGTTTAGCTTCCTTGTCTTAAAGAGGGGCAAGACAGATTTTTTTTTTTTTTTAATAGTCTGTAACTTTATAACCTAATCAGAAGCAGGGTTCTGGGTTTGATGAATAGGTAGAGCTGTGCAACCTGTTAAAATAAAGCTGTCTGTTAGGCAGCAGAGTGAACAGCAGCATGTGTTGCAAAAGACAGTTAATGCTGCATCTGCCAGCTCTAGGATTCTTGCTGTTTGCTCTGAAGCATTCATTACTGACTCTTGCTAGAAGCAGAGCTAGATATATTGAATTAAAATACAAGATGTATGTTTTATTTCATTATGTCTGCTTCTGGTCTAATTCAGTCCCTTTGCTAAGGAGAATTACATGTTTCTTCTTCTGGCCATTTGAAGGGAAGAATGGGTTTTTAGTGTTGGAAATTACCTGAGTGATTCTGTTACCTCTCCAGAGATATGAAGACATTTATAACTTCATGTCTTTGAAGACGTGGCTATATAGACTTCAGTCTTTCATAGGAGAGGTTGGTGGTACCCTGACCTCAAAAGTGTTGTTGTGCAAACTCCTGCTACAATACAATGGAAATATAAAACTATTCCACAGAAAAAAGACAGGATTACCTGCAAAGAATTTTAGGCAGTTTTCATACCAGTAGTTTCAAAATATGTAGACTTCTGCTGCAGTTGCTCATTTTATTAAAACCTCAAAAATTATATTTAATTTTTTCAAAAATTATATTTAAATATCCAATTTTACTATTGCACTATTTGCATCACAAATGTCAAGATCTGTTAGCATCAAAGTAAAAAAATATTTTTCTCTAATTTTAATATAATTTTGACTTATGATAATGCATTGGTCACTTCAGGCTCATTAAAAATATAGTTTCAGGTGTTTTGGAAAAGAAGATTTAGTTGATAAAATTTTACTGAATTAGGATTCTTTAAAGCCTTTGCAAATCACTCAAATAACATTAATCAATTTGTTTTCAGCTTGCATATATTTTCTAAGTGCTTGTGCAGTTGTGTAAAACAATTTTATTAGTTTTTTTTCTGTAATTATTAACTGTATATTATAGTGAATGCATATTCTATAATTATTATTCTTCTAAGGGCTTGCAAATATCCAGGAAGTAGAGGCTGGAGTGCAGCATATTTTAGCAGACATCTTCGCTAAAGATAAAGATACACTGGATTTTGTTAGGAAATTGTAAGTTCCATTCTTACTTACTAAACTTTCTTGCTTACATGATAAAATGCAGTCTCCTAGTGGCAGATACAGGACTTTTTCTTAATGATGTGAAAATGCTGTTTCTATGAGAGGGATTTAGGGCCATTCCTGTGTATGTTCATTAGCCTGTCTGACTGTCAGTGCAGTAGAGATCTGCAGTGACCATGATGCCGTAACTTGCAAAGAATGAAAAACTGTGTTCTCTGTATAGCAGATCTCCCTTGCAGTCAGTGACCCATAAAGGAGTTTTCCCTCCTTGTGCTTTTTTCAAGCTATAACTCTTCACAAGTCAGTCTGCTTAAGCTCTTGCTTCAATAGCTGGCTTGACACCGGTCAGTATAACCAGTGTGCAGTGATGATTGGTTTTGGCATTGGTAGCCAATAGGGCAAACAAATATGACTGTTTTTAAAGCAGGACTTACTGATCCTTTAATTGTGTTAGCTGAATTTAAGTTTTCTTACATTACACAATTTCAGTGCTGTCATGTCTGGGCAGTTGGTGTGACAGGGCAATAGTCACTTGTTATTTTATTTTGTGTGCTGTGTGCCACCTTAGGAACATGTAGAGTTGCTTTGAATCAGCAATGTGTTAATTTCAGTGAAGAGGGTTCTTTTGTGAGTGATGTGCTGTCACTTCCTGACTGTCACTTTCATAATTTTGACCAATGGAAATTCCTTAGTTGAATATTCAGTGCTTTACAGACGAACCCTGTTCATCTGAAGTGTGTTGTACGATAATCATGAGGAGCATTCAGGATTGACTGTCCTTTTTTTTTTTTTTTTTTTTTTTTTTTGCAACTTCCCAAATTTATTGTGTGAAGTTGAACCCATAACTGAAGTGCAGGTGGTAGCTTTGAGTTTCCATTTCCTTGAGGAGCAGGGCTGTGGTCAGCTATTTCTGCTTGAATGTCTTCTCTTGGTATATTATAGTCAGTACACATTATGCCACCTCAGCATGAAGTTATGTCAATTCTGCAGGTAATTAGAATTAACATCACTTGTAATTGAGCTGACTCCAAACTTAATTTTTATTTGATCTATGCAGTAATAACTTGCTATGAGTTTCATGCTAAAATACCTTATAAATATCTGATTTTCTTCTATTCAGATGCCAGAAAAGGTATATTTCCATCCAGTCAACCTTGGCAAAAGTGTCGTCCAAAAATGGAAATGAAAAAGATATCGATAAATTCCAACTGTACCATGAATTTTCTTGTAATATAAAGAATATTCAGCATCACCAGGTACAACTTGAAATTTTAATTTTTTTTCTTAGAATTTTAACTCTGGTAAATGTTGCTTTGCTTTTGAATTTTGTTGCTTAAAAGTAATTCTAAAGATTTTTTTTTTTTCTTTACAGTTATCAGAGGTAATAGAGGGTTTTAAATTCTTGAAATGCCGGAATGAGCTCTTGATCTCTGATTTAGGAAACAGAGCCAAGGACTGCTATTCAGTACCCCAAAAATGGGCTTGTTTCGCACGTCATCATTTTTCCCTTTTGTGAAACATCTTCAGTTATCCTAAGCCCCAAGCTTAGATTTACATAACTAGATGAAGAAAGGAAGGCTGAAGCAAACTTACTAGCTGGTGAGAAGTTGATGACTTGTCCACTAGGCTACCCCTGTTACTGAAGTTTAAAGGCAGAAGTGAATTAGTGCGGAGGTCTTGACAGTTGCATTGAGTGCATCAAAATCATAACTAATCACCAAGTGAATTGTCTCTTGTTTTATTTACCTAGCTTAATCACCTAGCTTAAGAAAAACCAAAACAAACCCAACAAAAACCAATTAATAAAACCAAATGAAATTCCCAAACCAAACCATAATATCACAGAAGACAGGCAACTTAGATGCTTCTAACTAGAGATGTCTTTATCCTTTAGAAAGCTCTGATATACCCTAATTTTTTTCTGTGCTTTCTGTTTTCAACCAATGTATTTTGAATTAATAAAGGGTTAATTTATTACAAAACAAATTTCACACATGGCTAGGCTAATTTTTAAGCTGTTTTTCCCCCTTCCAGTAGGAAAGGTATTAAGTGAAAGACTATGTAGCTACTGTTGATTTCAATAGGCTGGTCTTGCATAAATGTTTGAAGAGGTACCTGTAGTTTTGCTCTTTGTAATAAGTGTGACTATTTACTGTATTTATGTTGACAGTTATTTGGTGAAAAGCTGCTTCTAGAGGGTCTGGAAAAGTTGATAGAGCAATCTATTGGCAACTGTGGTGACATTGACAAAGATTGGTGAATTCATCACATTATGATGTATGGATTCTTTTGTGTCCTTTTTTGTTGAAGGAATACTTGAGCTGGCAAAGAATATTTGGTTTTACCTGCACTCACAGTGGTGAATACCGTGATGTTCTCATGCCACGATGCAACTCAGTGCAAGTTGCATAAGTGTTTCCTGGGATGATGGTATGATTTAGTTCTTGTCCAAGGCATCCTTTTTTTTTTCACTTAAGGAAAACAGTTGCTTAGCTACAGCAAGGGCTAAAAACTGTATTTCCCAAGCCTGGTCAGCACTTTGATTATGTGGCTGCACTGTTTTTTGTCCTGGATGTGTCCTTAGTGTGTTTGTTGGATCTGCTTTGGTTTATTCTTTCCTGTGTCTGCTGCTAACTTGAATACCTCTTTGTCTACCCATTCTTGCTCTTCAGAGAAGTAGTAAGCACTGATTTTGCAACTGGCAGTCCTGTAATCACGGGATGGTTTTGCACAGTTACGTGCTGTCTTTCATCTTTATATTTCTGCTATCAACTATTTTAAAACTTTGAATACTTCTGTACTGTGAATTGTAGAGTTGCTTGTACTTCAGTGAGGTTTCAAGGCTCAAGGTGTGACAGGGCTCTCTGTACTAGTTGAGCAAAAAATGCATTTTATGGTAGTTTCTGACATGTAAAATTTGCTGGTTTGTAAATATACTGTAACTTTTCCTGTCTTTTTTTTTGTACTTGGGTTCTTTCTTCATTTGTCAGTTTCTGTCTTTTTCCTTTTTGTATTGTGATAATGAAATAAGGAGAGAGAATATTTTTTTCTTTATCTGCCATTTCTTCATTAAGCTTAAACCCTGGTATTGTACTTCATTTTCTTTGTTGCTTGACCTTATTCCCCTACTGATGCAAATTGCCATTTTTTAATGTCTTTATTTTCTTGGGTTATGACCATCCTTTTCAATACCTAAAAGTCTTTATTTTTTCCTTCACTGAAGACTGTGAAGAGATAGTTCCTTTGTGCATTTAAAAACTGGTAAAAATATTTTCTTTAAGGATAGAGTTCAAGATGTCTTCAAGAGAAGGAATTCTCTGGTTTGGCTCAGGGTTATTAAAGGAAGCTTATGCATGAAAAAGATATAGGAAAGCCTGAACCTCAGAGTGATTTATATAATTTACTAATCCCCCAGAACTTCAGGTTAAATAGGCATGTTTGAAGAACAGTTGTAAGCTTACTGCTTTGAAGACCTTCTCTACTGCTGTCGTGGCTGCACTCAGACTAGTGTTCTGAGTGCCTTTAGGTAGAGGCAAAAGTCAGCTTTAAATCACCTCTTTTCAGAGTTGCAAACACAAGATTCCATAAAATACTGCACAGAAACTTGTCATCACCCGAATATGGAAGTGCAAGTGGTCTTAAAATCTGGCTACCACCCCAACTCTGCTCTGGCTTACCTGTGAGTATAGGGGATACGCAGTAGCCTGGCATGTTACCTGTAGGAGAACAGGCTGTGCCTTTGTGATCAAATCCCTGGTAATTGTGAGTGTGCCTTGCAGCAGGCGTTGCAGTGAGTTTAGGTGGTGTGCACTAAGCTGTGCTTGGTTCTGCTGTTGGTCTGGATTACCTCCTGTGCCACTGTCATTTTGTCTGCTGAGACACGTCATTTTGTCTTATTCGAGTCCTGGAGTAATCAGGACTGGTGTGGAGTCAGGTTGTTTGAAAAAGTTAAAGTGCTAAAATTGTAATGAGAAAAAACTTCGTTGTTTTAGTCAGCTTTAAAAGCTGACTCCAGATTTAGACATGGTCAGAAACCCCGTGGGTGTTTCCAGCTGGAACGTTTTGCTAGCAGGACATTCAGTCACAGCTTCTTCCTTTGGCAGCAAGGACCTGACTGGACTCTCTTAGGACATAGCTGAGAAGCAGTACCAACACTGTCATAACTAAAGAAAAAAAATCTTTCAAGAGTTTATTTGAATTTTTGACTAATTGTAAACAGTTCAGTGTTTGTATATGCCTTGGGGGTTGCTTTCCTGTATTTGGAGATGACTGAAATAGTGGGAGGAAAAGAATTCATGAATAAAGTGTAACATTTGAGGCAAGTTCTCTATTTTCAATCTCATACTTAAAAAGGAATTGGAAATTAAAGTCCTTGGCAAAGCATACGGAACATATTCTGTAAGTTCAAGTCAATATGCAACATATAAGAGAGCAGTGCAAAATGAAGTATGTTGTATTTTTATGATAAACAGAAAAAAGTTTGGTGAATCTTGTGACTGGATCATATTGTTCTTGCTTTCTCTGAAAAATGTATGTTGTTTCTAACAACCCTTGCCCTGGATCTGTTCCAATCTCATATAAAAACAGTCTTTTTCCAGAAGTGAAGACTGCTTTGTGACTAGAATAGCCAGATTTTGACCTGTTCCTTTAAAAAAAACAAGCTAAACAAAAAGAGCTTTATTATATTAGAGGGAGAAATTGAGTAATTCCGTTATTCATTGAGCATTTATTGGATGATAATTCTTCTCTGAATGCTTCACTTAGAACAGGATAGGCAGGTTGTTTGAGAGTAAAAAATATAAATAATATTAGTGACTGAATTAACAGCTGGTTTAAGTTCAGGGGACTGACACATTCTGCAGATTGATTGCTGGGAAATAAAATGTGATGCAAATATTGACCCTGCTGACAGCATGCTGAATGATAACATTATCATTCTATCATATGTATTCTCTGTTGTGAGCATCACTTTGATTTCATTTTAACTTGACATTTAACTTTCTCTCCTTTTAAAAAATAAAATCAGAATAAATGCAAAAGCTTTTGATTTGTTAAAATGTGTCTTTCTAATTTCTATGTGAAAACATTTGCTTTGGCAGTCAAGGTACCAGATGCTATAATATTTCACATGCAATCTTTATTATTAGCTTTGTTGTTCAATGATATGTCAGGCCTGGTATGTCACAGGAGCAGTAAGGCTGAGGAATATAAATTGGTACTATGTCCTGGAGTCATTTTAAACTATTGTATTTAACATATGTGACATGTCTGAGTTAGCTAGTGATTGAATTAAAGTTCATGATTGACACAGAATGCTCTGTTGTGACAGTGCTCAGGGCCTGCTACATACAGCAACATGTGTAGTCATACAGGAATGTCAGCTTTGAGCAGGTTTATCTATTTTGTTTTTTTCTACTTTGAAATACTTTGGAAGGAAAAATGA